>NC_083718.1:30817500-31419370 GCF_028564815.1 Eubalaena glacialis
TAAAAAGTATTTTTTTATTTTCTTGTTTTTAGTATCAATATTAGATAATGAGCATTCACTGAACCTATTGTGGTAATCATTTCATGATGTATGTAAGTCAGATCATTATGCCATACACCTTAATCTCATACAGTGTTATATGTCAATTATATTTCAATAAAACTGAGGGAAAATAAATAAATTACTGATAAAAGCCTTATTTTTAGACACTGAATTTCTCACTCCCTAATATTTCCCTTCCCTTTTTCTTTTCCTTTTTATTCCTTTTCTTTTTTATTTTTTAAACCAATATCAGCAATAGCACAATGAATATCCTTTTACGTAGATCTCTGGGCACTTTGATTATTTTATTAGAATAAAAATTTATTTTATTAGCCCATGATTTTTGCCAGCTTTACCCCCAACAGTACTATGTGAACATGTCTGTATTCTTTGCCATCTCCCTCTTCCCTCCTCCTTTTTTCCTACTGATTTGTTAACATTTTTTGTTTGTTTAAGAATATTATTCCAGTTTATGTCATTTCTGTTGTATTTTTCCCCCCTCTGCTATCTTTCTTTACCCTTTTTTATGGGTATAGAAAGGCTGTCTGGGCTCAGGACAAATACAGGATTGGCTACACTTATTTAATGCAAGTTATTTAGATGTCATTTTCCTTTACATGTGCAAAATTGAGATAATTACAGGGTTGTTATTAGCATCAAATAAGTTGTGATGTAAAATAATGAGCACAGTGCGTGCCCCTTAGTAAGCATTTGATAAATGATAGCTATTATAATAACTTACAGTTTGAATGTTTATGTAGTCACATTTATTTTTTTCTTCAGCCATAGGTGTTATGCTTAGGAATTACCTGATGGCTACCTGAATATTCACCTGTGTTGTTTTCTGGAAAATTTTAGGACTACTAAGGTTTTATATTTTACATTTAAAATCTTTAATCCGTATGGAATGCATTTTGTTGTTAATTATGAAATGATGATCTGATTACTTATTTTTTCCTAATATAGTTAATCAGTTTTCCTGACATTTAATGAACAAACAATCCTCTGCTCACAGATTTAAAATGCTACTTTTATCATATACGAAATTGCCATTCACACTCATGTGTGAATTTTCTCTTTTGTTTCATAGGTGTGTCTACTGCTGCATTGACTGCTGTTCTGTTTTATTCATTGAGGCTTTACAATAATTTTTAATATCTGATAGGGAAAGTGTCATCTTGTAATCATATTTTCCAAAGTTTCTAGGATATTCTTTTATGTCAACACTTTTACATTAAATTTGGCAAACTAATGTCTAAATAATCCTGAATAGCATTAAGTGTATAGCTTAATTTGATGGAGAATATCTTTTACAGTACAATACTCCCATTTAGGAAAGTCCCTACATTCATGTTCTTAAATAAAAGTACCTCAGAAGAACCTCATAGTTAACAATATTAATAGTGAATATTGCTTGTTAAGATTATTTCTAGGCATTTCATACATTTTTGCTCTTGTGAATGCTACTACCCCTTTGACCATTTTTTTCTAACTGTTTCTGCTCTTACACAGAAATTTATTTTTATAAATTGCTATTATCAATATAATCAGCCACTTTACTGAATTTATCTGCTCTAAAACATTTTGAATTTTTCCAACAATCACATTATTTGCAAATATGCAGTCTCCTCATTTCTAATAGTTGTAAGTCATTTTTCTTTTATTATTACATTATTTAGAACATTTAAAACACTGTGTAGTAATAGCAATAACAACAGAAATCTGTCTTTGTTCCTTCTTTGCTTTTTTAAAAATTGAAGTATAGTTGATTTACAATGCTGTGTTAGTTTCTGGTGTACAACAAAGTGATTCAGTTATACATTATATATTATTTTTCATATTCTTTTCCATTATGGTTTATTACAGGATATTGAATATAGTTCCCTGTGCCATACAGTAGGACCTTGTTGTTTATCTATTTTATATATAGTAGTTTGTATCTGCTAATCCCAAACTCCTAATTTATCCCTCCCCCACTCCCTTTCCCCTTTAGTAACCATAAGTTTGTTATCTATGTCTAGAAATCCTTATTTTTTCTGTCTTTAATGATCATGGGAGGGCTATATTGTGTTTTACTATTGAGGATAATGGCTCTCTTCTTAACGTTGTATTCCTTTTATTCTTGTCTTTAAATATGTTCTTTCTTATTCTGAAATCAATAGAAACAGAACACAGTGACTTATCATTTCCTTATCCAAATTGACAATATTTTTCTCAGTGACTATCAGCCACTTCAGTCAAAAATTGTATGTATTCTAGGTTTTCCAATAGTTGATTTTAAGGGAAAGAATTGTTCTGTTTCATTTTTGTTGTTTTCTTTTTGTTACCTTTGCAGAAGAAAGGCTGATGACATGTTGGTCTTTCTCATTTGTTACAATCTCGGTGATACTGAACATGTGCCCCACAAGTTTCCCCACTGGCTTGGTGCTGATATTGGGGTGCCACAACCGGAGCACTTTATCATCTCCTGAAAGAAGGACATGTGAAGATTATTTTCTCAGAGTTGCAGATGGTCACAGTTTAAAGAGTCTCTCTCACCCTTAATCATATCCTTATCTTTCTTCTAATATCAAATCACAGTCTATTTCTTCCAGGATGTTGTCTATGATTGACTTGCTAAGAGTCTAGCCTTGTTTTGGATCTGCTTCTTCTTGTCAAGCCTGTTTTGTAATCATTTTATTTACATATATAAATGTGAATTCTCATAAATATTCTATGAGGCCTATTCTTGATTTAACACTTTCCTACTCATTCATGCATTAATGTATTATTTATACGCTACTTCCCAAAAGTACTTAAGACAGCTGTTCTTTTGTTTCTACATTTTTTAATTATGCAAGCATTATAATAATAAAAGGAATCAAAGGAAGTGAAAAATTGCACATAATCTTTACCATTATAACAAATCAGCTGTTTTCGTTTTTCCATCTTCCCTTCTAGCACATACTCATGAGCATACAAAATTTATATGCAGTTACTATCATGGCATAGATAAGATTTTATTAATTGTTAAAATCATATAGGTACATAGTAAAAGATTTAAACAATATGGAAGGGTATAATTATTGTAAAAATGTCCTCTTTTCCCTTATAATCCCTAGTTCCACACCCTATAGGTTGTCACTGTTAACTGCTTTTTCTCTCTTACAAATAGACTTTTTCTTTTTTCTTTTTTTTTTTTTTTTGGCCACACCATGCGGCATGCAGGATCTTAGTTCCCCAACCAGGGATTGAACCTGTTCCCCCTGCAATTGTAGTGAAGAATCTTAACCACTGGATGGCCAGGGAAGTCCTATGAATAAACTTTTTATTTTCAGAGTTAAGAATAACATTTTTCCATTTATATTTAAATACTTTGAATTATTTTCAGAAAATACTTTTTCTCAACAAAAAAAGAATCACTATCACACATAAAATATACACAAATAAAAATATATTATAAATGTTGCCCAAATACAGAAATCATTGTTTTAAAATGTATTTTTATCAAGAAATTACAGGATGCTATATTGAATGCACTTTCTAGTCTGGGAAATGTAGTCTAGCTCTATATCCAGTAAGAGATAATATAGGTTTGGTGAATAGCTGGCAGTTTTTATGATATAACTAGATGTGTGTGTATAAACATATATGATAATAAAATTTTTATTAAGTTTTAATTTTTAATATCAGAATTATAATAGATCATGGGTAAAAAATACAGTCAAACAATTCACAGGAGACAATTAGCAGATATAAAACAAAGTACTGCTTTAGACCCAGTAAAATTGGTTATCAGTTACATGACTAAAACTGAGTAATTCCAATAATGCAGTATCTTGCCTGATTTGCTTTTCACTGTCTGTGGCTAAGAAGTATCACATTTCTCAGGTATGTTCAGAACCCTAAGCCTCAGGCCCATAAATCATCCTAGATAATGTTGGCCAGGGTAACTGCTGAAATGGGCACTGTCACTCCTGAAGGATGAGACCAGGCTATCCCCTGAAAAAAATCTATGACTTGTATATTACATGCAGGAGGATTCAATAGATGCTTACCACCTGAGAAATGTCCAGACCTTTTAAACTAAGGGCTTTGTTCAATATGCATTGTGAAGGAAACTCAATCTTCCAGAGGTTCTCTATTATCTACTACCAGAGGTCCTCCAGCTCTGCTTGCTTTTCATTGATAGTAATGAAATCCTTATATAGTCTGTGTGGCTACTTTTTGGACCCAGAATGTACAGAGAGACATAATACTGACCTCTAAATGCATACCGTATTTCAACTGCATTATTATTATTATTAATCAGCTGTCTCATGCTCCAATTTATAGCTATCTATAAACATGCTTTATTTGTACTTTAGATTTGAATCCTTGAAGATTAGAAATTCAACCTGATCTTTATGTGGTTTATCATGTCTAGTCCAGAGCAGTTGTGTAATAATTGTTTGTTGAATGAAACATGAACAAATGCATGCAGAGTCCCCAAGATAGTTGGGATGGCAGATAATTGTTTTTATATACTAGACCTTCCAAATTAGGAGGTTAATTCTTAAAATGGCCAGTAGAGACAACTATTGGGTAAAAAATTCTTGATGTTCACCAAAATAATGCTCAGGAAATACCTTGTCCTGGTTTGGCTTTTTTTTTTTTTCCTCCTGCAAGAACTTCTGTTTTTTCAAGCTCATCAAATGTCCCTGCACATTTAACATATTCAACTATGTTTAGCAAAGCTGCTTTTAGAGTATATTTTGAGTCATCAGCTGCTACATACTGCACATGGAGCAATCAACAAGAGTATTCTCCTGGCAAGATGGCGGAAGAGTAAGACGCGGAGATCATCTTCCTCCCCACAGATACATGAGAAATACATCTACACGTGGAACTGCTCCTACAGAACACCCACTGAACGCTGGCAGAAGACGTCAGACCTCCCAAAAGGCAAGAAAATCCCCACGTACTTGGGTAGGGCAAAAGAAAAAAGAAATAACAGAGACAAAAGAATAGGGACGGGACCTGCACCAGTGGGAGGGAGCTGTGAAGGAGGAAAGGTTTCCACACACTAGGAAGCCCCTTCGTGGGCAGAGACTGCGGGTAGCAGAGGGGGGAAGCTTCGGAGCCACGGAGGAGAGCGCAGCCACATTGGTGCGGAGGGCAAAGCGGAGATTCCCGCACAGAGGAGCGGTGCCGACCAGCACTCACCAGCCCGAGAGGCTCGTCTGCTCAGCCGCCGGGGCGGGCGGGGGCTGGGAGCTGGGGCTCGGGCTTCAGTGCTAGCCGGGAGGGAGTCCGGGAAAAAGACTGCAGCTGCCAAAGAGGCAAGAGAATTTTTCTTGCCTCTTTGTTTCGCGGCGCGCAAGGAGAGGGGATTCAGAGCGCCGCCTAAACGAGCTCCAGAGACGGGCGCGAGCCGCGGCTATCAGCGCGGATCCCACAGCAACAGGGACGCAGAGGGAAAAACGGAGAGATTCCCGCACAGAGGCTCGGCGCCGAGCAGCACTCACCAGCCCGAGAGGCTTGTCTGCTCACCCGCCGGGGCGGGCGGGGGCTGGGAGCTGAGGCGCGGGCTTCGGTCGGATCCCAGGGAGAGGACTGGAGTTGGCTGCGTGAACACAGCCTGAAGGGTCTAGCGCACCACAACTAGCCGGGAGGGTGCACGAGAAAAAGTCTGCAGCTGCCGAAGAGGCAGGAGACTTTTTCTTGCCTCTTTGTTTCGCGGCGTGCAAGGAGAGGGGATTCAGAGCGCCACTTAAACGAACTCCAGAGACGGGCGCGAGCCGCGGCTATCAGCGCGGACCCCAGAGACGGGCATGAGACGCTAAGGCTGCTGCTGCCGCCACCAAACAGCCTGTGGGCGAGCACAGGTCATTCTCCACACCGCCCCTCCCGGGAGCCTGTGCAGCCCGCCACGGCCAGGCTCCCGTAATCCGGGGACAACTTCCCCGGGAGAGCGCACGGCGCACCTCAGGCTGGTGCAACGTCACGCCGGCTTCTGCCGCCGCAGGCTCGCCCCGCCTCCTCCATACCGCTCCCTCCCCCCGGCCTGACTGAGCCAGAGCCCCCGAATCAGCTGCTCCTTTAACCCCGTTCTGTCTGGGCGGGGAACAGACGCCCTCAGGCGACCTACATGCAGAGGCGGGTCCAAATCCAAAGCTGAACCCCGGGAGCTGTCCGAACAAAGAAGAGAAAGAGAAATCTCTCCCAGCAGCCTCAGAAGCAGCGGATTAAAGCTCCACAAACAACTTGATGTGCCTGCATCTGTTGAATACCTGAATAGACAACGAATCATCCCAAATTTAGGAGATGGACTTTGGGAGCAGGATATATTAACTTTTCCCCTTTTCCTTTTTTTTGTGAGTGTAGATGTGTATGCTTCTGGGTGAGATTTTGTCTGTATAGCTTTGCTCTCACCGTTAGTCCTAGGGTTAGGTCCGTCCGTTTTTTTTTTTTTTTTTTGGCTTAAAAATTTTTTTTTTCCCTAATAAATGTTTTCTTAATAATTTTTTCCTTATTTTCTATTTTTAAAAAAAATTTTAATAAGTTTTTTCATATTTTTTATTTTAAAAAATTAAAAAATTTTTTTTCTTAATAAATTTTTTCTAAATAATTTTTTTCTTATTTTTAGTATAAAAAATTAATAAATCTATTTTTAAAAATTAAAAAATTTTTTTTCTTAATAAATTTACTCTTAATAATTTTTTTTCTTATTTTTTATTATAATTGCTTTATTTTATTTTATTTTATCCTCTTTTTTTCTTTCTTTCCATTTTTTCTCCCTTTTATTCTGAGCCGTGTGGATGAAAGGCTCTTGGTGCTCCAGCCAGGCATCAGGGCTGTGCCTCTGAGGTGGGAGAGCCAACTTCAGGACACTGGTCCACAAGAGACCTCCCAGCTCCACGTAATACCAAACGGCGAAAATCTCTCACAGATCTCCATCTCAACATCAAGACCCAGCTTCACTCAACGACCAGCAAGCTACAGTGCTGGACACCCTATGCCAAACAACTAGCAAGAGAGGAACACAGCCCCATCCATTAACAGAGAGGCTGCCTAAAATCATAATAAGGCCACAGACACCCCAAAACACACCACCAGACGTGGACGAACCCACCAGAAAGACAACATCCAGCCTCATCCACCAGAACACAGGCACTAGTTCCCTCCACCAGGAAACCTACACAACCCACTGAACCAACCTTAGCCCCTGGGGACAGATACCAAAAACAACGGGAACTACGAACCTGCAGCCTGTGAAAAGGAGACCCCAAACACAGTAAGATAAGCAAGATGAGAAGACAGAAAAACACACAGCAGATGAAGGAGCAGGGTCAAAACACACCAGACCTAACAAATGAAGAGGAAATAGGTAGTCTACCTGAAAAAGAATTCAGAATAATGATAGTAAGGATGATCCAAAGTCTTGGAAATAGAATAGACAAAATGCAAGAAACATTTAACAAGGACGTAGAAGAACTAAAGAGGAACCAAGAAACGATGACAAGCACAATAAATGAAATTAAAAATACTCTAGATGGGATCAATAGCAGAATAACTGAGGCAGAAGAACGGATAAGTGACCTGGAAGATAAAATGGTGGAAATAACTACTGCAGACCAGAATAAAGAAAAAAGAATGAAAAGAACTGAGGACAGTCTCAGAGACCTCTGGGACAACATTAAACGCATCAACATTCGAATTATAGGGGTCCCAGAAGAAGAAGAGAAAAAGAAAGGGACTGAGAAAATATTTGAAGAGATTATAGTTGAAAACTTCCCTAATATGGGAAAGGAAATAGTTAATCAAGTCCTGGAAGCACAGAGAGTCCCATACAGGATAAATCCAAGGAGAAACACACCAAGACACATATTAATCAAACTATCAAAAATTAAATATAAAGAAAACATATTAAAAGCAGCAAGGGAAAAACAACAGATAACACACAAGGGCATCCCCATAAGGTTAACAGCTGATCTTTCAGCAGAAACGCTGCAAGCCAGAAGGGAGTGGCAGGATATACTTAAAGTGATGAAGGAGAAAAACCTACAACCAAGATTACTCTACCCAGCAAGGATCTCATTCAGATTTGATGGAGAAATTAAAACCTTTACAGACAAGCAAAAGCTGAGAGAGTTCAGCACCACCAAACCAGCTTTACAACAAATGCTAAAGGAACTTCTCTAGGCAAGAAACACAAGAGAAGGAAAACACCTACAATAACAAACCCAAAACATTTAAGAAAATGGGAATAGGAACATACATATCGATAATTACCTTAAATGTAAATGGATTAAATGCTCCCACCAAAAGACACAGACTGGCTGAATGGATACAAAAACAAGACCCATATATATGCTGTCTACAAGAGACCCACTTCAGACCTAGAGACACATACAGACTGAAAGTGAGGGGATGGAAAAAGATATTCCATGCAAATGGAAATCAAAAGAAAGCTGGAGTAGCAATTCTCATATCAGACAAAATAGACTTTAAAATAAAGACAATTACAAGAGACAAAGACGGACACTATATAATGATCAAGGGATCGATCCAAGAGGAAGGTATAACAATTGTAAATATTTATGCACCCAACATAGGAGCACCTCAATACATAAGGCAAATACTAACAGCCATAAAAGGGGAAATCGACAGTAACACAATCATAGTAGGGGACTTTAACACCCCACTTTCACCAATGGACAGATCATCCAAAATGAAAATAAATAAGGAAACACAAGCTTTAAATGATACATTAAACAAGATGGACTTCATTGATATTTATAGGACATTCCACCCAAAAACAACAGAATACACATTTTTCTCAAGTGCTCATGGAACATTCTCCAGGATAGATCATATCTTGGGTCACAAATCAAGCCTTGGTAAATTTAAAAAAATTGAAATCGTATCAAGTATCTTTTCCGACCACAACGCTATGAGACTAGATATCAATTACAGGAAAAGATCTGTAAAAAATACAAACACATGGAGGCTACACAATACACTACTTAATAACGAAGTGATCACTGAAGAAATCAAAGGGGAAATCAAAAAATACCTAGAAACAAATGACAATGGAGACACGACAATCCAAAACCTATGGGATGCAGCAAAAGCAGTTCTAAGAGGGAAGTTTATAGCAATACAAGCCTACATCAAGAAACAGGAAACATCTCGAATAAACAACCTAACCTTGCACCTAAAGCAATTAGAGAAAGAAGAACAAAAAAACCCCAAAGCTAGCAGAAGGAAAGAAATCATAAAGATCAGATCAGAAATAAATGAAAAAGAAATGAAGGAAACAATAGCAAAAATCAATGAAACTAAAAGCTGGTTCTTTGAGAAGATAAACAAAATTGATAAACCATTAGCCAGACTCATCAAGAGAAAAAAGGAGAAGACTCAAATTAATAGAATTAGAAATGAAAAAGGAGAAGTAACCACTGACACTGCAGAAATACAAACGATCATAAGAGATTACTACAAGCAACTCTATGCTAATAAAATGGACAACCTGGAAGAAATGGACAGATTCTTAGAAATGCACAACCTGCCGAGACTGAACCAGGAAGAAATAGAAAATATGAACAGACCAATCACAAGCACTGAAATTGAAACTGTGATTAAAAATCTTCCAACACACAAAAGCCCAGGACCAGATGGCTTCACAGGCGAATTCTATCAAACATTTAGAGAAGCGCTAACACCTATCCTTCTCAAACTCTTCCAAAATATTGCAGAGGGAGGAACACTCCCCAACTCATTCTACGAGGCCACCATCACCCTGATACCAAAACCAGGCAAAGATGTCACAAAGAAAGAAAACTACAGGCCAATATCACTGATGAACATAGATGCAAAAATCCTCAACAAAATACTAGCAAACAGAATCCAACAGCACATTAAAAGGATCATACACCATGATCAAGTGGGGTTTATTCCAGGAATGCAAGGATTCTTCAATATACGCAAATCAATCAACGTGATACATCATATTAACAAATTGAAGGAGAAAAACCATATGATCATCTCAATAGATGCAGAGAAAGCTTTCGACAAAATTCAACACCCATTTATGATAAAAGTCCTGCAGAAAGTAGGCATAGGGGGAACTTTCCTCAACATAATAAAGGCCGTATATGACAAACCCACAGCCAACATTGTCCTCAATGGTGAAAAACTGAAACCATTTCCACTAAGATCAGGAACAAGACAAGGTTGCCCACTCTCACCACTATTATTCAACATAGTTTTGGAAGTGTTAGCCACAGCAATCAGAGACGAAAAAGAAATAAAAGGAATCCAAATCGGAAAAGAAGAAGTAAAGCTGTCACTGTTTGCAGATGACATGATACTATACATAGAGAATCCAAAAGATGCTACCAGAAAACTACTAGAGCTAATCAATGAATTTGGTAAAGTAGCAGGATACAAAATTAATGCACAGAAATCTCTTGCATTCCTGTATACTAATGATGAAAAATCTGAAAGTGAAATTAAGAAAACACTCCCGTTTACCATCGCAACAAAAAGAATAAAATACCTAGGAATAAACCTACCTAAGGAGACAAAAGACCTGTATGCAGAAAATTATAGGACACTGATGAAAGAAATTAAAGATGATACAAATAGATGGAGAGATATACCATGTTCTTGGATTGGAAGAATCAACATTGTGAAAATGACTCTGCTACCCAAAGCAATCTACAGATTCAATGCAATCCCTATCAAACTACCACTGGCATTTTTCACAGAACTAGAACAAAAAATTTCACAATTTGTATGGAAACACAAAAGACCCCGAATAGCCAAAGCAATCTTGAGAACGAAAAATGGAGCTGGAGGAATCAGGCTCCCTGACTTCAGACTATATTACAAAGCTACAGTAATCAAGACAGTTTGGTACTGGCACAAAAACAGAAATATAGATCAATGGAACAGGATAGAAAGCCCAGAGATAATCCCATGCACATATGGTCACCTTATCTTTGATAAAGGAGGCAAGCATATACAGTGGAGAAAAGACAGCCTCTTCAATAAGTGGTGCTGGGAAAATTGGACAGGTACATGTAAAAGTATGAAATTAGAACACTCCCTAACACCATACACAAAAATAAACTCAAAATGGATTAAAGACCTAAGTGTAAGGCCAGACACTATCAAACTCTTAGAGGAAAACATAGGCAGAACACTGTATGACATAAGTCACAGCAAGATCCTTTTTGACCCAGGTCCTAGAGAAATGGAAATAAAAACACAAATAAACAAATGGGACCTAATGAAACTTAAAAGCTTTTGCACAGCAAAGGAAACCATAAACAAGACCAAAAGACAACCCTCAGAATGGGAGAAAATATTTGCAAATGAAGCAACGGACAAAGGATTAATCTCCAAGATTTACAAGCAGCTCATGCAGCTCAATAACAAAAAAACAAACAACCCAATCCAAAAATGGGCAGAAGACCTAAATAGACATTTCTCCAAAGAAGAGATACAGATTGCCAACAGACACATGAAAGAATGTTCAACATCATTAATCATTAGAGAAATGCAAATCAAAACTACAATGAGGTATCATCTCACACCGGTCAGAATGGCCATCATCAAAAAATCTAGAAACAATAAATGCTGGAGAGGGTGTGGAGAAAAGGGAACACTCTTGCACTGTTGGTGGGAATGTAAATTGATACAGCCACTGTGGAGAACAGTATGGAGGTTCCTTAAAAAACTAAAAATAGAACTACCATATGACCCAGCAATCCCACTAGTGGGCATATACCTTGAGAAAACCATAATTCAGAAAGAGTCATGTACCAAAATATTCATTGCAGCTCTGTTTACAATAGCCAGGACATGGAAGCAACCTAGGTGTCCATCATCGGATGAATGGATAAAGAAGATGTGGCACATATATACAATGGAATATTACTCAGCCATAAAAAGAAATGAAATGGAGGTGTTTGTAATGAGGTGGATGGAGTTAGAGTCTGTCATACAGAGTGAAGTAAGTCAGAAAGAGAAAAACAAATACAGTATGCTAACACATATATATGGAATCTAAGGGAAAAAAAAAAAAAGAGGTCATGAAGAACCTAGTGGCAAGACGGGAATAAAGACACAGACCTACTAGAGAATGGACTTGAGGATATGGGGAGGGGGAGGGGTGAGATGTGACAGGGTGAGAGAGTGTCATGGACATATATACACTACCAAATGTAAAATAGATAACTAGTGGGAAGCAGCCGCATAGCACAGGGAGATCAGCTCGGTGCTTTGTGACCACCTAGAGGGGTGGGATAGGGAGGGTGGGAGGGAGGGAGATGCAAGAGGGAAGAGATATGGCAACATATGTATATGTGTAACTGATTCACTTTGTTGTAAAGCAGAAGCTAGCACACCATTGTAAAGCAATTATACTTCAATAAAGATGTTTAAAAAAAAAAAAAAAAGAGTATTCTCCTGAGAAAAATGTGTTTTCAGTTATTGAGGATTTGCATTTTCTACTAACAGAGGCTCCATAACTGTGGCAATTCAATAAATTACACATGGTGAAAAGAATTAGCTGCTTGTCAGTCATACTGCTAAATGTTTTCTTGCCTTCGGAAGAGTGCTAGAAACACTATAATTAGCGAGTTTTCAAAGCTGAAATGGGGATCTTATAATGATTAACACTGAGGTTAGTGAGAGTCAAATGCTTTAATCCATAAGCACTGAAGTGGCTTGAGTCCCAAAACATTAGCAAACACATTTTTTTTTCCAGAATTGACTAAAATACTTAAGACTACAAAGTATACAAAAGTTGGTCCGTTCCTTTTTTCTTTTTTTTTAAAATTAATTCATTTATTTTTTTAAATTTATTTTATTTTTGGCTATGTTGGGTCTTCATTGCCGCTCATGGGCTTTTCTCTGGTTGTGGTGAGTGGGGGCTACTCTTCACTGCGGTGCGCAGGCTTCTTATCGTGGTGGCTTCTCTTGTTGCGGAGCACAGTCTCTAGGCATGCGAGCTTCAGTAGTTGTGGCATGCAGGCTCAGTAGTTGTGCCTCGCAGGCTCTAGAGCACAGGCTCAGTAGTTGCGGTGCACAGGCTTAGTTGCTCCACAGGCTATGGGATCTTCCTGGACCAGGGCTTGAACCCATGTCCCCTGCATTGGCAGGCAGATTCTTAGTCACTGAGCCACCAGGGAAGCCCAGGTCCATTCTTCTGTTTTGCATTCTTTTGTGTGGGAACGAGGGGTTGTCCAAAGGAATTGGTTAAGATAAATGTGACAGCATATCTTTTTTTTTTTAAACATCTTTATTGAAGTATAATTGCTTTACAATGGTGTGTTAGTTTCTGCTTTATAACAAAGTGAATCAGTTATACATATACATATGTTCCCATATCTCTTCCCTCTTGCATCTCCCTCCCTCCCACCCTCCCTATCCCACCCCTCTAGGTGGTCACAAAGCACCGAGCTGATCTCCCTGTGCTATGGAGCTGCTTCCCACTAGCTATCTATTTTACATTTGGTAGTGTATATATGTCCATGACACTCTCTCACCCTGTCACATCTCACCCCTCCCCCTCCCCATATCCTCAAGTCCATTCTCTAGTAGGTCTGTGTCTTTATTCCCGTCTTGCCACTAGGTTCTTCATGACCTTTTTTTTTTTTTTTTTCCTTAGATTCCATATATATGTGTTAGCATACTGTATTTCTTTTTCTCTTTCTGACTTACTTCACTCTGTATGACAGACTCTAACTCCATCCACCTCATTACAAACACCTCCATTTCATTTCTTTTTATGGCTGAGTAATATTCCATTGTATATATGTGCCACATCTTCTTTATCCATTCATCCGATGATGGACACCTAGGTTGCTTCCATGTCCTGGCTATTGTAAACAGAGCTGCAATGAACATTTTGGTACATGACTCTTTCTGAATTATGGTTTTCTCAGGCTATATGCCCAGTAGTGGGATTGCTGGGTCGTATGGTAGTTCTATTTTTAGTTTTTTAAGGAACCTCCATACTGTTCTCCATCATGGCTGTATCAGTTTACATTCCCACCAACAGTGCAAGAGTGTTCCCTTTTCTCCACACCCTCTCCAGCATTTATTGTTTCTAGATTTTTTGATGATGGCCATTCTGACCGGTGTGAGATGATACCTCATTGTAGTTTTGATTTGCATTTCTCTAATGATTAATGATGTTGAACATTCTTTCATGTGTCTGTTGGCAATCTGTATATCTTCTTTGGAGAAAAGTCTATGTAGGTCTTCTGCCCATTTTTGGATTGGGTTGTTTGTTTTTTTGTTATTGAGCTGCATGAGCTGCTTGTAAATCTTGGAGATTAATCCTTTGTCAGTTGCTTCATTTGCAAATATTTTCTCCCATTCTGAGGGTTGTCTTTTGGTCTTGTTTATGGTTTCCTTTGCTGTGCAAAAGCTTTTAAGTTTCATTAGGTCCCATTTGTTTATTTGTGTTTTTATTTCCATTTCTCTAGGAGCTGGGTCAAAAAGGATCATGCTGTGATTTATGTCATAGAGTGTTCTGCCTATGTTTTCCTCTAAGAGTTTGATAGTGTCTGGCCTTACACTTAGGTCTTTAATCCATTTTGAGTTTATTTTTGTGTATAGTGTCAGGGAATGTTCTAATTTCATACTTTTACATGTACCTGTGACAGCATATCTTTCAGAACAATCAGATATTAGAAATCAAATCTCACTGTAGCCATGTACTTAAGTACTACTTTTTCAAAAGCTTTGTGTGCAGGGCTCAGCTTGAAGCAGGACAGAGGCCATTGCTTTTATCTAACTGAAGACAAGCTGCGGTGAATGCAGCATCCACTGCAGTCTGATTCTCAGGCAATTTTGCTGCTTACTCTCTCACCACCAATATACTCTTCTTCCCTCACCTCTTGGAGCACCTACTCCCTCCTTCTGACTTCCGGCCAGGACCATTGCAAGTAATGAGCCAAGATAGTCAGGAAAGGGCAATGGGGGATCAGGAAATTATGATACAAGCATTCTACTTCTTTTATTGAAAACATCTAATTTTAGTATTTCTTCTGTTCCTTATGTGTTATAGATCTCATTATGGAGCTCTCTACATGATAGCCTTAATTAGTACAGCTTAAAAAGTTGGATTCCTGTGTGTGCTTAGAATCATCAGTATTGAGTGTCAGGAAACTTGCCCCCACTCTAAGCCGTGACTCCCACATATTGCTTTTCAGGTTCTTATCCAGACATCTTTCTTTCTTTTCTTGATGTCCTTAACTGAAATGTAGGTTTGTGACCAGTTAATGCTTTGTTTTTCTGAATACACGAAGCTGTGGCTATATATTGAATAACATCTAATTGGAAAGCTGGGCTCCAATTTGTCAAAAGGACAATTTAGTTTATCTCCCTATGAGCAGGAAGTTTTTAAAACAATAGTATCAGAGTATTACATTCAAAAGGATATTAAAATTTATGTAGTCCAACTTCTTCATTTTACCAGATAAGGAAAATGAGCACCAGGCAGAGATTAAGTGATTGTTGAAAATCATACAGTTGGTTAGTGGCCAGGCTATGACTAAACCCAGTTCTTCTATCTTCTGGTTCACTGTTTTTATTAGTTTTGCTTTCCAGTAGACTACTATAAATTTTTTAAAAATAAGATTTAAACCACAATCTAATTTTAAGTAAGTGTTGTGGCAGGCCCAAAGCTGAGGACAGATTTAAGTATAAACTTTAAATGCACAGTATACTTGAAAAAAAATTAACTTTATGTCCTCAAAGGAGATTACCCTGTCATGAAGTGAAAGTGCAGCTATCATTATGTGTACCTCAAGGCTGAGGCAGGATACTCTTGGTAGGAAACCAAATATTGCCTGCTGTGTGTGTTTTGGGAGAAGAAATTTGAAGAAATCTTACATGGAAGGGGGCCAATAGCACTTATTCATCTAACATCTCTCCTCCTTTAGTGAATATGTGTGCTCTAAGCATTTACCAAGTGGTATATTTGTTGATGTTTTTGATGGCAGGGCTTTCTTCTTCTTTTTTAAAATCTTTTTTGCTCTTGTAAAGTTCAGATCTCCAGTATAGATCATTTTCTTGATGTTTATTTGTTTGGGTTTCTGTTTTGCTCATTTACATCTTTCAAGTCTACATGCCCCTTGTTTCCTTTAAGGTGACCCTGATCTCCTTGAGGAGCCTCTGGGAGCTCATCTTCTCCAACACGCAGGCAGCCTACGGAGTCCTTAACAGCTGCTATCTCCAGCCAGATCTTTTCCCATCACCAGTAGGAATATCCTCTCAGATGTCTAATTGACACTTGATATTTAAGTATTTAAGTTCAAAATTGAAATTTTGTTTGCATTCTTTCTCCATATAAGCACCCTCTTCTCAATTTCTATGTAATTATCAGTGCAACTGCTATTCTTCTATGTTTCCCTCCTTACAAACTTGGAGCTGGCTGCTCCCTTTTATTAATCCCCAATATCATTCTGTCTCCAGGTCTTATGAATAATTTATTTTTCCATGTCTTAGAGACTGACTCTTCTTTTTCTTTTTCTATAGCACCTACAATAACTCAGACCCTCACCATCTCACTCATGACTTCTGTAACAGCCTCCTAATGACTGCAGATTTCAATTTATTCCAACAAAACCTGTATAAGTTGATCAAAGTGATTGTGCCTAAGTGTTGTAAATGAATTGAATTAATAATTATTGATAACCTACTATGTGCCAAGCATACCTTACCTCAATTAATCTTAAACACTACCATATGAAGTAGGTGTGTTTTTTCGTTATTGTTATCATCAGTATTAGCAAATTTGGATTGAAGACTTATTACATGCAAGACCCTGTGTAAGTACTTTATTCTTATAATACCCTTATGAGTAGGTATTATTATCAGCTCCATTTTTCAGGTGAGATTGAAGCATACAGGAGTTAAATAACCTATCCAAGGCCATACAGCTTGCCAGTAAGAGAGCCAGGATTTGTTCCTAGGCAATCTGACTCCAGAGCCCAGGCTGAAAGCCATCACAGTCTTAGAACCTCAGTATGATAGATAAGGAGTCTGAGGCCGGAAGAATATTTCAGTCCTCCACCTTTCCCCTCAAGTTTCTTATATTTGTCATCTTTCCTCCTACTCTCAGCAGATAATCTTAGCCCTTAAATGTTGGTATTTTTCAACACTCTATCCTTGGTCCTCTTCTCTGTTAATGCTAAACCATTGGCTCTTGACCTTTTTGTCAGGGACTCCTTTGAGGATTTGATAAAATTTTGGACTTTCTTTCCAGAAAAATGCACATAGACACACAAGTATTCAGCGACAGGGGCTGTAGGACTCCCTTAAAGCCCACACATGGGCCCCAGGCTAGGAATTCATGCTCTCACGCATTGAAACAAGTTCTAGAGAGATTAAAGATTTAAAGGAAAAATGTAAAACAAACAAAAAATTATAGTAAATACAGGAGAATTTGTTTCACACATTCACAGGCTGAGGAAGGCCTTTCTAAGTGTGCTACCAAATCAAAAAGCCACAAAGAAAAAGAATGACAGATTTGACTTTATACAAACTTTAAAATTCTCTAAAAGTTTTTTCTAGCAGTAAAATGCTATAACTGTATGAAACTCTATAACTGTGTTAATTAAGGAGAGCACTGTTTGCAAAGTAGAAAATCTCTGTGTAACATGAAATGTCCTCTTACCTCCCGTGACAATCACATTTGCTTTTATACTGTAACAAAAAGTGTTTGCTCCTCTTGGCATGGAAAACTCTCTGACAGGCCTGCAAAACACAAATTAGATATAAAACGTGTATATTTTTCCTTATAAAGCGAATTCCAACTTATAAATAGATTGTGTTCAAGAGGCTCACTTCTAAGTTGTTATGAATCCATTTACCCACAGAAAATATTATAAGCAAAGATTAAATTCTCACTGACCCACAGAATCTACTTACTCCATAATACGATATTAATGCAGCATTTGCATTGTTTCTGTTTAAAAAGAAATCCTTTCCTCCACCCTGGAGTTGAGGTTGTGCTGGTGTTTAGGATGGGCAGAGATATGTCGCATCTTAAGCCAGAAAGTATATTGCTCAGCTAAATGAGTGTAGTACCACAGAATGGCAGGAATGTATTTGGACACTTCCCCCTCGCTCACTACCCACATCCAACTTGCTGTCAAGTCTTGTCGATTTTACCTCCTAAATAGACATGAAATCTGACCACTTCTTCCCATTTCCGCCACAATGTCTTGGTTCAACTCTCCATCCCCTCTCACCGAAACTACTGCAATAAACTGCTAATCTCTCAGCTTCTACTATTTCCCATTCTCTTTCCCCAATCCCACTCCAAATCCTGTTGTCAAGTTGCAGCCAAAGTGATCTTTCTAAAACATGAGTTGGATCACATGACTTTTCTCCAGTGGATTCCTGATGCTCTAAGAAACACCAAGTTCCTTCACCTGGCCCACCAGGCCCATATGGTGCTGGGTGGTCCCTGTCACCTTTTCAGGTTCACTCCATGCCCTCCTCTTCCCCTGGATCCAGCCATGTGGTTTCTTTAGCCTCCTTTCTGGCCTCACTGAACTCTCTTCCTCCTCAAGAGCTTCTGCACAGGCCAAAGATTTTCTTCCCCCGGATCCTAGCCACACTAACAGCCACCCTCCTGTAAGTGTCAGCTTAAATATCACTTTCTCAGAAAGGCCTTTCCTGGACTCCACCCTCCTGCCCCCACCAACTAAATAAAGTCTTTTGTGTTATTTTCTAGTCTAGTACCATGTTATTTTCCCTTAGGCATAAAGCACCTGACCTTAGTCTCCTCTTGCCTTGTATATTTCCTTTTCTTTTCTTTTTTCTTAAATAAAATGGTAGTATATACTATTCTGTTCCTTGGTTTTTTCACTTAATAATATATCTTGATGATCTTTCCAAATCAGTAGGTAAAAAACTTTCTCATTCTTTTTTCTAATTGTCATAGAGTATTCCTTTGTAAGACTAAATCATCATTTAATTTCTGAGGGACATCAAGCTGTCTCAAATTTTTAGTGATTACAAATAATACTGCAACTAGCAGTCTTTCTTATAAAATTGCCATTTCATATGTATGTATTTCTAAAAGACAAGTTCTTAGAAGTGGTATTGCAAGTCAAGGGGTACATGTATTTGTAATTTTAAATTATATTGCAGTTTCTTTTTAATTCTTTTTGCCCACTAGACTACACTTCTTTAAATGTGGCTCTTTACAAAAACTGGGCCTCATAAAGCATGCCTTCTATGTAGCTTATGTTTTGGGGTTATCTTTGAGATAATAAACCTAAGGGGCAAAACCCAGAAGCATCTTGGATTGCAATTATCACCCTAAACTTCAGGTGAGAATAAATTTTCATTATAAGTGCCCAACGTGGATTTAGGTTATAAAAGAAATGGATATGAATTAAACACAGGCTGTAGATTTCTCAGAACACAATCACAAAGTCAATGAGAGAGCATGTAAGTGAAGTCTGAATTGCAGTCTTTGGGAAGATGCAGATATAAGATTTGGCTGAAACAACTTTGTTTAATGTCAGAAAAATTAGGAAGAAAAAATTTGTTCAACTAAATTCAGGAATTTACGTAAGAGGCTCTTACTGGAAACCATGGATCATGTGTAGTTTTTCCAATTATGTTACTTTTTATTCTTCCTTAAACCTAAGGTAAAGAGTATTCCTTAGACCCTTACATCCAGCTTCATCAACCTCTTAACTTAGAGGTTAACTTCATTAACCTCTTTACTTAGGTCAGAGATTCTCATGACCTTAGAGCAGTGGTTCCTAAACTTGGAATCAGAATCACTTTGGATGCTAAAATATAAATTCCTGATCCTATCCCTAACTTAGTAAATCGGAATCTCCAAGAGGCTCAGAAATTCATATTAAATTTTTTTCCAAAATGTTTTCTCACATATATGCCTATAACATTTACTTGTAAATTATATACATATATTACACAATTAATATAGTATGTATATTATAAACAAACAGCAATAAAAAATGAGATAAAAATTTAAAAGAAAGGGAATTTCTAGAATTTTCTACCCACTTTCTGATGGCTCATCTTGCATACCCTCTGGGGTATATGCACCCTGCTTTTGAGTTGGTTCCTGATAGTTTCAAGAAAGAATATGAGAGCTCTTTCTGATTTTTTTTTTTAACAGGAGCCCCAGTAGGAGGAGGTGGTGGGAAGGGCAGACTTCTGTAGGGACCTGTCATAAAATGGATGGAGCATGACAGGGCAAACTGGTGAAGTGGACTTAGAATGCACCCAGGGTTGAGGTCAGGAGGCCTAGATTTTGGTCACATTCTGTGGCTAAATATATGACATTAGAAGCGTCGCTTAATTTTGCTGAACTACAATTTCCCCACTTATGAGACCAAGGATTGGATATAGCTTAAATAGCTTCTATTACTTAAAATCTTTGATTTTATACTTTCTGTGTGGATGTGGCTGGGTAGGAGTCCAGCAGGCCACTGCATAGCTTATGTAGGTGATGTCCAGCACTGTGCAGCATACAACCTGCATAACTATTATCAGTGGTCCCTGGGTTGGGGCGGGGGAAAGTACGTGAACAAAGACTCCAATGACTCATTGCACTTTCTAATCAGTAGTGTAGCTCCCCCGTGTGGGGGAAGAAGTGAAATTAGAGCAGCTAGACGGTTGTGGGAGAAATAGATCTGAATTTATGGATTCATTGAAGGTTGTTGACTATAGAATTTCCATATTGGAAATGTTCAGGATGGTATGTTTGAAAATTGTTCCTGCCTTACCTAAGATTATTAAAGCATTAGATTTCTGTATTAAAGAATGTCTGCAGTTGGCAAAGGAGTTGGGGAGAGGGCATAGTGAGCTAAAAGTATACTCTGAAAGGGAAGTAATCAAGAGAGAGAAATTCCCCAATGACAACAAGGCCTGTGAAAGAATTTTGGGGGGCACTCAGTAGGGCCTCAACAAAATTTACTGAGTACAAACTGAATGTCCAGCACTGGTCTAGAGGAAACATCAGTGAACTGTGATACCAGAGGTGAGTGTTCATTAGTTAAGATGTGTACAGGAGCCAGGCAGGTGAACTAGATGAGCGAAGCGGGCTGGCTAGGAAACTACAGGGCGTGCATGGAGAGTGCATGTCCTGTGGAAAGGGAGAGCCAAGGCCCAGAGCCAGCTGACAAGACCAAACAAATAAAGGACCCTAAATGCTACCAAACAAAACACCATTTGCAGGTTGCATTTAGCTCGTGAGACTACCAGTTTGCAACCTCTGAATGAGACAGCTCCTATATTTTAAAAAATATACACGATGATAAAATAGCAATAGTTTAGACAAAATTTCCAATTTTAATAAGTGAGAATGATCATTTAGAGGAGAAAAAAATAGCTTTTTTTGTTTTAAAGTTCAAAAGTAACACAAAGTATCAGTAGTTAAGTCCTAAATGGGAAGTTTACTAAATAAACAGAGGAATAGATTATACTACTTCTATGTAAAAAGATACCTCTAAGATATTTTAAAAGATTTTTTCTTCCAAAAAATTTATGTCTAGTTGATAGTAGTAATCTTTCTGACTAGCTAATGCAAAGGTAAACTATAGTCCTACTTTATTCAAATGACTACTTATTCACAGTTCATGAAAAGCAGCCCTAATTCAGTAACATAAATCTAAAATCAGAATTTAGAATTTTGAAAATGTTTAAACGTTTCAGATAAGAAGTAGTTTCTACTTATCTCTGCTGACTTATTTACACTTGTGCCAATGACATGTTTTTCTGGTTGACTGAATGAACTGAACTCGATTAGGCATAAACTGGGAATGGCATTATTTTCTTCTACCCTTGTCTCCAAACACAGCCTCTTAGTACATCATCTTGCCCCAGCAGCAAGTCTTCTTGGACCAGTTTCCATTAGGAAGGGAAATTTCTGCTAAACCACTGACTGTGGCCCACAGGAAATTCACACAGGCTAGTCATGCAGGACAGTGTCAACCTGAATGCAGCCCCACCCTATTGTCTTGGGTCCCTCCTGCCAGGTAGGAATGTGTGCATTAGGCACAGCAGGTGCAGAGTTTAGGGCCCACAGTAATTTTGGGGACCCACAGAAATGTTCTAATTGTTCTTAAAATCAAAGGAAAAAATTTAAGTTTAGGGTCAAGAGAAGTGTTTTAATTTTTTCTCATATCAGAAAAAATAAAATTTTTAGAGCCTAAAACATTAAAAAAGTTGAAGTCTTTGAAATTATATCAAAAATAACGTGCAATATTGATAGCGTTATGGTGGGAGGGACACATGAAGGCAAAAGTGCTCAGGGCCGCATGTCATAATATGGTCCAGCCTGCAGCCTTCAGAATTCCCCATGGGGAAGCAAGTAGTGGTCATAATGTGCATATGTCACCTGTCAAACTTGCCTAAGGTGAGCCTGTGTGCTTTGGGGCTTCAGCAAGTAGCCCCTGGGGAGCCAGATATATTTCCCCGTGTTTTTGGCTCTCCTGGAGCAGGTTGTCCTGGAGCAGCCTCTCCTGGAGCTCTCCTCCTGTGGTCTGAGGTGGGGGAACCTCTCTCCCAACCTCCACTCTCACCCTGGGGATGGCAGACCAAATGCCTCAGCATTCCCCATAGTTCCACAGCTAGGTAACTGCATCCTTCTTTTCAACTACTTTAGAACTGCTTGTTGTTTCTTCATTGCTGTGGGTGACTGATAAGATAAGAGTCATGGGACTGGTCTGACTACCTTCTAATAATTCTGTGAGGATGGTTTAGTATATCTTTCTTTAAATGGAACTTTAGCTGAAATTCTAGGATAGCAGGAAAAGAAACATTTAATGCTCTGTTAGTTGATTATGGATCTATCAAACATTTTTACATCAATGTCTCAGCATGTAAAATGGGGATCATACATACTTCCCATTAAAATTTTTTTTGTTTTTTTAAAATACCTGCCCATTAGATAAAATTAATCTATTTTCCTGGCCCACATAATTAAATGGACCAGAAATGGATGAACTGTGTCTTTCAATAAAGCCAGTTGCAACTAAGAAAATTCATATAATTGATGTCAACTGGGAAAAAACATAAAACATGAGCTGCTTTTCACAGATATTTTATATACATATTCAACTGCATAGTTTTTAACAGATTGTTTTCTTATTCTGTAACTAGGTGTAATTTACTCTAACTGGTACATACCAGAGTGTTCTCTGAGAAAGTTATGATAATATTAACTAGTATTTCCACAGCATTTTACGGCTGAAGAATGAAGAGAGTTTTCACTCAACATCTTACAAGGCAGTGAGATATCTGGTTTGGTGTTTGGACTTGAGCTCAGGTCCTCCACATCATGGTCCCTCCTCAGGGATGGGGTGGTAGGTCAGGGGTCGGGGGGGACCACCCTCTTGTCTAGGATGCCTCAGGGGGACCCACCTCTAAACACTGACCACAGCAAGATAACACTAGACTCATAGTCTTATGTACAATGTTGGCCCATATTGTCCATTCCATAACAAAATAAAATGTAGATACCATGGGACTTTGAACACAGAAGGCTCCCAATAAATATGTTTGAATACCCTTCACGGACAAATACCACTGGTTGACAATACTGCACCAGTTTTCAGAGTCACACAGAATAGAAATATATTGATTCTGGGAAGTTCCCTCTGAATTTTTCCCTGAGATAATAGTACTTTTGAAGGAGAAACATTTTCTAAAAATTTCTTCAAAATGAAAAAAAAAAACCCAAACACTCTACTATCAAAAGACCTTGCCTGAATCATAGCATACTTCATCTCAGTTTCCCTGCTAATGTTACACAAATTCATGAGCTCTGATCTGGGGAGGGAAGCAGGGTAATCAGATGGAATGTTACATAATTAGGGTTATTCACTGAATGTAATACAATGCTCAGACAGGAAAGCATTCCGGGGGATCATGTAATTGCTAAAGGTGAAGGGCCATTGAGCAAGCTTGTATCCTCTCTTATCTTCCCTTGGGGTGGGGGTAAATGGGAGGAATGCAGGGAACAAAGAAGAAGTCATTTTTATTTCCTCCTAGGGAACAAAGAAGAAGTCATTTTTATTTCCTCCTTGATGATGTAAGGCAGGAAATTTGAGTGCCTCAGGTAAAGGTATTTTTTAAAAATTGTGGTCCTCACTCTGGGTTACTGCCTGTGATTAATCCATGTTGTACCCATTCCCAAAGAACAAGAGAAGGTGCAATAGAAAACTTTACATCAGGGTATGGTAAATTTTTTCTTTAAGGATCTGGATAATAAATATTTTACACTTTCCTATTTGCTCTCTGCCACTGTAGCACAAAAACAGCTGTAAATAATATGTAAACAAGTGAGCATGGTTGTGTTCCCATATAACTTCATGAGCAATGAAATTTGAATTTCATATAATTTTCATGGGTCATGAAATATTATTCTTCTTTTGATTTTTTCAACCATTTAAAAATGTAAAACCTATTCTTAGTTTGCAGATGCTACAAAAACAGATGGCCCACTGGACATGGCACATGCCGTTTTCTGACCCCTACTATAGAAATGGAAACACAAAGCACAAACCAGTACAGGTCTACAGTAACTCCACATGATCTCAGTATTAAAATTCATTTTCTGATGTATTTCAGTATCTTTATTAAGGGAACAAAAAGAGGAACTTACATTTATTGAGCACTAACTATATATACCATGCATTAAGCTAGGCACTTTACCTGAGTAACTTAGGTTAATTTTTACATACCTTATAACACTACAAGGTAGGTATATTCATTCCCATTTAAAGATGGAAAAACTGAGACTAAGTAGAGCTAATGGTAATGTGTTCAATGGTCACAAAGCCTTGAGTGCCAGACAGAAACCAGTTCTGACTGGCTCCATAGCAACCCTACTGAGAACCACTACATACTTTCTAATATTACAATATGCCTCTAAGCTAGGTAACTAATAAAAAGTAGTGCTAAGTAGTTAGTTGCTCATCTCTTGGAATTGCCAAGCTATTAAAGGGTTAATGGTTCAACTTATGTCTTGCAATAGGCCAACATTCTTTGCATGGCAATATTAATAGCATATGTTCATTTTCCTGCTGGTACATTTGTGAAATTACCATACAAAATTATGACCAGAATGGTAATCATTTCTTAAATGGAAAATTTTTTTTGAGAGGAGTTTTTTCCTGCCTTTCTGGGAGCTGTACTGGTGTCCATTTTAACAGCTGGCCAATTATGAATTAGTATAAATGAAGTTTCATCTGTCTCAGCTTAAGACTTATTATAGGAAATTGCAGAGAAAGGAATATGATGAATCTAGGGATGGAGTGGACTCGACTCTCTTTCTATTGAAATGACTCCTCAATGGCACTGACAGTTCTGGAAAACATGATTACACTGTATAACTTGAGAAATCTCTTTAGCCTCTAGATTTAGGAGAGTGACCCAAGGAAGTAGCTGAAAAGTCAGCCAGAATTTGACAGAATAGATCAATGATCATTATTTGCTGAGTTTGTGTATTTTTGTCTCACAGTTTCCTGACCCTCTTGGGCCAAATTCCAGGAGATATGGTAAATACTAGGAAGCTCAGAATTGAGCTCAAAGACAAACTCCTGCCTATTGCAAAATAGATGCTCTTCAGACCTAAGACCAGAAAGTACTGGCAAGTTTGAAAAAGAAAACCTTCTAGATAATTTAAGTGTTTACAGCTACAAAGTACCAAATCTACAGAACACTGTAGAGAGGAGGAATTTAAATACCCTACAATAACGTTACATAAATAAAAAATACATACTAACATTCATTTTGAAGAAAACATATAAATAAAAAGATTTATTAAACCCAAAGAATGGTTGCATCTGTGTGTGTGTGTGTCTGTGTTTGCACATAAGTGAAAATGGAATGGTATACAAGGATAAAAAGAAAAATGGAGCTGGAGGAATAAGGCTCCCTAACTTCAGACTATACTACAAAGATACAGTAATCAAGACTGTATGATAATGGCACAAAAACAGAAATATAGATCAATGGAACAGAATAGAAAGCACAGAGATAAACCCACGCACATATGGTCACCTTATCTTTGATAAAGGAGGCAAGAATATACAATGGAGAAAAGACAGCCTCTTCAATAAGTGGTGCTGGGAAAACTGGACAGCTACATGTAAAAGAATGAAATTAGAACACTCCTTAACACCATACACAAAAATAAACTCAAAATGGATTAAAGACCTAAATGTAAGGCCAGACACTATCAAACTCTTAGAGGAAAACATAGGCAGAACACTCTATGACATAAATCATAGCAAGATCCTTTTTGACCCACCTCCTAGAGAAATGGAAATAAAAACAAAATGGGACCTAATGAAACTTAAAAACTTTTGCACAGCAAAGGAAACTGTAAACAAGACGAAAAGACAACCCACAGAATGGGCGAAAATATTTGCAAATGAAGCAACTGACAAAAGATTAATCTCCAAAATTTACAAGCAGCTCATGCAGCTCAATATCAAAAAAACAAACAACATAATCCAAAAATGGGCAGAAGACCTAAATAGACATTTCTCCAAAGAAGATATACAGATTGCCAACAAACACATGAAAGAATGCTCAACATCATTAATCATTAGAGAAACGCAAATCAAAACTACAATGAGGTATCACCTCACACCAGTCAGAAAGGCCATCATCAAAAAATCTACAAACAATAAATGCTGGAGAGGGTGTGGAGAAAAAGGAGTCCTGTTGCACTGTTGGTGGGAGTGTAAATTGGT
This sequence comes from Eubalaena glacialis, assembly GCF_028564815.1. Lineage (NCBI taxonomy): Eukaryota > Metazoa > Chordata > Mammalia > Artiodactyla > Balaenidae > Eubalaena > Eubalaena glacialis. The sequence continues at coordinate 30,844,284 of NC_083718.1, forward strand.
ACAGCCACTATGGAGAACAGTATGGAGGTTCCTTAGAAAACTAAAACTGAAACTACCATAGGACCCAGCAATCCCACTACTGGGCATATACCCTGAGAAAACCGTAATTCAAAAAGAGTCATGTGCCAAAATGTTCATTGCAGCTCTATTTACAATAGCCAGGACATGGAAGCAACCTAAGTGTCCATCGACAGATGAATGGATAAAGAAGATGTGACACGTATATACAATGGAATATTACTCAGCCATAAAAAGAAATGAAACTGAGTTATTTGTAGTGAGATAGATGGACCTAGAGTCTGTCATACAGAGTGAAGTAAGTCAGAAAGAGAAAAACAAATACCGTATGCTAACACATATATATGGAATCTAAAAAAAAAAAAGTCATGAAGAACCTAGGGGCAGGACGGGAATAAAGACGCAGACCTACTAGAGAATGGACTTGAGGACACGGGGAGGGGGAAGGGTAAGCTGGGACAAAGTGAGAGAGTAGCATAGACATATATACACTACCAAACGTAAAACCAATAGCTAGTGGGAAGCAGCCGCATAGCACAGGGAGATAGCTCGGTGCTATGTAACCACCTAGAGGGGTGGGATAGGTAGGGTGGGAGGGAGGGAGACACAGAGGGAAGAGATATGGGGATATATGTATATGTATAGCTGATTCACCTTGTTATAAAGCAGAAACTAACACACCATTGTAAAGCAATTATACTCCAATAAAGATGTTAATAAATAAATAAAAAGGAATAAGAGTGTGAGAGTGTGACTAACTCAATCTGCTCTTGAGGATACTCGCTGGGAAAAAAAGGGAATTAGATCTTCCTAGAATAATGTCAGTTGAAGGGCATGTTTTTGCTGACAAAAAGAAGGTACCTATTAATATTTCATTAAGACCAAATACAAGCATTCACCACTTGATTGAGAGATCCTAATACTTGGAAAAGGGAATATTGGCCCGTACAAATTGTTCCCAAAGGAAAACTTGTGCCTTTCCTTTCTTGCAGTGTTAGAGTATTTATTATTATCATGGATTTTGGCAGCATGCGGAAATCAGTGTTCTTTAAAAATCCAGTCTCCACAAACGACCTTAAGTGTCTATAAGCAAATAATAATACTTTCAGTTGTTAAGGGGTTTTAGTTTTCAAAGCACCTTCACCCATTTCAGCTTATTTGAGTAGCACAAATATCCCATGAGCTAAGAAAGTTAGTATTATTCCCATTTATAAATGAGGTTATTGAGGTTCAAATAAGTTAAAAAAACATGCTCAAGACTATTGGACAATGAATAAGTGTCAGGCGTGATCTAGAATTCCCTTGCAGATGTATTCCTTCATTTATATTCTCTCTTAGTGAAAAGCACAGCCACATACATAGTTCCCCAAAACTGAGCCTGACGTCTGCTGCTCTAATGCTTTTCTTCTAGATCTTTGGATGATTTGCTCTTCACCACACTCAGATCTCTGATCACATGTTATCTCCTCAGAGCAGTCTCTCGTGATCATCCTGTCAAGATTACTGCCTCCCATCACTCTTTATCCCATAATGCTCCTTCATCTCCATCACCTACTCACCTAAGTCTGTATTATTCATTTGATTATTTGCTCTCCCACTAGAATATGACTCCAGGAGAGGAGAGAGTTAGTCTTTTTTGTATACCATTATATCACTTCTTGGAACAGTTTTTGATCTATAATAGGCAAACATTAAATATTGCTGAGAATGAAAAGATTAACCTTAGATTCCTCTCTTTCCTTTATTTCTCTCATCCAGTAGGTCACCAATTCTTGTAAATTATACGAGAATCTGTTCTCTTTCCATCCTTGCTTTCACTGGTTCAGTTCAAACCCCCATCATTTCTTTTCTAAACTATTGCCATATCTTCCCAATTGGTGTCCCTCTTTTCAACTTGCCTTTCCCCAATCCATTCTCCACTTTGCTGCTAGGGTAATCTGTCAAAAACACGAATTTTATCACTTTTCTGTCTAAAGTATTCAATGGCTTCCTGTAGCCGTCAGGTTTAAATTCCAACTTTTTATCATGGTATGCAGGTCTCTTCATGTTTGGCTTATCCAGTCTCATCTTTCCCAACTCTTCCTCTCTGTTCCAATCATATTGAACCACTCACAGTTTCTAGAATTCACCATCTTCTTTTTCACTTTTCTGCCTTTATAAATGTCATTTCTTTAATGTGACTATTTATCAACTCTACTCTCCTGCAACTGCTTTACCTGGCTAACTCTTACCAGTTCTTCAAAACTCAGTATGCATGACACTCCTTTTCAGGAAGCCTACCCCAATTTTTATCCACACCCCAATCCTACCTTAAGATGCTCTGAGAACTCTCTTCTGCTCCCATACAACTCTCTTAAATCGATATCATGACACTTATCACCCTCTCTGGGAATCTATTTCCTGTCTCCCCCATTAGACATGAGAGCAAAGACCTAGTCTTATGCATCTTTAAATTTCCAACACCTAATACAGTGCTTTAAACAGAGTAACTAACCAATAAGTATTTGCTAAAAAAAAAAAAAAAAAGTGAATATTCAGCCTCCTGCTCTAGAGCTTCTTCTGGAGTCATCTATGTAGTTTTGTTCAAATTATAGGACTATCAGAAAGAGAATGTTGAATATACAAAAACTCAACAAGCTTAGTGTCTTGGAAACACACATCCTTAAACGTAATTAAAATGCAATAAGTACAAAGACTGAAGTATGAAAAGGATACCTAACCCAGTTGGGGAAGAGGTTGCTGGGAAAGGTCAGGAAAATTTCCTAGAGTTGGTATCACTTGATCCTTAAAGGATTTATGGGGATTTATACCTCAAAAAACTGGAAAAAATTTTAAAAATAAAAAACTTCCCTCTTTTCAAAAAAAAAAAAAACCCCCACAGGATTATGGAGGTTGATGTAGAGAAGAACTAAGAGGAAGAGTGGAGAGAGTATTTCAGGCACTGAACATGTGCAAAGTCCCAACATGCAGTATCCAGGGAGCAGCAAGAAGTTCAGAGTAACAGGAACCTAAGTACAAGGTAGTAAAGAGCAGTAAAGTGGATGAAGTGGAGAGGTTAACAGGAACCAGATAATGGGAGTGCTGTGGCAGGTGATGGAGAAATGTGAAGGACATTGAGATGGTTGGATATCATCCTTACAAGAATAGTTTGGAAGAGTACTGGGACAAGAGGGTAGTTGGAGAGAAGAGCCTAGGACAATAGAGATACAGAATATAAAATAGATTCAACAAGAATTTTTAAGGCAATATAGACAAATTGGTGACTGATGATTTTTAGGGGTTGAGGGAAAAAGGAGTCATGTGGGGTTACTAAATTTCTGCCTAGATGATTTGATGCATCATGGTGACATCAAGAAAAATTTTTAATTCTATAAAAGGCATAGATTAAAAAGTGGGGGAAGTGAAGTGAAATTTAAGGGGCTATGAGATATCCAGGTGGACATAGTGAGTAGGTATACGTAAGTCCAACATTCAAGATAGCTTGGGTTTCATTAGTATACAGGTATTAATATGTTGGAGAAGAGGAACATAACCCAAGAATTGAGTAGAAAGTGACAATTAAGGTTGGCTGAGGACAAAACTCTGGAGAATACCACTGCAAAAAGAGCAGACACAAAAAGAGGAATCACAAGGGAAAAGGTCAAACAGTAAGATACCTGGAGAAAACTCTGGCTTCCCAAAAGCCAAGAGAATAGAGTTTTAGGATGGGTGAGATCAGTAATGCTGAATGCTCCAAGTTTAATTTCCTTTGGTCTGACAATGTAGACATCATTGGCCAATTTGAGAGTCTTTTCCGTAGAGTAGTAGCCGGGAGGCTATATGAGAGAGGATTTTAGAGGGAATGAGTAATGTCAAGATAGTGGGGATAGTGAATGCAGAGTACCCTTTCCAGAAGAGGTGTAGTATGATAGATCAAAGGACACTAAAGGTCAAGAGAAGCATTACTCAGATCACAAGAGACTTGAGCATTTTAGGTTGAAAATGAGAGAGTGGGAGAAACTGAGGTAGCAAGATCCTGGAGAAGAAGTTAAGTGCAGGGTCACCAATGGAAGGTGTGATACCAACCTCTGAAACAAAAAGAAAAGACTTAAGGCTGGGTGTGGATATAGAAAATTCTGAAAAGATCTGGGGTGTTGGGGAATTACTCCTGAGGCCACAGGGGTTGTTTTTTTTTTTTTTTTTTGATCATATGGAAGGACAGGACATCGGTGGAGGGTGAAAGGAGTTGAAGTTTGGAATAGTCACTGAGAGGAATAAGAGGGGGTTAATCAAAGGTATGTAAAAGGATTGGGAGACTGGGCTAAGGGCTCTGCTGAGCAAAATGGTTGGGATTTTGCTGATTGATACATTGGACAGATAGGAGTATAAATCAAAGAAGAATGCTGGTGAGATACAAACTCAGATGATAAACTTGGGATCCAGGCAGGTAGGAAGGGAAGAAAGTCAAGGAAAGGGCTGATAAAATTCAATCTACTGAGAGATAAAGGTATCAGAGACATCAGCAACATCACTGAGTCAGTATAGTGCGAGTTGGAGTGTTCAAAAGCTGATATGGTAAGACGTGGAGGTCTGAGAGAAGGATGCTGGAACTTAGCGCCTGTCAATATAGTGCAGATCAATTTTTGATTTCTATTTTGTAATATTAGATTGACAATAGGCAACTAAACATACCAATGTAAAGACAGTCTTTAAGAAGGAAAAAAAAAGCCACTTCATTCATCCAAAAGCCAACTAGGCACGTTTATTGTGTTTGCTTTAAACTTTCCTGTGTAATGAAATCACTGGCAAGTTACTTTACATAGTCCCTTATATAAGACTTCTTGTTCTTATCTCTATGTGCTTGCTGGAGGACCATTATTTATCACTTCCCTTTCTGAACTCCTATTATGCCTATAATCCTAAACCAGTCAACTGGCCTTTAACTTGCTCTTCTTTGCAATGCAAATTATCCTAAGTAGTAGTGTGCTGATAAATGTTTAACATTCATTGAGCTGGGGGCAGGAAAGTAGAGATGGGAGTGTACCATTGGTTTACAACATTTGCTGTTTTCCATGGTATAAATATTTCTCTCATGGCTGATTTCAAACCAGCAAAGGGACATCTCTGAACGTGGAGTTAGGAAAAGATACACAGTTGCACACCATTATATAGTACTTCCGTGTTCTTCAGGACCTAAACCCTCAAGAACATAGGTAATAGTAAAATGTAGTAAAATAAATAAGAAGTAATGAGTTTTGAGTATTTATTGCCTTTGTTTTCAATATAATTGAATTGTGAGTTTATTTTAATCATGGCAGAGTTTAACAATAAGTAGGCCAAATTCCTGACATGAGCTGGCTGCACCATACTGCTGATTTTATGTCTATATTTCTTGTCTTCCCACTTAGATTTTAAGCATTTTAAGGCAGGGGTCATGACTTAAACATGTTTGTATTGTCCACAGTTCTTAACACATTCTGACTTAGTAAATATTTGTTGGATAATTGATACAGTTCTGGATTAAAGGCTGAACTATGTGACCTTATACAGCTTTCTGGTTGCCATATAAACTGTTAGAATTACCCTGGTAAGTGTACTGGTAATATTTGTTCTGTGGAAATCATGGTTGTAGGTTTGTATATCTTGCAAATAAAAATCCTTTCTCTGGATGCTGAAGTAGAATATATTTTTTCTATACCACCACGAGGACATATTATATTTGTATATGTTTTCACAATGTTTCTTTATGATTATGAATGTATCATGAATTGCCAACATAGTATAAAATCAAATTGGAAATAAGGTGGCATCTAGTTCTTAATTAAATGTTTCAGAAACGTATTCATTTAAAATGCCAGAGTGTAATCACTAGCCAGTTAATTATGTTACCAAAACATAGAAATGATATTTGTGGTGTCAGATCTGGTGTCAAGAAATGAAATTGTTTTTAAGGTACTGAAGAAAGTTTTTAAATCATCTCTCACTGTAATATGTTTTACACCAAGATAAACATTTTCACCTTTTTCTAGGTAAGGGGAAATATGTGTTTTTCCTGAAGACTACAACTTTCAAGAAAACTTAAGGTAGTCAGTCATCTAACTGACTGTGATATTCTTGTCTTTCATTAAATTTCTAATTCTGTTATTCCATTGCTTAAATTAAAAGCCTTGGAATTTAAAGAAATTCTAGCTCTGTATGTGCAAAGGCTATCTTTTGTTTTCCATTTTGTTGTTGAGTTGTACTAAAACTTCAAGAGGACCTAGGAGGTATCTATCACTTGTGTTTTGTTAGGGGGTCATATTTGTCCCTCTACCATTTTTCTCAGGACTTTTTAAAGTTGTACCCTAAATGCAAAGAGAGAAAGAAAGCAAGACTCCGTCTCATTTCAACTCACTGATTCTTTAAACAGAAAAACTGAAATTCAGAAGAAAATGATTACAATTGAGAAAGTAAGTTTTAAGAATGGAATCGAATCACTAGGTAAGGGTTTTGCAGTTTTAAGTTTTTACCCATAGTGTTTTGTTGTATTTTATCTCATTTTTTCAGTTTTGACATATAATCGTAAGACGTTGAAACTGTATAACATGATTTGATATATATACACATTGTGAAAGGATTCCCCTGAGTTAATCAACACATTCATCATCTCACATGTTTACTTTTTTTTTTTGGTGTGAACATTTACATCCTACTTTCTTAGCAAATTTCAATTATACAATACAGTGTTAACTATAGTCACCACGTTTTACATTAGATCCTCAAACATTTTATAGGTTTTATAAAAACCTATATGAAAGTGTTTTACCAAACTTTTATGAACCTTTCCCTATGGAAAGGGAACCCTTTCCCTGGTGACGACTGTTCTATATTTTGTTTCTATGAGTTCTACTTTTTTTTGGATTTCACGTATAAGTGATACCATGCAGTATTTGTCTTTCTCTGTCTGGTTTATTTCACTTAGCATAATGCCCTCCAGTTTCATCCAGGTTGTTGCAAATGGTAAGTTTTCCTTCTTTTTCTAAAGCATACATATTCCATTATATGTGGGTGTTTGTATATATACATTTTCTTAACCCATAGTATTTTTGATAGATTTATGCTCATTCTTAAAACAAAGGTTAAAGAAGACCTTTCGCTTCTTGTTGCAACAAGTCAGATTCTTATTTGTGGCTCAGTGCATTTTTTTAATAGACAATTTTTTTAAAGAAGTTTTAGGTTCACAGAAAAATTGAGTGGAAATTACAGAGATTTTCCATATGCTCCTGCCCTCCCACACATGCATAGCTTCCCCCATTATCTACATCTCTCACCAGAGTGGTACATTTGTTAGAATTGATGAACCTACACATTGACACATAATAATCACACAAAGTCCACAGTTTACATTAGGGTTCCCTCTTGGTGCTGTACATTCTGTGGGTTTGGACAAATATATAATGACATGTGTCCACCATTATAGTATCATACAGAGTATTTTCAAGGTCCTAAAAATCCTCTGCGCCCTGCCTATTCAACCCTCCCTCCCCCTGCATCCCAGCAATCACTGATTTTTAATTGCCTATCCACAGTTTTGCCTTTTCCAGAATATCATATAGTTAGAATCATGCAGTATGTAACCTTTTCAGATTGGCTTCTTTTACTTCATAATATGCATTTAAGGTTCCTTCGTGTCTTTTCATGGATAACTTATTTCTTTTTAGTGCTTTTAGTGCTTTTTAGTGCTGGATCATATGGCAAGAGTATGTTCAGTTTTGCAAGAAACTGCCAAACTGTCTTCCAAGGTGGCTGTACCCATTTTGCACTCCCACCAGCACTGAATGAGAGTTCCTATTGTTCCACATTCTTGCCAACATTTGAGGTTGTCAGTGTTTTGGATTTTGGACGTTCTAGTAGGTGTGTAATGATATCTCATTGTGATTTTAGTTTCCACTTCTCTAATGATGTAGAATGTGAAACATCTTTTCATATACTTATTGCCATCTGTATACCTTCTTTGGTGATGTGTCTGCTCAGATCTTTTGCCCATTTTTTAATCAGGTTGTTTGTCTTAGTGTTGAGTTTTAAGAGTTCTTTGTATATTTTGGATGACTGCCCTTTATCAGATATGTGTTTTGCAAATAGTTTCTCCTAGTCTATGGCTTGTCTTCTTGTTCTCTTGACAGTGTCTTTTTCAGAGCAGAGTTTTTAATTTGAATGAAGTCCAGTTTATCAATGATTTCTCTCATGGAATGGTATCTTAAAAGTCATTGCCAAACCCAATGTCATCTAGATTTTCTTCCAGGAGTTTTACAGCTTTGCATTTTATCTTTGGGTCTATGATCCATTTTGAGTTGTTTTCCTGTAACTGGTGTAATGTCTGTGTCTAGATTGAGAGTTTTTATCAGGAATGGGTGCTGGATTTTTTTTTTTTTTAAACCCCACAACACTCAGTGGGGGCTATAGTAACCCCACTGAGAACCACCTTTTTTTTTTTTTTTTTTAAAGTTATACAATTTTTATTTATTTATTTATCTATTTATGGCTGTGTTGGGTCTTCGTTTCTGTGCAAGGGCTTTCTCCAGTTGCGGCAAGTGGGGGCCACTCCTCATCGCGGTGCGCGGGCCTCTCATTATCGCGGCCTCTCTTGCTGCGGAGCACAGGCTCCAAACGCGCAGGCTCAGTAATTGCGGCTTTTGCTCCGCAGCATGTGGGATCTTCCCAGACCAGGGCTCGAACCCGTGTCCTCTGCATTGGCAGGCAGATTCTCAACCACTGCGCCACCAGGGAAGCCCGGGTGCTGGATTTTGTCAAGTGCTTTTTCTGCATCTATTGATGTTATCATGTGATTTTCTTCTTCTTTAGCCTTCCCTAACCCCGGAGAGTTCCCTTGTGCCAACTTGGGGTCCTTGCTCCCATCACCAGCCCTAGGCATCCACTAATCTACTTTCTATTTCTATAAACTTTTCTTTTCTGGGCATTTCCTACAAATGGGATTATTCAATATGCAGTCTTTTGTGTCTGGCTTCTGTCACTTAGCATAATGTTTTTGAGGTTTATCCATGCTGTAGGATGTATCTCTCTTAAAAAAATACAACAGCTGTTTTATAGTTACTATATATTCGTATACCCTTGCTATGTATCAGTATAACTATTAATAAATATTTAACTAGGTAGAAAATAAGACTATATACTATTCAAACTCATCTGTCTATAAGAAAGCCATTTTGTGTATTTATTACACATGGAACATGATGGTTGGTTGTTCAACAGATACTCACAGGCTATTGGCTAGTCAATTGACCTGTAAGAATGATTTTTAAAGTATAAAGTTTTACCAATAGAACTATATTTGGAAAATATAGCTACACCAATATTGATTTACTTTAATAGAATATAGCAATAAAAAACAAATGAGCAAAACTGCTTCTAGGAGGACACATCATGTTCAGATTTGCATGAGTAACTTCAACTTCCTCCTGAAAATCTAATTAATCTTGTTGAACAAATGGAATACTTAACATCTGATATGTCTACAAACCAGTTTAAAAGCTCCAAGGCTGCCATGGGTTTCAGGAAAACACCTGAAAGTCACAGAATGTTTATGTATATAAACAACTGTACTTACAAATTATCCTCAAGTCTCTTCAAGGATTCCAAAACTAATGAATGAACACTGTCTAAGGAGCAGGATCCAAAGCAATTTAGGGCTGAAATATATCTAATTTTCATAACCCAGTCATTATGTAGCTTCCTTTTAACACTGAGAATTACAAGAAAAAAAGGGGGTTATGTTAGACTCACAAACACATCATGTTGAGTTTCTATTTGGTATTCCACTGTTACTTTAACCAAATCGCAGCTCTGAGCTGTGGTAAAGCCTGCATGTGTAACACTATCCTATGCATTATACTTTCAATTGTTTAACTATATGATTGTCATCATATTTTAAATGAAAACATAAAAGTTTATCATCAGATTTTGAGCTATAGATTCAGAATTAGAGGAATAATCTAGAAGAACCCCAGTCCAGTATTGACATGATCATCCTTACCCTACTGAAAAAAATTCTGATCATGCAAATGGAGGACTGTGGTTCATATTGTCTTTTATCTTGTATGAGTCAATTCATTTTCATATTTCCCATGAATACATTCAAAACTGAAGAACTAGGAAGTTTATAATCCCAGATCACTGGTAAAGCTGAGGCTAGGACAGCCTTCAAAGTCTTTGTCAAAGGCTTGCTCATCAGTACACAGGACATTTGAGGGAGAGGTTTAGCACTAGAGGCCAAAACTGCCATAAAATTCTTCTTGTCTTAACCTGGAAGAAGCCATCTTCATGGTATTTTATTTACTCATATTTTATAGTGTATTTGTTTCCTCATCCACAAACACTTATTGAGCACTTATTGTATCCCAGGTACCAAGGACATAAAGATGATTAAGGTAAAATCCTTATCACCAAGTTCCTTAGATTGTAGTTGAGAAATAGACATATTTATAACTCAAAGCAGGAAAGTTCGACAATATTGGATTAAACAGAGTGGGAGTGGGGGGAGATTTCTTTTTTCCATGCCAGATTGTGTTAAATTTTGAACTCTGGATACTGGCTACTTCTTTCTTTAATTTCTACAATGTTTTGCTTCAACACTCAGCTTATATATATATATACACTTTTTAGTCTCAAATAATTTGTCATGTATATAATGATCAGCTGCATGATTAAATCATCTACAAAAGAACCAGTATGAATTAGCATTCATTTAACTGTACTCACATTCCTCAAATTCCTCAGATTCCCCCAATCTCATTTCTAACATATCTGTCTAATGGAAGCAGAGACGGAAAACAGGCCATGGAATTTTCTGACAGGTGACACACATCTCAGTAAAGAGAAGATTCATGTCTCAGCATCTATTCTAAGAGCCTATCATAATTGGAATAAAGTGCTTGATAGTAAATAGAGCAGCACATCACATACTGGGAAACTCCCCCATCAGAGTCTAATACTTTGGTGGAACTAAGTAATACTGCTAATATATGAAGGATGGAAAATGGAGCCAGATAATTATTGTGTCATTCTTAGGGTTCCAGCAATGGGCTAGTCTTAATTCCGTTGTAACAATAGATGTAATGAGCTTTTAATTACATATTCTATCTCTGTAATAAAATATTTGCTATATTAATAACAAAATATAATACTGTATTTTTCAAAGTTTTTTTCTTATTCGAAAAGGAAAATTTGTTTGTACAAAATTTAGAAAGTAGAAAACCATAAAGAAGAAAAGAAAAATCACTTCTCTGAAGTTCCAAAGAGAATCATTGTTAACATTTTGGGATATTTACATTCAATATTTTTCTTTCTAAGTAGAAATATGCAGACTTACAAATGGACACATATACATACAGACACATATACATAAATAAAACTGGATTCAATGTACATAAAAAATAAAAATTTTTTACTTAATATTATATTATGAACATTTTCCATATTATTAAATATCTTTCAAAATATAATTTAATGGAGATGCATGGCATTCCCTAATATGGTTATACTATGATTTACTGAATGCCCTTAATGCCTTAAATATTTTTTAGGACTCTGACAAAAATGCAATTTACATATAAATATATTACACATGTATGGACATATTTATAAAATATGTAATTATATTTATAGAATTTATATTATATCACACATTTATATAATACCTGAATTATTTATTTAAATGATTACTTATTTAAATTAATCATTCCCCATTGTTGTACACTAGATATTTTATTATTAGAAACAATGCTGTGATAATCATACTTATATTTTTAAACACATGGAGATCACAGGTCTCAATGTATAAATGTTTATTAAGACACCTGATGCATCTGCCCAAATTGCTTTCCAGAAAGGGCTTCAACTCATACTTTCACCACCAGCAGTATGCGAGAATATCCATCTCACAGCATCATACCCATTTTTAATCTGTTCTAATTTTATGTGAGAAGTTGTATATGATTATAAGTTGTACTTCTTTGATTAATAAAAAGGTTGTATTTAGTATAAAACTTGTATTTCTGCTAATAAAACTAATATATGCCTTACTCTAAAAACTTCAAAAACACTACAATTATAAAGCAGACAATAGAAATCACCCATAACGTCATCAGTTGGAAACTGTTGTTAGCATTCTTGCCTGATGATCAGTTTGAAATGTTTATTGACTGCTGTGTGGGCATGTGTGTGAATTATCTGTTCATCGTCTTTGTCAGTTTTTATCTTGAGAAATTATTGTTTTTTAATTGAATTCTAAAACCCATGAAGATTATTAACCCACTGTCTGTCATATTTGTTATATATATTTATCTCAGTTTGTTATTTACTTTCAAAATGTTATCTTTTGATGTGTATAGTCAAATCTATCAAACTTTTTCTTTGAATTCTGTATCCATTGCTTTTATGTTTAGAATCATCTTCCATATTTAAGTACTAGTAAACAGCCATGTATGTCTTTTACATTTTTTTCATGATTTAATTTTTCACTGAACTCTTTAATTCATTCAAGTACCTATAGATATTCATTGTCAGTAGCACTTAAAATAGGAATTTCAGTTGTTAATTTTCCTGTCTGTCTTCCCTATTATACTGGAAGTTCCTTGAGGTAAAAACCATTTCTTTTTCAGCTTTGTATTTAAAATCTCTACCATGGGGTCTGGCATATTATTTTCACTACATAAATACTTGAACGATGTCTATATTAAAACAATTGGACTATTCCCATAATACCCTTACCTTTTAAAGTTCTTTGAGTCTAACACCTGATTTTGTAAATTTTTTTTGGATTTTGCCTGCTTTAGTCCAAAGTCATCACTATTTACTGTGAATTTGTTCACAAAACCACCATCGTCCCCCAAGAGGATGTCATCTCGGCAGAGCTGTTCAGGCAGAGACACTACACACACACAGAGGAGGCAATGATCCATAGGTTTTATGACAAAATAGTTTTCCTAGAAACAGAAGAACACTTTTAATAAGTTATTGTGTTGCTCTAAATATCTAAATATTAAATTTAAATATTGTTCTTATTATTTGATAAGATTTTACTTTCTGATGTTTCTCATTTTAGATATTCCCACTGTTAAAGGAACTTGAAAAAAACAAAGTTAACTAAGTAGAAGTTAACGAATTAACTTCTCTGTGAGCCCAACATCGTGCTTTTGGGTGTTTTGTGGGGAAAAAGTGTGAGGTACCTGTCTCTAGCTCAATAAATAATGAGATTTTCTGATGTATTACTGTGAATATTCCTTTCTTGAATTCGTAAGGCAATATTAACAGGAAGCATAAAAAAGTTCAGGTGTTAAAAGACCATTGAAATAAAAATGGATGGTAAATAAGAAAATCTAATATCAAAGTCCCAATTACTTTACAAGGAGAAAAATATCCTAACATCTACATTTATCCAGAAATATTCAGCAAGCATTTATCAAGCTGACTCTATACTATTGAACTGGGTTCACTAAGCTATATGGCCATTGTTTTCCTGGAACTTAGTTTCTACCTAAGGAGAAGAAAAAAGTATTTTAAAATTTTTAAATTTGTTTTGTTTCCTATAGAATAAGTGAGACTTGAACATATTTAGAGGTTCATTCAGTCTTTCAACAAATATTTATTGAGCACCTACAACATGGCAAGAACCATTCTAGGCATGGGCTTATGGTGATGAACAAAAGTTTCTGACTTTGTGGAGATACTGTCCTAGGTAGGGGAGACAGATGAATTAAACAGATAATCCCAGATAATGGGATGTGCACTTAAAAAAATAAGCCAGAGCTCTGTGATAAAGAGTGACTTAAGAGGTCATTTTGGGTCCCATGGTCAGGGAAGGTGACCTTGGATCTGGGACCTGAATTGGTTGAGAGGAAGATTCAGAAGAGGTTGAAAAGAAGGATCCTAGGAGAAGAGATTAATGTCAAAAAAGATAGAAAGGGAAAAGGCTATGGAGTCTTGTCCAGGACAAGGCAGGAGGGGATGGGGGGTGTCAGATACAGGGGGTGTCAGATATTTTGTCTTTAGAGAGAGGAAGGAAGAAAGAAAGAAAGTAGTGTTGTATTCTTAGTTAAAGCTGTAGGTGGAGGGCTGGAATTTGAAAGAGGACAAGCCTTTTAGACTCAGTATTCTCAGAAACAGGAAGAAGTTCATCTGTCGAAAGGGAAAGGGCTTGAGAAGAATAATGGAATTTTGGAATACTTGCCAGGAGTGGGAAAGTGAGTTGGCAAGAATCAGAAAGAGATTGATAGATGCCACTGAGTGCTCAGGTGAGTCTGCAGACCCTGAATTTGTAGTGATGCCAAATAGTGTGGCTCTGAGTTTTTCTCTAGCAGTGCTTAGCCACTGCAAAGGAGCAAAGAAGGGCTATAGCATCTATCCGAGATTCAAGTTTTGAAGGACAGAGATTTAAGAGATGATCCATCCAGGGGGTAATGTGAGAAGGGAAAGAGGGAAGAAGCAGGGGTACTGAAGAGTGGAAGAATATGCTTTCAATGAACTGGAGGCTTCTATGAGATTGAAAAGCAAGAGTGAAAACAGGAGAGAGCGGGAAGGAAAAGAAGTTGTAATCAAACTATACGATATGAGATAGTGACATATCACATAATAAAATACATTAAGCAAACAGCTGCCTTCTTTAAAATCATCTTGGTATCATTAGTTGGCCAATATTGTGGACAAGAATAGGAAGTTTACTATTTTACTGAGACTAGTATGGCACAGAGGAAGGTTAAATTATTTGTTAATCCTACAGGTCCTTCAAAGTCAGCCTGCTTCCTGAGGGCATTTTTTTAATAACCCCAATGCTTAGTGATCTCACCTCTCCCTGAGTACCTGTTCTTTTTTACTGTATAATTTGCTGTACCATTATATTATATATTAAGTTTGTTCGTGAGAGTCTTCGAGACTGAGTTTTGTTTGAATGTAGGGAACATGTTCATTACTTCTATATGTCTGCAGATGCTCAATAAATCTTGTAAATCGGTTAAGTGGTAACATATCACTAACTGAGGAGATTAACATTAACATCTGCCCATTAGATTTTTTGCCAGGATTAGGCATTTGATTTTAGTAGTTTTCTTGCCGAATGAAGCTGGACTGAAGAGAAAGGCTTTGAACTGGTCAACGTGAGCATAACCAAAAAGATAATACATGGATTCAGAGAAAGGTATAAAAGAAGAAAGGAACTAATCATTCTCTCTCAAAAACAAAACAAATTAAACATACACTAAATGGAAAGAACGTTCTCTTTTAATTAAGACTCACAGAATATTGATGCTGGACTTGATTATCTTAGTTAAACCCCCTCATTTTATATATGAGGAAACTGATGTTCAATAGAGAAAGTGGGTTGCTCATTTCCCCCCAGTATGGAAAAGACAATCTAATTTCTTTGAGTATGTCTCTTGGCACAGTACCTGGCTGCTCCCTTGAGCTTTATAATCCCAGACGATAATGGTCCTTTCAGTAGTAGCAACAATTCGTTTCAGCTGAGAGAGGTAATCACAACCTGTAATCCAAGAGGTATCCTGATAGAAAAGCATAGGATTGGCATGTTGTGTTTTGGAGTATATTGTGTTTTGTTCTGTCACACAATGGTGGCTACCAAAAGAGTAGATTACTTACATTAAAAACCCCATTTTGCCCCCTTATTTGCAGAGGAGCCACGCAATGTCTCTTCTTCAATGTCCTGAGAAGAGGCTCCCATCTTTTTCCCTTTCACCCTCAGCCTGAGTTTCTCAGCACCATCATCTGGAGAATGGCACAGCTAGTGCATCGTGCAGCTCCCTGGAAGCACACAGCCACTGACCAAGCAGTCATCTTTATGCACTGTTCTTTTACATGAGAACACTTTTGCACAGGAACTCAGTGGGACTAGATTTAGGGCACCGATTAAGTGAGTTTTCTGGCGCTGTCCTCATGCTTAAATTTTTTAGCTGGAAAAGACCTTGGTGGTCATCTGGTCAGTGATCAAGTTGAGGCCTTGTGCTTTCCTGAAGTCACCAGATTGGCATGGCTAGGATCCGTAATATCTCTGACAACACACTACTTTACGAGAACAATGGCTCCCAATTGTGAGTGTCTCCTGTGCCAGAAACTGCTGCCTGTGTATCAGGCATGCCCTTGAATCTTCTGTAAAACCTGTTAAGAATTTTAAGAAAGTTTAAGAAACGGAGGCTCAGAGACGCCTCTGCATGGCACCCTCGGTGCATTTCAGTGCATACAAGCAGGGTGAAGGTCAATCATTCTCCTTCTCTCATAAAGCCACGGTGGGATTCTGAGAGCAAGTCACCATAGCTTTACAACATCTGCCACAAGATTACTGTTCCAGTTAGCAATATGGATTAAATAAATTACAATATTGCACTCAAGTTTTTTATGCTGTTTTCAAATTTAGAATAAAATGTTTTCAAATAATTTTCACTGGCTATTTCCTTGTTCTCACTACGTGGGTTTTGTCTGTTTTTTACTTTCCTCAATAGTGAGCACTTAGAAAAACAGGCAAAGATTTTAAATTGAAGCTTCCAAGGAATAGTCAGTTTCCAAGCAATTCTCTACAATCAAATTAACTCAGAAAGCAAGGTCTGTGTCCTCTTTGCTGTTGCTCAAGGTTTAGTTTGGATCCTAGTCAATAAAGATAAAACTACAGTCTATGAAAACTTCTTATTCTCAGAGTGTATTCAGGCTCTTCATTGAAATTTTGATTAGTTATGGAGGAACCATCATCAATCAGTTTAACTTAATTAGGAATTTTTTAAAAGTACTTACTGTAACATTGGTGCTGGTCTGAACTCTCATCTATAAGAAAAAGGAAGAGAATAATGATCCCCAGTTGGCACTACAGTTAAAGATGAAAATGCTGGCTCTAAAGCAACATGGTATCTCCTTGGTTAATCTCACTTGTCATTTCTACCTTCTGTTAGTCTCCTTGTTCCTTCTGTCTGTGAAAAATCTAGCTATGTAGAATAATGCACTGTTTGCTTTGGGCAAGTTTATGTTTCTGTGGCTTGTCTTTAAGCCTGGTCACTATGCTCTTAGGCTTAAACTTTATTAGTTATTTTGTTCCTTCTATTTGCAAACTGCCTCACATTCTTTAGCTATTCAGAGCAACCTTTGATACCAAAAATTGGGACTGCAAAATAATACTAACAGCAATGGCAAGAATGGTCAACAGGTCAATATGAATATAGACTGATACAGAAAAAAAAACTTTTCATTTGAGTTATCTCTCAAGTTACTGAGATTTAAGAACATTCTATCCAGTGGGCTTTCTCTTTTATTCAATAAATATGTATTGAATGAATATCATATCCTAAGTACTATGCTGGTTGAGAATCATAGATTTATCCAAGCAGAGCTAGTATATGTTACTTGAGCAGCTTCTTATACCCTTAAAGCATGTTAACTGCTCCCAAGGTAAGGGTTAGTGTCTGAAGTATATTAATGACCTAGTTTCTTTTGCATGCTCTGATGGTCTTGGGGAAAGTCTAGAAAATGGCTGCCCAGAAGGATGGCTCATGTGAAAAGGAGAAAAAGTAAATCAAGGAGATTACTAAAACTGTTAGTTGTGGTCATCACAGACTGTCTTTCATCTGAAGAGTTCAAAAATGCTTTTCCAACCGGGACTTTTTTCTAGATGGAAAAAATAAAGGGCTCAAAGAAATTCCTCTTCTATTTCTCTATCTCTATCTTTAGTGGAAGTCACTTCTTTAGAATTCTCTTATCTGCTCTAAAATTTTCATAATCCTTATAGATACCTTCTGAATTTTTTAAATCTAGCCTTTTTGTAGGAACTTTTATTAATGACATTTACAGTCTACATCACCAAGCCCTCCAGCGAGCACCATGAAAATCCTTAAATGTATTTATTCTACTTCAGATAGAGCCTAAACTGTGGGTATAAGATATTTTGCATTATTAATGGCTGTCTTTTAATAAATTATTCCTGTGACCTACCCTGCCAAATTACTTTTCTCACAGAATGTACCATCCTATTTTTAAGGCATGCAGCATTCAAAATACTATTTATTTCTGGAGTACCAAATCTTTAAATAGAAACAGATGGTGAGCATCTGCATGTTTGTGAGTATACATGTGTGCACCTATAAGCATGTGTGAGTGAGTGTGTGTGTGAGTGTGAGGGGGAGAGAGAGAGAGAGACATATCTGGAAATATGATAATGCCCTCTCACTTATTTCACATAATCCTGAACTATTTCATTATGAAGATCATAATTTTCCTCCTCACTGTTTTTCTTTAGATACCATGTTAGTTCTATTTTTGAGTAAATAAAGGTAAAAAATGAGAAGGGAATTAATGCATCGAGAAAAGAGTGATCGAGGAAGGTTTTCACACTTCAATGAGGCAAATCCATTTTTATTTTCACACTATTTGTTCATAATTGTAATTGCCAACATTTACTAAGTGCTTACAATGATGTTAAGTGCTTTATGTTGATTAACTCATGCAAACAGCACAACTACCTAGGGAGGGATATTCTCTGGTCTGGATGAGGAGGAACTGGGGCCTGGAGATAAAAAGTAACATGCACAGCTGGTGGCGTGGAGGCAAAGCCAGTCTCCACGCCCATGCTCAGAGTCTCCTGCTGCACCTCTGGGTGCAGGCCACCCTCTCTGACACAATCTGGCTGCCTGTGATGGAAATCACTGAAAGACTGAAAATTATTGTTGAAATTTTAATCATGTGATGATTATTTTAAATATATTTTATTTGTATAAAGCTTGCCTCTACTTGGAAATAAACTAATAATTTGACCAATTTCTTGATATTTAACACCAAACATTTATTTTCATGGTGAAATACGATATAGATGATATCATCATACATTCCATGAAAATCTCTCATATTTTGAAAATAGAAGTCCAAAACATAAATTTAGAAAGAAATGACAATAATAGCAATGTCTTAAAATGTTTCCAACATCCATTATATCATTTGACATTCACTACAATCCTCTGAGGGAGAGGAGACTGATCCTATTGTCTTCATTTTACAGTTATGAAAAAAAGAGACATGAAAAATACAAGTTGGCTCATTAAGTTCCCTACTTAACATCTAAGCTGTTAAAATAGAGGAGCTAGAATTTGAGCCTTTTTTTTAACTTCAAGTACAAGGTTCTTGTTGGGACCTTTTATTACTTGGTAGTATTATGACAAAATCACTTGGCTTGTGAGTGTTTATGATGTTATCTGAGAAATTATCCAAGATCATCCTTAATTATGCTGATGCCACATGGTTCAATATGACACCCCAAGGAACAATGCCAAATACAGTTACCAAAATCTCAAAAACTGCTGTGGGGTTCAGCAAGCTCCTCATTTTAGTAATACTTGGTTTTGTTTTTTGGAATAACTCTGAAATTTGGCTATGGTTTCTGCTGCATCTGATACATAGGCATAATGCATAGACAAAACAAAAGAGAGGAAGGAAGGAAGAAAGGAGGGAGGAAGGAATCCAAGCTTTCAAATTACCTGGCTATTAAAGACTGTTATCGATCCTTTCTGAGAAGCTGTTATTAGTAAATCCAACTGAGGAATCTTGACAATGCACTTAATCACATCCCGTCTTCTACTACCTGTCGATGGCAGAACACTCATTTCAACTCCTAGCAGTAAAGATCCTAAAAGTCACTTGTTAGTTTTATTTTAAAAAAGAAAAAGGAAACAACCAACTTTTTGCTAGAAAGACTTTAGTTACTTAAAAATTAAAGTGGAATAAAACCAAAAAATGAGCAACTATTGCTTTTTAATTATCCTTAGAGATAGTAATCTGACGTTATAGTGCTTTCCAACTAAACATGGTGCATGAATTCCCAGGGAAAATGTAAGATCATAACCCATCCCACCTCCATGTGCACATTTCAGAGAATGAGTTTTCCAAATGTCTTTTAGAATCATTTCTATTTTAAGATCTTCACATCTCAGGAGTTCTTTCTTTGAACTATCACCATGTGATTTACACAGAATAAAAACCTAATACTATCTCAGGCTTTCCAGTACAAAAGAATGAAACTACCTTAATACTGTTATTAAGGCTTTTTTTTTTTTTTTAGTTTATGCATTTTGAAAAAAACACTTTCAAGTTTCTTTGCCTATGTGCTGAATGATAAAGCCACACATAATGGCCTCTTCCCAGGATGATTTAAATCAAGTTTTTATAATTGCAAACTCTTAGAGAGAAAAAGCAAGTGAACAAATCTCATACTCCAGTATTATCCCCCTAATTCATGCATTCTCAACAGAGAAATTATTGCTCCCAAGGGGGTACAAATTGGTTCTTGGGCGGGGGGTGGGGGGTGGCGGTGATGTGTGAATGAGTTTTACTCTCTGTGTCAAAAGCTCAGATATACATACAGTACATAGACAGATACACAGTATATCTGAGGTATTAAAATGTCTGGGGGTCAGGGGGAAGGAGATTGAGAGGGGATTTGGGATGAGATTAGAAAAAAAGGTCCAAAAGACTCCTTGGAGGGGTCAATAATGAAAAAACAGGAACAGAATATTATCTTATTCCAAGCCACCATCATTCTCTCTGCTTCAACTCCTTCCCCACTATAGACCACTTTTATCACAGAAACCAGAACATTTGAAGGGTAACTCAGGCCAGGCCTCTCTCCTCTCTGCAGCCTTCTCACAGCTTTCTGTCTCACTCAGAAGTCTTTAGCATGTCCACAAGTCCTTGGACATCTGTGCCCATGCCACTGTTCCTCTCTAACCTCATCTTCTACTACTGTCCCCCTACCACTCCACTCCAGCGTGAAGTGTGTGGTTTGCTCTCATATCTCCTTCAGGTTTTCCCCAACTACCCTATTTAAAATCTCTCCAAACCAGCTTCTTCCCACACTCCTGCTTTATTTTTCTCCACAGCCTGCCTACTTTATTACTTTTTCTGTAGCACTTAATTTACTTGTTTGATTTTTTTATTGTCTATCTCTCCCCATTAGAATGTAGACTTCATGACGTCAGGGATTTATGATTGTTTGTTCATTGCTGTGTCCCCAGCACTTAGAAAGTTACTTGGCCCACAAAGTAGACCTTAACAATTATTTGTTGAGTGAATAAACAAGTTACAGAACCCAACTGCTATCTATAAAGATGCTTTCAAAGTTCTAATTTAGGATACCAGAAACATGTCTCCCTTACTCACTGGCCACTCTTCACTCAGCAATGACAGAAGCAGGGATAGCTCCCTTGCTTCTGTTCTTTGATGATAGTTCCCATGGAGGGGCCCAGAGGTTAGGCTCTGGTGAGGCCTATGGTTGGGCTAAGGAAGGGTCAAAACAAGGGTGGGTTTTGCTCACAAAGGACTGGGTTTTTTTTTTTCTTTTAAGGAACACCAGATTTGACCTAGACTATGCCCTTCATCTCAGAATTTGCTATGAAATGCTGGAGGACGGGGCAGATTCTGGGGTTTGCCTTTCCTCACCTTGGACTTCTCCCTCCCTGTAGGGAAGAAAGGAAAGAAAACCCAAGTTGTCAATAGTGGAGAGGGAAATGAGTTCCTGGGGTCCAGGTTCAAATTTTAAAACAAATGACATATGTAAACTGGAGACCTCTTAAGCTGAGGTAACACTCCTCTGTGATTGGTCCAAATTCACAGTTTTAGAGGTGTAGGGTTAAACCTCCATAAGATAATTAAGGGTGAGAGCATGAGAAAGAGTTCTAATAAGTGAAAACTTGAAAATTCAATTTTAAGAATATTTATTTTTAAAAATGTGATCCATTTGGTACCAAAGCATGCATTATTGAGGTGACATTGTAGAGAGCTGTAACGTGAGATCTGAACCTCTTCAGGAAAATGGGAATTTCCCTCCCTAACGTTCCCTACTTAGTGTCCTTCAGAGCAATGATATTTCCAACTCAACTGCAAGTTTCTTCTGATATTGCATTCGAAACTGTCAGTCCCCTTTCTTGTTATAAAGTATTGATCAAGTAAATAAGATGAAAAATGGTTTAATGGAAATGTTATATTCCCAATATTTATTTTTGAGAAAATATTAAAACCCACATTAATCAGTTAGGGAAATTTAAATTATCACCTGAAATTACAACTCGTTGTTTTCTAGAAACGAGGAAAACCAAATTTTCTTCATCCATTTGGGAAGTAAGAGAATCTTCTTCAGAGGAGAAGTATCCAAAGATCTAAAATCCCAAACAACACATATAAACATGCACAGTATCTCAGAAATGGCTGTAAAGTAAGAGATTTAATGTTGGTTGAATTTGAAGTCTTAACTTGGATTAACAATCAACAGCTTGATTTATAAATATCAAGAGGTTCTGATATAAATATCAGAAGGCAGTTTAACGTATTCAACATACCGCATGCTGCTGGTGCATGATTTTTGAGCAGTCACTGATTTTTCTTTCCAATAGATAAACTGATGTACTGGGCTGGTGTCCTTGTTCAGACTGATAGTTCAATTAGGAGCTGGCACTTGTTTGGAAATCAAATCAGCCTCCATCAGACAGGGTCTCAGCTGAGAATCCTGACAATGAATTTGGCCACTCTCAAATAATTATTCCTACGCATTTTCCATAAATCTTCCTGGACAAGATTTTTCATTCCTTTTTAGGGGGAATTTTGGAATTTTACTCTTCCAAATCCTATCCTCCAGGTGTTGCATGAAAATTAATTACTATGAAAGGATATCTTGAAGTAAAAAAGTGCATTTTATTTGTGAATAAATTGTCAGATTATGTAATTCCAAGGAATTTGAAAAATAAGATAGCTGTTTTTCAGTTGTCTATGAATAAACAGAAATAAAGTTCTTAGAAGTTAATGACACCTGTATTTCTTGTAAACTTGAGACTAGTTGGTGCTTGGTAGTGAATGAACAGAATGAGCTTCTGAAATTCAAGTGTGCATGCGAACCACTGGGATCCTACTAAAGTGCAGTTTTGACTCGTAGGCCTGGGAGTGTGCATTTCTAAGAAGCTCCCCATGAGGGACCACACTTTCCATATAAAGGACCTAGTGACTAAATGAGTCAATTGAAAATAAATCAAAACCAACTATATATCAGTTTGTTTTAATAACATTAGTCTATTTTGATGCTAGATGATGGCTTAGCATTATGTGTTAACATATCCTTTCATCAGTTGGTTTACAAATGTTACTACTTCCTCCTTTACATTCTCCCACATCCAAACCTAACAACATAAACCAGCTGCCTTAATAATTTCCTACAATTAGATTTCATTCTTTGGGAAGATCAAGATTATCAAAGACTCTCTTGTATTTTCCATTTTTCTTCCCACCAGCCAAAGCAGTATTCAATTAAAAGCTTAAGTAATTTATTATCTTCTCAGAAATTGCTGCCAATTTTCCATGATACAGAACCTCTGCATTTAGTATCTAATTACCTCTGAAGGACTGAGAAAAGAGAAAGCAGAGAGCTTTCAATAGATCTCTGTTGGAGCGGACAGGAATCTTTTGTCCCTGTAACTTCCTGTCATCACTCATTGATGCATTACCCAGTTAACAGATGTGCATTGATCTGCAACTTAGCCCTTGTTGGGGCCCAGAGTAGGCCAACCCAAAATGTGCCCCAATGGCATATCGATTATTATGAATTAAAGTTACTTAAGAAACAGCCAACACAAGAGGGACACTCTGATCCTCCTGTCTCCCTGAAAGCAGGAAATAAAGATTTTGTGTGAAAGGTACACTCCCTTTCACTTTCACATGAAAGGATGTACCAGCCTGCATCTAGAGGTAGAGGGACACCCTTATTGCCAAAGATAGAGAATTTGTGCCGAGAAGGGAGAAGCCTATGTAAGCAAACCTTGTTATTTCTTTAATTTACTACCCCAAGCCCAAACTCTGTTATATTCTTTACTAATGGGCACCCCACACCTAAATTTCTTTGTCCTCTCAATTCCTCACAAATTGATTGTTTCTTTGTCTAAAAAGTACAAAAAGCTACCTGCTTTGGCCACTTCTTAGATCCTATTTCTGTGGGACATCCATGTGCATAAATTAAAATTTGTTTCTTTTTCTCATGTTAATCTGTCTTGTGTCAATTTTATTGTTAATCCAGTCACAAGAACTCAAGAGGAGTAGAGGGGAAAATTTCCCCCTCTCCAACATTCTGTATCATTTTTTAAAAAATTTTATTGAAGTATAGTTGATTTACAATGTTGTGTTAAATTCTGCTGTACAGCAAAATGACTCAGTTATACATATATATTCTTTTTCATATTCATTTCCATTCTGGTTTATCACAGAATATTGAATATAGTTCCCTGATATTCTGTATCATTTGAACCCACAATATGGCCTTATGGCAAGAGCATGCACTGTGGAATCAGACAGTCCAGTGTTTGAGTTCAGGCTCTCCAACTGACTGGTACTTAGAACTTGGATAAATACATTTAGCTCCTTAAGTCTCAATTTTCTCATCAGCAGAATAAAAGGTCAAATTTCTGAGGACTTTATTTAATGGTTGTTAAATGATGTAACGTGTGTAGAGCATTTTTGCACTGTGTCTGGAATATAATAATTATTTTTAAAATATTAGCTATAATTATCATTAGAAAGCCTAGATTAAGAAGGCCTCATGGAAGAGAGGAAAAAAATCATAAATTATATCAAGACCATAACCACTAATGAGAAAATTAGGCTCTCTCTGGAGATAGTACTTTAAAACTGTCAGTCCACTTGGGGATGGAAACGTTTCTTCTAAAAGAAAAAGACTAGTCAGACGGGTACTGCAGTAAATTGATGTGTGTGGAACCTCACTGGGAAAGATTTATATGACTCCTCAGCCAGTCAGAACTAAGAGGGAAATTCAGCCTCTTGCCCTTCCTCATTTGTCAGGTCTCTGCAGCCTTCACTTCCTTTCTTACTCAATTTAGAATCTGTGGTCTGTAACTTCAATTCCACATTTTCACAATCCTCCGTCCTTTTCTACCACTGCATTGACCTGGCAGGAAACCCAACTCCTAGTTGGGTGCAAGGAAGCCAACTACTTGTGCTCCTTGCACCCAAATTACTGTGGCTGATCAGCCACAGAAAAAGTCTCCCAGCCCTATGGATGGGGCCATGAATCATTCACGAGCTCCAGCCTCCTGGGGCTTCAGTGCAGCCCAGCCATCATCCCATGGTTCCCTGGGTGATCTTGTATTACATTTTGTCCACAAAAGCAATGTCAAACATTGTCCAGTCTTATCAAACATGTGCTCCTTGTTACTCTTAGCAGCTGGCCTCATTTCCTACTTCAGATGATAGTAGAAGTCTCCAGACAAGAGCTTTCTTAGCATTTCCTGCCACCCTACTCAAAAATTAACCTGGTTTTGGATTGATTCTTTCTTCTCTTCTCCCTTTTAAAGGAAGATGTGTTTCTCCTTTCCTAGACTCATCCTTCCACATATTCTTTGCAACCCATCCTCTTTCATCTTCAGAGCTTGGCTCTTTTTTTCCCTCAGTATCTTCTACCTCTCCCTTTCTATTGCCTTCCTTTCAGCATGCTGGAATCTCTCTCATCTTAAAAACAAAAATACAGTAAACCTTCCAAAGGCAATTATAATTATAGATCATAGCCCTTAGTCCTTTTCCTGCTTTTCTCTTCTCCAGGTTCCTACTCCCAATATTGCAACCTCCTTCCATTGCTGTTAAGTTTGGATTCCTCTTGTAGCTACATTTTGCTTTTTGCTGGTTGTAACAACAGACACACTCTTTCTGATCTTTGACAGTCTCCCCTCTGTATTAGTTTCCTATTGCTATGGAAGCAAATTACCACAAACAAAGTGTGTTAAAACAACACTCATGTATTAGCTCATAGTTCCACGGGTTAGAAGTCCAACATGGGTCTCACATGGCAAAATCAAGATGTCAATAGAGACGCATTCTTTACTGAAGGCTTGGGGAAGAGTCTGCTTCTAAGCTCATTCAGGTGCTTGGCCTGAGGTCCTCATTTCCTTGCTGGCTGTCAGATAGGTAAGGGGCTGCCCTTACCTTTTAGAGGCCTCTCTTCAGTCCTACTACATGAGCCCCTCTGCATCTCAGCACAAGCAATGGTACTTAAATTCTCCACATTTAGAATCTTCTTCTGCCTTCTTCTCTTTTTAAGGACTTATGTGATTACATTGGGCCCACCCAGATAATCCAGGACAATCTCCCTGTCTTAAGGTAACTAATTAGTCATCTTAATTGCATCTGCAAAGTCCCTTCACAGCTGTACCTAAATTACTTTGATATTTGATTGGATAACCAGGGGACAGGAATCTTGGGGGGGGCACCTTTCTAGCATTCTGCCTATCACATCCTCCTTTTATAAATGCAATTCAGTACAATAAGTTATTTGTGCAAAATACAACAAAAATACCAATATTAGCAGCCAATTTAACCTCAGATAATAGTGTGAGAGAATTTTCAGATAATAATGTGAAATGACAAAGGGAATTAATATTTCTGCGTTAATGTCCTCTTTGCAAGTTCAAAACTGTCCACTGGGCACCTTTGCTGCCTGCCCAGACGGCACATCAGCCATGCAATGTCATGCATGTGGTTTACGTCACATCTATGATAGGTGCCATCCTGTACAACATCTGCTCTTATGGAAATCATACATTTTGCTATTTTTAAGCTTATAGTGACACAATACTATAATGCTTACCATAAACAATTTCCAAAGAACACTAAAAACATCAAATTACTAAAATTTATTGAGGAAAAATTTAAGAGATATTATACCAGATAAACTCCTTTCGAAGAGACAGCTAAAGTTATTACATTTTGAAAGGAAATGTTTCAAATAATGTTTTTAGAGAGGAGAAAATATCTCCTTTCTTGTGATGGGCTATAGCCTCATGGATCTCAAATTTCTCTTTCAGTGGTTTAAATTTCAGTCTAGTAATTGTGACATGCTTAGAGTATTTTATGACTATTAATGATCTTTAGAGTATTAATTTTCTTTTAACTCTGTTATTTAAAGGGCTTGCTCCACACGTTAAGTGATCCATCTTTTTAACTACACTTTTTTTTTTAGGATTGCATAAGGAACACATGTTCAATGTAGAATATTTGGAGAAATTAAAAAGCAGAGGAAAATAAAAATCAGTAGGCAACTCATTTTTTAACCTATCCTGGAGCATTCTTTTCACATTTTTGAAGTCAGCAAATAGTTTTAGATTTATAGTAGTTCATTTTAAATTCACGTTGGGGGAACACAGCTATAGGCATTCCAGATGGTGCTATATGGCTCTTCTTTGAATTAACTGGGTGTGCTCCTGGAAGGAACATGTTTATGAATTGCCCACTGGAAATTTAGACTAACACACTATTGTAGGAAAAGACGATTATATCAATACCAGAATCTTCTACTGACTGGCTTTATAAATTTAAGACAATCACATTTCTTTAGACCTCTTTACATCTAATTTCTCTCACTATAAATTAAAGTGGCAGGTCCAGATGATACTTTAGTTGAGTTCTAAGGTTTCATTATTCTATAAATATCAATTTTTTCAAGTATATTTGCATCTAAAACCTAGAAAAAGAAAGTGTACCTTTTTGTGTCATTGCTACAACAAAGAGATTTATATCCACAATCAGGTTTGTATGTTTGTGCCAGACTTCAAAAGAATAAACCTATTTTGTATTACCTGATAAGATTGACTGGCTGATAAAAAACAGGTAATCCATACTGAAATGAAATTAGTCTTCCAGCACTGAATTTCCATTTTACGGATGACAGATCTGAAGCCCAGAAAGGCTAGGTCACACGGCTTGAAATAGAAATGCCTCTTAGGAGCACTGGCACAGATAGTTTGTGAGGAAAATGACAGAAAAATAAAAAAAAAAACTTCCTGCACCAATTTTTCAAATTATTCTTCATATACATACAGTGTGCCAGAGGCTGGTCACAAACTTTTCTAAAACTTGCATATAATTTATAGGAACCCAAGGGATGTAACAGGATAATGTAATTTGAAATTGCTGGATAGAGAGGGAGAAAATCTCAACTCCAAGACCGAAACCAATTTTTTTGTGTGGCTTTAGACAAGTCAGTTAACCTTTCTGTGCTTCATTTTCTTCCTCTTTATTATTGCAATAACATTATCCTCCATAATCTACATCATGGGGCTGTTGTGAAGATTAAATGAGAACATGCATGGGAGGTTTTGGGAAAAAAAGTAAGATGGTCATGATGTTCTAGCTGAAAAGGGAAAGAGAAGGAGAAAAAGAAGGAATGGATGAGGGAGAGACTGAGGCTCAATTTCCTCATCTACACAATGAAAAGTCTGAATTTAGTTTTTTTTGTTGTTGTTTTGTTTTTTTGGGTTTTTTTGTTTTGTTTTTTTGCAAGGACAAGAAAGTGCTTTATTTATTTACAATAACAACAAAAATTTGTAACATAATTATCTTTCCTCAAAACAGATATCCCTACAAAATACACAGAGGCCAAATTCTCAGCTGATGTAGAATTCCATGTAAAAATGAACTCTACTGTATCTCATTTGTTGTCATTATGGGACATTTTTAGAGCATTGGTTTCCTGAATCTAAGTGTGTAATATAATATAAACAGACTTATGTAACTTCCTGAAAGGCATAAATTATTGATATTGACATGAATCATTTGTTATACACTCATTTTTGCATTTTTAGTGGTCTGAAACTATTGCATTAGAAATTCAAGCACACAAACCACGGAAGGAGGGAAGGAAGGAAGGAAGGAAGGGAGGGAGGGAGGGAGGGAGGGAGGGAGGGAGAGGGAGGGAGGGAGGAAAAAAGGAAGGAAGAAAGAAAGAAGAGAGAAAGAAAAAAAAATCTCATAAGCTCAGCAATCAGAATTCATTCTCTTTGACATATGAAACTTGTACCCCAGTAACCCCTCTTCATGTCTATCATGACCTAATTTAGATGTTTTCATATATATTTTGCTTTCTTATTTTCTCTTTCGATGTCATAATCAAGTACAGATCTAAGTAAAAACCATACTTTTACTTTTCATTTCTTGCAAAAAAAGAACATGCTTCAGAAACATACTCCACAGTAGAATCTTCATGCTCGTCTACAGGTGTCCAAGGCTTTGTTATTGCTCACCAGAAGTTTGTTAGAGTTTTTCAGTTAACATAAGCAACCTAAAATGTTTATAAGAATTATCAAAAATACAAGGTTGTATTGAAATTCAATTACTGGTGTGCTGGGCTATGTATTAGTTTAGCTGTATTAATTCCAAAAATCAGTTTTATTGTAATTCTATTAATTTTTTTCTTCCAGTTTTAGAGATATAATTGACATACAGCACTGTATAAGTTTAAGGGGCTCAGCATAATGATTTGACTTACATGCATCATGGAATTATGACCTAAATACATTTAGTGAGCATCCATCATCTCATGGATATAAAATTAAAGTAGAAAAAATATTTTTCCTTGTGACGAGAACTCTTAGGGTTTACTCTCTTAACAACTTTCATATGTAACCTACAGCAGTGTTCATTATATTTATCGTGTTGTACGTTACATCCCTAATACTTCTTCATCTTATAACTGGAAGTTTGTATCTTTTGACCACTTTCAGCCAATTCTCCCTACTCCCACCCCCACCTCAGTAAACTCAAATCTGATATCTTTTTCTATGAGTTCTGTTTATTTGTTTTTGAAGTATAAATGACCTACAACACTATGTTAGTTCCTGGTACACAACATAGAAATTCAGTGTTTCTACACATTTCAAAACGATAACCGTGATAAGTCTATTTGTCATCTGCCACCATACAAAGATATTATATAATTATGACTATATTCCCCACACTGTATAATTCATACCTGTGGTTCACTTATTTCGTAACTGGAAGTTTGTATCTCTTCATCTCCCTCACCTATTTCTCACCTCCCCCCACAGCCCTCCCCTCTGGAAACCACATGTTTTTCCTCTGTATCTATGATTCTGTTTCTATTTAGTTATATTTGTTCATTTGTTGAGTTTTTTAATTCCACATATAAGTGAAATTGTACAGTATTTGTCCTTCTCTGTCCTGGAGAATGTTCCATGTACACTTGAAAAGAATGTGTATTCTTATATAAAATAGATAAACAATGAGGACCTACTGTATAGCACAGGGAACTATATTCAATATCTTGTAATAACCTATAATGGAAAAGAACCTGAAAGAATATATATATATATATATGAATCACTTTGCTATATACCTGAAACATTGTAAATCAACTATACTTCAATTTAAAAAATAAAATAAAATAAAAAGTTGCAAAAGTTTTAAAAAAGAATGTGTATTCTGCTGCCTTTTTATGGAATGTTCTATATAGACCTATTAAGTTTATCTGGTCTAATGTGTCATTTAAGACCAATGTTTCCTTACTGACTTTCTGTCTGGATGATCTGTCCATTATTGTAAGTGGGGTGTTAAAAGTCTCCTACTATTATTGTGTTCCCATCAATTTCTCCCTTTTTATCTGTTAATCTTTGCTTTATGTATTTAGGTGCTCCTATGTTGGGTATGTATATATTTACAACTGCTATAACTTCTTGTATTTATCCCTTGATCATTATGTAATGACCTTCTTTGTCTCTTGTTATGGTTTTGTTTTAAAGTTTGTTTTGTCTAAGTATTGCTGTACTGGCTTCCTTTTCATTTCATTTGCATGGAATATCTTTTTCCATCCCCTCACTTCCACTCTATGTGTATCTTTAGATCTGAAGTGAGCCCCTTGTAAGCAGCGTATATTTTGGTCTTGTTTTTGTATCAATTCTATATCTTTTGATTGGAGTATTTATATTTATAAATAAATATAATATACACTTGTTTTATATTTTATACTTTATAAATATAAATACTTATATTTAAAGTAATTATTGATAGATATGTATTTATTGCCATTTTGTTCATTGTTTGGGGGTTGTTTTGTAGGGGTTTTGGTTCCGTTCCTTTTTTTTTTTTTTTTTTTGATCTCTTGTGATCTGATGACTTCTTTAACATTATCTTTGAATTACTTTCTCTTTTTTGTGTATGTATCTATTATAGATTTTTGGTTTGTGGTTACCCAAACCACATGAGGTTTATATGTAGCAATCTATATCTATATCCAGATAGCTAGACAGATATGTTATTATTTTAAGTTATTGATCTCTTAAGTTTGAACACATTTTAATAATCCTGCATTTTTACTCCCCCTCCCAAGTTTACTGTTTTTGGCATCCTATTTTACATACTTTTGTTTTGGGTATCACTTAATTACTTATTGTGTATAGAGATGATTTTACTATTTTTGTGTTTTAACCTTTCTGTTACCTTTATAAGTGGTTGATCTAGTACTTTTGCTGCATATTTGCCTTTTCCAATGAGATTTTTTCCTTTTGTAATTTTCATATTCCTAGTTGTGCCCTTTCCTTTCTACTTAGAGAAGTCCCTTTAATATTCCTTGTAAAGCTGGTTTTGTGGTGCTGAAAGTTTTTAGCTTTTGCTTGTCTTTTTTCTCTCCTTCAGAGCTGAATAATAGCCTTGCTGGGTAGAGTATTCTTGTTTGTAGGTTTTTCCCTTCATCACTTTAAATATGTTGCATCATTCCCTTCTGACCTGCAGAGCTTCTGCTGAAAAGTCAGCTGATAGCCTCATGGGAGTGGCCTTGTGGGTAACTTGTTGTTTTTCCCTTGCTGCTTTTAATATTCTCTCTTAATCTTTAATTTTTGCCATTTTAATTACAGTGTGTTTTGGTATGGTCTTCTTTGGGTTGATCCTGTTTGGGACTCTTTATGCTTCCTAGACCTGGATGTCTGTTTCTTTCCCCAGGTTAGGAACATTTTCAGCTATTATGCCTTCACATATGTTTTCTGCCCCTTTCTCTCTTCTCCTTTTGGGACCCCAATAATGCAAATGTTAGTACACTTGTTGTCTCAGAAGACTCTTAAATTGTTATCATTTTTTTTCTTTTTTTCTTTTTTCCTTTCAGCTTGAATGATTTCTACTACTATGTCTTTCAGTTTGCTGAACATTCCTCTGTATCATCTACTCTACTGTTGATTCCTTTTAGTGTATTTTTAATTCCAGTTGTTGTGTTTTTCATCTCTATTTTGTTCTTTGTATTTTCTAACTCTTTGTTAAACTTCTCACTCTGTTCATCCAATGTTCTCCCAAGTTCTTTGATTATCATTATGATCATTACCTTGAACTTTTTATTGGGTATATTATTTCCACTTCACTTAGTTCTTCTCAGGTTTTATCTTGTTCCTTTGTTTGGAACATATACCTCTGTTGCCTCATTTTGCTCTGTTTTTATTTCTACGTATTTTGTAGGTTGGTTTTATTTCCCAGTCTTGGAGAAGTGGACTTATGTAGGGAATATCCTATGAGGACCAATAGCACATTCCTCTCTGGTCATCAGAGTATATGCTCCAGGGGTACCCTCTATGTGGGTGGCATGGGTCATTCTGTTGTGACAGGCTGTCTACTGTGGCTGGCTCCTAATCCAGTTAGTTGCCAGGCCCTGCCTTGTGTAGAGGCTGCCAGCTGCTGGTGGATGGCTGGGTCCTGTCTGGCTGGCTTTAAGGACTTAATGGTCCTGGAGTTGGTATTCACCTACTTGTGGGTTGGGTTGTGACCCAGGGGATCCCAGGCTTGGTGTCTGCCCACTGGTGGGTGAGACTGGGCCCTGGGTCTAGTGCTGACACACTGGTTGACAGAGCTGGGTCCTGGGGTCTCTGGCTGAGAGGCCTGGGGGTCCCAGAGTTTGTGTTCACCCTCTGGTGGGTAAGGCTGGGTCCGATGGCTGGCTGTGGGCTCCCAGGGGTCCTGGGGCGAATGCTATCCAACTGGTGGGTGAGGCCATGTCTTGGGCCCTCTGGTGGGAGGGGCTGAGTCCTGGGGCAGCTGACATCTCAGGGGGTCTTATGGCAGCTGACCTGCTGGTGGGTGGGGCTGGGTCCCTTCCCAGCTAGCTGCTTGGCCTGGGGCATCCCAGGACTGGTGCCAACCGTCTGGTGGACGGGACAGGTCCTGCTAATAAGCTAGAGGAAGTATTCCAAAATGGCACTTGTTAACACTAGTGTCTTCATTATGGTATGAGCTCCCAAAACTGTCTGCTGCCCATGTCTATGTCCCCTCAATGAGTCCCAGCTGCATCCTGCCTCTCCAGGAGGCTCTCCAAAATCAGCAAGTGGTTATGACCCGTGCTCTTTTCACATTACTGCTTCTGTCCAGGGTCTCATAGTGTGTGAGATTTTATCTGTGCCCTTTATGAGTGGAGTCTTTATTTCCCACAGTCCTCTGGCTCTCCTGAAAGTAAGCCCCACTGGCCTTCAAAGGCAAATATTCTGGGGGCTCATCTTCCTGGTGCAGAACCCCTGGGTGGGGTGTTCACTGTGGGGTTTAGACCCCTTGCTCCTTGGGGAGAATCTCTGCAATTATGATTATTCTCCCATTTCTGGGTCACCTGCCCAGGGGTATGGGTCTTGACTATCCCATGACTCCACTCCTCCTATCCATCTTGTTGTTTCTTCTTTATATCTTTAGTCGTAGAAGATTTTTTCTGCTAGTCTTCAGAAAAAGACATCAGTAGCTGCTCTTTAAATAGTTGTAATTTTGGTGTGCACATCGAATGAGGTAAGCTCAGAACCTTCCTACTCTGCTATTTTGTCCAATCCCTGAGGAATTCTATTAAATCTATAAGTCAATTTGTGGGCCATTTTTTTCTTTACAAATTGAGTCTCCCAATTATTTTCCAGATTTTCTCTTATTCCTTCAGTAAAATGTCATAACCTTATACATTCCTTAATAGATTTATCTCATAATATTTTCTGCTATTTGTTTCTCTTGCAAATGGAATCCTTTTTCCTGTTAGCTTTATGTGTGTGTTGTAAGGGTTATTGGTGACGTTTGTGAAAGTTACTGATTCTTGCATGTTCATCTTCATTGAATTCTCCTGAACTTTCATCTTACTTCTAATAGCTAGCAATGTGATTCTCTTGTATATGCCTGGTAGACATCATACACAAATAATGACAATTTTGTATTTTTTCATAGATTATTACATATCACTTTTTTTTCTTTACTTACAACCTCCAATAAAATGTTGAAGACTAGTGGTGATAATAGGCATCCTTTTCTTGTTCTTGACTTTAATGGGAGTGTTTCTAGTATTTCACTATTAAATATGATCCTTGATTAAATATATTCCTAGTAAGTCTCTATGGTGAACACATCCTAATGTGACTCCTCACCACACACATACAATGAGTCACACCTTTGTATCATCTCCATCCCTTGAGTATGCATAGAACCTGTGATTTGCTTT
Organism: Eubalaena glacialis; assembly: GCF_028564815.1. Taxonomy (NCBI): domain Eukaryota; kingdom Metazoa; phylum Chordata; class Mammalia; order Artiodactyla; family Balaenidae; genus Eubalaena; species Eubalaena glacialis. The sequence continues at coordinate 30,878,584 of NC_083718.1, forward strand.
TAACCAAAAGAATAAAGAAAATGAAATGGACTGTTTCTCTCATAATTATATTATTTAAGACTCTGTCTTCATGGACTATGGAGATAGAGATTCTCCTGCCAGCCTTGAGGAAGCAAAGTTGTGAACTGTCTATGTAGAGGGCTATGTGGCAGAGAACTGCAGACAGCCTCTAGGACATGAGGGCAGCTTCCAGTCTCCAGCTTCCAGCCAATAAAGAGATGAGTCCTTCAGTCATACAAAAACAAGTAACTGAATTCTGCCAACTCTCTGAATTAGCTTGGAAACAGATTTTCCTCTAGTCAAGTCTCTAAATGAGAATACCTTGATTGCAGCCTTGTGAGACCCTGAGAAGAGGACCCAGTTAAGCTGTGCCCAGACTCCTGATCTATGGAACTTGTGAGATAATAAATGTTTCTTTTTTTTATTCTCTATTTTTTAAACTGAAGTATAGTTGATTTACAATGTTGTGCTAATTTCTGCTGTACAGCAAAGTGACTCAGTTTTACACATATATACATTTTTTTAATATTCTTTTCCATTGTTTTATCTGAGAAGATTGGATGTAGTTCCCTGTGCTATATAGTAGGACCTCATTGTCCATCTATTCTAAAGGTAATAGTTTGCATCTACTAACCCCAAACTCTCAGTCCTTCCCTCCCCTCCCCCCCCTTGGCAACCACAAGTCTGTTCTCTATGTCTGTGAGTCTGTTTCTGTTTTGTAGATAGGTTCATTTGTGCCATATTTTAGATTCCATATATAAGTGATATTATATGGTATTTGTCTTTCCCTTTCTGACTTACTTCACTTAGTATGATAATCTCTACTTGCATTCATGTTGCTGCAAATGGCATTATTTCATTCTTTTTTATGGTTGAGTAGTATTCCATTGTATACATATACACCACATCTTCTTTATCCGTTCATCTGCTGATGGGCATTTAGGTTGTTTCCATGTCTTGGCTATTGTGAATAGTGCTGCTATGAACATAGGGGTGGGTATAATTTTGTCTGGGTATATGACCAGGAGTGGGATTTCTGGATCATATGGTGGTTCTATTTTTAGTTTTTTGAGAAACCTCCATACTGTTTTCCACAGTGGGTACACTAACTTACATTCCTACCAACATTGTAGGAGGGTTCCCTTTTCTCCACACCCTCTCCAACATTTGTTATTTATAGATTTTTTTAAATGATGGCCATTCTGACCAGTGTGAGGTGGTATCTCGTAGTTTTGATTTGCATTTTTCTAATAACTAATGATGTTGAGCATCTTTTCATGTGCCTACTGGCCACCTGTATGTCTTCTTTGGAGAAATATCTATTTGTTGCTGTTGAGTTGTATGAACTGTTTGTGTATTTTGGAGATTAAGCCCTTGTTGGTTGCATCTTTTGCAAATATTTTCTCCCATTCCTTAGGTTGTCTTTTCTTTTCTTTTTTTTTTTTTTATGGTTTCCTTCGCTGTGCAAAAGCTTGTAAGTTTGATTAGGTCCCATTTGTTTACTTTTGTTTTTATTTATATTTCCTTGGGAGATTGACCTAAGAAATTGTTGGTACGATTTATGTCAGAGAATATATTGCCTATCCTCTCTTCTAGGAGTTTTATGGTTTCATGTCTTATGTTTAAGTCTTTAAGCCATAGTTTATTTTTGTGCATGGTATGAGGGAGTGTTCTAACTTCATTGATTTATATGCAGGTGTCCAACTTTCAAGCACCACTTGCTGAAGAGACTGTCTTTTTCACATTGTACATTCTTGCCTCCTTTGTCAAAGATTAACTGACCATGGGTGTGTGGGTTTATTTCTGGGCTCTCCATTCTGTTCCATTGATCTGTACGTCTGTTTCTGTGCCAATACCACACTGTTTTGATTACTGTAGCTTTGTAGTATTGTCTGAAGTCTGGGAGAGTTATGCCTCCCACACTGGTTTTTTTTTTTTTTCCTCAGGACTGCTTTGACAATTCTGGGTCTTTTATGGTTCCATATAAGGTTTAGTATTATTAGCTCTAGTTCTGTGAAAAATGTCATGGTAATTTGATAGGGATTGCATTAAATCTGTAGATTGCTTTGGGTAGTATTGCCATTTTAATAATATTAATTCTTCCAATCCAAGGGCATAGGATATCTTTCCACTTATTTGAATCATCTTTAATTTCCTTTATTAATGTTTTATAGTTCTCAGTGTCTTTCACCTGAAAGACTTTCACCAAGTCTTTCACCTCCTTGGTCAGGTTTATTCCTAGGTATTTTATTTATTTGTTTGTTTTTTTGGTGCAATTTTAAAAGGTATTATTTTTTTACATTCCATTTCTGATCTTTCATTGTTAGTGTAAAGAGATGCAACCAATTTCTGAATGTTAATCTTGTATCCTGCTACTTTGCTGAATTCATTTGTTAGATCTAGTAGTTTTTGTGTGGAGTCCTTAGGGTTTTCTTTATATACTATCATGTCATCTGCATATAGTAACAATTTTTACCTCCTCTCTTCCAATTTGGATACATTTCATTTCTTTTTCTTGTCTGATTGCTGTGGCAAGGACTCCCAATACTATGTTGAATGGAAGTGGTGAGAGTGGGCATTCTTGTTTTGTTCCAGATTTTAGTGGGAAGGCTTTCAGCTTTCCACCATTGAGTATTATATTGGCTGTGGGTTTGTCATAATGGCTTTTATTATGTTGAGATATGTTTCCTCTATACCCACTTTGGTAAGAATTTCTATCATGAATGGATGTTGAATTTTGTCAAATGCTTTCTTGAAGTTGCTAAATTTAGATAAAAGGAAATCCTGCTGTTTACAACAACATGGCTGGACCTTGAGGATATTATGCTAAGTGAAATAAGTCAGATGCAGAGAATCAGGGTGTGTGATCAGCTTGTGCTCAATTCCCTGATTAGCTGATGTCTTGGAATCTCAATTTTCAGTCTTCTGGTTCTAACAAGTCTGGGGGCTACATGCTGGGGGCATACTGATGCAGGTAACTTCTGGTTAACTTACAGTTAACCTGGTGGGGGTTTTAGTATCTTCAGAACAACTTAGGAATATGCTAGAGGCTTATCTTTGCCTTTGAAACAGAACTGGGAGTCTTTGTGACTGAGTTATTATGTTTAACTGTTTAAGTTACAGCCATAACTGCTTAAGTTATGGCTACTCTCCTGCCTGAATCTCCTATCTTTGTTTCTGCATTCTTTGCTTCCCCAAACATTAACTGCTAAGGCCTATTCTTTGTTCTACATGGAGGGCCTAGGAGGTCATGGTGTATTTCTATAGCTGCTTTTCCCAATCAACAATTAGCAGGGACACAGAGGATTCTGTCACCGGGGAAGGTCCTGCAGGGTCTTTCTCAGTTTCAATGTGGGAATTACATGTTCTTTAAAGGCTTAATAGAAACATTTTTTGTTTGCAATTTTTTTCCCAAAATTAATTGCTGAATTTGTTTGTCTGCTTGGTTTTGGGGATTTGAGCTATCATTTATTATTGGTTTATAATTTTATTATATTGGAATTTATTGAAATGTTATTTTTAGCTTTCCCCATGGTCAATTTTGTGATGGCCCTGTATATAGTTGAGATGTATCTTTTCTATATCTTGGATTCAAAGTTCTATTTATACATATTTACCAGCTCCTTAAATGTGATAGTCAAATCCATTAAATCCTTGCTTTTTCTTTTGCCTACTATATCTACTGATTTTTCAGAGAGAACCAGATGATTTAAAAATCATTTTGATTACTCTGTATGCAGTGTGCAATTTTTTCAATTGTAAGTTACCTCAAATCCTTTTAGATTTAGAAAAAAATCTATAGAATGTAGTCTTCTGTGAGTTTAAATGAGGACTGGAGACTTTCCCTCCTCCTTTTCCATAGTTCATAGATTACTTTGCAACCAAACATGCTTCTATATGTTCTTCCAACAACACCAGAGTGATATCTAAGGAGTCAATACTGTACCAATCAGAAAATGACTCAGGAAACATTAGTTGGTCAACCTCAGCCTTTTTCTTCTCTTAAAAATATGGATACACTGAAATTTGTATAAACTGACACTACTGAAAAAGAATACCTCATTTAGAATGTAATGAAGGTCAAACATCTGTCTGCCTTACTCTCTTTTTTTGTTGTTTTTTTTTGGGTTTTTTTTGTTTTTTTTTTTTTGTTTTTTTCTTACTCTCTTTTAATTATGGGCAGTGCCATGCCTTTATGGGTATAGGCATTTAAATGTGCCACACACACACTGTGGGTTTAACCCCTGTGGGAGCAACACTTTAATTATTTTTGCTGAACAAAGAAAAATAATACCTGGATTTCATATTACAAACATGAAAAATGACTACCTCACACCAGTCTATAGATGCATCAGGGTTGTTGCAGAGTTTCCTGTAAAAGCATTTCACATCTTGATTCTTCACTTCTGAACCAAAGAGTTCCTGTACTGTCGCATAAAACTTGTCATAATCAATTGCATCTGTATTGTAACAAAGCACAAGAACATTGTCATAAAATTCAAAGAAATACATTGCATTTTTCAGCTGCTTTTTTCCATTTTCTAATCTATTTCATTATCTCAACCTATAAAAACCATATTCTTCTAAAGTTTAAAGATCTTTTCATGGGAACATAACTAGGCTCTTGGCTAGAATATTACTTAGAAGAAAATATTTTTCTTTGGTGTTTAGTATCTCCTCCATAGATTTTGTCTCAATTATTTTAGGCGTTTTGTTCAGGAATACAAAGATAAGAAAGTGCATTACTTCTTTCCTATTGGGAAAAAGTTTTACTAACAGGAGTGTTTGCTAGAACTAATCTTCGGTGGAAGATAGAAGTGAGCAAAGAGCAATTCTTTTTTTGTTTTTGTTTTTTTTCTTGCCAAAATTTTATTATTTTATTTTTTACTGGACCACCAGGGAAGTCCCTCAACATTATTATTAACAACACCCCCTTTCACTCTTGAAAGTGTCATCAACTGGATGATAAGTGGTATAGACATCAAAGAGATAGCACTGAGATGGTGAGATATGGTTGGAAGTAGAATTGCAAAGACTTGCTAATAGCTTGGAAGTTGTTGGGGACAAAGTTGTGATTGAAGGACAGGCTGGATTCTATTGTAATGGTTGCCATTCAGAGTGTTTGCCCTCCCTCTCTCACAGGGCTATTTGGCAACGTCTGCAGACATTTTTTGTTTGTTACAACTAAGGATGGGGTGCTACTGACATCTGGTGGGTAGAGACCAGAGATGCCACTAAACATTCTGCAATGCACAGGATAGCCTGCCCCACCCCCGGCCTCACACACATACACATATACAGAACAAAGAATTATCCAGCCCCAAATGTCAATGGTGTCAAGGTTGAGAAACCCTGTTCTAGAATGACACTCGTGTTTCTAATTTCAAAACTCAACAGATGTTGGTACTATTTACCAAAACAGGGGCAAATGAATAAGGACCATAATTCTTGGGGAAAATAAACCATTCAATCTTGGTCATATTAAGTTTGATATTCATATGAGAGATCCAAATAGCTTAGCTGTTTTAAATTCATACCAACTAGTACAAGATAGGTTTCTCATTCTAAATGCCACTGGATGAGGATTATAAGACTTTCCTTTCCTGGGATGATTTTAATTCTATTGGGTAATTGACAAGAAGATTTAAGAACAAAATTGTACAGATGAAATCCTGCAATGTACTTGGTATCATTTTTGAGGTAAACAACAGTCCCATTAGAAACATTCTCTCTAGTTCTTAGCTTCCTGCCTATGGTGAGAGGTAGACCCTATTGTCCTGTATTTATAAGGGAATATGAATGTATGCCAGTATTAGCAGTCTGATCAAAGTTCAGATTATATTTCTCCCTTCTCAGCCTTTCAGTTTAGTCCCTGTCATAAAGGTAATTTATCTAGCAGTACTAAATTTTGATCAAATCTAATATATATACATATAAACTATACTATACTACATTATAGTATAATTATAATATAATATATCATAAAATATATATCTATATGTCTATAATATATATATGTTCTCTCTCTCTAAATATATATACATGTATGTGTGTGTGTGTGTGTATACAAACATATATACTACAGAAGAAGGAAATTTTCAGTGTGGCTTTGTAATTCTAAGCTTGTAAATGTAAGCAAGGTTAACTTGTTAATTTAGCACACCTTTAAGGAGTACTTCCTGGCTTCAGACTCGGTGCTAACCCTGGGATTACAAAGCCTTCAAAGCACTCACAGTTCAATGCAGGAAAGAAGGGGCAGGTATTTAATACTCACATGTATATAAATTTCTGCAGCTTAAGATTAACAGGTATATTCCTTGTGATGCCAATAAAGTGCGTCAAAAGTTCTAAGGATGGTTTTGCTTAGGGAAAGTTTGGAAGTTTTTATGAAGAAGTGATATTTGATTTGGGTCTTGAAAAATGAGCAAGAGTTTATAGGCACAAAAATGGGAGGAAATGCACTACACATTGCAGTGATGACATGTGCAAAATCAGAGTCGTTAAGAGTATGCCATGCTTGGAAATGCTGAAAGATTCATGTTAGGGCAGAGGGGCATGAAGGGAAGTTCCAGGAGCTGTAGCTGGAAAGGTAGGTTAAGGGATGACTGTGAATAGACCTGGATGCCAAGTTTATGTATATGGAATTTAGGGGTGAGCTAATAAGCCAGGAATGTGGCAATTCAAAACAGATTTTTAAAGGAAAATCTCCCTGCAGAAGTATACAGAAAGGAATAACTCTTGGCAAGAAGACCATTATATCAAGAGGCTGCTATAATAACCCAAGAGTGAGATACCATAAAATAGTCAAAATTTATACCAAGACACCTGGCTTAGGAGACTAGGTAGATGATGTCTATGCTAGAAGACTGAGAGATAACACAGGCAAAGCTCAAGAAAAAAAGAGGCAAAGAAAGAATTACAAGAGGAAAAAATAAGAGAGTGGTGTGATGAGAGACACTGAAGGAGAAAATTTCTAGAAACAGTGGCAGCTGTCAATGTAGTGAAATGGCCAAGTAAGCTGGAAAATATAAACAAGTTATTGAATTTGGCAGGCATATTAGGTGATCGAATACCTTGGTAAAAAGCATTTTTTCAGCAAAGTGATGAGGGAAGCCAGACTTGAGTTGATTGAAAACAAAGTGGTGACACTATGGGGAAATTTAGTGGAGAAGCAAAGGAAAGACATACAGCTTAAAAGGAAGAGAAAGTCAAGGTCAGGACCATTGTTATAATTTTAGTTTTAGAAGACAAAGCCAGTGGAAAAGGAGGTTTTGCAGTTGTTGCAGCAAGGTGATAGCTCTGGAGGGGAGGAGGGATGGAAGAAAGTGGAAGAAAGGACAGGTGCTGCTTCAGGTAATTTGGGAGTGGAAGAAAGAGAGTTTGAGAGAATTCTTGTCTTTAGGCTTTGCTTTCACTTATGATGTTGGAAGCTTGACTGAGCGGAGGTGAGTTCCTGTAGAGGATTCAGAAAAAGTGGCAAGGGTTTGGAAAATCAGTTATAGAGTTAAAACAAACTAACTAGGGAAAAATGAAAGCTTATTGAGTAGTTTAGAAAGCTCAGCCAAATTCTCTGTCATCTAACAAAAGCATATCTGAAAGGTCTGAATCAGCTGTAACACTTAGGAATTGAACGACTTGAGAGATGATTTATCCGTACCTCTCATTTTTTAACAAATAAAATGAGGATATAGCAATAATAGTAATAGTTGTCTATTAGAATTGTTATGAGAAGTAATTATATTTATTAAAGTGACTTGTAAATTCTTAAATACTATTCAAATAATACCATTCTGGGTTTGAACACCCAAAGTCAACATTTTCACTTATTCATGACTATACAACCTGGCATATTAAGAGGCTGGCCATACTGGCCCTTTAGCAGTTATGTGGGCCCTGCTTCTTTCCTCACAACAGCAGGATTTGTTCTGTTAGCCTTTTACTCTGCTGTTAAGCCTTGTTCTTCACTGCTGTCCTCAATGCTCTGAAGCTACACACTACACCACTCCCCTTCAACCTTGACCATGGAGCTGTACTTTCAGTTCTGTGTTGGTATCTGCTGCTAATAATCCTCGTAGACCACTGTTCACCACCTTTCCCTTACCTTCTCATGCTTGAAATTATTCTAGCTTAAAGACGTGGGGAGAGGCCCAGAGAGTGAATCATGGTGAGATAGGAAACTTTGCCTACTTATAAAAGTCATTATGATCTTGTGATATCATTAAGTAAAGAGTTGGCAGGGTGGCTCATGTGGCTTGCTAATGGTCACTATGCACTACTGAGAGTCCGAGGGCAACCAGTGAGCCATCAAATGGTAGATCCCACAGAAGAACGCTTAAATGTCATTTAATCCAACCCCCTAATTTTACACTTGAGTCAACTAACATTCAGAAAAATGATAAGAGCTTCCTCAAGTCCACTTAGCTATTCAAGGACAGATTCAGAACGAGGACTTGAGGCCCCCCATTCAATGTCTTTGCTATTAAGCTATGTTGCTTCTCCATGATGGCTTAAAACTCTTCCCAGTTCTAATCAACGGACCCAACTGGACTGCCCTGCGATCACTGATCTTACCTTCTTTCTGGATAAAAAAGCCAGCTCTTTCATCTCTTTTCTGGGCTGCTATACATTCAACCAATTTTTCAAACCCTCTCAAGGCTGTTCTGAAATTGCTAATCTGAAGTGCAAGGTTGAAACGTTTTTCTTCCCTGATATCCATAGGGACATAGGGAATCTTTTATTTCTGTCCAGAAATAACAATGTAAATTTGCCAACTTGGAAAACTTGCCAGTTGTTACAATGCCTCCCTGTTACCTCAATTTTTGCCCTAGGTCTCATTCCTTTGATCTTAAAATCCCATACTGTGGGTAGGAGTAAGAGTTGCTGCCACTAGGATGTTAGCAGGGAGAAACACTGACTTTGGTCTAATGCATTTCACATAGGCAAACATTTCAGTAAAAATCCTGACCTCATAATGTTACCAGTGTCCTGCATATGGTCCTCATTGCATCATAATATATCTGTAACATCATCCTTCCTTCATAAGGAGGAGATTGAGATTTCTTTCCTCACAAATTGTGTGTGTGTGTATGTGTGTGTATACTCTGCCTAAGAGGGAAGAAAAATGGGTAAAGACCAAGTAAGGAAACTGGGGGGAATAATTCAAAGGGCAAAGGTTAGGGAGCTCAGAGAAGGCCTCATTAATAGAAAGACATCTGGGCACAGACCAGAGGGATGTAAGGTAGCAAGCCATGTGGGTAAATGGTAGAAAGGTGTTCCAACAACAGAAGGCATAAAGTCCTGAGATCAAAGTGTGCTTCACGTATCTGAGAAACAACGAAGAGATCATGTGACGGGGTGATGTGGGATGGGGAAGAGAGGTGGGGAGATAAGGTCAGAGAGTCGGGGAGGGGAGCAGATCTGTTGTAAGGACAGTCTATACAGTAATCCCTAATCTACTATTGAGTAGAATACTGATATGATCTGATTCACAATTGAAAAGGATTGTTTTAGCTGCTTTGTGGGGGTAAACTGAAGGAGAGAAAGAGTGGAAGCAGGGAAACAAATTAGGTGGCAATTTCAATAATCCAAGTAAGATATAATAGTGGTTTAGATTAGGATATTAGTGATGAAGGTAGGCTAAGATGTCAGATTGTGTGAGGGTAAATATGACAGAATTTGCTGTTAGATTAGATGGGAGTGTGATAGCAAGAGAAGGATCAAGAATAACTCCAGGGATTCTGAAAGGATAGAGTAGTTACTCATTTTTGGGGAGCAAGCCAGTGGGAGAAGCAGATTTTGGGGGAAGAATTAAGAGTTAATTTGGGACGTGTTAAGTTTGAGATGTCTATTAGATAAACAATTGTGGAGATTGAATAGTCAGATATAAAAGTCCAGGGCTCAGGGAAGAGCTTGAGAATCATCAACATTTAGGTGGTATTCAGAGCCATTGGACTGAATGAGATCTCCTTGAAGAAGCAAAATAACTGAGGACCAAACCCTGAGCATGCCAGTGTTCAGAGGTCAGAGTGATAAGGAAGAACCACTGACAGAGACTAAGTAGGACTGGCCAGTGAGGTAGAAGAGCCAAGAGAAAGGAGTATTTCAGAAACCAAGAGAAGAAAGTGTTTTGAAAAGGAAGGAGACATTGGAAGGACTATCAGTTTACTCAATAAAGAAATTGCATGGGAAGAAAAAAGAAAGAAGGAGAACCTGCAGGTTAAAAGGAACTTTAAAGACACACCAACTAGTCATAGTATGTGGACTGTATTTAGATCCTGACTCAACAATCAAACTGAAAATAATTCCAACATGTCTGAGATAATTGGAAATTGGAACACTGACTAGATATTTGATGATACTGAGAAGTTACTGTTCATTATTTTAGATGTAATAATTATATTTTATATTATATTATTGTTATGTGATATATTTCAGAGTGTGAAATAAAATTCATATTTTATGGCAAGACAAGAAAAATTTAAACATAAAATATTTTCTCTGCCCTTTGGCCTCCTCTCTGTCCTCTACTGTGCATTGTGTATCTGCATTATGCATTGACCAAACCTTCCCCATCAGTAGAAATACCTGAAAGAACAACATTCTCCTAGCACCAAAAGAACATCTCCTTAAAAGATAACACTCCTTTTTGATCTTGTAAGGGGCCACAGTGACGCTTAGATCTGAACTGTGTAAACTGTCAATAATATGTCATTTAATGTACAGCCCTCTGTCTCAAGAAACTTCACAGGAACTGTGCCTTAACTTCTAACAGGCAGAACAGTTCTTGGAGCTTTCTCAGATGCTGTTCCTGGGTTATAATTCTCAAATTTGGCTCAAATTGAAATTTTCCACTTCTTTCATAGATTGACTATTGATTAAGTTTCATCGACAAGAGCTGCATACTGAAGTATTTACAGATAAGCGTTAAAATACAAAGCAGTGCCAAACTGTGCCAAATACTGATGATAGGCTATATAAGGTGAGGACTGATGATTAACCATTGGAATGTGCATTATGGTGACCTTGAGGAACACTATCTCAGTGGAATGGTGGATCAAAGAGAGAGTGGGAGGAGGGACTGTGGAAACAGCAAGTATAAATGCATATTATGGCAGTGGCTTTTGGGAACATCTTAGAAGTATAAGCTGGAGCAATTCACAATTATTGTGACCATTTATAGAGCTACAGGATGCAGTTGTACCTGTATTTTCTCAGTTGCAAAAATGATATAACCATCAGTTTAAAGAACTTAAAAGATATCACTCATGTTCCCACCCCTCTTACAAAACTATTGATTTTAGAATATTGCCTTCTAGGCTCAGGCCACATACTTTGATAATTGTATGTAGTTTCAATAGAACCATGCACATTATTTAAGTATTAATGTATTCTTTCATAAATCTGTCCCCATGTTTCTAATATCCTTCTTAAGTATATATTTTTTCTTTTCCATCTATTTTTCTCAACCAAATATTTAATTATTTTATTAATTGCTTTTTTACATATAAATGATTGTGAAGGTGATTGATATAAAAATTCAGAAGCAAACACACATCTAGCTGTGTAAGGAAAGAAACAATATTGCCACTCTTAGAGAAAGGCTCTAGTTAAAAAAAATAGTTGGAACGATTTCCCTGAGCTATTTGGCTTCAGCTTCTATGAGTCTTATGAGATCTTGTGTGTGGAAGTCAGTGGCCAAGGCCATGACATAAGGCCCATAGTTAGGTCCTCAGCTGGTCTGTGACATGGCCCAGGCACCAGCTATCTGGTAGAAATCCTGTCAGGAGCAATAGGTTGCTCTGCTTTTTCTGCTTCTGAGTTCACCCTAGTCAACTCTAGTTATCAACATAAGTAAGTGAAGGACCCCTCTGGAATGAAATGAGGATTCTTGACTGGTGCCTGTGGCAGGGCAGGCAGGAGCTTCAACATTGCATGATGCTGGCCAGCCAGGTACTGCTAAGAATCTGGGTCATGTTCACCCAGGTATTTACAGGATAAAAAAATAATACAAGAGCAGAAGGTACCTTGATAACTCTCCTCCGCATGTCTGTCTCTTGAGTTACAATGCTACAGCCAAAACCAATGTCATATATATCAGGGTATAGCTGTCATACTGTTATTTCCCTTTGCCATCACTTTGGAAATTCCCTTATCTTTTCTCTTGTATCCTATATCTTACTTTTCCATGGTTTATTCCCTCATTTTGGTGGCTTGCATCCAGAAATAGTTGCCTGGAAAATAAATTTTTGATACCTTACCTATCTGAAAATATTCTTAATCTTCTTGTGCATTGAATGATATTTGGGTAAGTATAGAATTCCAGGCCGGAAATTGCTTTATTTCAGTGTTTTGAAGATAATATTCCACTGTCTTTTCACTTCTGGTGTTTCTATTAGAAGAAGTCTATTTTGATCAGATTTTGTTGCTGATTATAAGCTATTCTGATCTCTGATCCTTTGTACATAACTTATTTTATTCCCGACCCCCCCACCTCAGGAAACCTATAAATGCTCTCTTTGTCCCCATTGTACCAAAATTTCACTATAATGGATACTGCTGTGGAGAATATATGTATATATAGGTATAGATATATATAGATATATAGACAGAGATATAGCTAGAGATAGATATACATTAATCATAACTTCATTAACCAGTTCCTTTAAGAAATTGAATGATTATTCTTCTATAACTCCTTTGTCACCCAAACTCTGCTTTATAGAGCAAGATTATAAATGAGATTCCATTTTTAAAAAAATACTAATTAATTATTTATTTGGCTGCATCGGGTCTTAGTTGCGGTAGGCAGGATCTTTAGTTGCAGCATACAAACTCTTAGTTGCATCATGTAGGATCTAGTTCCCTGACCAGGGATCGAACCCGGACCCCCTGCATTAGGATCGCAGAGTCTTAGCCACTGGACCACCAGGGAAGTCCCAAGATTCCATTTTAAAACAAATGTATGTATTTGGGGGGAGGGGAATGTGGACAGGTACCCAATTTTCATTAAACTGATTCCTACATCTCACACATCTGAGAAGCTGTATGCACAAAGAGAATTGACATTCAGAATTTGAAGGTATGCCAGATTTTCTTTTTTGAAAAAGTTCAATTACATTCACTAACTTATGTTTCCTAAGGTAAGAAATTGTTCAAATATATTTGGCCAGATTTTCCTCAAGGCTTCTTCTGCTTCTCACTAGGAATCAAAGTTCAGACATGTCAGGGAAGGATGAGCTCCAGCCCTTGGAAGGAGATTACTTAGTTGAGTAAGGGTCGAAGCATCCTCTTAGCTGACATGTGCATGACACAGAAGGCTAGGGGTTATCAGTGATTCTGAGCAAGAGTGGCAGATAAAACCTGTCTCCATTCACACCCTCATATTTTGTAAAAGATTGTTTTGGAATATAAGGGTTGTGATGATTTAATGCTCCAGAGTGGGAGGGTATTAAAATGACCTTCTTTCTGTCTTGCCAGAGGCTCCGCTTGAGGAATCCCCCCATTCTAAAAAAAGTGCTAAACAGCCCATGTAGGAGGACGGGCTGAGAAGTGGAGGCACTGAGTAACCGATTCTTCACATATTAGTCTATTCTCACCTTCAAAATACTTAAGAGGAGGCAGGTTCATTAAGAGGTTGAGGAGACCCTTAGTGAGCACTTCCTTAGAGAAAAATTTTAGAGTAGTCAAGTGACCATAACTTTTATCCACTTCTTTCTACCCAACTGGCACTGAAGGGGACAGTCTGTGGCCAGTTCTCCAACAGCAGGCCACATCCAGAATTTGGTAGGGCAAGGATGCATACGTATTTCCAGAGGGCCAGATGCAAGACTCTGAGTAGAGGAGCCAAGCTGCATCATCTTGGGACTGCCTGTAGGGGCTAAGAGACCCTAACCAAGATCTGAGAGGGAGACCCAAGGAACCAGCTGACAGAGGCATTGCCCCTGTCGAGGGAATTGTGGGAGAAATATCTCCAGTGACCTCAGGTCCTCTAGAGATCCCACAAATCACCCCAGGAGAGAAAAACACAGCATTGAAAATCTGCTATAATCAGAGGGCACCAACATCAGATGACAACTTTATCAACCAAGGAAGATTTTTCCTCAAAATCTCAGAGGGGCCCAGAGCAGCATCTAAAGGTAGTGGTCAAAGAAATAGGAGAAACTAAGTTTGTTGTTTCCTCAACCCCCATCCCCAGAAGTTCTCCAGGCTACAGCAGGCTCTGTTTTGGAGAGTTGACAGATGAGTTTTCCAAGAGTTTTAACATTTCATTATTACAATGTTCTGGACTTTATATTACTTGAAAGTGAGCAGAAAGGCTTTGAGAACTGATAAAATGTCAACGAAGAGCAGTGAAGATTAAGTGGAAAGAAGATATTTGAAATGAGTACTGCCAAAGACAGTAAAGTTACTTTTTGCTTGCACTATACTGAGTCCAGCTCACTCAGTAAATTGGTTACATTTGCAGACACTGTACTTCTACTTTGAGAGAGTGAGATGCAGGCATAATTGGCATAAGCTTTTTATTGTGCTAAAATACACACCACATAAAATTTACCATTTCAACCATTTTAAGTGTACAATTCAGTGGCATTAAGTAATTCACAATTTTGTGCAACCATCACCACTACCCATTTCCAGAAGTTTTGCATCATCCCAAACTGAAGCTCTGTACCCATTAACCACTAACTCCCCGTTCCTCCCTCCCCTCAACCCCTGGTGACTACTATTCTACTCTCTGTCACTATGAATTTGCCTATTCTAGGTACCCCGTATAAGAGGAATCTGTAATATTTGTCATTTTGTGTCTGGCTTATTTCACTTAGCATAATGTTTTCAAGGTTCATCTATGATGTAGCAAGTATTAGAATTTCATTTATTTCTATGACTGAATAATATTCCATTGTATGTACATAACACATTTTGTTTATCCATTTATCTGTTGATGGACATTTGGTCTATTTCCACCTTTTGGTTATTGTGAATACTACTGCTATGAACACTGGTGTACAAATACATGTTCCTGTCCCTGCTTTCAATTCTTTTGGCTATACGTCTAGGAGCAGAATTGCTGGATCATATGATAAATCTGTGTTTAACTTTTTGAGGAACCCCAAGCTGTTTCCACAGTGGCTGCACCATTTTACATTCTCACCAGCGGCACAGCAGGGTTCTAACTTCTCCACATCCTTGTCAACACTTTTTAGTTTCTTTGTTGTTGTTGTTTTTATTTTTTGATAATAGCCATCCTAGTGGGTGTGTGGTTTTAATTTGCATTTCCCTAATAACTAAAGATCATCTTTTCAAGTGCTTATCAGCCATTTGTAGTGTATCTTTGTAGAAATATCTATTCAAGTCCTTTGACGATTTTTGAATTGGGGATGTTGGCTTTTTGTTGCTGTGTTGTATGAGTTACGTGTTCTGGATATTAATCCCTTATCAGATATATTATTTGCAAATATTTTCTCCTATTTTGTGTGTTGTCTTTTTACTCTCTTGATAGTGTAGAAAAGTTTTTCATTTTGATGAACTAAAGTACAATTTATTTTTTCTTTTGCTGCCTATGCCTTTGGTGTCATATCCAAGAAATCATTGCTGAACCTAATGTCATGAAGATGTTTTGTTTCTTCTAAGAATTCTATAGTTATAGCGCGTTTAAGTTTAGCTCTTTGAGTCAATTTATGTATATGGTATAAGGTAAGGTTCTAACTTCATTTTTTGCATGTGGATATCCAGTTTTCCCAGCACCATTTATTGAAATGTCCTTTCCCCAGTGAGTAGTCTTGGCATCCTTGTTGAAATCTCTATTCTATTACATAGTCTGTCCTTATGCCAGTACTGCACTTGCTTTTTAAATTGTAGTATTTTTGGCATTATCCTACGATTACATAATTCTGAAAATGAATAGAAACATATATTATTACTGACAAAGTGAATAATATTTGTAGTATCATTACCTGTTTCTGTCAAGTATAGTAAATAACCTTAACAGTTCATTGTATTATAAAAATAAATCTATCAAAATTCTTAAACATTTGCCAAAAGCCTCTTGTTCCCTTTATTTTCCTTCACTGATATTATTCCTCTTGCATAGGCTTTGCCCTGGACTTTACTCTAAAGCCAAAGTCCTTTTACTAAAATAGCCAAGAACCTGCATTATCTGGCCAATCACTGCTCACTTACGTCTCTGCCCTTGTTTCATAATTCTCATTCCACTCCAGCCACATTGGTTTCTTTGTTTTTCCTCCAATATGCCAAGCACAGTCCCACCCCATTACATCTACCCTGTGCCTGCAGTACTCAGTGAGGCTATCTGTAACCACATTGTACAAAATAACAGCCTCTTCCCTCCCTCCGAAATACCCTTTCTCTGCTTTACTTTTCTTTATGTCACTTTTCACAACACTACATATGTACTTATTTGATAATCATCTATTCTCCCAACATCACCAGAATGTAAGCTTTGTGAGAGCAGGGACTCGGCACCAATGAATGAATGAATGAATGAATGCTTTAGGAAAAAATATGAGTCCTCCTTCATTCATTCAACTAATATTTATTGAGACCTTACTGTAGACTAGTCAGTAAATGCCGTAGACATTAAACATACAGAACTTGTTAAATGGTTGCATAAATCTAAAATACAAAATTAAATGAGTTTTTTAAAGAAGTGGGTAGGTCAGTCTCACAGATAAATCCAGATTGGAAGCCTTAGTGACAAATCAAGATTTTAAGGACGGAGCACACTGCCCCTCAGCTATTGCTCAGTGCACCCTGACGATTAGATTTTGCCCCCCAAGGAACTTGTAATGGAGGTTCACTGAGGCTAGTCGTTCTCTACCGATCTTTTGAATGGAGATGGGAGGAGGCACACACCTTCGTGGAGGGCAATTACTTTGCCCTTGCACAGATACTGTGCTAGCCAGCAGTGCCCAGGAAAGCCTGCAGGTCTGTCTAGGGACTGCATCCCCTCGGGCCCTTTTGGGGCCTGTGCATAGGCAGCAGCGCAGCCCCGCAAAGACTGATCAGTTCACGGACCTGTGCTTGTCTTGCCCTCTGTTTTCACTGTGTAAAAGGCCAGAGGAAATGTGCTGCTTCAAGTATAGCACCACCTCTGCACCTGCTAGATATGGTCTGGAGCTTGAGGACGCAGCCTGGGGGTCGCCACAGTGAGGGCCTTAGCGACAGAGTGTATCCACTGCTACTGCAGGGAGGACAGGAAGGACAATATGGGCAGGCCTGGGGTGTGGCCTGGGTTTGCATTAAGTGTGCGACTCCTTTTGGCAGCGGGTCGTACGTAACAGCTTCCTGGGGAGGGAGAAGCCAAGAACGGGAGTCCCTCGTGTAACCCCCTCATGAGCACGTGGTGGGCCAGGAGCCCATAAATGTTCCTGAATGAGTGGGTGGGTGGTGAACGCCAAGAGGCCTTCCAGCTGGGTGAGGGGAAGCTGCGGAGTGAGGAGTCACGGTGGTTGATCTGCCTCCCAGCTCTCACTGACTGGGCGGGTGGGGCCGGAGTACCGGAAGGGGGCGGGGGAAGGGGAACCTGGAGAGCAGGGACTCCGCTAAGACTGCGAGAAGGGGCGGGGCTACAAGGCGCGTCGCGGCGGGACTACAATGGCGGGAAGGGGCGGGGTTATGAGGCGCGCCGGGGGCGGGGAGGGGGGGGGGGGTCCCCGAGCTGCATCTAGCTGCCCGCGCATTGGCCGGAGGGGACGACGGGTACGTCGGAGCGCCTTGCGCCCCACCCAGAACCTAGCGCGCCGGCACCCGGCTTGCACGCGGCAAGGCACTGCGGCGGCGGCGGCGGCGGCGGCGGCGGCGCCGCCTGCTGGGAGGGCGGCGAAGGCCTGTGGCCTGGCCAGCCGAGGCTTACGCAGCCTGTCAGCCAGGGCGCCTACGAGCTCCTGGTGCTTCTGCTTGGCTCCGTGGGACCGCTGGGCGTCGGCAGCAACCTGCTGGTGCTCGTCCTCTACCTCAAGTTCCCGCGGCGCCGCAGCCCCGCCCGCCGCCTCCTGCTTAACGTCAGCCTCGGCAACCTGCTACCCTCCGTCCTCCGGGCCGCGCTAGCTTTCGCGTTCCGCCTGAGGGGCGGCGTGGTGGGGGGCGCCACGAACTGCGTGTGGGACGGCTGCAGCAACAGCCTGTCGGGTGAGTGGCCGGGGTAGACCTCCCGCTCCTGCGGCCTCCTGCCCCCGGCCCCGCCCCCGCCCCCGCCCCCTCCCGCTCCTGGACCCCAACCTCGCGGCGGTGCTCCCCTCCCTTCACCTCCCCCAACCTCTATTCTTCTGATCTCACCTCCTCCCTTGTGACCTCACCTTCCCCCTGATCTCACCCGCTTCCCCCCACCTCTGCTCCTTCCCCGCCAACCTCTCCTCCAGCAGTCGCTGATCTCCCTCCCTCCCTGTGCTCGCCAGGCCCCACGCCAACCCAAACCCCAGCCTGTCTGCAGCCCCATCTCCCCTGTGCCCACCTCCTCCATACCCCTTTCTGGCCGCCGTGCAGCTCATCTCACTTCTCTGCTTTCATCTCCTAATTTAATTCAACAGGGCACGAGACAATGGCTTTTACACTTTGAGGAAAGAAATGAGGGGCTGTGGAGTTAAGAGAGTCAAGGAAAAAAGTGTTTGATTTGTGAAAGTTGGAGAGGGTGATGAGAAAAGATCTAATTCCTATATTACTTCCCTAAAGTGAGAGGTAGAAACCTAACATAGTAGTAATGTGTAAATGCTTTTAAAAATTTGCCCATTAGCAGTTGTAAACCTTTGACTGCTTCCTAGGAAGTGAGATCGTTTTATTCAGGTCCTCAATGCAAATTGGCATGTGTCCTGTTAGCTATTTTTACTATAATTTCCTCCTTATAGTTTCCAGCACACCAAAATCTAAGGTGAGTTTGCAGAAGGCTCAGAGAATCCCAACTCAAATGAACAAATAATTAGTTGTGCAGCCAGTAGATTTCATTAAAGTAGAACTTGATTGTTAATACAATACTCTTAACCCATATGGAAGATTTAAGTCTCACTGAGACTTGACATTTTGAAGGATGAACTACCCAGTGTGTCACTGAAGATGTGATTTTTCTAAGATTGGGAAAGTATCCTTTTGTGTGTGCTCCAGAATTTCATTTGTACAAAGATTTGAAATAGAAATGTATATTTCTCAGGTCTTAAATTTCCTTTAAAAAAAAAGAATCCTGAAATCCACTGATAATTTATGACTGCCTTTATCTTGGCAGGTTTATGAGAATAAAATCTTTGTAGTGTTATCAAAAGTATTTTCTTATTCACCAACCTTCTGTGTGGTGATAAATCCAAATATTATATTTGTTATGATTCCTTTTTTTATATTTTGAGGGAAACAAGAAAATGCAATAGAAATCATAATTTTATTTATTTGATTGTCTCAATGATTCTAATATTCTAATACTACCTACCCCTTCCCCAATAAGCCCTTATCTGAGAACTTCATTTATACAAAGATTTGAAACTTGGGAGGGGGCTGTAGGTGTGTGAAGGTGGTGATATAGATCACACTATAGGTTACACTCTTTGTATTAATTTAAAATACCTAACAGGCAATGTTTCAGGCAGGGCTAAGCTTTAAAGAGGGCAATTCAAGCCAAGCCCTAAAGTGTCATCAGTAGCAGAAATTGGGTCACAGACATTAAAGTTCTTATCGTCAAGAAATGTTTTTTCTGTGCTGGGAAATTCAGCTTCTATCCTGACTCCGCGCCTGGGAATTTGAAAACAGCGGTATATTGAGTTTTTTATTAGTACCAGCATTCCCCTTCTTCCTCATCCCTTCTATCCTGCGGCCCCACCTTGCTGTGTCTCCTTGTCTCTTCCATCCTTTTTCCTCCCTCATCATCCCTGCTTAGGTCCCACCCCAATCAGAAGGGATTTTCTAAGACTGCTAGAAATGTTCACCACACAGTATTTTGCCTGACTACTGCTCTTTCTCTGGGCATTTCTTTAGTGCTTTCAACAATGACTTTAACCTGTTTTTAAGTTAGAGGTGGAAACTCTGGGGCAAGAGGTTCTGAGTCTTCAATAGTTGGTTATGGTGGAGCTGAAAAAGTTCTTAGCAAAGATTAAGAATTTCTTTGCCTGGAGTAAATTCCAAAGATTGTGCTTCTAAGTAAGAGTTAAAGATGAAAAGAGGGAGGGTGCTTCCCTCATTGTTATCCCTGAGCAAGAACTAACCAACCATGGAGTACTGAAGGGGGAGAACATTTTAAAATACCAAAAGTGGCTGCTTGCTCCAGAGGCTTCTGGAGAGGCTGCCCTATCAAGTGGAAAGACCACTGGCCTGATGGTGTGAGAGTGGGTCCCACTCTTGATCCTGTGGCTACCCATCATGTGGACTTTCCCAGTCACTTAATTTCTCCAGCCATCAGTTTTCTCATCTGTATTACGGGGTAGTTGAGCTAAATGTGTTAAGGTTGTCCTGTCCTGCTTTGTATTACGAGGACTCCTTTGATACCTGTAGGTTAGAAGGTGCCTGGTTTTAGCACTTATAGCTTATATCCTCTCTCTTACTCCCAACCCTCAGCTGTATCCCCTTCTAAGCTGAGAATAAGTACATACTATGGTTACACTTCTTCACATACCCTCATGGGTTCTGTCTTCCTCTGCACACCCTGCTGGAAGAAAGCAGAATAAGTAACTCAAACATACTCACATACTTATGTGAGTAGGCCTGGCAGCCACTTCATTCTGTGCTCAGTTCCTTGTTTCTGAGGGAATGTTGAAAGCAAGTGGAATCCCTGATATTCTTGAGGCAGAGGCTTTGACTAGACAGGACTATTAAGATTGCCATCTCAAACTGAGCAGTCAGTTCAGTGAATTAGTCAGTTTAATCTAAGTTCCAATTGAACGGCTTGTTATACAGATGTCTAGGATAATTAGTCATCTTAGCCTAGGCGGACCCAATATGCACTGATCTAGGTTTCAGTAAGTATAGTGGTAGGAAAAATCAGAGCTCAAGAAACTCACTCTTACTGTGCAATGATGAATGACAGAAAGGCCACCTAGCATGTGGTGTGTGTAATGCTTTAGCGTAAAGACTTCCAGGTGAGTATGCCTTTCAACTCTTTGGCTGTTGCATCTCTGGCCACACCTACCACCACACAGGTGTTCTGCACATGGAGTATAATCAGGATGATGCTGGACAGGAGAGACTTTCTTCACTACCACCTCCTACCCCTTCAAAAACAAGAACAACAAGCAACATGTTAATCTTGGCAGAGGGTGTTTGGACAGCCCTTTATCTTGGAAGACAGAGATTCAGGGTCTCAGAGCTAGAGTCTCGCAAAATGCAAGTCACCCTATGTTGACTTGGGTTTTAGAAATAGGTGTTATTTTATGTTAAGATATTTTAACATATGGACCCAGGACTTTTCCTTTTTAACTTATACGTAAAAAACACACCTGTGCGTATGTACATTCATATAAGATTTCTTATAAATACATTTTCCCTTCAGTAGACCGATTCTTTCATATACCTTAATATTTTAAAATGCTAGTTGTATTATTGAATTAATCCTTTTTTAATAATCTGAGTAGCTAATTCAGTTGAAATAGTCTCATGTTGTTCCCATAAGATTCTAAGGGTAGGTGGGACATGGAAAAATCTATTCATCTGTCCTAGAAGCATCCACAGACTGTATTGCCACAGAAATATGCATAATCATGACAGTGTGCACATTGTATATAGTCTGTTTCCATAAACACCGTGGAGCCACATGTTACTTGCAATTTAATCTCACAGTTGTATATCATTTATTCAGATATTTAAAAGCAAAAATTATAGAATTGTATTATGTTAATTCTTCTTTATTTTTGTGGGATGTTATTATATTCATTCTTCATTGTTGAATTGCCTGATTTGGAGGAGTCTATATCTTTTGTTCATTTTCAGGAAATTAGAAAACATGTGAGAAAGCATTTAATGACTTGCTTTAGTAGAGGCTCATGTCCTAAAAACAGGTTGGCCTCCATTGGATTGTAATTGCTGTTGCATGAAATTACTTTTCTCTTAATATTGTTTACAGTTGTATTCTTTCTTGAATTTTCTTATTTCAGAGAAGAGTTCCAGTCACAAATGCATATGTGATGCATTTTGACATTCACTGCTAAGATGAAATGCAGAAGTGAACACCACACACTCGTTCTAGTATTCTCAGATATGATTAGATGTACTTTATCATGTTTTTATGCTACTGACCTATAAGAAAAAAATACTAAAAAAGGGTAGCAGTTAAACACCTAAGACCTGCAACTTCAGTACGTCTGGGATGATCTGGAATATCACAAGGAGAGATTTTATTACAGAATATTCACACCTTATCTGAGCCCTCAGCCTAGGTTCATACACATTTCCTTCATTAGAAGTTGTCACCAGACACTTTACCTCCCAGGATGGACAACAGTCTCCCAACAGAATTTGATGTGGTTGTAATAGGGACGGGTTTGCCTGAATCCATCCTTGCAGCTGCATGTTCCAGAAGTGGTCAGAGGGTTCTGCATCTTGATTCAAGAAGTTACTATGGAGGGAACTGGGCTAGTTTCAGCTTTTCAGGATTGCTCTCCTGGTTGAAGGAATATCAGCAAAACAGTGACCTTGGGGAAGAAAGTACTGCTGCATGGCAAGACATGATCCATGAAACAGAAGAAGGCATCACTCTTCGCAAGAAGGATGAAACCATTCAACACACAGAAGTTTTTTGTTATGCCAGTCAGGATATAGATGACAGTATTGAAGAGATTGATGATCTGCAGAAGAATCCTTCCTGGGTAGCATCTAGTACCCTCATTAAACCTCTGGATTCTGCATGCTTGTCTGAAGAAACGCACTCATTATATGTTTCTAGCTACGAAGTGCCTGCAAAAGGCACTCCAGAAAACAATGGAGAAGTAACTGATACAGCAGAAACCTTGGTGAAAGAAGAATATTGTGGATATAAAACTTATAAACACAGAGTTTCAGATGGTGCTAAAGACGAAATCAAACCTATATTGGAAGACAACAGTGATCCACCAAAGAGAAACAGGATTACTTACTCTCAAATAGTTGAAGAAGGCAGGAGGTTTAATATTGATTTGGTATCAAAGCTGCTTTATTCCCAAGGACTGTTAATTGATCTTTTAATCAAATCAAATGTTAGTCGTTACGCAGAATTTAAAAATGTCACTAGGATTCTTGCATTTCGAGAAGGAAAAGTAGAGCAGGTGCCTTGCTCCAGAGCAGATGTCTTTAATAGCAAAGAGCTCACTATGGTTGAAAAGAGGATGCTAATGAAATTTCTTACATTTTGTTTAGACTACGAACAATATCCTGATGAATACCAAGCTTTCACGCAATGCTCATTTTCAGAGTACTTGAAAACCAAAAAGTTAACCCCCAGCCTCCAACATTTTGTACTACACTCAATTGCAATGATGTCAGAGTCATCTTGCACAACAATAGAAGGCCTTAAAGCAACAAAAAACTTTCTTCAGTGTCTTGGAAGGTTTGGCAACACTCCCTTTTTATTTCCCTTGTATGGCCAAGGAGAAATTCCCCAGTGTTTCTGCAGGATGTGTGCAGTTTTTGGTGGAATATATTGTCTTCGCCATAAAGTACAATGCCTTGTAGTTGACAAAGAATCAGGAAGATGTAAAGCAGTTATAGATCACCTTGGTCAAAGAATAAATGCTAAATATTTCATTGTGGAGGATAGTTACCTTTCTGAGGAAACATGCTCAAATGTGCAGTACGAGCAGATCTCCAGGGCAGTGCTCATTACGGATCAGTCTATACTAAAGACAGATTCAGATCAGCAGATTTCCATTTTGATAGTACCTCCAGTGGAACCAGGAGCATGTGCTGTTCGAGTCACTGAATTGTGTTCTTCAACCATGACGTGCATGAAAGACACCTGTCTGGTACATCTGACCTGTTCATCTTCCAAAACAGCAAGAGAAGACTTAGAATCAGTGGTGAAGAAATTATTCACCCCATATGCTGAAACAGAAATAGACAAGGAAGAACTTGCAAAGCCAAGACTCTTGTGGGCTCTTTATTTTAACATGAGAGATTCCTCAGGAGTCAGCAGAAGCTCATATAATGGCTTACCTTCCAATGTTTATGTCTGCACTGGGCCTGACTGTGGACTAGGAAATGAACACGCAGTCAAG
This sequence comes from Eubalaena glacialis, assembly GCF_028564815.1. Taxonomy (NCBI): domain Eukaryota; kingdom Metazoa; phylum Chordata; class Mammalia; order Artiodactyla; family Balaenidae; genus Eubalaena; species Eubalaena glacialis. Next base: position 30,902,757 of record NC_083718.1, read on the forward strand.
CAAGCTGAAACACTCTTCAGGGAGATCTTTCCAAGTGAAGAATTCTGCCCCCCACCTCCAAATCCAGAAGACGTTTTCTTTGATGGTGATGATAAGCAACCAGAGCCTCTTGGAGCCAATACTATAATAATAGCCCAACTAGAATCCTCTGAGGGAAGCAAAAACCTAGAAAGCTCAGAGAAGCACCTTCAAAATTAGAAAAAAGCAAACTGGAAATGCTACTTTGGGCCTTTATCCAGTATCAGAATATTCTCATTTAAAGGACAGTTTCCTAAATGAGTAATTAGAAGTGGTTATTTGATGAATGCCATGCAGATGTTGTCTATAATTCTCTTTGTGACTTTCAGTTATTGGATGTATTTGTTAACCTATCAATAACTGATTTATTGGTTATTGGACTTCTTTTTGTTTCAGAATGGGCTCCATGAGCCAGAATCTTAAACAGGGTTAGCTTTATTTTAGTACTGGGTATATATGTGAGGGTTCCATATTAGCCATGGTGCTTAAAGGAAGATGGTATTGTGTCTGCTGATCTTCAGATTTTATTACTGTCTACAGAAAAATAACATCTAAGAAATATTTTAATTACTTTTGTAGCTATTACAGTTGCTACCACCTCTGAATAGTGAAACACACACAGAGGAAATTATGTGGGTCTTTTGTTTATAATAAACATAATGTATCAAGTATGATCCTTTATTTGTGAAGGTGATGTTTACAATACATCTTGCAGTTTAATTCTCCTACTTGACCCTTGTAACCAATGAGTCAGTGACGCCGCCACAGTCTTATACATTGCAAAAAGAGAGAGTTCATTTAGTAGTTGAAGAGCTCATTCTTGGGAGGTTCAGTCCAAAGAAAATCTAGGGGGAAAGATTAGTTCTGGTTTAATACTTCAGAAAATTTCTGAAGAGCACTCCTCTGGCACCTAAAAGAAAAGAACTTCTAAGTAACTCAGGCTAAAGAAAAAATAAATTGCTCCAGGAAAAGATATTTCAGAATGCTTGTTCTGAAATTGCTGAGGAGAAACTGAGTGAAGCATTTTTAACCTGGGATTACAAATGGTTTTTAAAATCCATCTGTAAATAGATTTCCCAAGGTTTCTCCGTGAAAGTGAAGCATACAATCTTGTTGGCTCCACCACTTTAATTAGTAACACTACAATTGATAGGAGTGAATCAAAGGAGGGTTACCATGTCCCTTTGGTTGTGTCCCACCCCACAAATAATGAGGTAAATGCCTTCATAATCAACTCCTGCCTCTTAGCTGTTATCTAGAGGATAGAAAACATTTTTTTCCAGAACTACCAGAAGTCATAAAGCTGGTTATACTCTAGCAGCAGAAGCTTGTGGAGCTGTCAGAAGAAATAAACTTCCTTCCCTTTAGGTCACTGTTTCCATTCCTCAGATAGAGAATGATAATCCTATAGGAAGGATTTAGGAAGGGATAGGAAAGGATATGGGAAGCCCTTTTAATTACAGCTTTTGTCCTGGAACAGAGCATTTGCTATGTGCTAGGCACTTATTGTGCTCTCTAATTACAGTTTCTCAACAACCCTGTGAGGCAGATATTATTGAATACATTTTCAAAGAGGAAATAAAGACTTAATAATTCTCTCTGAGTCTGATTTGTGGAAGAGCCAACATTGGAATCCAGGCTTTCATGATTTCAAAATCTTTCAACTGATGTTAACTGTTAGAAGAGTGTAGGTACTGTAGGAGAAGGAAAAGATGCTCATGAAAACCAGTCTAGCGTTGCTAGTGAATCAAAGTAGACAGACATCTCTTGGCTTATTATTGAGTCAGAGAAATATGAAAATAAAGATTGATGAAAAATAAATATGGCTTAGAGCTATGGATCTCATTGAAGCAGAATTTGTCTAAGTTTTAACAAAATCATACTTTTTAATGTATCTTTTGATTGTTGTGTTATAAAAAGTAATGTTACTAGGCCAAAATATGCTTTGAATAGTCTTTTGTTGATCTTCTATATGTGAGGAAAACGAAACAAGAAAGATTTAAGTAATTTTCAGCTTACTGAAGTAGAGAAGTCATGAATTGGTATTAATATATATGTTTTTAATCTAGCAGATCTATTATTGGGTGGATTCTAAGGCTTAAACTTATCAAAACAACTGAAATGTCTGAAATAGACCTAAAAATTAGTTATTAAAATGTAAAAGAATTTAAGATGTTAAGTGAAATGGAGGTGAAGGTAATCCAGACCTACTGAAAAAATTTTAATTTCCATATCATGAATATTTTTATTCGTAAGAGTTTGAGAAGGGTAGCGAGAAGTTGCAAAAAATTATAGAACCAAAGATAATGGAAACAGGAAAATGTTAGATTAGATAAAATAAGGGTTTTAAAAACTAAGAAAATGAATATATTGGTTTCCTACTTGAATGCAAATAAATTGGAAATGAAAAAAGTTATTACCAATAAAAAGCATTTTAAAAATTAGAGGATGTTATAACCTAGTATAATTTTCTGACAAGTTGGAATTTTACCCTTATGGGCTTATTGGTGAACTTTTTCAAATGTTCAAAGTATAAATAATATCTGTGTATCAAAAGATGATATAATGTTTGCATTTTGAGGTTAATATTGCCTCAATGCTAGGAGTCAAACATTTTGAAAAGGGTCTCATTCTGAGCAAATGCAAAATATTAGCAAATGATACACAACATAAAAATAATTATTTACTGTGACTCAGGATTATAAGGTTGGTGTTCAACAGAATAACCATTAAATCAATATCAACAGAACAAAAATAGTAAAAATGGAAAGTATTAACTACAGGTAACTTTAAAAATATTAATAAAATTCATCATTTTTTATTTAATTATCTCTGGTAATGATTTTTTTGGTTTCTCATTGTGATAAGTAATTACTTAAAACCAAGAACTAACATCATTCCTATTAGGAAAACATAGGAAACATTTCTCAAGCAGAAGTTAAATCTTGGCACTACTTTTATTTATATATGGTTGAAAAAGCTCGTCATTGTAATAAATCATTAATAAGCATTCATAAGTGAGAAGGATAAGGAAAGCACAAATATTTTCTATTGACATGGCTTTTAAACTAGTGAAACCTGTAGTATCATAAACATGCTGACAATAAAAGACTAATTCAGGAAGTTGCAGGATATATAACTTTTTAAAATTAATCTTATTTCTAGATTCAAACAGTGACAAACTACAACTTAAAGTGTTTGGGTATTAACATATACAAGCCATTTAAAGAAAGTTATACAACTATATTGAGATAAGGAAGATGCTTATATAGAAGCAGGTTACAGGAACTGCATCCTAGTATAATGAAAAGGAAGTAAATAGGAAATCTGAAAACCAAAATTAGAGTCCTCACTTTACTACTTACAAGTTGTGTAATCTTGGGAAAATCATGCCTACTTTCCATTTCACCATCTATAAAATAGAAATAATGCTTTGCAGAATTATTATGAGGATTAAATTAATGTAAAAGAAATTATGTCCAAAGGACTGGCAATAGGGTGAAGTTAGTATGTAGATTTACTACACTTCCACTTGACGTTCCAACTGGATGCTTTATATAATTTGACAGAATTGTGATAAATAATTTAGGAAAATAAGCAAGGATATGTCTTTTTAACTTAGGGGGAAAAAAGGAGTTTCACCCTTCAGATCGTTAAAACATGCTGTTAAGCATCTTTTCTAAATACACTATGGTAGTGAGTAGAAAGTTTAAGACTAATAAACTAATTGGAAAGAAATATATAATAACTGCTGGTGGAAAGATTAGCTGGATGTCAGTATAAAAAAAGAAATTAGATCCACTTCACGCATAACAGTTTCAGTTTGTTCCAGATTAAGATCTTCAGTATAAAGGTAAAAATAAAAAGACTACAATTCTCATCCCAATAATTTTGCAAAGGAAACTTTATGGCAAAGAAAAATAGTGACAAGATAGATGAGATCAACTAAGAAAAATGAAAAAAGTATACTAAATAGGAAGAAGACAAAAGAAGAAATGGGGTAAAAGCCACTTGCATTACACAAGGATAAAGTACAATATTTTTTAAAAGGTAAGTGCAAATCCATAGGACTTTGTGCTCTTTACTAGGCAAGTTTCTGAAAGAATTGAGTTCAAACGAGAAGATAGAAATAAAATGGTATTCAGATTTACTAATACTAAAAATGAAAACTAGATCAACTTTGACTTAGTTCATGCAATTATATTAGCAAAAATTTTTTAATTGCACGTATCCTCATACCAGTAGCATTATTATATTAATGTAGTTTTTTTGAAGAACAATTTAGAAGAATATAATAAGAACTCTATAACCAATCTGTCTTTTGATAGCTCTAACTCACTCTGGGTAGCATATGCCCAGGAAAATATTTTAAAAGAAAAAAAAAAGTCTATCTGTATAAAGATATTTCTAGTGATTGCATTCATTTGAGTTTTTAAAAAAGCCCAGTAATTGGGAACTGGATAAGTAAATTTTCATGTTTTGCTATTGCTATCATAGACTGTTATATAGCCATTAAATAGTATTGATATATGTAAAACCATATGGGAAAATGTTTAAATGAGACTTGAAAGTGTTAAAACATAAATTATTGTATTTACTGATTGTATTTGTGTAAAAATTTAGGTCTATACATTGGAAAGAATCAGAAGAGAACATTGTAATTAGTTTAACATTAAGAGGTTCTTTTTTCTATAAAATACTCATGTGTGAAATAAAAAATAAAAGATTAATTGGTAAAATGGTTTACTGAATTGGTGAGAAAATTATTGATTTCTAAACTTCTAAATTTCTCCTTTAAATTAAAAAATTATTTAAATGTTAGTGTCAAAAGATAATCTCCAAAAACATGGACAGAAAGTTTTCCGACTCTTGGTGGGAAGGAATTCTTGCTCAAGATGGATTTTGTATCTTTTCTCAGTTGCCCAACGTTAAGAAATAAGGTATATTGTGACGATAAGTAGGTAGGTAGGTAGGTAGGTAGATAGATAATTTTTTAAATGGGAATCTCAGAGCCAGAGGTAGAAATAATAGAAATGATATTAATGCATTCCAGGACATCAGCATGAAGACATTATATGCTAAAGTATGGCCCTAATCCAAGAACATACTGCATTTTGGAGTCTTGGAGGCCAGGGAAATGAAGGTTGGGTTTGGATTGGTAGAAGTGGCCAAGCCTGGGTCTGAGGAGTGCTTTCAGGGAGGTAGGTGTTAAGGACAGATCTCAGGGGACTGAGGATGCCGGCAGACCCTTTCTTGTCAGTCTGAGACATCCAAATCAAGGTGATTTAATTCAACAAACATCAGTTGAACATCAACTGTGGGTTATGAATTTGCATTATTCTAGGGATTAGAAATAGAAATATAAATGACAGATCCTCTAGAGGATGTATGTTTTATTTTATCTTTATGAGAACTTAAGGTGTTTTCTATCCATCATACTCCACATCATAACCACCTCCTTTCCCCCACACCCCCCCAACCAAAACAAAGAAAAAAAAAAAAAAAAGAGAGAGAAATCTGATTTGTGGTGCATGACATTCCTTTAAAGGAGTACCAAGACCTTTTATTATGCAGTTGCAAACAAGTAGCTTAATAAAAGTTAAATGGTAGATCAGTTAATACTTTCTGAAATCTATTTCAGCTAACATTCAGTTAATTAAGAAGTTTCTGACATTAATTGCAAGCTTTCTGTCTTGCCTGTGGGAAGGAGTGAAGAGAAGGTACAAGAGATTGGGTCCCAGAAGCCCAAAGCATTGAGAGCTCAAGGAATAAAAGTATAAAGAAATCAAAATGAGAGAAGCAGATCATAAAGTTTCAAAACAAAAAATTCTAATTAGGATTAGATTAGGTTTACCTACCTTTGTCTTGGCAGGACAGATAGAAGTCATGCTTTTATTGCATTGAGGTAGTTGCTTCCTCTTTGAAGATTTATACATTTTTATTTCAGTATTTTTACTCTCATAAAGAGGCATTGTTTCCAGTATAGTTCTTACCCTTTTAACCAACAACCAAATGTATTCACATTTCTAAAGCAGGGGACACAATACCTCCAGCTTTATGTAAGCCATGAACAAAGATGCTGAGTGATTCAACTGAAAGAATTTGACTCTAACATGAATATTTTGACAGCAGTTCTGCTACAGCATTTGTAGAATTTTTTCTCCTGACAACTACATTTTTTTTTTATGTGAACCTCAGGACAACTACATAAGGTAAGAAAGGGCAGGTATTTATATCCATTTTACAGATAAGACTTGGAGAAATTAAGTGATTTGCCTGGACTCCTAGTAAGTATTCAGATCCATTAATTAGAATTGAAATTAACTTCTGCCTTACCTTCATCTCAGGATGATTATTTATTGCATGTAAGAGTGCACAGCACATAAATCACTATTTTAAAAGTGGTTGCTTCTAGAATTTGAGAGTACTTTTTTTTTTCAACAAATAAATCATCCTATAAATTAAAGTTTGTATAGTTCAAGGGGGCTGACTAGAATTGGAAGAAGGAGAAGGGAGTTTAAGCTCACACCTGAAATCAAAGCAAACTTTCTCCTGGTTTTTATGTCAAGAGCTTCATTTCTATAATACAGTATTTTTATTAGTTCCTGTTGATGTCCTATAATTTTGACATTTGCTTGTTGCTAAATATATATTTAACCCTTAATACACTCTGAACAACATGAATAAAGGTATAGACATCATCAGAGGAAAAGGAATGACTTTGGATTCGGAGGTGCAGGGTTGACAAAGTGTAGTAGGAAGATAAATACCTGTTTGTAGTTCAATCAGAAGGAAATACATATTTAGGCATTTTATAAGTTTTAAAGAAAAAGGAATCCTAGGGGATACCAGTGCAGTAGGATTAAGGCCAATTCTTTTGATTATAGGTCATATAATTAAAGCCCTTGAGCACCCAGTTTCTGTTTGAGACTTTTATTTGTTCATTTATTTATTCATCTCATTTAAAAATAACAAACATTATGAATCAGTATGGGTAAGTTAATTTTACTTCATGATAAGTTAATTTCATGATATGTGTAATTTATAGTTAAAGTTTTTGTACCAATTTCAGTATTCTTATTGCCCATTATAAAGAAGAAATTTGGGGGAATGGACTGCTGAGGAAGAGCAGGGAATCTTGTTTTTAGGCAATTAACAGTTGTTAAGTTCCTAAAATGTTTTAAGTGAAGTATTAAAGAGAAATGAGCTGTATGTCCTTCTGTTCCTTTAACAATTCCATTTTATGACTGCATATAACATTATTTGTAATGTCCTCTGTTGTTGAAACATAAATACCAACCAGGTGTTTACTAAAAGGAAAAAGCCAAAGACAAGAACTGCACTGGAAATAGTTTGTCATGAGATTGTAATGTCCTTTAAAACAAAGTCTGTGTGTGCTGTACCTCTGTATTCCCTACAGTGTCTTGCACTTCATAGGCATCCAAAAAAAGATTTGGTAAATGGAAGACGAACTAGCAGTTTCCAGCACCCTTTTTCTTCCTTCTAGGTTCCAACTGAGGAACAGTACAGAGGAACAATCTGGGGAAATGTATCAGAGTTATAGTGCTGGGTCTTTGTATTATTAGTACAGGTAATTCGTTTTAGGATAAACCTATGTGAGTGAATGAAACTACTTAAAAAAATAGGGAACACTTAAATCTATGAAATGTTTCATCTAATCATTTTACCAATTTTCTCCCATCAAGGCAGTGGTTCTCAAACCAGGGTGATTTTGCCCTTCAGGGGACATCTGACAATGTCTGGAGACATTTTTGGTTGTCAAAATGGGAATGGGCTGCTGCTGACATCTAGTGGATACAGGGCAGGAGTTCTGCTAAACATCCTATGATGCACAAGACAGCCTCCCCCCAAGAAAGAATTATCCAGCCCAAAATGTCCATAGTGCCAAGTTGGAGAAACTGCATTAGAGTAAAAGGTTTGAATATTTATAATGAATCTGCTTTCTTTTATGCTCCCCACTTTTACCTTTCTTCCTCAACATCTTCTGACTCCCTTAATGCTTCTTCAACAGGGTCACTGTTGGTAGAAACTGCTGTCTGCTGCTTCCTTACATAACACCTCCCCACTCCTTTATCTCCTTTCCCTCACAAATTAGCAATGGCTTCCTTTTGAAGGTTTATGATAAACTTCAAAACAAAATTCAGAGATTTAGTGAATATTTCTCATCCTGCCCCAATTGTCAGGTACAGACTAGAGATTTTGTGGGGTTTTAAAAAAATCATTCATCTCATTCAGAAATAGAATAACTCTGCAAAGCAATTATAGAAATGAAACTATGATATTTTTATATTGTTTTGTTTTAGTGTTTTTTTTGTCATGTTCTCTTATCTTTTTAGGTATCTTTCTATACACTGCAAACAACTACCTCAAAATCAATGTAAAAATATTTTGACATACTTTTTTTGGGAGGGGTATTATTTACTTGACAAGCTATGGGCAAATTAATCAAATTACATGTATATGACAATATCCTATGAGTTTCAGAGAAGCCAATACAAGACTAAATAAACCATCCATAATTGAATTATATTCACATTTACACTCACTAATTGTTCACCAAGCAATGAAATAGTGCAGTAGCTTGACATTTTATAGACGGGGGTTAACTAGAAAATACCTATAAAATGGAATGAGTAAGGGAATGAGTCAGTATTCTTAATGCAGATAAGAATCTTAAGTAGATTACTCCGCAAAGTGAAACATAGGATTCGATACAATGCAACATTTATTGAGCACTGTGCCTCAGTTTCTGTGCTAGAGTCTGGGAATACAGAGAATAATTGTACGTAACACTGAGCACTTACCGTATGCCAAACACTGCTCTGAGTGCTTGCTGTATTTACCTTATTTAATACTCATAACAGCCCAATTGGGTAGGTGCACTTATTATGCCCATTTTGCAGATGGGGAAACTGCAAAGAAAAACTTGACCAAGATAACACAGCTGGTATGTGGTAGAACCAGGCTTCAAACCCAGGCAGTCTGACTCTATAACCCACATGCTGTGATTGAAGTGTGGTGTAGTTTCTTCAGAGAGATGTCATATTAATTCCAGGAATAAGTAATTACTTATGTGCCAGGAACTGTCCTGATTTCTTTATATATATATAAAATCTCAATTTTTAAAATAACCCTGTGAGGTAGGTATGTTTCCATGTGTAGATGAGAAATAAGACTCAGTAACTTTCCCAAAGTTATAAAATTGGTAAGTAGTAGAACTCCCAATCCATTGGGGCTGACATTGGTGCACAATTAACCACTATATTAACCAGGCTGTGATCATTTCTGTGATGATATAGGTATAAATAAACTTTAATGGATGCACAGAGAAGTTATTTTAAGTCTAGCTAGGGAAATCTGGGAAGGCTTCGTGAAAGAAAAGGCCTGGGCCCTGAAGGTTGCAATGAATTTCTACAGACTGCTATGCAGAACAACATTCCATGTATGGACAACAGCAGAAACAAAGGTATGGGGTCATCCAGGACAACTGTCTGATGGCTAGAGCATGGAGTGCACTGAACTAGAGTGGAGAGGTGGGACATGTGGGATAGGGTCCAGAGTATCAGTGTCATAAAGACCATGAGACTTCTGTTCAGTGGATAGTGAGGAGCTCTTGAAGGTTTTTCTAGATCAGGCTTATGTTTAAAAAGGTTAGTCTGGTGTAGTGAGGAGGGAGACCGGAAAGAAGGTGCAGAGACTGGATGCAAATGAGTGGTAACGAGAAAAAATATGATAAGGCTTGGGTGGGCTGGGAGATGGAAATGAAACAGGCAGAGAAAAATTTGGAGATAGAAACCTAGAAAATGACTGTATGTTATGGATAAGGTAGAGAAAGGATTGAAAATGATTAAAACTTCACCTTAGGTACTTGAATGAGTGTAATAGGTTTTAACCAAGATTGGGAACAGGTTTTGAAGAAAAGCAAATGGGTTTGGTTCTGGTCATACAAGGTGATCAGGAGATGGTTCTGGAAGGTCTCAGAGGGTTGTACGCTAAAGAGTTTTGACTTTGTCCTAGTGTAGCCCCACTTAATGTATTCAACAAGGAAATGGGTTGTATTTGGATGTATAACCCTGGTGTCTGTGTGGAGGACAAATCCAAGAGAGGCAAGAATGTAGAAAGGAGACCAGATAGAAGGCTATTAAAATGGTTTGTCAAGAGATGATGAGGGTCTGAATTGGGACAATAGTACTTAAGACAAAGGAAAGATTTGAGAACTACTGAGGAGATTAAATCAGCCTGAGTTAGTGATTGATTGAATGTGAGTGCCACAAGAAAGGAAGAGAAATCAGGAAACAACAGAGAAAGAGCTAGTAGATAAGAGACCTGTTATGAATGCAAATATGGTACCCTGCCTGTTTTGATGCAATAACTGACCCCCTGGATTGTACTGGATTAGGAAAATTCCCTTCTAGGATTCCTAGATATACACTCTTTTTTTCCTCCTGGAGTTGTTAAGCCTCAAGGATATGAATCAGAGGTTGCCAGTACCTTGATTACCAGAGAGTCTGTCTGAGACTTAGGCCAAATAGAGAGCAACCAAACCAGTGATGGGAGGAGAGAGACACAGCCCTGATGACATATTTCAGGTCCCTAACTTATGTGGCTCACATTATATTTCTACTGGAAATACAAAACTGGCATAGAAATAGGAGATGACGTAGGAGAGGGGTTATAGAAGCCAAGGGGAATTTCAAAAAGAGCCTGTTCTAAACTGTTGATATTGGAAATGTTTTCTCAATTGATTGATTTATCAGTTGATGAAATTATAGAGCAATGGTTTTAAACTGAAGAGTTCTTATGATTCAAATGGGAATGTCTTTAAAATACAGATTACCAGGTACCACTCCTGCATTCTGGGTCAGTGAGTATACAGAGGGCAATTGCAGTTGATTGTTGCATGGGTGGTGGGTTGTCAGGCATTATGTCATAAGTAAGAGGTAATAAAGCAAGTATTTGATGGTATGGTAGTGGGTATTTAGTTTATCTTCTGGTGGGTATTTTAGAGAGTTGTACTGAAAGCACTAAAATTTTATACACCTTCTCACCTAACAATTTTATTGCCAAGAATTTATCCTAAGGAGGTAATCATGGATGTTTGTAAATATATAGCTAATGGATTGTAATATCCATGGCTAACACTGATTAAATGTGTACAATATGCCAGGTACTGTTATAACTGCTTTATGCATATTAATTTACTCAAGCTTCATCCCGACTCTGCAAGGTAGTTAGATAATATACTATTACCCCATTTTACAGTTAAATAAATTAATGTACCAGTAGATTAACTTTTTCAAGGTCACATAAAAGTGGAGGATATGGAACCTGAACTTAGTGCCCTATGTTATACTGTCTCTCTTCATAGCACTGTTAGAAGAGTGAAAAATTGCAAATAATCCAAAGATCCAGTGTGACATCTGAGGGAGCACATGTTCCAGAAATCAACATACCACTGAGCAAATCATTCAGGACCCAGACCCTGGAAACATGCTTTACCTCCTCCTGACCCCCCAAAAGATGATCAGAACAAACCCTGTCATACCTCACATCCCTGCTGAGGTCAGTCTTTGCCAAAAGGGAAAGCTCTTCATCGGCCATGACTGCACTCTCTTGATATGGTGCAGTCCTGAGCTGCACCATATTATTTATTTCTTGATAAATTATTATTATTTCTTGATAAATTATTATTATTTCTTGATATGGTGCAGTCCTGAGCTCCCACCATGTGTACTCAGAGCCTCCTCTCACAAGCAGTAAACTCTCCTATATCTTCAACATCTTCTCAACATTTTCTCTACCTCCTTTCTTTCCCTTAACCCTGGCTGCCCCCAAGGACTCTGATTTCCCACCTCTAGGCAGAAGCTGTTTTTTTTTCAGATGGTGAGCTGAAGTTTCAACAACAGACCATGAGAGAAACTGAAATAGAGTTTAGCACTCACAGTCCTGGAGGAAGGACATGGCACACCTCAAGGGGTCACACAGGGAGGTAAAGGCAGAGTGCAGAAAAAAAGAGGCAGGACCTGGGATGCATTACGGTCCATGGGTTGAGTGCTTTGGGGTTGGTGGACTAAAGATGGATTGGTCAATTCAAGCCAAAAATAACAGGGTTTTGTTAAGTTCCACAGGGGCTTATCTAAGGGGTACATAGCAGGAAGGCCCTGGGAAGCAGGTGATAGTCAGGGCTGTTGGGGAGTCATATCAGGAACTTATGTTTGCTTGTGACCCTGCGGGCTGCTATCAGGGGCATGTGCTTGAATGAGGGGTTAGTGTTAGTTTAAAGTCCTCCAGGCCTCTTGGCCAAATAAAATAGATGTTCAGGCAGCAATACCATGGAGTAGCTTAGCTAAACTCTCAGTACACTGCATATACCCCAGAACCACGTAGTTAAGTAAATGCCCCATTGAGTATCACTTCTGCTTCCAAAGCATTACTCCCTACTTCTCCTATAAAACTCCGCTCCATCAACACTCACCCCACAGTGAGGTCACAAACTTGAACTCATGCTATCACAAGATGTGCAGGGCATGTAAAGCTTATATGGCTCTTGCCTCTCTCATTTGCAGTCTTCTTTCTCCCTCCTGGATAATTCCCATCAGTTTACAGTCTAGCCACTACCTCCAATTGTCCCTTGACTCATGGTTGTCCCTTTCTATTCTTTGTTTAAAGAGCCTATCTTCTGAATGTCTGCTACTTTCTACCTCCATATCTCCAATGAAATTTTTTGTTTTTTAAATTATTTAAAAGCTTTTAAATATAGGAAAGTGCAAAGGATAATATAATACATGTCTATGTACCACCCAAAGTGAGCAGAGGTTAATATTTCTATATTTATTTTAATCTATCTTTAAAGAATTGAAATATTACAGATAAAATTCACATCTATGTGTTTCCTCTCTCTAGTTGATTCTACCTCTTCCCTTCCAGAGGTCACTGCAGACATGAATTTAATGTGAATCCAAACAATGCTTCGACCCTTTTGTTCATGATATATTTACCCATTTCCCCCTTTTGATGGATGTTGGGTTAGTTCCTATAATATGATAAACAAGGCCTCAAAGTATATCCTCATATATATCTCTTCCTATCCAATGTACAAGAGTTTCTCTAGGGCTGTGCTGTCCAATATGGTAACCACCAGCCACATGCCTCTTGGGCACTAGATATGTAGCTAGTCTACATTGAGATGTAAAATGCACACTGTATTTTAAAGACTTAGTATCAAAAAAATTATATAAAATATTTCACTCATAATTTTATGTTTATTACAAGTTGAAATAATATTTTAAAGATGTTAGGTTAAATAAAATATATTATTAAAATTAATCTATCTGTTTCTTTTTACCTTTTAAAATGTGTCTACTAGAAAAATTTAAATAACGTATATGGCTCACATTACATTTCTACTGAACAGTACTATTCTGGAGTATATAAGTAAACCTAGAATTCTTGGGCCTGGTAAATGCTGGATAAGTTTTCAAATTGATTTTTTCAGTATCCTCAGTCTCACTCCTTTATATAAAGCCCTTCCATTTCCCCCAGTCTTGGTGATCTTTCCTCTCTCTGAGCTCCTACAGCACTTAGGTTTGTATGTCTCATTTGATAGTTCAAATACAAATTTTGTATTTTGGTTTGTCTTTGTATGTTGCCTTTTCCCTTTTACATCAGGGGTCCCCGTATCTTGGGACTTTTTGCTTCCCCAGCATTAAGCTCAGGACCCTACATGTTAGAGCCACTTAAATACTTCAGGAAGGTTTAGAGAGTCCTGTTGTGGTCTACTTTTAAGTTGTGATTTGTCCTGGATCAGTTTTATCTTATTTACCTAGAATATGCCTTAAGTTTCTTGTGTATCCAGGCTTCACTTTGCTCTCCATAATATGAGAAAATTCCTTAGGAAGTAACATTAGTCTTCAGGCTGATGAAACTGCTGATATCTCCCCAACAAGCTTCTCACTTACTAGTGGGTTCTGGAGTTTGGATAACTAGGCCAGGGAGAACCTCACATGTACAAGGCCAATAAAGCTCCCTATTCAAATGACATCACCTTCAGACATTTTCTGACATGCGGCACCTGGTTCAATAAAACATGGCATTACGATAGCTAATTGGAATATAAGAAGCAGCAGAATTGCAAAAGACAAGGGAATAGGTAGAGAAGAATAAAACTAGAAATGAGTAAAATATTATGAATATTAGATCTGTCGATATAAACTTGACAAGCTTCCCCTTCCTCAGAGCTGGAGCTTTGTGCATGACATAGCCTTTGGTTTCCCTGTGGAATACTGTTTTGTGAAATGTTAATTCAAAGGAATAGTTATGTTCAGTTTCTCTTAGATGGGGGCAATTTACAAATTGCCCTGAGCAGCAGATAGGAATAAAGGCAAGCAAATTTTAGAGCCCAGGAAAACACTACTGGGAAGCTAAGGGATGTGGGAGTGTTGATATAGAAAGATAGCTAAAGAATAAGAGACTGCAAACATAAAAGGCACGGTAACAGCAATTGAAGGGTATGTGCTATTTCCCTGCCTGGGGTGATCCTCAGTTATATCTGAAAAAGCATACATTATACTGGTCTCTCTGCTGTGGGCATGAGGCATATCTCACTATTCTCTATTTCTTAAAGATGTAGAAGAATTCTTAGGATGAAATATACCTGATAATAATAATAATAGTAAATGAATCAAACGACAGATAAGCAAAAAAATATAAGAAAAGAAGAATGCTGGAGAGGGTGTGGAGAAAAGGGATCCCTCTTGCACTGTTGGTGGGAATGTAAATTGATACAGCACTATGGAGAACAGTATGGAGGTTCCTTAAAAAACTAAAAATAGAACTACCATGCGACCCAGCAATCTCACTACTGGGCATATACCCTGAGAAAACCATAATTCAAAAAGAGTCATGTACCACAATGTTCATTGCAGCTCTATTTACAATAGCCAGGACATGGAAGCAACCTAAGTGTCCATCATCGGATGAATGGATAAAGAAGATGTGGCACATATATACAATGGAATATTACTCAGCCATAAAAAGAAATGAAATTGAGTTATTTGTAGTGAGGTGGATAGATATAGAGTCTGTCATATAGAGTGAGGTAAGTCAGAAAGAGAAAAACAAATACCGTATGCTAACACATATATATGGAATCTAAAAAAAAGAAAAAAAAATGGTCATGAAGAACCTAGGGACAGGACAGGAATAAAGATGCAGATGTAGAGAATGGACTTGAGGACACAGGGAGGGGAAGGGTAAGCTGGGACAAAGTGAGAGAGTGGCATGTACATATACACACTACCAAATGTAAAACCAGTAGCTAGCGGGAAGCAGCCCCATAGCACAGGGAGATCAGCTCGGTGCTTTGTGACCACCTAGAAGGGTGGGATAGGGAGGGTGGGAGGGAGGGAGATGCAAGAGGGAAGAGATATGGGGATATATGCATATGTATAGCTGATTCACTTTGTTATAAAGCAGAAACTAACATACCATTGTAAAGCAATTATACTCCAATAAAGATGTTAAAAAAAAAAAAAAGAAAAGAAGAAAACTTTAAACTGCTGAAACCATATGATACATGTGAAAATCTTCTCATTGAAGAGAATCATTCCATAGAACACTAAAGTCTGTGGATATATTTCCAATCCTGTGCTATTGGCCGGTCAAAGAGACAGATGGTGATGCTCTTTCTCTGCTGCAAAGGATGGAGGTCATGATGGGAAGACTTCAGGGGCTGAAGAAGAAATGGGTAGCCTGCAGGGTCAGTGTCAAAGGGATGAGAGGGCCATCCCTCCATGCTGACTGACGTGGGTGCAGATGACGCAATCAAAAGAGCTCTGCACTGCATCTCTTGGTGTGGGACTGAAACTGGAGAAGTCAGAGACTTCCACAGTGGTTTCTGATGTTTCTCCATTGGTCTTTGAGCCTGTGGAGGAAAACCTGGAAAATGAGCTAATAGCCATATAGGGAGTATATTAAAGGAGATTTGATTTTAATCTAGATCAACCATTCCTGAAGTCGGAATCATCAGGGCAGTCTCTTAAACATGCAGATTCTCAGGTTCTGTCCCAGGCCTACTAAAGCAGAATCTTCAAGGGCAGAGCCTCGGAATTGGCATTTTAAATAATCTCCCCAGGAAATTCATTTGTAGCTATTTCAAAAGCTGGCATTTGGAATCACTATTCCTACCAAGGGAGAGAGACTTGCTGCTCAGATCTAGAGGGTTTTAAATTGAACATCAAGGGGGAGTTATATCCATGTGACCCCAATTTGACAATGTGGGGGAGAAGCTTGAAGCAGTAGAATCAGAATGGACCTGGGAATTAGCCCTGCTCTAACATCCACTAGCTTTGCTTTGTGGCCTTAGGCAAAATACTTCATATTTGTAAAGCTTGCCTTCCCCACCTCCAATTTTTCTTTAGCTCTTCTTCGTTTGACATTCTCCGCTCAGGATAACTAAGACTTTCATGATATTTTCTTGTCTATCCAAATTATCCCACACTAGTCAAGCTCAAGATGGGCTTTACTGTACATGCTACCACCTCACAAATGTGTATTTTAAACTTCAAGCATTTTGTCCCAGCATTGTACTGCCCAGGATATAGCAATTATGTTTTTCCTCAACACATTCTGACAAGCTTCCTATCTTCTTTTCCCATTCTCCTTTTATGGTCCTGTGGTATCTCATATCATATTATTTAGTTGACTAGTTACTTGCCCACACACACACAAACACACACACACACATACATAATTATAACAGTGTGCTATATTCATTCTTGAGAGAAAAGGGACACTGGCTGTATTTTAATACTCTCCATTTGACTTAAAATGGAACCAGTGTGTTACCACCTGCTCTAAAACCTAAACTCTGAGCTCCTTTGAGAGCTTTGTAAATTATAAATGACTGAATTAAGATTTAATTTTGTACCTCTGAGATGTCCTCATATTGTTAATTTGCTCTTCCAAGGTATCTCAGATTTTCTTCACTTGGTGCCAGGTTAGTAATCCAGAAAGGAACACTTAGAAACTAGAATTGTCATTGCAGACATGCGGTCACATGGCTATCCCATAATGTATTCATGAGTTGAATTTTTTTCATAGAGTTAAAAAGACCTCAAGCTTCTCTTCATCACAACCAACTCGCTTTATCAGATCTTTCCAGGGAGAATCCAAATAGAGCTCTGGACTAGCAGTCAGAAGACCTGGGTTCTCCTCCAAGCAAAACTTTACTAATCTTGTGACCTTAGGCTAAGGTCACACCATCTGTCACTAATCTCAGCCTCTTTTCCCCACACTCTTATTCAATGGGGATAATGAGCCTTTCCTGCTTCACATGTCTGTGAAGATCTGTTGAGAAAAATATATGCAATGTACTTTGAAAAATATAAAATACCATATGAAATAAGGTGTTACAATTTATTATTGTGTTTGGAGAACAAGAGATGACAAATCTAATGAGAATACCATTTGACTTCCCATCATCCATAAAAATGAATATTTTACAGGGTCTTTTTAATAGTCAAAAATTAAATTGTGCTAAGTGTCAAATAGTGTTTCAAGCTGAAAAGGGAATCCCTTAGGGAAAAGTGCAGGAAGTTGGCTTGTTTTATTTCTCCTAACTTATATGTTGCTACTTTCCATTAGGAACATTTTCCTTTTCATTGAAATTGGACTGTGATTATTTCTAAGCATAGGTGACAACCTTAGTGTTTGGTTAATTTACTGGGGTGACCATGTTTGCTCCAGGGTTTATATTCTTTATTTGAGAAGAAACATGGTATACATAACTTTTATCATCAATAAATATATGATAATACCTTGGTAACTATTCCAGGTGCCAAGGAAGATGTCAGGATGCAAAAGACATGGTCCCTACCTATCAACACCTAAGGGTGTTGATAACTTGATTGCAGACATGGGTATATA
The DNA here is from genome assembly GCF_028564815.1 of Eubalaena glacialis. Taxonomy (NCBI): domain Eukaryota; kingdom Metazoa; phylum Chordata; class Mammalia; order Artiodactyla; family Balaenidae; genus Eubalaena; species Eubalaena glacialis. The sequence goes on from NC_083718.1 coordinate 30,920,721, forward strand.
TTGAATTGTACCAAAATATAGTAGGTAATAAACAGCAGCCATGAAGGTATAGTCTGTTTGTGTTGTGTATATGAGCAGAGTGTAGCATGCACTAAAGAAGTTAGAAATGGTGAAAGAGAAGGTTGACCAGATAGTGGAAGCAATATGCAGAGTTCCTTGAAAGCAGAATGTTAAGCAAAGGGGGCTTTGCAGATCATTTTGCTACAGAGAACCTTAAGATGATTATCTTAGCACAAGTTTCCCGAAATAATGCCTAAGGCAAAGCATAAGGACTAATGATTTATTGGGGGTATATTCCCAGGGACTCAAGAATGAGAGAACAGAGGAAGAGGCATGGAAAAAAGGCAGTCAAATATGAAAAGATACAATGCCAAGCTGGCCACAGCTTCACAAAAAGCTGATTGCTTCATCTTGCAGGACATCTTTGGAGAGGCTGTATGAAACCCATGGAGTTAGAGAAGAGTGCAAGCAATTTAATTTCAGTCCTTCCTGTCTCCTGACTCATATTCATCCAAGTCTGCTCCATTATGTGTTAATGTCCCCTTGCTTCTGGGTTGGGTTGGCTGTGTCCAGGCAGCAGCTAGGGAAGTCAGAGTCTCTGTGGGTCCAGTCCAGTGAGGGCAAAAGTACAGGTTGGTACTGCAAGTAGGTCTATGGTGGTTACAGCAGTAGGAGCTGTAGCTTGGTGACTGTAGTCATGGAACCACCGTTGCTTTAAAGCAAGGCAAATGTTCAAGGCCCGTGGTTAGGAGAGGGGCTTGTGAGCTGGGTCAAGGAGATGTAGGATGGCACATAAACTAAGTCCAGTCTCAAACTGGTATTTGGTGCATGAGAGGATGATAGAGGTCAGGCAAAGAAAAAAAATCAATGAGGAAATAGGTCAGAATGATCACCTGTGGGATGTGAGCCTGCACTAGAATAATGGGAGTGGTGTGAAGCACAGAGATGAATATAGAAATATTTCAGAAGAAAAGCCTTCTGTTGGTGTTAAATGAAAATATGAGATAGGGGAAATACAAGAGTGAAAATTAAGCAAGTAAACATGTTCCTAAAGTGGGTCAGAGTCAAGGTCCTGCGAACAGAACATTCTCTGTTACAGTTTTCTTGAGTACATTGTGGTGAATTATCATAAGATCTAGAATGCTGTGTTCAAGGAGTAATTTTGATTGAGTGGTTAAAACTAAGTGTATGCCTCCCATTTTACCTGTGGTACCATACCCATTCTACAAGTGTAGTTGAATTAGTATTAAATGCACAACTGAGATATAAGAATATATCAGTGTTTCCATCTGACTGTTTTCCAGACTTTTGTCCCACTGTTGCTTGTGTTTGTCACTCTTCTGAATCTTAAGTAATATGACAGAGAAGTTACTATATATTCAAACTGTCCTTTTTCACTGGACTTGTAGACTGGTCACAATGGGCATTTGTTGAGTCTCTTAGTGTAGTAATTATCCCATTTCCCCCATTGTGCGCTATCTTATTCAATGTCCTCCACTGACAAGCAGGAACATAAGCATGGAGTAAGTTCTAATGATGCCCTCTCCAAAGATAGGGCACTCCTTTCCTTTGGTTACGGTGCATGGAGTTAAGCAATTACCGGGGTGGGGGGGGAGGGGGGGAACAAACCTTAAATTCAAATAACAGGCAAAGGAAACAGTCTAAAATTGGGTTATCTGTCCAAATGGGGCTGTAGGAAGACAAGGAGCCAAGTTTGAAGCCAGAGAGGTCAGAGGCCGAGAAGTGATGATATTGAATGAATCAAAGACTGCAGGGTGGAGATGAGCCTAGAATGATTTCCAGGCTACTGTGCAGATGCCCAGGGTAGCCCAGGAGGAGGGGACACACACACAGACAGTCCACTGTGTTTTACCACCTGCATCAACAACTATTTCCCCCTGCCTCCCCTATTAAAAAAAATCACTAGATTTAATGGGGAAAAAAATGCACTCCCTTTTTCAATATATATGAAATACCACTAGTCAGGAAAGGGGGAATTTCCCTCCTCTACCCGTCTTGAGTTGTTGTGGCTGGACTAACAATAAGGTTGACACAAAATGAATTAACAGAAGAAAAAGAAACAAATTTAATCATTTACATAGAGGTCTCATAGAAATGAGACCAAGGAGTGGCCCGAGCAGGCAGCTTTTATGTTTTTTAGACAAAGAATAAATTTGAGAGAAATTGAGAGGACCAAGTTTTGGGGTGCCCAATAAAGTGAAAAATCTAAACACAGTTTGGGCTGGGGGTAGTAAATGAAAGAAGTAACAAGGTTTGTTTACACAGTCTTCTTGGCCTGAATTCCCTATCTCTGGTGACAAGGTATCCTTCTCCCTCTAGATGCAGGGAGCACACCTTTCACATGCAAGATTTATTTCCTGCTTTCAGGAAGACAGAGGAGATGGTTAGAGTGTTCCTCGTGTGTTGGCCATTTCTCAAGTAACTTAGTTCAAAATAATCAATATGCCATTGAGGCACACTTTGGGGTGGCCCTCCCTGAACCCCCGCACAGTGAAGGGTTGCATGAGTGAGGACAACTGAGACAATAATACAGACATTTAAACAGTGAGAAGCTAGTCCACAGACCACGATCTGAGACTGCCGTGTTGAATCACTCTCTGCTGAGGAGGCATTGGTCCTTTTGGTGAGGGTGCTCCCAGTTCTTAATGCACAGCAAGCATTTGGTGGCTGCATGGCAGTCAAAAGTAAATCTCGGGACTTCCCTGGTGGCGCAGTGGTTGAGAGTCTGCCTGCCAATGCAGGGGACACGGGTTCGAGCCCTGGTCTGGGAGGATCCCACATGCCGCGGAGCAACTGGGCCCGTGAGCCACAATTACTGAGCCTGCGCATCTGGAGCCTGTGCTCCGCAACAAGAGAGGCCGCGACAATGAGAGGCCAGCGCACCGCGATGAGGAGTGGCCCCCACTTGCCACAGCTAGAGAAAGCCCTTGCACAGAAACGAAGACCCAACACAGCCATAAATTAATTAATTAACAAAAATTTTAAAAATCACCAATGACTTCAAAAAAAAAAAAGTAAATCTCGGTTAAGCTGCTTACCTGAAATCATAATTTTTTAACCCATGGAAAGAGTTTTATGTTTTATGCTGTGCTGGGTTTCTTATGGAACTGAGTCTTTGAATACGAAACATGAAGAATAATAAATTTGTTTTTGGAACAAATAGTTGGAAAATGACACTTCATAAAGAGAGGGAATCAGTTATAAAAGAAAGAATCATTAACTAATGTTAATTTCTGTCTTAATATAGACATCTGGTAAATGCCTAAAATATGTATACTAAAAACCAACCATCATTTTGGTGTTTCAAAGGACTGCTTTTATTGATCAAATGGAATTGCTCATTCCAATGGCTGGGAAACATTATACAATGGTCATCTCTATTTTCCTTTAAAATTCTTCAACTAAAAAAAAAGTTGAGTTTAAAAAATTACCTCTTCTGATATCAAAAGTAGACACAGTTACAGAACATATGTAGTAGGTAAAAGATGGATTAAATATGCTTTCTGCAAAGCCTACTTCACTAGTATAAAATTGTTTTATAATTTTTAAAGGGAAATTAGAAGATGATGAGTATAGCATAGCATGGACTTTGGAAGCAGAATGATTGAATCTCAGCTCTGTTATTTATTAACTTGTGACCATGGTAAGTTATTTTTGCCTCAGTTTCATCATCTGCAAAATGAGGATGATAATTTCTTCGTGTCTCACAGAGTTGTGAGGATTAAATAAAATAACTAAGGTAAATTGCTTAGAACAGTGCCTGACACATAGTAAGCACTCTGTGTTAGTGGCTGAAATTATCATTGCTAATTAAATAAAAAGGGATGGGAAATCTTATTCAACAAATAAACAACATAAACAAGATTTCAAAGAAGAATTGGTTACTCTCCTAAGAGAACAAACTTTTTCAAGCATATTAAATGCACTGTTTTCCTCTAATGTTGTTCAAATATGAGTGGAAACCACCATTTATGTAATAAAGAAGTATTTTTATTAAGCAACTTCATATAGCTTTATGTGGACTGAAATAAACTACATCTTTTGAAACTTTTACAAATCAGTAAATGTTTTTGAATGAACAGAACTGGAATTTTTATTGCTTGGAAAAAATGTATACCCACTTAGTTTGAAAGATTTTTACCATATGATCTGTAAGATTTTATCTGCCACAAGGCAGGTTTTTACAGTTTGCCCCATTTTATAGGTAGAGAATTTGAAACACAGACCACTGAGTGATTTGTTCAAAAATCACCAGAGAATCCATGATGAAGTGCTTTATCCCCTAATCATCTTCCCTCCCGAATCTATCTCTCTCCAATTTCCTCTCCAAATCAACTATCCATCATTTGATTCTTCTTCATTCATTCCCACATCCAACAAAGATTCACATCCATAAAGTTTATGGACACTTCTCATCTCTTCTTCCTCAGTGTCACTGCATTAGTTCCATCCACCATCACTATGATTGTATTGCTCCAGTAGGTTTCTCAATAACCAGACTTGTCTCTTGCCATAAGCCTTTTTCCATAATGCAGTCAGAAAGAACTTTCCATAAGGAAAATCAGCAAAAGCAAAACCAAAAGAAAATAAAACAAAATTCTCTAGACTTGTACAGTGGTAGAAGAGAACAACAACATTTTAATGTTTCGTCAGAGCCCTCAGGATACATTTCAAACTCCTCTCCTGATATTTAAGGGTCTTCCTGGGACAGTCCCTGGTCTTTCACTTCTCTCTTATTGGAACTCTTTTTCTACCATATTGAATTATTTGTAGGAACCCAAATAGTGTAAGTTCTGTCAGGCCTCCATGTGTTTACATAAACTGTTCCCTCTTCCTGGAATACAATTGACAGTCCTTTCCCCATCCCCTCCTTATTTGCCTGGTTAAAAGGTATTCATATTCAAGATTCAGATCGTGCCTGCTTCCCAGAGAAAAGTCTCCTGAATTGTATGTATATTCTTCCTCCTACTGTCACACTTGGAGTTTCTTCTTATACCGCCTTCAAGGAGCATGAGCTCCTTGAACGCATGAACTGTGTCATATTAACTTTATCTAACACATAGGAATTAACAGATCTGGGGCATGATTAAACAATACCTGTTCTAAGCACTTACTCTGTTTAGTGTAAACTTGCTTACCCAGAGTCTAGGCCATTGAAGCTGTTCAATGTGGACATCTAGTGGCCAAAGAGGGAAAATGACTTGGTTCTCAGCCTTTGTACATATTATTAATAAACTTGTATTTAAGCTCCAGAGTTCTACACACTCCTGTGCCTTCTGCCAACTTTCTGCCACTTAAAGCAATTTTGCTCCCAGATACTCAACTATTCAATAATAATAATAATACTTTATATGCTACCATTTTACTAACTACATTTATATTCTCATTTAACACACACACGCACACACACAAACACACACGATGAGATAGTGTTTTGGTAAAATTATTCTTATTTTACCGGTGAGCAAATTGAGGTTCAGAAATGTTAATTAATTTTCCCAGAGTCATGGTAGTTATGTATAGAAATTGGAATTGAATCCAGGACTTTGGCCTCAAAAACATTCCTCTATCATAGAATTTATCAAATTGTTTCATAATTATTTATTCCTCTGTTTATAATTTGTCTTTGTTTTTCCATCGCCTAGCACAGTGCCTGGCATATTGTGTGTGCATGATGTATGTTTGTTGATAAATTTTGTAAATAGTGCATAATCAAGTTATATCACAAAGAACTTTACTGGACTCAAACTGATGCACGGAGTTAACATTTGAATACCTCTTTTCATGTCCACGCTTTTGTATACACTATATCCTTGGCCTTGAAATATCCTCACCCTTGTCAGCTTGATAAACTCCTTCCCATGCATCAATTCAAATATTGTTTTCTCTTAAAATCTTCCCCAGTATTTCCCCAGGCAAAGAGATAAGTACTTCCTTTATTGCATTCTCCAGCTCCCCAGACACAGCTCAGTTTTAGCACTGATCACATTCTTATAATTATTTGTTTACATGTCTGTCTTCTCCTTCAGACTATGAGATCTTTGTCAGAATTGCAGGCAGAGGGAACAGCAATATCAAAGCAGCCAGTTTTTGTTTTGTTTTGGTTTGGTTTGGGGTTTTTTTTAAATTTTTAATGAAATATAGTTGATTTATAATGTTGTGTTAGTATCAGGTATACAGCAAAGTGATTCGGTTATACATATATTATTTTTTCAGATTTTTTTCCGTTATAGGTTATTACAAAGTATTGAGCATAGTTCCCTGTGCTATTCCGTATGTCCTTGTTGGTTATTTATTTTATATAGTAGTATATATATATTAATCCCAAACTCCTAATTTATCCCTCCCCCCCTTCCCCTTTGGTAACCATAAGTTTGTTTTCTATGTCTGTGGGTCTATTTCTGTTTTGTATATAATTTCATTTGTATCACTTTTTTTAGATTCCACATATAAGTGATATCATATGATATTTGTCCTCTGTCTGGCTTACTTCTCTTAGTATGATAATTTCTAGGTCCATCCACGTTGCTGCAAATGGCATTATTTCATTATTTTTTATGGCTGAGTAAATATGTACCACATCTTCTTTATACATTCATCTGTCGATGGACATTTAGGTTGCTTCCTTGTCTTGGAGACTGTAAATAGTGCTGCTATGAACATTGGAGTGAATGTATCTTTTCAAATTATGTTTTTCTCCAGATATATGCCCAGGAGTGGGATTGCTGGATCATATGTTAGTTCTATTTTTAGTTTTTTAAGGAACCTCCATACTGTTCTCCATAGTGGTTGCACCAACTTACATTCCCACTAACAGTGTAGGAGGGGTTTTTTCCTCCACATGCTCTCCAACATTTATTATTTGTAGAATTTTTGATGACGGCCATTCTGCCTGGTGTGAGGTGATACCTCATAGTAGTAAGCAGTCTTGATAATATGACAATGAGATTAGATTTTATAGTCTGTTGTCTTCAAATTGGAGTATGCATACTGCTAGAGGAATATAAACTCTTTCCAATGGCTCTGCAAGGATAGGTTTATGAGAATCAGTTTCTAAATTCTCAGCTTCCATTTGTATTCTTCCTAGAAATCATACTTACTATCCAGGCACTCCCTTTTTCAATCAGCTTTCTCCCACTTTACACAGAAAGGCAAGCTCCTAACCTTTCTCAGATAAACTTTAACTGTGGAGTATTACCAGTGGGGGGTGTGGGAGGAAAATTCAGGATTGAAAACAAAGGGACAATTTAAAATATTGATGAAGATCTTGATGAAGTGAATGACACTCAGGTTGTTTCCAATTATTTGTTTTAATAAAATTGAACGGTAGTTGGTAAATCACTAAAAATAATTTTTGAAAATAAACACTGATTTTTGGCAATAAATTCAGAAGAGTTTAAGTAATTCAATATAGAAATATATTCTTAAAATCAATAAAAATTGACTATAACAAAACTTCCATTACCATCTGGATTTATATATGATCAAGAAATCTCTCTTTAACTTCATAAAGAAGAAAAATAGGAGGAGAATTTACCTTACATTATTTTAGTATGGGTAATAATAACCCATGGATAGATATATTCTTTACAGTGAGGGAAAGCTGTATTTATCATTTTGAGATATGTGTTTGTAATTTTTTCTTTTTAATATTTAACAAAATATTTTGATCAATTGTATACTAATATAAATTGTAGTGAAAACGTAATCTATAAGACAGATTTTCTTAACACTTAGAGGCTTACTATCCAGAAAATTTTAAAATCAATTTCCAAATATATTTTTGTTGAAGAAAAGAATAAGGGAAATAATTTAAAATCTTTCACCATACAAATATATTACACTGGGATAAAAATTTTAGGGGAGAAGAATATCAGAACTGCTGAACAATCATCAACTGGAAGACACTGGAACTCACCAAAAAAGATGTCCCACATCCAAAGTTTCAAAGGAAAAGCTGCAGTGAGATGGTAGGAGGGGTACAATCACAATAAAATCAAATCCCATAACCACTAAGTGGGTGACTCACAAACTGGAGAACAGTTATACCACAGAAGTCCACCCACTGGAGTGAAGGTTCTGAGCCCCATGTCAGAGTTCCCAAACTGAGCATCTGCAACAGGAGGAGGAATTCCCAGAAAATCAGACTTTGAAGGCTAGTGGGATTTGATTGCAGGACTTTGATAGGACTGGGGGAAACAGAGACTCCACTCTTGGAGGGCACACACAAAGTAGTGTGCGCATCAGGACCCAGGGGGAAGGAGCAGTGACCCCATAGGAGACTGAAACAGACCTACCTGCTAGTGTTGGAGGGTCTCCTGCCGGTGGGGGGGGGGTGGCTGTGGCTCACTGCATAGACAAGGACACTGGCAGCAGAAGTTCTGGGAAGTACTCCTTGGCATGAACCTTCCCAGAGTCATGATTAGTCCCACCAAAGAGCCTGTAGTCTCCAGTGCTGAGTTGCCTCAGGCCAAACAACCAACAGGAAGGGAACTCAGCCTCACCCATCAGCAGGCAAGTGGATTAAAGTTTTACTGAGCTCTGCCCTCCAGAGCAACACCCAGCTCTCCCACCACCAGTCCCTCCCATCAGGAAGCTTGCACAAGCCTCTTAGATAGCCTCATCTGCCAGAGAGCAGACAGCAGAAGCAAGAAGAACTACAATCCTGCAGCCTGTGGAACAAAAACCACATTCACAGAAAGACAGACAAAATGAAAAGGCAGAGAACTATGTATCAGTTGAAGCAATAAGATAAAACCCCAGAAAAATGGCTAAATGAAATGGAGACAAGCAACCTTCCAGAAAAAGAATTCAGAATAATGATAGTGAAGATGATCCAGGAATTTGGAAAAAGAATGGAGGCAAATATCGAGAAGATGCAAGAAATATTTAACAAAGACTTAAAAGAATTAAAGAACAAACAAACAGAGATGAACAATACAATAACTGAAATGAAAAATACACTAGAAGGAATCAATAGGAGAACAGATGAGGCAGAAGAATGGATAAGTGACCTGGAAAACTGAATGGAGGGAAATCAATGCCACAGAACAGAATAAAGAAAAAAGAACAAAAAGAAATGAAGACAGCCTAAGAGACCTCTGGTGTAACATTAAATGCACCAACATTCACATTATAGGGGTTGCAGAAGGAGAAGAGACAGAGAAAGGACCAGAGAAAATATTTGAAGAGATTATAGTCGAAAACATCCCAAACATGGGAAAGGAAATATCCACCAAAGTCCAGGAAGTGCAGAGAGTCCCAGGCAGGATAAACCCAAGGAGAAACATGCCAAGACACATAGCAATCAAATTGACAAACATTAAAGACAAAGAAAAATTATTAAAAGCAAAAAGGGAAAAACGACAAATAACATACAAGGGACCTCCCATAATGTTAACAGCTGATTTCTCAGCAAAAACTCTACAAGCCAGAAGGGAGAGGAATGACATATTTAAAGAGATGAAAGGGAAGAACCTACAACCAAGATGACTCTATCCGGCAAGGATCTCATTCAGTTTCAATGGAGAAATTAAAAACTTTACAGACAAGCAAAAGCCAAGAGAATTCAGCACCACCAAACCAGCTCTACAACAAATGCTAAAGGAACTTCTCTAAGTGGAAAACACAAGAGAAGGAAAAGACCTACAATAACAAACCCAGAACAATTAAGAAAATGGTCATAGGAACATACATATCGATAAATACCTTAAATGTGAATGGATTAGATGCTCCAACCAAAAGACACGGGCTTGCTGAGCAGATACAAAAATATGACCCATATATATGCTACCTACACGAGACCCATTTCAGACCTAGAGACACATACAGACTGAAAGTGAGGGGATGGGAAAAGATATTCCATGCAAATGCAAACCAAAAGAAAGCTGGAGTAGCAATACTCATATCAGATAAAATAGACTTTAAAATAAAGAATGTTACAAGAGACAAGGAAGGACCCTACATAATGATAAAGGGATCAATCCAAGAAGATATAGCAAATATAAATATGTATGCACCCAACGTAGGAGCACCTCAATACATAAGGCAAATGCTAACAGCTATAAAAGAGGAAATCAACAGTAACACAATAATAGTGGAGGACTTTAACACCTCACTTACACCAATGGACAGATCATCCAAACAGAAAATTAATAAGGAAACACAAGCTTTAAATGACACAATAGACCAGATAGATTTAATTGATATTTATAGGACATTCCACCCAAAAACAGCAGATTACACTTTCTTCTCAGGTGCACATGGAACATTCTCCAGGATAGATCACATCTTGGGTCACAAATCAAGCCTCAGGGAATTTAAGAAAATTAAAATCATATCAAGCATCTTTTCCGACCACAGCACTATGAGACTAGATATCAATTACAGGAAAAAAATGTAAAAAACACAAACACATGGAGGCTAAGCAATATGTCTCTAAATAACCAAAAGATCACTGAAGAGATCAAAGTGGAAATCAAAGAATACCTAGAAACAAATGACAATGAAAACACGATGGTCCAAAACTTATGGGATGCAGCAAAAGCAGTTCTAAGAGGGAAGTTTATAGCAATACAATCTTACCACAAGAAATAAGAAAAATCTAAAATAAACAATCTAACCTTACACCTAAAGGAACTAGAGAAAGAAGAACAAACAAAACCCAAAGTTAATAGAAGGAAAGAAACCATAAAGATCAGAGCAGAAATAATGAAATAGAAACAAAGAAAACAATAGCAAAGATCAATAAAAGTGAAGGCTGGTTCTTTGAGAAGGTAAACAAAATTCGTAAACTTTTAGCCAGACTCATCAAGAAAAAGAGAGAGAGAACTAAAATCAATAAAACTAGAAATGAAAAAGGAGAAGTTACAATGGACACCACAGGAATACAAAGCATCATAAGAGACTACTACAAGCAACTTTATGCCAGTAAAATGGACAACCTGGAAGAAATGGACAAACTCTTAGAAAGGTATAAGCTTCCAAGACTGAACCAGGAAGAAATAGACAATATGAACAGACCAATCACAAGTAATGAAATTGAAACTGGGATTAAAAATCTTCCAACAAACAAAAGTCCAGGACCAGATGGCTTCAGAGGTGAATTCTATCAAACATTTAGAGAAGAGCTAACACCCATCCTTCTCAAATTCTTCCAAAAAATTGCAGAGGAAGGAATGCTCCCAAACTCATTCTGCGAGACCACCATCACCCTGATACCAAAACCTAACAAAGATATTACAAAAAAGAAAATTACAGACCAATATCACTGATGAATATAGATGCAGAAATCCTCAACAAAATAATAGCAAACAGAATCCAACAACACATTAAAAGGCTCATACACCATGATCAGTGGGATTTAGCCAGGTATGCAAGGATTCTTCAATATACACAAATCAATCAATGTGATACACCATATTAACAAATTGAAGAATAAAAACCATATGATCATCTCAATAGATGCAGAAAAGGCTTTTGATAAAATTCAACACCCATTATGATAAAAATTCTCCAGAAAGTGTGCATAGAGGCAACCCACCTCAACATAATAAAGGCCATATATGACAAACCCACAGCCAACATCATTCTCAGTGGTGAAAAACTGAAAGCATTTCCTCTAAAATGAGGAACAAGACAAGGATGTCCACTCTTGCCACTATTATTCAACATAGTTTTGGAAGTTTTAGCCACAGCAATCAGAGAAGAAAAGAAAATAAAAGAATACAAATTGGAAAAGAAAAAGTATAACTTTCACTGTTTGCAGATGACATGATACTATACATAGATATCAAAAAGATGCCACTAGAAAACTGCTAGCGCTAATCAATGAATTTGGTAAAGTTGCAGGATACAAAATTAATGCACACAAATCTCTTTCATTCCTATACACTAATAATGAAAGATCAGAAAGACAAATTAAGGGAACAATCCCATTCACCATTGCAACAAAAAGAATAAAATACCTAGGAATAAACCTACCTAAGGAGGCAAAAGACTTGTACTCAGAAAACTATAAGACACTGGTTAAAGAAACCAAAGATGACACAAACAGATGGAGAGATATACCATGTTCTTGGATTGGAGGAATCAGTATTGTGAAAATGACTATACTACCCAAAGCAATCTGCAGATTCAATGCAATCCCTATCAAATTACTAATGGCATTTTTTACAGAACTAGAACAAAAAAATCTTAAAATTTGTATGGAGATACAAAAGACCCCAAATAGCCACAGCAATCTTGAGGGAAAAAAACGGAGCTGGAGGAATCAGAATTCCTGACTTCAGACTATACTACAAAGCTACAGTAATCAAGATAATATGGTACTGGCACAAAAACAGAAATATAGATCAATGGAACAGGATAGAAAGCCCAGAGATAAACCCACACACCTATGGTCAACTAATCTATGACAAAGGCGGCAAGGATATACAATGGAGAAAAGACAGACTCTTCAATAAGTGGTGCTGGGAAAACTGGACAGCTACATGTAAAAGAATGAAATTAGAACACTCCCTAACACCATACACAAAAATAAACTCAGAATGGATTAAAGACCTAAATGTAAGACCAGACACTATAAAACTTTTAGAGGAAAACATAGGAAGAACACTCTTTGACATAAATCCCAGCAAGATCATTTTTGACCCACCTCCTAGAGTAATGGAAATAAAAACAAAAATAAAAATTTGGACCTAATGAAACTTAAAAGCTTTTGCACAGCAAAGGAAACTATAAACAAGATGAAAAGACAACCCTCAGAATGGGAGAAAATATTTGCAAATGAATAAATGGACAAAGGATTAATCTCCAAAATATATAAACGGCTCATGCAGCTCAATATCAAAAAAACAAACAACCCAATCAAAAAATGGATTAAAGACTTAAATAGACATTTCTCCAAAGAGTACATACAGATGGCCATGAGGCACATGAAAAGATGCTCAACATCACTAATTATTAGAGAAATGCAAATCAAAACTACAACGGGGTATCACCTCACACTGGTTAGAATGGGCATCATCAGAAAATTTACAAACAACAAATGCTGGAGAGGGTGTGGAGAAAAGGGAACCCTCTTGCACTGTTGGTGGGAATGTTAATTGATACAGCCACTATGGAGAACAGTATGGAGGTCCCTTATAAAGCTAAAAATAGAATTACCATATGACCCAACAATCCCACTGCTGTGCATATACCCAGTGAAAACCATAATTCAAAAAGACACATGCACCCCAATGTTCATTGCAGCACCATTTACAATAGCTAGGTCATGGAAGCAACCTAAATGCCCATCGACAGATGAATGGATAAAGAAGATTTGGTACATATTTACAATGGAATATTACTCAGCCATAAAAATAATTGAAAATGGGTCATTTGTAGAGACGTGGATGGACCTAGAGACTGTCATACAGAGTGAAGTAAGTTAGAAAGATAAAAACTAATATGGTATATTAACGCATATATGTGGAATCTAGAAAAATAGTACAGATGAACATGTTTGCAAGGCAGAAATAGAGACACAGATGTAGAGAACAAATATAAGGACACCAAGGGGGAAAAGTGGGGTGGGGGGTGGTGGTGGTGGGATGAATTGGGAGATTGGGATTGACATGTATACACTAACATATATAAAATAGATAACTAGTAAGAACCTGCTGTATAAAAAAAATAAAATTAAAATAAATAAATAAACTGCTATAAAAAATTTTTAGGGGAAAAGCAGAAGGGAAATATGAGTTTAAATGATTGATCATCTACATGTGTGTGTTTTTGTGTATAGACATGTAAGTATATATATGCAAATATAGATATAAGTACGTTTATGGAATTACTAACATTTATGAATCATTGGATATATTTAAAGAGTAAAGTAATATATTTTTCAATGTTTATGTTACTGAGTCCAAGCTCATACTGCTTACCACACAACAGACCAATAAATTGAGAGACGAGTTGTTGGGACAAGAAATAGTGACTTTATTTGAAAGCCAGCAGACTGAGAAGATGGTGGACTTGTGTCCCAAAGAACCATCTTGCCTGAGTTAGAATTCAGGCTTCTTTTATACTAAAAGGGGAGGGAGTAAAGTCAAACCTTTCCTGGTTCCAGTCAGCTTCTGGAGGGGATGTGTTAATTTCTTCCTTCCTGCAGTCATTCACAGGTAGGCCTAGTCAGGATGTTTCCTGTGAGCTAAACAAAGTTATTTTAGTTTAATGCTCATTACCTGGGAGTCAGTGTTCCCAGAGATGGGTCATTATGTATTGTTTAAGCTTATAAGCAACATCTCTTTAGTGATTAACTTGTAATAGAATAAAAAAAGTTCTTCTTTATTAAAATTATATTACATGACTCTTTAAACTTAAGGTGAAAAAAATTTAAATATATCTCTTTAAAAATGTGAGAGTATACATAGTTTCTCAAAATTCTATTAGGAAAAACACTAGAAAAAAAATTGAAGACCCCTGCTGTGGACCACAGACAGCCACAGAAGGCATGGTCAGATTTGTACAAGCCTGGTAACGACTAACATTTCTACCTCTCCACATGTCTGGAGTCGAAGAGGTTCTTACACGAATTCAAAGAGGATTGCTTTACCTTTGTAGAAGTTCTCCTTCCAGTCAGAAATGCCCTCCCTGATACTTTTTGTTTCTTAACAAATAGTCCATCTTTTCAGACCCAACTTAACTTTTACCTCTTCATGAAGCCATCCCCAACAAACAATCCAGTGGGATTTAATTTTTCTGGTTTGTTGTTGCACAATAAACTTAACATATGATTACATATCATCTTACATTGCCCATCTTACATTGTCCTTAAATGTTGCATATGAGTTAGTCTTGGCTTTATAAGCATATTGTAGTCCCCTTGAAGGTAGGGACCACATGTCTCTGATTTCTCCTACAAGACCTACTCAGCAGAGTAAGAGGCACTTAATACATACATGATCAATTCACAGCTTTATAGGGGGAGCAGGGACATCACACTAGCCCTATAGAAGTTGTGAGGTAATAGAAGTTGCCCTGTAGTACAATAGATTGTGTAAAAACAAAATCGAGTTTTGAAGTCAGTCCCGGGTTCTCAAAACTGTCTCCACCATCTCTTACCCTTTGGAGCCACGGACCTCTTTTTCCAAAAAAAAAGGAATACCATACATAGAGTGATTACCATGGGTCTTGACTCATAACTGATGCCCAGTTTGCAACAGTTACCTTCCCCTTTCCTGCCCATAGTGTCACCTGGAATAGAGAATTAGGCTTAACATCAGTTAAAAAGTACATGTAACATAGTTGTAAGACTATCCATGCATTTTCATCCTCCTGGGGTGTGATCTGGGAATCAATTAGAATATAGAAAGTAATTTGGACTCAGGATTGAAATTTGCTAGTGAAAAAAAAAGAGGCTGACATATATTTTGCAACAAAGGGATGTAGTGTAGGTCAGTTCAAATGGGTCACCCTCCAAGACTAAGTCAGTGTGACTAGGCCTGCTACTTATATATACCCGTGCTGTTGGGAGGGCCTGAAGAATCCAAGGTTTGCTCTCTCTAGGTCTGTACTCACTGGTCATGGTACTGAATAAAGCAACCGAATTCAGGACTTGAAGCCCATTGTGCTTGCTAAGACACAGTTACGGTCAAAAACTATATTATATTTTTTAAATTTCTTATTGCTTGGAACTAAATAATAAGAAGGGAAAACTCAGTAAACTCCTGTGTTCTGATATCACTATATTGGCTCCCTATTTCCTGGGTTTTTCCTGACACCCTGTCCATCTTTCCCTTTATGTCCTCTCCTCCCTCACCTCACATTATTCTCTATCTCTGCACTGTCTCGTTCCTTCATAGCACTTCACTAATTTACTTGTTTTGCTTTTTGGTTTGTTATTATCTCTTCTCTTGTACCCACTGGACTGTAATAAGTTCCACAAAACACTTGTTTCACTCACCACTTCACGTCAATTTTCTAGTGCTGTGATTGACACATGCAGTTAATGAATAAACGAATGACTATATGAAAGTTAAAATTATACCAGTTTATTGTTTTAACCATAAAAGCACATTTATTGATCTGTAAGGTATACTGAGATTTGCTAACCTACAACATAATTATTTGCAACAAGTTTCCTTGCCTGTAAAGGATTAAATTATACTCAAGGTAAATTAACTGAAATTGAAGGTCAAACTACGTTTTAATATTTAAAGGCAAGTATATAATTAAATGTCATTATATTTAATAAGAAAGTTTGTAAATTAAATAAAGCCAACAGTATTTTATTAGAGTCAATTTATTATGTCACTCTCTTTAGATTTTTAGTTTTTCTTCTATGAATATACTCAGTTAAAGTAAAGATAATATCAGTCTTTCAGTAATAAATTCAGTAAGGTGAAAATAGCTTGCTAGCTCTGAAGACAACATATCTGACTTTATATTTTGCTTGTCTCCAGAATTTTGTATTATATTTAAATTTAAATCCATTATTTACTATTATATCACTATTTTCTGAAGTATTTCCTTCTACCTTATGCCAAAACTTAATCTTCCAGTCACTTACCTATTTACTAAATATTCACTCATTTATTCAATGAGCATTTATTTAGCACATGTATCAGACACTGAGAATAATATTGTCCCTGTAACAAAAAATTTGTCATGATATAAATGAATATTAACCCCTTTCTGCCAATTGATTTCTAAGTCTAGGAGCTCTTCATTTCACACGTTTATAATTGCAGAATTACAAAACTTTGTAACGTGAAGGGATTTTCAACTTTATAGAAACAAAAATAAAACTGAGGTCTAAAAAGATGTTATGAATTGCCCAAAGTTAGAAAGCTACTTAGTTGGGGGCTGGGACTCACTCCCAGACCCGTTGAAAACCTATTCCCCACACTCCTACCCATTATCATGACACGAGTTTTACTTTCATTCTCCAACAGAGTCACTTTTCCTAGAACCACTCTTGATCCACTCGTTCGACAAATTTTTATGCCAGTGTATTCTAGGGATCTCACAATTTCATTTTCTCCCCATATCTACTCATACATTTTGTAGTAGTTTTTATCTCCATTAACTACTCATTACTCATCAGACAGGTTAGAAATCTCCAAGTAATTCCGGATTCCTTTCTCCTCCTCCCTCTTCACATTCAAGAAGCTGAAGGATTCTGTTGATATTAATTGCTAAATGTCTCTGGAATACAGACTTCACTGTTCATATCTATAAAGGTACCCTAATTCAGGCTCCATTATATCTTGCCTGGACTATTGCAAGAGCCTGCAAGATGGTCTCCATGCACTGGACTGTGTTTCCTTTCAGAGGAAAAGGAAGGAGGATGAAAAGGAGAACTTAACCATTGTCACTTCTATGCTTAAAAAGCATGACAGTGTAATGGATTTATAATTTACTATTTTGAACAGGAAAAGGTTAAAAAGGAAAAGAAAAATAGGAACAAACAAAAAAACTTTAGCAAGAAATTAAAAGCCTTTCTTACTATGGCCTCGTCTGCTCTTTCTGCCCTTACCTTTCCTTTATATCCTCTGAGCCCCAGTATCTTTGAATCCTCATCATTTTTAGACCATTTTGTGTCCTTTAATGCCTCCATATTTCAGTGCATAATTCTTCATTCTTCTGGAATGTGCTTCTCTTGCCTTGTTCACAGTGCCTTTTTCTAGGACCCCCACAATATACTGTATCAGAATTGTAACCTTTATATCCTGTATGGTTTTACAGTTGTTTAACCCATCTGCCTCCCCTCCAGACATCTGGAGTTCTGAGTCTCCATCACTATTGAACCTCCAGTGTCGGCACAGTGCCCAGCACACAGCAGGTGCTCAATAGGAGCTTATTGAGTGAATAAATTGCTCTCTCGGGAGAGGCAGAGAAATAAATGAATAATCTTGTTAAAGCCTATTTGTTGCAAAATAAAAGTATAGATGAAGACACAGGAACACAGAAGACTTCCATCTCTGTCAGCAGTCTTGCATGTGAAAGTTCATAGGCTGACACTGCTAGTAGGTAGGTTAGGACAGCTCCTGTGTAATTTTACCATCACTTTGGTCAGTTCACATTTGTGGAACCCACTTTGACTTTATCTCTATAGCTGAGTCAGATACCTGAGAGAAGTCAAAACCAAAAGAGACTTTTTTTTAGTGACTCTTCCTGAACTGCTCCAGAGTTTCTCTTTGGCAGAAAATTTAACACAGCAGCTGTACCATTGGGCTAGAGCTGATTTTAGAGCTTTTATTTTTGTCCTGCTATAACTCACATGCCATTTTCCATTCCACATTTTCTTTTATGAGTAAATATGTTTCCAATTGAGTTTCCTGGGGACTGTGAGGCATTCTCTCTATTAAGATATATTGGCTTTTAGAGCACCTTGTTGGTTCCAGATACTCTGTAAGGTATTGCCAGCGGAGAATGTATTGCTCTGTTCTGTCTGTCTTCTCCCACAACGCCACAGTGCCGTGCTATGCTGTCCCACTTTCTCTTCTTGCAGGTATTGTTTCCATTATCACCCTAACTACGCTGGCCTGTGAACGTTATATTGGCATGATCCATAACAGAGTGATCAGTTTTTCCTGGGCCTGGAGGGCCATTACCTACATCTGGTTATACTCACTGGTGCAGTCAGGAGCATCTCTCCTGGGCTGGAACAGGTACATCCTGGCCGTGCATGTACTAGGCTGCACTGCGGATTGGAAATCCAAGGACGCCAGCGAACTCCTTCTTTGTGCTTTTCTTATTGCTTGGCTGCACGGTGGTACCTGTGGGTGTCATTGCTCATTGCTATGGCCATATTTTGTATTCCATTCGAAAGATGAGTTGAAGACTATGAATGCCTCTCCTCCAAACTGTGCAGGGTAGAAAATTTTCTGTGAAAGAAAATCATACTTTTCCCCACAGCTGGTACAGCTCTAGGGGACGTCCCACTTGATAAAATTTTGCACTGTGAGTCACTCTCTGAAAAGATCAATGAGGAATGGCATTTACTCTCCCTCCGTCACTCTTTAAACTAGAAAAAGGAAGGAAAGGGGTTCTGGGCAGACAAAATCAATAACAACCAAAAAAAACCCTACATCTTCAAGCATTCTTAGAATTTAAGAACTCTAATAAAGGGAATTCCACACTTCCCATAATTTTATTCATCCAAATGTCATATAAACCTACTAGAGACTGGTACAGATATTTTGTCTGGAAATCACTTTTGAGTCATAAAGGACAAGAACTGACCACAGCAGGTTTCCTGTTAGGTGCTAGCAAGAAGGCGTCTGAAGTAACAGACTGGGGCACACTTCATATTCCAGTTTATAACTTCAACCATGTACGTTTTCCTTACTCACTGCTTCTTCCTACTCTTTTCTCTCATCAAAATTCTCCAGTCTCTTGCTCACTCTGCCAAGCCCCTCTAGTTTTCACCTCTTTTAAATCACTTAGCCACATGCATTATTTTAAATCATGCCCCATTATCCTCAACTTTCACGTTCCGACTTTTTTAATGCACATTCATTTTGAAAAAAATCAAATCCCTGGTTCAATCCAACTCTTTGTTTTCTGCATGCCTGTAGCCAAACTACAATAAGTTGGAGAAAAACCACATTGGATTCCCAGCACCCATACTCAGCGAGCAGTGAGATGTCCTCTTAGCAGTGTCTAGCAATCTTTGGATCCCTAGATGGTCCACTCTCTATGCAATTGCTATTACAAATCCTCAATTCTCATTTTACTCTCTTGCCCTACTATCCTCCCCCCCTTATTCTTATCAAACAGTCATGCTTCTTGTTTGTTTGGCAAAATAAAGCAATTACCAAGAAATTCCTTAACTCTCTGCCTCCCTTTATACAAACTTCTAGGTTCCCACTCATTCTTTTTTTTTTTTTCATATCTTTATTGGAGTATAATTGCTTTACAATGTTGTGTTAGTTTCCGCTGTACAACAAACAAGGTGAATCAGCTATACATATACATATATCCCCATATCCCCTCCCTCTTGTGCCTCCCTCCCCCCCTCCCTATCCTACCCCTCTAGGTGATCACAAAGCACTGAGCTGATCTCCTTGTGCTCTGCAGCAGCTTCCCACTAGCCATCCATTGTACATTTGGTAGTGTATATATGTCAATGCTACTCTCTCACTTCGTCCCAGCTTCCCCTTCCCCGCCGTGTCCTCAAGTCCATTCTCTACATCT
Organism: Eubalaena glacialis; assembly: GCF_028564815.1. NCBI lineage: Eukaryota > Metazoa > Chordata > Mammalia > Artiodactyla > Balaenidae > Eubalaena > Eubalaena glacialis. The sequence continues at coordinate 30,940,932 of NC_083718.1, forward strand.
GCATCTTTATTCTTGCTCTGCCACTAGGTTCATCAGTACCGTTTTTTTAGATTCCATGTATGTGCATTAGCATACAGTGTTTGTTTTTCTCTTTCTGACTTACTTCATTCTGTATGACAGACTCTAGGTCCGTCCACCTCATTACAAATAACTCAATTTTGTTCCTTTTTATGGCTGAGTAATATTCCATTGTATATATGTGCCACATCTTCTTTATCCAATCATCTGTCAATGGACATTTAGGTTGCTTCCATGTCCTGGCTATTGTAAATAGTGTTGCAGTGAACATTGTGGTACATGTATCTTTTTGAATTATGGTTTTCTCAGGGTATATGCCCAGTAGTGGGATTGCTGAGTCATATGGTAGTTCTATTTTTAGTTTTTTAGGGAACCGCCATACTGTCCTCCATAGTGGCTGCACCAATTTACATTCCCACCAACAGTACAGGAGGGTTCCCTTTTCTCCACACCCTCTCCAGCATTTATTGTTTGTAGATTTTTTGATGATGGCTATTCTGACCGGTGTGAGGTGATACCTCATTGTGGTTTTGATTTGCATTTCTCTAATGATTAGTGATGTTGAGCATCTTTTCATGTGTTTGTTGGCAATCTGTATATCTTCTTTGAAGAAATGTCTATTTAGGTTTTCCGCCCAGTTTTGGATTGGGTTGTTTGTTTTTTTGATATTGAGCTGAATGAGGTGCTTGTGGATTTTGGAGATAAATCCCTTGTCGATTGCTTCATTTGCAAATATTTTGTCCCATTCTGAGGGTTGTCTTTTCATCATTTATAGTTTCCTTTGCTGTGCAAAAGCTTTTAAGTTTCATTAGGTCCCATTTGTTTATTTTTCATTTTATTTCCATTACTCTAGGAGGTGGATCAAAAAAGATCTTGCTATGATTTATGTCATAGAGTATTGTGCCTATGTTTTCTTCTAAGAGTTTTATAGTGTCTGGTCTTACATTTAGGTCTTTAATCCACTTTGAGTTTATTTTTGTATGGTATTAAGAAGTGTTCTAATTTCATTCTTTTACATGTAGCTGTCCAGTTTTCCCAGCACCATTTATTGAAGAGTCTGTCTGTTCTCCATTGTATATTCTTGCCTCCTTTGTCAAAGATAAGGTGACCATACATGCATGGATTTATCTCTGGGCTTTCTATCCTGTTCTGTTGATGTATATTTCTGTTTTTGTGCCAGTACCATATTGTCTTGATTACTGTAGCTTTGTCGTATAGTCTGAAGTCAGGGACTCTGATTCTTCCAGCTCCATTTTTTTCCCCCTCAAGATTGCTTTGGCTATTTGGAGTCTTTTGTGTCTCCATGAAAACTTTAAGATTTTTTGTTCTAGTTCTGTAAAAAATGCCATTGGTAATTTAATAGGGATTGCATTGAATCTGTAGATTGCTTTAGGTAGTTTAGTTATTTTCACAATATTGATTCTTCCAATCCAAAAACATGGTATATCTCTCCATCTGTTTGTGTCATCTTTGGTTTCTTTCATCAGTGTCTTATAGTTTTCTGAGTACAGGTCTTTTGCCTCCTTAGGTAGGTTTATTCCTAGGTATTTTATTCTTTTTGTTGCAGTGGTAAATGGGAGTGTTCCCTTAGTTTGTCTTTCTGGTCTTTCATTATTAGTGTATAGGAATGAAAGAGATTTCTGTGCATTAATTTTGTATCCTGCAACTTTACCAAATTCATTGATTAGCTCTAGTAGTTTTCTGGTGGCATCTCTTGGATTATCTATGTATAGTATCATGTCATCTGCAAACAGTGACAGTTTTACTTCTTTTCCAATTTGTATTCCTTTTATTTCTTTTTCTTCTCTGATTGCCATGCCTAAAATTTCCAAAACTGTGTTGAATAACAGTGGTGAGAGTGGGCACCCTTGTCTTGTTCCTGATCTTAGAGGAAATACTTTCAGTTTTTCACCACTGAGAATGATGTTGGCTGTGGGTTTGTCATATATGGTTTTTATTATGTTGAGGTAGGTTCCCTCTATGCTCACTTTCTGGAGAGTTTTTATCATAAATGTGTGTTGAATTTTGTCAAAAGCTTTTTCTGCATCTATTGAGATGATCATAAGTTTTTTATCCTTCAGTTTGTTAATATAGTGTATCACATTGACTGATTTGCATATATTGAAGAATACTTGCATCCTGGGATAAACCCCATTTGATCATGGTGTATTATCCCTTTAATGTGCTGTTGGATTCTTTTTGCTAGTATTTTATTGAGGATTTTTGCAACTATGTTCATCAGTGTTATTAGCCTGTAATTTTCTTCTTTTGTGACATCTTTGTCTGGTTATGGTATCAGGATGATGGTGGCCTCATAGAATGAGTTTGGGAGTGTTCCTCTTTCTGCTATATTTTGGAAGAGTTTGAGAAGGATAGGTGTTAGCTGTTCTCTAAACGTTTGATAGAATTCACCTGTGAAGCCATCTGGTCCTGGGCTTTTGTTTGATGGAAGATTTTTAATCACAGTTTCAATTTCAGTGCTTGTGATTGGTCTATACATATTTTCTATTTCTTCCTGGTTCAGTCTTGGGAGGTTGTACATTTCTAAGAATTTATCCATTTCTTCTAGGTTGTCCATTTTATTGGCATATAGTTGCTTGTAGTAGTCTCTCATGATCCTTTGTATTTCTGTGGTGTCAGTTGTTACTTCTCCTTTTTCACTTCTAATTCTGTTGATTTGAGTCTTCTCCCTTCTTTTCCTGTTGAGTCTGGCTAATGGTTTATCAATTTTGTTTATCTTCTCAAAGAACCAGCTTTATTATTGTTTCCTTCATTTCTTTTTCATTTATTTCTGATCTGATCTTTATGATTTCTTTCTTTTTGCTAACTTTGGGGGTTTTTTGTTTTGTTTTGTTTTGTTCTTCTTTCTCTAATTCTTTTAGGTGTAAGGTAAGGTTTTTTATTTGAGATTTTTCTTGTTTCTTGAGGTAACATTGTCATGCTATAAACTTCCCTCTTAGAACTGCTTCTGCTGCATCCCATAGGTTTTGGGTCATCGTGTTTTCATTGTCATTTGTTTCTAGGTATCTTTTGATTTCCTCTTTGATTTCTTCAGTCATCTCTTGGTTGTTCAGTAGCATATTGTTTAGCCTCCATGTGTTTGTATTTTTTACAGTTTGTTTTTCCTGTAATAGATATCTAGTCTCATAGCACTGTGGTTGGAAAAGATGCTTCATATGATTTCAATTTTCTTAAATTTACTGAGGCTTGATTTGTGACCCAAGATATGATCTCTCCTGGAGAATGTTCCATGTGCACTTGAGAAGAGAGTGTCTTCTGTTATTTTTGGATGGAATGTCCTATAGATATCAATTAAGTCCATCTGATCCACTGTGTCATTTAAAGCTTGTGTTTCCTTATTTATTTTCTGTTTGGATGATATGTCCATTGGTGTAAGTGAGATGTTAAAGCTGCCTACTATAAGTGTGTTATTGTTAATTTCCCCTTATACGGCTGTAGCATTTGCCTTATGTATTGAGGTGCTCCTTTGTTGGATGCATAGATATTTACAATTGCTATATCTTCTTCATGGATTGATCCCTTGATCATTATATAGTGTCTTTCCTTGTCTCTTGTAATAATCTTTATTTTAAAGTCTATTTTGTCTGATACAAGTATTGATACTTCAGCTTTCTTTTGATTTGCATTTGCGTGGAATATCTTTTTCCATCCCTCACTTTCAGACTGTATGTGTCCCTAGGTCTGAAGTGGGTTTCTTGTAGACAGCCTATATACAAGTCTTGTTTTTGTATCCATTCAGCCAGTCTGTGTCTTTTGGTTGGGGCATTTAATCCATTTACATTTAAGGTAATTATTGATATGTATGTTCCTATTACCATTTTCTTAATTGTTTGGGGTTTGTTTTTGTAAGTCTTTTCCTTCTCTTGTGTTTCTTGCCTAGAGAAGTTCCTTTAACATTTGTTGTAAAGCTGGTTTGGTGGTGCTGAATTCTCTGAACTTTTGCTTGTCCTTAAAGCTTTTGATTTCTCTGTAGAATCTGAGATTCTTTTTTTTTTTTTTTTGAATTTTGAATTTTATTTTATTTATTTATTATACATCAGGTTCTTTTTTGTTATCTATTTTATACATATTAGTGTATATATGTCAATCCCAATCTCCCAGTTCATCCTACCACCACACCCACCCCCACCACTTTCCCCCCTTGGTGTCCATACATTTGTTCTCTACATCTGTGTCTATTTCTGCCCTGCACACTGGTTCATCTGTAACATTTTCCTAGATTACACATATATGCATTAATATACAATATTTGTTTTTCTCTTTCTGACTTACATCACTCTGTATTATAGTCTCTAGATCCATCCACGTCTCTACAAATGACCCAATTTCATTCCTTTTTATGGCTGAGTAATCTGAATGAGATTCTTGCTGGGTAAAGTAATCTTGGTTGTAGGTTTTTCCCTTTCATCACTTTAAATACATCTTGCCACTCCTTTCTGGCTTGTTGAATTTCTTCTGAAAGATCAGCTATTAACCTTATGGGGATACATTTGTATGTTATTTGTTGCTTTTCCCTTCTTACTTTTAATATTTTTTCTTTGTGTTTAATTTTTGTTAGTTTGATTAATGTGTGTCTCAGCATGTTTCTCCTTGGATTTATCCTGTATGGGACTCTCTGTGCTTCCTGGACTTGATTGACTATTTCCTTTCCCATGTTGGGGAAGTTTTCAACTCTAATCTCTTCAAATATTTTCTCAGACCCTTTCTTTTTTTCTTCTTCTTCTGGGACACCTATAATTCAAATGTTGGCCACTTAGTGTTGTCCCAGAGGTCTCTGAGACTGTCCTCCATTCTTTTCATTGTTTTTTCTTTATTCTGCTCTGTGGCAGTTATTTCCACCATTTTATCTTCCATCTCACTTATCTGTTCTTCTGCCTCAGTTATTCTGCTATTGATTCATTCTAGAGTATTTTAAATTATAGTTATTGTGTTGTTCATTCCTGTTTGTTTGCTCTTTAGTTCTTCTAGTTCCTTTTTATTTATTTATTTATTTATTTATGGCTGTATTGGGTCTTCGTTTCTGTGAGAGGGTTTTCTCTAGTTGCGGCAAGCAGGGGCCACTCTTCATCGCGGTGCGTGGGCCTCTCACTATCGCGGCCTCTCTTGTTGCGGAGCACAGACTCCAGACACACAGGCTCAGTAATTGTGGCTCACAGGCCCAGCTGCTCTGTGGCATGTGGGATCTTCCCAGACCAGGGCTCGAACCTGTGTCCCCTGCATTGGCATGCAGATTCTCAAACACTGCGCCACCAGGGAAGCCCTCTAGTTCGTTTTTAAACATTTCTTGTATTTTCTCTATTCTACTACTGAGATTTTGGATCATCTTTACTATCATCACTCTGAATTCTTTTTCAGGTAGTTTGCCTATTTCCTCTTCATTTATTTGGTCTTGTGGGTTTTTATCATGTTCCTTTACCTGTAAGATATTTCTCTGTCTTCTCATTTTGTTTAATTTACAGTATTTGCTGGCTCCTTTCCCTAGGCTGCAGGGTCATAAGTAGTTCCTCTTACTTCAGTTCTCTGCCCTCGGTAGTGGGGTTGGTCCATTGTCTTGTGTAGGTTTCCTGATGGGAAGGATTGGTGCCTAAGTTCTGATGGGTGGAGTTGAGTCTTTTCCCCTGATGAACAGGGCTATGTCAGGTGGTGTGTTTTGGTGTGTCTATGAGCTTAGTATGACTTTAGGTAGTCTGTGGATGGTAGGTGGGCTTGTGTTCCTGTCTTGTTTGTTGTCTGGTGTGAGACGTCCAGTGCTGGGAGTTGCTGGCAGTTGGTTGGAGCTGGGTCTTGGATTCAGATAGAGGCCTCCGTCAGAGCTCTCAGTAATTAATCTTCCCTGGGACTGGGAATTCTCTAGTGGTTCAGCATCCTGGACTCGGTGCTCCCACCCTAGAGCCTCAGGCCCGACTTCTGGTCAAGGCACCAAGACCCCGCAAGTCACTCGTCCCGACAATAAAGGTAATTTAAAAAACAAAAGCCTAACATAAAAATGGGTGATAATGGGGTGGACATAGCAGATTATCCCTCTTTTCATGAGTTTCTTAAAGCATATTTGACAGTTGAATTAAAAAATTTAATACCAACTGATGCGGTGCTCAATGAACAAAGTAAATATTTAAGACAACTGTATTTAAAAAATGGGAAGGGTAAAGGGACATTAAAAAAAATAAAAAAATAAAAAAAATAAAAATAAAAAACAAAAGCCTAACAAAACCCCAGACAAATGGTGAAAAGTAAAATAAAACAAACAGAAACAAGAAAAACATGCACACATACAAAAGAAACAAAATCAGAACCAAATAAATCAAAAAGCAAGAGAACAAGCAGACAAACAAAAGAACCCAAGCACAAAATGAAGCAATTAAGAGGAAAGCTGACAAAATCACAAAACCAAAAAACAAAAACAAAGCAGAGTGCCAACTGAAGAATGAAGCAAAGAAACAAAACAAACCAACAAAAATGATTTAAAAAAAAAAGAAAAGAAAAAGAGAAAGGGGAAAGAAGACAGAACAACAGAAAGGCAACGTAGAAACAGAAATATAAAAAATAAAATAAAATAAAATGCAAAATTAAAGAAAAAAAAAAGACAAACAAAACCCCCGAGAAATGGTAAAAACAAAATCAAACAAAGAAAAACAGAGACAAGGAAACGCACACAAGTAAAAGAAACAAACACAGAGCCAAATAAAACAATAAGCAAGAGAACAAGCAGACAAATAGAAGAGCTCAAAAACGAAATCAAACAATTAGGATTAAAGCTAACAGAAACACATAACCTAAAAACAAAACCAAAGCAGTGTGCCAACTGAAGAATGAAGCAAGGAAACAGAACAAACCAATAAAAATGATTTTTAAAAATAATAATAAAATGAAATAAAAAGGGAAAAATCACAGGACAACAGAAAAGCAAAGTAGAAATGGAAATATTTAAAATATATATATACATATATATATTGAAGAAAAAGAAGAAGAAAAAATAAGGGAAAAGAACACAGAACCACAAAAAGCAAAGTAAAAATAGGAATGTATAAAAAAATATTTTAAAAATATGTTATAAAACACGGAGATCCCAAGAGACTAATTAAAAAAAGAAAAAAAACTAAAACACCACCACCAAATAAACAAAGAAAAACCAAAAAAAAAAAAAAAAAAAAACTAGAACCAACAACAGAACGAATTGAAACATAATAAAATTAATAGTAATAATTATGTTTCCCTGGGGTCTCCGCTGTAAGTGTCCTTGCACATGCCATGAGCCACAACCCACCTCCACCTCCCAAAGAGGCTCTCCTGTGCCTCTGGACTGGACTCTGGACCTGCTGTGGGCCCTGTGGGGACCACTCAGACTCTGATCTGGCCCAATTCTTGTGCGTGCTTACCCCAAAAGTCCACAGCTGCAAGAGCTAGACCGTTTTCATTTGTGGGAACACTCATTGTCTACTCAGATATTCCATAGATGCAGGGTCTACCTAGCTCATCACAGGGATTTAATCTGCAGCTTGTACAGCTGATGGAAAGATTTTTGATCTTCTTCCTTAGTCACCCCATCCAGCTTTGGTTTTATCCCCACCTCTGTGTGTGGTCCACCCACAGGAGTCTGGTCCTGAGGCTGCCTTGGAGCTCTTGGGTCTGCCCCTGTGAGGACCAGGCGCAGAGGTGGTATGACTGCTTGGATCACAGGAGCCCCAGTGGTGCCAAATGCCCCCACTCATTCTTATATCCCTCTCTTCAGTTGCAAGGGAATGGGAGAGGTCTCTCAGGACCAAACTGATCCTAGATTCTTGTTTTCTTCCCCACCCCATTCTCTGCCTCAGGGACCTCTCTCAAGTAATAATTTTCTCTTTGACTCATATATTCAATCTCTCCTTCAGTACTGGCTCTTTATCTGTAGCATATAACCATGCTAATTTAATTCAAAAGAAAAATATACTCTCAACTCCCTCTAGTTATCACTTTATTTCTCTCCACATCACTGCTAACTCAAAGAACCATTGGTGGCTTTTGGTGCTACATCATCACTCAATAAGCATTCATTTGACCAATATTTATTGAGCATCTAAAATGTACCAATTATTGGGGCTTCCCTGGTGGCACAGTGGTTGAGAGTCTGCCTGCCAATGCAGGGGACACAGGTTCAGGCCCTGGTCTGGGAGGATCCCACATGCCACAGAGTAACTGGGCCCGTGAGCCACAATTACTGAGCCTGCGCGTCTGGAGCCTGTGCTCCGCAACAAGAGAGGCCGCGATAGTGAGAGGCCCACACACCATGATGAAAAATGGCCCCCGCTTGCCATGGCTAGAGAAGTCCCTTGCACAGAAACGAAGACCCAACACAGCCATAAATAAATAAATAAATAAATAAATAAAAATGTACCAACTATTTACTGTTATGGGCTGAATATTTGTTGTCCCCCCAACATTCAATGTGATGGTGTAGGCGATGGGGCCTTTGGTAGGTAATTAGGGATATATGAGAATGGGATCATGAGGGTGGGGCCCTCATGATGAGATTAGTGCCCTTATAAGAAGAGAAAGAGAGAGCAGAGCTCTCACTCTCTTTCTCTACTGATAGGAGAACATAGAGAGAATTTGGCTATCTACAAGCCAAGAAAAGAGGCCTCACAATGAAACCTACCTTACTGGTACCTTAATCTTAGATGTCTCAGTCTCCAAGTCTGTGAGAAATAAGTTTCTATTGTTTAAGCCACTCAGTATTTTGTTATGGAAGCCCAAGCAGAGGCAATTACTAATCTCTGAGGATACACAGTGGATAAGATATAGCCACTGCCTCAGAGAGTCTGTAGTTTAGTAAATTCACATATTTATTCCTCAACCCATTGCAAATTGGTGATTCCTTCTTCTACCACACTCTCACAGAAACAGCCTCATTAAGGTCATTGATGATCTCCCAAATGTTAGAGCCAATGGACACATTTCAGTTTCTTTTTTTTTTTCTGGCATCTGTGGCATTGAGACTTGTGGCATTGTTGACAGCTTCTACTTAATTGTGAGTTTCTGCTCTCAGTGTTTCTAGGACCCCATTCTCTTTTATCTTTGTTGCTGACTCTCTGGGCCCCATCGTCTCATGTCTCCTTCAAAGGCTTCTTTTCCTTGGGCCTCCCCAGCATTCTATGCTTAGCTCTCATCTCATACTGTTACTGACCAGGGTTCTTGGCCTTCCTTAATCAATAGAAATTGATAAGAGGCCAGACAAGAAATTCAGGCAAGGCTTTATTGGGGTCCCTCCTGCAGCAAGGAGGAGCAAAAACAAGTAACAAGTTCCCTTGCTCGCTCCCTGAGGAGGGGCCAGCTGGTTTTTTATATGGACTGAGGTAGGAGTGGGCCCAGGGATGGGCCAAAGGGGTGGCTTAGGTGGTTTGCCCACCCCTTTGGTGGTGTGTGCAGGGGGCATGCTTTTGCTCTTGACACCCTGCTTTTGCTCCCAGCTCTTCAGAAGTGGCAGTTGGGTTTTTGGTCTTTTTGTATCTCATTGTCCATAATTTGCCCCAACTGCACATGCACACAGTTAATTTTAGTCCCTTATAGTTTCTTTGTATTTTGTTGCTTGAGGAGACGTGTGTCCAGGTGCAAGCACTGCAGCAAAGGGTCCCGGGTCCCAGGTCCCAGCCTGTCTCAATACTACACAATAGGCATGGGCAATCTCATATATTGGCAGTATTTTCCTTCTAACAATAGCATGGTGACTTTGAAATCTCTACTTCTGATCCAGGTTGTTCTTCTGACCTCTATCAGATCCTCATAGTCAATTACCTATTGAATACCTCCATGTGGATAGTCCACAGACTTGTCAAATTCAACATGTGTGAAGATGAATTGGTCATCTTTCCCCCCAAGTCTCTACTCCTCCATTCCCTTTCTTAGTGAATGGTCATCACTCCTATCTACCTAAGCCAGAAACTAAGGGGTAATCTTTGACTATTCTTCATCCATGTCTCCCTCACATCCAAACAATTATCAATTTTTATCTATCAAACCTCAAATATTTTTCCATATATCTATTTTGTCCTCTCAATTTTTTTGCCTGCCAGACTCAATTCAAAAGGATCTTAGTTTTCCTTTCTTTATTCTTGTCTTCCTCTAATCCATTCTCTTTATACTGCCATCAGATTAATTGTTTTCAAATGAAAATTTTCTTATGTCACTACCTAGCCTAAAATCCTTTAAGGGTTCCATTGCCTTCATGATTAAAAATAAGGCCCCTGAGCTGACTATCAGGTCCTGTGTGGCCATCTCTCATCTACCTGTCCAGTCTCATTTTTTTACATTCCCTCCCTCTTGCCACCTCAAGCTTCAGTCAACTACAGTATTTCTTGTCCCCAGAAATTGACATATTCTTTTACCTCTTTGCCTTAACCCTGGAACATTCTGTCTCTCCTCCTTGTCTAAACTCCTCCTCACCTCAGAAGGCTGAGATCAAGATCTGTTTGCTCTTATCTACCTCTGAATTTGTTACCCCTCCTGCATATTCCCATAGCCCTCTCCAGTCACCTCCCTCATGGCATGTTATCACCTATGGAAGCAGTATATTTATGTGCCTGTCACCCTCACCAAATAGTGAATTCCTCAAGAGAAGAGACCCAGTCTTATTTATTTTTTCACCTATAGCTGGAACAGTACCTACATGCAATAGGGACCAGTGACTATTTTTGGAAAAAATTTACAGAGGGCATAGGAAGGGGAAGTGGTGAAAGTACAAAGAGATTTGACTACTGACTGTGTTATAAACTCAACACAAAGCTTGGTGCAAGGAATTGTTTCTATTTCCTTATCCAGAGAGGTTATTTGTAATAGCAATAGAGACATAGCTACTCACTTGAGATTAAGGACTCACAGTAGTCTTTGAAAAACCTACAGGTGTCTGAATCACCAAGCACTAGGCACTGCCATTTATATAGGCAAAGAACACCATAAGAGGTAATTCTGGGGAATTTGTCTTAAGTTGTTCCTCCTTTAGGACAAATTTGTGCATGTATCAATACTTTTGCTTCATCCATAGCAATTTTGAAAAATATCCTCAAATGATTGGATAAAGGGGGCAAGACATAAAGTAGAGCTCTTTATTTGGAAAATGTTGAATGAGCAGAGTAAAGGAATAGAGAATGATGAAACAAAGAAGCCAAAAAGAGATAAATGAAAAATAATCATGGAAACGTCACATATACAAACCCAAATAATCTGAAACATTAGTCAGATCTTTTCCTTATACCAGAGGAACTGGGGAAGCATAAACCAATATTTTCTTCAATTAATTTCTCCAGTATGCATGTAATTCCAGAATGATAAATGAGTTCTCTGCTTTGATAAGTGGTGAGAAAGGATGGGGACTGACATTGCCCAGAAAGTGGTACAGATAAAATTGTTGGGCCCTAGATAGTGGGGACTTGGACACAGATCATTGACATGTGGTGTATTACTAGTTAATTGAAACTCCAAGGAGTCAAAAATCATGATTCCCAATATCCTATATTATCATAAAAGTACATATGCATATGAATAAGTATGGTTGTTTCAAATATAATTCAAATATAAATAAATAATCTCAAAAACAATCCCACAAAGTCATATGTGTGGAACTGGGACCCAACTTCTGTTTAATAAGTTACACATTTTAACCTCCTTTAATCTTTACTCTTAGAGAAGGTCATTGACTTGCTCAACATCACACAAGGAACAAAAGTGGTGAATCTGGGATATGAACCCAGATCTTTTAATTCCAAATCTAAAGTTTTTACTAGAACTCCACAACCTTCTTAAAATCTCTAGGGAAAAATCCTCCCCCCACCAAAATCCTGTTCTGAAAATAGAATAATATCCTATCCCTTTAAATAAAATAGTTTCTTTTAAAATAGAATAGCACACACAGATAATAATAGTACCAGAAATTTAACACTCGCTACCATACACACCTTTCCTCTACTCTAGAAAAAAAATCAACCATTTTAATTATCTATGTTTTCTTCTATTCTCTGTCAATATGAATACATAATTGAATAAGAATATAGTTTCTTAAATAAAGTTTAGATGACATCAGTGATTTAGATATATCAATTCAAATATGTTTTTAAATACTATAAGCACATGTTTTAACATATTTCTTTGGAAAATTTTTCCTTAACTTTTATGATAATGCTAGAAATAAAAGGAACACTTACAGTTTGTTGAAATGCAATAAATTTCCCAGTTTAAAATTATATATTAAGTATCAGTGGTATGCCAGATACCTTTTCTTATATCAATATATGAAGCATTTGTATTTTTGTAGCAAAATTAGCTTCTTAAGATGTCAGCAATAACCATTTTATTTATGAATATACTTTTGATGTACAGGAATATTCTCCCCCTCTTCTTAATCACACGTTTATCACAATAATAGGAGGAACTTCTGTTACCAAGTCCAAGATTGTTCTGCCAGCCACATGACAGGCCAATAAATTGGGAGAGAAGGCTTTGGGGCAAGGAATTAATGGCTTTATTTGGAAAGCCAGGAGTCTGAGAAGATGGCAGACTAATGTCCTAGAGAACCATCTTGTTGCTGGGGTCTGAATGCTAGTTTATTTTATAGAACAAAGAGGGGGGAGGTGAGGAGGTAAAGTAAAAAGGCCATAAGTTGTTGCAAATATTTCCTGGTTTCAGCCAGACTCTGGGAACGGGTGTGTTAATTTCTTCTTTCCTGCAGCCATTTGACAGGTGGGCTGCATCAGGATGTTTTCTGTGAGCTGAACAAAGGTATTTTGGTTTAACATTCGGGCATGGGGGCAGGGTTCTGGAGATGGGCCATTATGTATGCTTTCAGCTATTGGCAGCATCCCTTTAGTGATTAACTTGTAGCAAAAGCAGTAGAATACAAAGGTTAAAGTAAAAGAAACAGATCTAATATGGAGTCAGATTTGTTATTCCCCGTTATACTTCTAAAGAGCTTTTTATCTGAGAAAGTCAAAGAACTTTCAGACTATAGGCCATTATGCCTAAATACTTTTAGTGGGGACAAACTAGGAGTAAAACTAGGAGTAAAAAGTTCTCTAAAACGCTGATTTTAGAGAAAGTGGGCTATCTGGGTTTTACCGAGCTCTATCCTCTGCAGCTGAGCCACTGATGAAACCAACCCAAGCAAATTCCTCATCAAAACCCCACTTTATAGTCATTAGCTGTGAAGTGGAAGTCACAGTAGTTTCCAGGAAGAATTTATTTAGGAATTAAGTTTTCATCAAGACCAGCTGTAGGCTTTAACATGTAGAACTACTGACATCACATTTGCTGCCTGGTTTGAGAATTTGAGGATTATGCTCTAGATAAAAGAGATTCCAGGATTATGGAGAATTTTTTTCCAATTTATCATGACTCTTTTTTTTATATTTATTTATTTATTTATTTGGCTGTGTTGGGTCTTATTTGCAGCACACGTGATCTTCAATGCATCATGCAGAATCTTTCACTGTGGCATGCAGGCTGTCTCTAGTTGTGGTGCTTGGGCTCTAGAGCACACAGACTCAGTAGTTGCAGTGTGAGGGCTTAGTTGCCCGGTGGCATGTGGGATCTTAGTTTCCCAATCAGGGATCAAACCCATGTCTCCTGCATTGGAAGGTGGATTCTTAACCACTGGACCACCAGGGAAGTCCCTATCATGGCTCTTTCAGGCTGTCTTTTAGCGACTTGAAGATCTAGGCAAAAGAGTTCATTTTCTTCTTCTTTAAGCAAATTAGAAAACATTAAAACCCGTTGAAGGATCTAAGAGGCTATTTAGTTCAATATATTATGTTAAGGTGAGGAGACTGAGGCCCAGAGAGTTTAAGGGCTGGGCCCAGCTGCAGGTCCTGGATCAGATGCCAGCCTCCCAAGGTCCTATTCAGTTCTCTTTCCATTAAGGCGGGGCCAAGAACAGTGTCTGAATATCTATTATGAAAACAACGAACGAAAATGATTTTTTTCATTTTCACCCTTTCATTTTCCTTCTCTTTTCTGCAGCTCCATTTTGTTGAAGATCTTCAAACAATTCAAATGTTCAAGATTTTAAGATATGAAAAGAAACTGGCCAAAATGTGCTTTTTTATGATATTCGCCTCTCTGATCTTTTGGATGCCTTATATTGTGATTTGTTTCTTGGTGTTTAATGGTTATGGACACCTGTTCACTCCTACAATAATATCTACTGTTTGATATCTCTTTGCTAAATCAAGCACTGTGTATAATCCAGTTATTTATATCTTCATGATCAGAAAGGTAAGCTTTGTAATTAACTGATCGTTTTCACCATGTTGGTGGGGTTGTTGGAAAATATAATACTTTTATAGAGATTATTCATAGCAGCTTCAATGATAAAAACCTAAATCAAGCATTTTACAGGAAAGTAGAGGGTTCAAGAAGAAATATAGAATATTCCCAGAGAAAATAATAACAATTCTAAGACCTACCAATGGAGGTTTGCACTTGTTAGGTAAAATTCTATTAAAATCAGTATTTAATACATCAGAAAACATTTTATGTTTAGTAATAATAACTACAATCAAAGTCAATAATTTATTTAAAATTCTTACTGCACTATGCAGATTGTATCAATTATCTTTACAAAACTCCAAGATATAGGCACTAATAGTATCTTATTTATGGATTATGAGATAGGTTCAGAGAAGTTAAAGAACTTGTTTGCTTCAGGACAGGTTGGTGCCTGGATTTGAAGCTGGTTTGCTGTTGTATATTTTCACCAACTGATTTGTAATCTTGATACAAAAAAAAAAAAAACTTAACCTAATTAAAGGAACATTAGTGAGTACACCAAGCTGTAAACTCTACCAGGAAGGGCCTTGTCTGTCTCTGCTGCCCACAATATCCCCAGATTGTAGCACATATTGCCTCACCTCATAGGGGCTCGTTAAATATTTATGGAATGAATTAACGTTCAAAATCCCTTAAGGAAACACATCTAGCTGCCTGCATGGAAGATTCATGCAACTTGAATCTATGGCTATTATAAGGTATTGAAAGAGACCTACGTGGTAAAGTTAATAAGAATTATAATAAATAAAAGACATTAAACTCCAGGCTTAAGTAGATCTGAGCATTACCACCTAACTCCACGTCAGCTAACAAATAAAAAAGAACAACCCAAATTAAATTTACCTAATTTTCTTGAATGTCAATCCAAACTTTTACTTAATATTCAACTTTATTTTCTCCCTGCCCAGTTTCAAAGAGCCCTTTTGCAGCTCCTATGTTTCCGACTGCTGAGATGCCAGTGACCAGCCAAAAACCTACCAGCAGTTGGGAGTGAAATGCAAATCCAACCCATTGTGATGTCACAGAAAGATAGGGACAGACTAAAGAAAAAAGTGACTTTTAACTCTTCTTCCATCATTTTTATCATCACTAATGATGAATCACTATCAGTTGACGGTGACAGAACCAGTGGGTCATAGGTCGATGTAATCCAAGTTTGTCCTTCATAGGAAAGAATAATGGTAATGAAAGATGGGGCTTTAAATCAGATACCACTTTTAGACTACCATTATAAGGACTGTTTTGGAATCCCCATTCTATGTAATATCAACAGAACTTTTGTGGTCCAACAGGAAATCTGAATTGCTCTCTGGCCTCAGGGAGTAACTGAGCAAGACAAATTATTTTAATTCAGCGGGTGCTTTGGATAATGAAAAACCACTTGTGGCACAAGGTGGGCATCAGGCACCATCAACTTCTAACATATTGGAAGTTTTCACTTCAAACATATATTTTTAAAAGACTGTATTTTCCAAGGCACATAACATATTTCTCAAAAATACTTAGCTCTTAAAATAACTTTGTCTCATACACTTGTGTGAAATAGCTAGAAAATCTTGAATTTTCTGTAGTATTGGGTCCTATTCAGTGTCATGTCAAATGTTTGCTCAATCAAATTTATCAAAGAGACAATTCTAGGATGAAAAAGAAAATCAATTCCTTAACTTAGTGTGAAACAAAAGACTATTGCTCTATGTATAATATGATAAAGAGGAACTTCAGACCAATGTGTTGCTGAGCAAGCTCTAGAAGATACCATTAAAAAGAAACACAGGAAAGAAAATAGAATTTCAAGGTGATCAAGGTTTATTGGTAATCATACATTAGCAGAGGAAGTACATGGTGAAGCTGATGTTAATGGCAGATAGGTGCCTCCATCTATTTCATTTCAAATATGAACATGGCAGGATTAGCCTCTCCTCCTAGTAATTTCCCACAATTTTGCCAAGAATTCTATTGATAGATTTAGAAAAGGAGTTCCAGCAAAAACCAAACAAACCTACATTTGAAGAGGGATGAAAATAAGTGTAAAACTGTATTCACAAAATGTGAATATTAAATAAAAATATTTAATCTTTATTGCTCTTCAATCAATACACTGGATAAAGAGTGGTCAGTGTTAGTGAAGAGACCATTTTTCCATGAGTCATTATTTAGTCTAAACATGGATTATTAGCACTCAAGAATTTCCTTGACAATATAGGAAAGAAAGTGAATCATTTTATTTCCTAATTTTTATTTCTTACATGACTGTTCTACAAGGGTTGCATCTTCATAATTAATCACATTTGAAAGACTTCTAAATGATTCAGTTGGCCTATTGAAGAAGGAAGAAGCAAGAAAAAAGTTTCACTAAATGAACATTTAAACATCAAGTTTGTTGCTAGTTTTGCAGCATATAGTTCAAGAATGTTAGTAAATTGCTTCTGAAAAGGAATAAAATACGGCTTCATATTTCTATGAAAACTGTCTCCCCTTGTTTCCTTTCCACTCTTTTATGTATATAGATATTTAGTTTATAAATAAAACTCTTCCTATCCTTCACCTGGTGTGTCTTTAATAGCCTTTAAAAAAAATCCTCAGAAGGTAATACTGCCTTTTGAAGACTGGGAAATAAAATCAATTCATTTTGAACTCTCTCGAGAGCCTCCCAATCCCTCGTTTACACTTCTAGTTTTAGCAAAAAAATCTGAGCCCTGTGCTTAGTAAGTTCTGTCCAGGTAATGAAAAAGGCAGTTAATATATTAGGCAAATTGTGACTTTTAGTCCCAGGTGTTGAGTAAATCCTATCATGACTTCTATTATGCCCTTTAAAGAAAAGGGTGATCAGTGACTTCCTTGAGGTCTCTAGGGCCTTACTTTTTGAGAAGTGAAAGAGATCTTAGTCACTGCACTTTTATATTTAGAATGACCTGACCTAAGCATAGTGCTGTGGGGAAGCTGCGTTTTACTTAAAGTGGTGGGTTATTTTTTCAATAATTTCAGTGACCTCACAGAGAAATTCTACATTGAATTTAACTATAAGCTGATAAATATCTTCCATTAGTGAATTAAATATGATGATGGAAACATGATTTTAATCCTGTTTTGGTTACAGAGACATCTAATATTTGCTACTTCAGGATCTTTTTATCACTTGTTAATGACATTGGGAATTTGTTCTAGTGACTCCAGAGAGTTTACAGGGAGACATGCCCTGTATTCTGGAAGTAAGTGACCCAGTCCCATGGTCTTCTCAAGTAGTCCAGGGGTCTCAGTGACTTGGAGCGCATAAGTAGGTAAGTACCACTGACAGCTATCAGTGTTCCAAAGAAAAAGAGTCCTTTGTTTATCACCTGTAAAAGAGAGCAAGAACTTTCACTTTATTTGTGCAGAGATTAAAATCTTGCAAGTACACTTCATTTTTAAATGACGTTTTATACAATTTCCTCTTTGTTCTTTAACCTGAAACAGTGATGTAATTGCATGACCACTAGGTGAAGTCCTGCAATATCTGGTAAGGTCAAGAATTTGGAGCTTCCTGCCTCCCTCTCTCCCTCCTCTCTCTCTTCCCAGAAACTCCTGAATCTATGTGTTCTGTATAAAGAATTCTTAACAGTTAGCCTTTGTCCAGCCATAAAAAAAATTCACAGTTGAAAAAAAAAGAACTGTTAACTCTGTCTTGAAAAAAGCCACAAATGATTCAGTCATTGCTCAGACTCTGCACAAAGTGTCCCTGAGAAGAGTGATGGGTTCAGTGGCCTCTGTGACTTGGAAGACACACATTCAAAGACTTAAACATGCACCTTCACCACCTACAGTCTATCAACCACACAAGCTGAGGCTCTGTCTAGTCTGGGTTGTGTGCACTCTCGTATCATCCTGGTCTCTTTCACTGCACTTATTGTCCTGCATTCTAACTGCCTGTCACTGTCTCTTTCCCCTTTGGACTTTTAGTTCCTTGAGGGCAGGGACCTTATTTTATTCACTTCTGTATGAATAAATCTTGATTCATTCCAATCTAGCCTCTAAATCTTTCTAAAATCCACACCTGAGACTATGAGCTGCCTTTGTCTTCCTGTTTCCCTCGAAATAATATTCAAGATGTTTCAGGTCCTACTTACTATTCCAGCTCCACCTCTAGCCATTTTCACACATATGTGCTTCTTCCAGGTCCACTGAAATACTTGCCATTCCCATTCTGAATGTGTGAGAGGTTTCTTCACCCCCCTCCCTATGCCCATGCCCATTCTCCACCAGGGCAGTGCCTCTCCACTGCAGATGTCCATTTCCCCCACTAGTCTCTGAGCTATGCAAAGGGTAGGGGCTGCTTTATGTTCATCACCATGCCCAGCTCAATGTTTAAATACTATTTGTTTAGTGAGTGAAGTTGTAAAGTTTCCACAGTGGAAGATCAGGAATCTGAATCTCCACTTAATGGCATCTGTGAGTCAACTGCCCAAAATTAATGTGGAATGGCATTACACTGGAATTAGACTGTGTTTTATAAGTGATTTGATTCTGTCCAATTTTGTAAATTAAACCCATAGGAGTATTGCATGAAGAAAAAGTCAATTGCTAAATAAAAGTAAAAGGTCACATTGCTAAAATAAAGTAGAAAGTTTAGAAATATTAGCATCAATTTCTTTTTTGAATTTCTTCTCCTCAGGGATTGCCTCTTCTTTGTAATTTTGTTCATTAGGCATTCTGCCACCTGTGTATCCAGGACATTTTTTAATTTGGAAGGCAAACATCTAGTGTCTGTCACATTATTTCTGTATTTGCCTGAGGTAAACATAACCATAACACTGTGAACTTCAACACATCAGATTAAAAATAAGTGTAATCTGTTCCAACCTTTTTTTGCCAATGCCAACGCAGCACTGCCTCATGGTATCTTATTCTGGAAAAGGTGACCTGTAAGAAAGTTTAAAAAATATTCTTTGTATTCTTTAATGGCTAAACAGAAGATTAAAATGAGGAAAAGTCTTAAATCCAGACCTTACCATGGTGTAAAGAGGGATAAAGGTAGATGGCATAATAGCATGAAGAAATCTCTCTATGTTCTTTTGGAAGAGGAACCACCTTGAGTTGACGTGTGCTCGCATCTGCAATAATGTAAGGAGTCTCAAAGAATACCTTGAACAAAGTACCTTTAATTGTTTACTGCAACTTTATCACTCTTCATTCCCATTCACCACAAAGCTAGACTCAAGGTAGTCAAATAAATTCTTATTTCCAATCCTTCTCAGTCATTTCCAATCCTTTTCAGTCAATGTCAGAGAACAATAACTTGAAAAGGTAGAGCAATTATGCAAAACCTGTTAGAGAACTCTATTTTGCCTGGGGGGGGCCAACTCTATTTCAGTAAGAGTTTGTTGGTATGGATCTGTGAGTAGTCTGTGAGCCCAAAGATTTGACTAATTTCTGTTACTTCCTGGTCAGTTTGGAACATTATTTATGGCAAGAAGAGATCTGTTTAAAACTAGGCCTGTCTTGATATACTCCATATTCAGGATAAATATTATGTTGTAGTTGTCTTGTTTTCAAAGACAAGGCAAAATACATCAGTGAGACTTCCAGTAGCTTATAGAACTTCCTTCACCACATATGAAACAATTCTGCTCAAGTTGAAGTCTACTTTATTTCTTTCTGTCTTCAGGAGAGATGGAAAACAACTATACTCTTTTTAAAATTTTTATCTTGTAAATTTTTTCATTTGATTATTTAAAAACTATAACCACAACCATTTACTGTGAGCTTTTCAGGTGACTGGCTTAAAATGGAATTGTGTTTTTCTTCTGAGTAGTAACCTACTGACTATGAATTTCTTTGGTATTACATATTTCTTTCAGTGCAAAAAACCCCAAAGGATATTCAGTGCTAATTTAAGTTTGCAGCTTATAATGTTAAGAATGGAAAGGTTATTTAATGTCTCTTAAACTTTCCAAATATGTTAACTCATATCAAAAATTTTTTTTCATTAAAATAGCATATTACTACCTCTACTAAATGTCTAAGTCTTGAGCCTATGAATTATCAGATATTGAAACCAGACATTTTGTCATTTTTGTTACCTCCTAAATGTCCCTGAAATGTAGATGGAGATGATGTGTGTGGGTCATTATCACTGTCTTTATAGTCAAAGTTCAACTATGTGTAAGGAATGCTCTGTGTGTGTGTGTGTGTGTGTGTGTGTGTGTGTGTGTGTGTTTTCTCTTGGCACCTATTCTTATGCAGCATGCATGAGACCAGGCTCAAAGAAACATTAACGCAAAGGATGTTTATTAGAGTATCAGTGCATGATCTCACTGAATAGAACCAAACATTCTCACTTGCCTCTATGTAGTTGTACATGGATAGGTCTGAAATTGCATGGTCATCTGGAATTCTTAATCTTGAGAATTCAGGAAGGCACATACCTAGAAACCAAGTTAAATAATAATGTCTTTTCCAAAACAGTCTGTAAACAATGTGCTTGACTCGACACAGTTCAAATGAAATGGTGTATTCTCTATCAATGTTCTCTCTAACCTTTTAAAACTCTGGACAACAAGACTGTATGACCAACAATCTATGAATACAGAGCAATAACACATGGGCATTTCCCATTGCCTATGATTTAATAAAACTTATGACAAAGTTGTTATAATATATACTAGATTAGTGAATCATTATTTTTATTTCACAAATGGAAAGCAGTTCATATAAATGACTGTAAATGACCCCAAATCCTTAGAATTTGCTACTCTCCTTTTTGTTCTTCTTTGCTACCCCATATACATTTGTTTCATGTGTACCTAAGCCATCTTATTAGCTTAAACATACCTCGTTATTCTGTTATCTCCCAGAGGCAGGACTCATGTTATATTCATGTTTGAAAACGTAACCTGGTATATGGTAAACACTGAATAAATATTTGATAAATTAATAACTAACTAATATAACTTCACAGGGCCAAACAACTCTAGTTCTGAGGAAGCCATTTCTAAAGTCAGAGAACATGGGTGCAAGTCCCAGCTTCACCACTTCTAGCTACTTGACTTTGGCCAAGTTACTTAACCATCTCTAAGCTTAAATTTCCTCAGTTGTAAAATAGGGACAAGAATAGTACCTATGCCCCATGTTTTTCATGAGATAATGTGTT
Organism: Eubalaena glacialis; assembly: GCF_028564815.1. Taxonomy (NCBI): domain Eukaryota; kingdom Metazoa; phylum Chordata; class Mammalia; order Artiodactyla; family Balaenidae; genus Eubalaena; species Eubalaena glacialis. Next base: position 30,962,386 of record NC_083718.1, read on the forward strand.
AAAAAACAGCAAGATACCCAACACATATTACATGTTCAGTGATGATAGTTATTATTGTGATAATTATTGTTCTATCTTCATTCTCTTGTAACTAAAACCAGTATTGACAGTATGTTCTGTTATATGAGCCCTCCATCTGTCTCCACCATTGTCATTACATGCTAACCAATCACACAAGGGCTAAGAAGGGAGGAAACAAAATACTTCTGGACCCTGAGCATCTGAGTGAGATAACTGGGAAAGAAAGGCAGAAAACCAGAAGAAATTTACCCTGGAATCTATAATCTCTTCAGATTCAGACAGCACAGTGTTCACTGACTCCCTATAACACTATAAAAAAAATTTTTACTGTGAACTTACATTGTTCCAGGCTTTTTTTTTTCTTTTCTTTTCTTGATGTATAGTTGATGTGCAATATTATATGTTACGGGTGTACAACATAGTGATTCACAATTTTTAAAGGTTATACTCCATTTATAGTTATTATAAAATATTGGCTATATTCCCTGTGTTGTACAATATATCCTTGTAGCTTATTTATTTTATACCTCATAGTTTGTAACTCTTAATCCCCTTCCCCTGTCTTGCCCCTACCCCTACCCTTTTACCCACTGGCAACCACCAGTTTGTATCTGTGGGTTAGGCTTTTTTGTAAAAAAGCTTTCCGCAAATCATTTGATTTAACCTTCACAACTCTCTGAAGTGGTATTATCCCCACTTTATTGATGGAAAAAAAATCTGAGACTTTAAAAAGATAAAGTGACTTGTTCAAGGTCAAAGGGCTAATAAGTCAGCAAGTCAAGACTGGAATCTGGGTGTAGATTCAAAGCTGGTTCTCTAAGTCTATCCCGTACCTGAAACAGGTTTAAATTCAGAGGTGACCTTTGAGAACATGTAATGCTGAGAAGCAGTAAAAGTTATCCAGTTCTCAGGCTACTATTTGCAATTTCTTTTACAGATGAAAATTATGTACATTTAATTTAACTTACTTTCAGAATTATACATAAAGTTTAAAACTTCAATACTTGTAAAATTAATATATTTCTGGAATTAATTTTAATCAAAAAGCAAATGGAAGTATCAGATGCAACTTTTGATAAGGCAAAAAGCAAGAAAATGCTGGAGCTTCTAAAAGTGTTTCTGAGGGCATGCTGTAGGGATTATAGGCATGGGGGTTAACTAGGCTGAGAGGGAGGGAAAGGAGTATATCTCTGCCAAACTTTGGTGCTCGGAACTTTTATCTTTGTATTGATAGACCTCCATGTAAAACTTAAAAGAACCTATCTTTTCCTCTCGGGGTGTTCCTTGTCTGATATGGGCAACAACAGTGGCATAGACTGTTAATAGAAAAATATATAATCCTGAACAGGAAATATGCATCACGGTTTGTAATCTTCCAGGATCAGAAATAGGTGTACAATTAATGAGCAGGGCTAGTCCGTGTCCAATTGAGAAATTTTACTTACTCAGGTCATTATTGAATTTATCCATTAATTCATCAAATACCAAGCAGTCTTCAAATCCCTAAAACAAGAAAAAATAAACTGTAAATAATAAATACTTCTTAGCAATTTTGAATAGACTTTTCATTGGTGAGTATAATTCGCAGGATGTTTACTCTCAACCAGCACATAACAGCCAAATAGTCACACTTAGCATTGAATTCTGATTAAAAAGACAATTGACTGCATGTTTGATGGTTTTGTCTTTGCCCGATTTATTCATATATATATATAAAATTTAGAATATGATCAAAATTTTAAATTACTTTTAAATTACTTGTAATTACTTGTAATTACTTGTATTTCACTAACCATAATACCATCCAGGTCCATCCACGTTGTTGCAAATGGCAAAATTTCGTTCTTTTTTATGGTTGAGTAATATTCTGTTGTATATACATAGCACTTCTTTATCCATCCATTGTTAATGGACACCTAGGTTGCTTGCATATCTTGGCTATTGTAAATAATGCTGATATGAACATGGGGTGCATATATCTTTTTGAATTAGCATTTTCATTTTCTTGGGATATATACCATGAGTGGAATTTCTGGACCATATGGTAGTTCTATTTTTAATTTTTTGAGGAACCTCCATACTGTTTTCCTTAGTGGCTGCACCAATTTACATTCCCACCAACACTACTAGAATTCCCTTTTCTCCACATCCTTGACAACACTTGTTCTTTGCTGTCTTTTTGACGATAGCCATTCTGACAACTATGAGATGATATCTCACGGTGGTTTTGATTTGTACTTCCTTGATGATTAGTGATGTTAAGCATCTTTTCATATGCCTGTTGGCCATCTATATGTCTTCTATGGAAAAATGCCTATTCAGGTCTTCTGCCCATTTTTTTAATTGGGTTGTTTTTTTTCTTGACATTGAGTTCCATGAGTTTTTATATATTTTTGATATTAACCCCTTATCAGACATTACATTTGCAAAGATCTCCCATTCAGTAGGTTGCCTTTTCCTTTTGTTGATAGTTTCCTACACTGTGCAAAACTTTTAAGTTTGATTCGGTCTCACTTGTTTATCTTGCTTTTGTGTCTTTTGCTTGAGGACACAGATCCAAAAAAATATTACTAAGACCTATGTGAAAGCTTTTGTTTTCTTCTAATAGTTTTATGGTTTCATATCCTACACTTAAATCTTTAATCCATTTTGAGTTTATTTTTGTATATAATATGAGAAAATATTCTAATTTCATTCTTTTACATGTAGCTGTCCAGTTTTCCCAACACCACTCATTGAAGAGACTGTCTTTTCCCCATTGTATATTTTTACCTCCTTTGCTGTAGATTAACTGACCATATGTGCATGAGTTTATTTCTGGGCTCTCTGTTCCATTGACCTATGTGTCTGTTTCTGCGTCATTACCATACTGTTTTGATGACTATAGCTTTGTAGCATAGTCTGAATTTAGGGACCATGATACCTCCAGGTTTGTTCTCTTTTCTCAAGATTGCTTTGTCTACTGAGGGTCTTTTGTAGTTCCTTACAAATTTTAGGATTTTTTTTCTAGTTCTGTGAAAACTGTCGTGAATATTTTGATAAGAATTGCATTAAGTTTGTAGATTGCTTTGGGTAGTATTGACATTTTAACAATATTAATTCTTCCAATCTATGAATACAGGATATCTTTCCATTTATTTTTATCATCTTTAATTATCTTTATCAATGTCTTATAGTTTTCAGAGTATAAGTCTTTCATCTCCTTGGTTAAATTTATTTCTATGTGTTTTATTATTTTTGGTACAATTCTAATGGTATTGTTTTCTTGCTTTCACTTTCTAATAGTTCATTATTAGTGCATAGAAAAGCAACAGATTTCTGTATATTAATCTTGTATACTGCCACTTTACTGAATTCATTTTATTAGTTCTAATTTTTTTTGGTGAAGACTTTAGGGTTTTCTATATATAATATGTCATCAGCAAATAGTGACAGTTTTACTTCTTCCTTTCCAATTTGGATGCCTTTTATCTCTTTTATTTGTCTGATTGTTATGGATAGGACTTCCAGTACTATATTAAATAGAAATGGTGAGAGTGGACATCCTTATCTTGTTCCTGATCTTAGAGAAAAAGCTTTCAGCTTTTCACTGCTGAGTATGATGTTATCTGTGGGTTTGTCATAAATGACCTTTATTATGTTGAGCTATGTCCCCTCTGTACAAATTTTGTTCAGAGTTTTTATCAGAATGGACGTTGAATTTTGTCAAATGCCTTTTCTACATCTATTGAGATGGTCATGTGATTTTTATCTTTTGTTTTGGTAATGTGATTTATCACACTGGTTGATTTGCAGATATTGAACCATACTTGTACAGCAGGGATTAATCCCAGTTTATCATAGTTTATGATTCTTTTAATTTATTATTGAATTTATTTGCTAATATTTTGTTGAGAATTTTTACATCTATATTCATCAGAAAAATTGGTCTGTAATATTCTTTTTTTTTTTTTTTGTAGTGTCTTTGTATATTTTGGTATCAGGGTAATGCTGGACTCAGAATGAATTTGGGAGTGTTCCCTCCTCTTCAATTTTTTGGAAAATGTTTGGTAGAATTCATCTGGGAAGTTATTAGTCCTGGTTTTATTTGTTGAGTGTTTTTGATTATTGACTTAGTTTCAATACTAATAATCAGTCTGTGCAGATTATCTATTTCCTCCTGATTCAGTCTTGGAAGATTGTATGTTTCTAGAAATCTATCTGTTTCTCTCAGGTTGTCCAATTTGTTGGCATATTCATAGTATTCTCCTATGATTGTTTGTATTTCTGTGATAATGGTTATATCTTCTCCTCTTTCATTTATTATTTTGTTTATTTGGATCCTCTCTCTTTTTTTCTTAGTGAGCCTGGGTAAAGGTTTATCTGTTTTTTGTTTATCTTTTTAAAAAAGCAGCCCTTGGTTTCATTGATCTTTTCTATTTTTTTTTTTTTTTTTGAGGGGGGTTCTCTATTTAATTTATTTCCACTCTGATCTTTATTATTTCCTTCCTTCTGCTGACTTTGGGCTTTGTTTTTTCTTCTTTTTCTAATTTCTTCAGATGGTAAGATAGGTTGTTTACTTGAGACTTTTCTATTTTCTTGAGGTAGGCCTGAAATGCTATAAACTTCCCTCTTAAAACTGCTTTTGCCATTCTGTAGATCTCTATTAAGTCCACCTGGTCTAATGTGTCATTTAAGGCCACTGTTTCCTTATAGATTTTCTGTCTGGATGATCTATCCATTAAGGCAAGTGGAGTGTTAAAGTACTCTACTATTATTGTATTACTGTCAATTTCTCCCTTTATGTCTGTCTATATTCACTTTATATATATAAGTACTCCTATATTCGGTGCATATATGTTTACAATTTTTATATCCTCTTCCTGTATTGACCCCTTTATCATTATATAATGCCCTTCTTTTTCTTTTATTATAGACTTTGTTTTAAAATTTACTTTGTCTGATATGAGTATTGCTACCCAGCTTTCCTTTTGTTTCTATTTGCATGGAATATCTTTTTCCATCCCCTCACTTTCAATCTGTGTGTGTGTCTTTAGCTCTGAAGTGAGTCTCTTGTAGGTGGCAGAGAGATGGATCTTATTTTTTAATCCAATCAGCCACCCTATGTCTTTTGACTGGAGCATTTAATCCAATGACATTTAATGTGGTTATTAATAGGTATGTACTTATTGCCATTTTATTATTTGTTTTCTGGTAGTTCTTCTTTGTTCTATTCTTCTTCTTTTAGTCTCTTCCTTTGTGGTTTGATGATTTTCTTTAGTGTTATGTTTGTGTTCCTTTCTCTCTAATTTTTGTGTATCTATTGTAGGTTTTTGATTTGTGGTTACCATGGAGTTCATATATGTTGACCTAAACTATACCTACTTGTTTTAAACTGATAGACATTTAAGTTCAAAAACATTCTAAAAGATCTACTTTTTTTACTCCTCCCCCATGTTTTGTGTTTTTTATATCATATTTTACACTTTCAGGCCTATCCTTTAACTGTTTATTGTAATTATACTTGATTTTACAGTTTTTGTCTTTTAACCTTTGTTCTAGCTTATTTAAGTGGTTGAGCCACTGCTTTTACCATATATTTGCCTTTACCAGTGGGATTTTTCCCTTCTTATTTTCCTTATTTCTTGTTACAGCCTTTTCTTTTTTACTTAAAGAAGACACTTTAACATTTCTTGTAAGGTCGATTTAGTAATAATGAACTCTTTTAGTTTTTGCTTGTCTGGGAAACTATCTCTCCTTCAATTCTGAACAATAACCTTGCTGGGTAAAGTATTCTTAGTTGTAGGTTTTTTCCTTTCAGCACTTTGAACATATCATGCCATTCCCTTCTGGCCTGCAAAGTTGCTGCTGAAAAGTCAGCTGATATGATTGCCTTATGGGCGTTCCCTTGTTTGTGACTCTTTGTTTTGTTCTTGCTGCCTTTAAAATTCTTTCTTTAATTTTGCCATTTTCATTGTCTTGTTGTGGGTCTTTGGGGGTTCATCTTGTTTGGAACTCTCTTTGTTTCCTGTACCTGGATATCTGTTTTCTTCTTCAGGTTAGGGAAGTTTTCAGCCACAATTTCATCAAATACATTTTCTACCTCTTTCTCTCTCTTCTTCTTCTGAGACCCCTATAATGTGAATGTATGTTTGATATTGTCTCAGAGATCTCATTTTTAAGAATTTGTTTTTCTTTTTGCTATTCTGATTTTGTGATTTCCACTATTCCTTTTTTCAGATCACATATGCATTCTTCTATATCACCTAATCTGCTGTTGAATCCCCCTAGTGTATTTTTCATTTTAGTTATTATATTCTTTAGCTCTGATTGGTTTTTTCTTATATTTTCTAAATCTCTGTTGAAGTTTTCAATGAGTGCTTTCATTCTACTCCCAAGTTTGGTGAACATCTTTATGACCATTGCTTCGAACACTTTAGTAGGTTAATTACTTATCTCTGTTTCATTAGGGTATTTTTCAAGGGTTTTACTTTGTTCTTTTGTTTGAAACATATTCCTCCATTTTCTCATTTTGTTTAACTTTCTATGTTTGTCTCTATGAAATTATGTGAAAGTTACCTGTCCTGGTCTTGAAGGCATGCCCTATGATGTCCTATTCAGTCTGCATGTGTCCACTGGCTTTGGTGGGAGAGCTGCATCTGAAGTGAGCATGAGCCACACTTTCCCCTAGGGTATGCTGGCAGCTACCACTTTGGTGGGAAATAGGGCTGGATTCAGAGGGGCTAGAGCCAGATCCAGGTGCAGCCAGGGCTTCTCCTAGGCTCAGTGGCAGTCACTGCCCTATGGGGTAGGGTTTGAGGCTCAAGGGACTGGAGTAGAAGCCCAGAGGGTGGTGGGTTTCTGCTGAGTGTGATGGCAATCTCTGCCTTGGTTGGGGGCATGGCCAGGTTCCTGAGGGCTTGGAGCCGCACTTCTAAACTGGTTCTGCTTTTTCCCCAGGCGTACACACCTTGGTTAGAGGCAGGGTGGGGGCTGGAGGGGTTGGAGCCACACTGCTGAGCTGGTTCCATTCCTTCCTTGGTATGTGCATGCTCATTGGCAACAGCAGCCTCCACCTTAGTGGGGAACAGCACCAGAGTAGGAGGTGCTGGAGCAGGAGCCCAGTGCAGGCTGCGGGACACACTGGGGCAGCCCTGGCAGGCCATCCAGAGCACCCAGCAGTTGTCAGTCTGCTGCCTCCATGCTGGGATTGGGAGCAAGCAAGTCTGTGTACATGCCCTTCAGGAGCAGAGTATCAGTTTCTTACTGACCCCTAGTAAGCCACACTGGTTTTCAAAACAGCTAAGGAGTCTCATTTTCCTGGCCTTGAACCCCAGACCTGGGGTGTCTAATATGTGGCTCAAACTCCTCACTCCCCAGGGAGGATCGCCAAATCTGTGCTATCCCCCTCCTCTTCTGGGTCACACACTAGGGGTGTGTGTCTTGACTAGATCAATTCTCCTCCCCTCCTACCAGACTCCACGTGGTTCTTTCTTTACAGTCTTGGTTGTAGAAGAGCTATTCTGCTAGTCTTCATGTTGTTCACAGTGAGTTTCTCTATGTGTAGCTGTAGTTTTGATGTGTTCGTGGGAGGAGGTGAACTCAGGGTCCTCCTACTCTGCCAACTTGATCCCATCTCTCTTGTTATGTTTTTGTATAACAAAGTGTTTACGACTACTTTGCTCAAAATATAATTGATTAGATTCATAAGCCCTTTATTCTTGGACTATATCCCATTCACCAAAACAATATAAGACTATGGTTATAAAACTATTAGTAATCAAACACACATGCACATAAAATAATTGTTTGTCTAGACAATTATTTCAGAATTCCTTAAAATTAATGTTCAATATTTGAACACTATTCATTTTCTGAAATATTTTTTAGCCAGAATGGTAAAATTTCCATGAAAGCAGTAGTATTCAACATCTAGTCTGTTTCATCATTTTATTTAACTCTATCAATTGTGTTTTCTTTTCCTTTGGAATGAAAAAGCAGAGGGAAAAAACGATAATTTGGGATATTTTTCTTTTTTGATACTAATGTTATAATCTCTAGAAAAAATATACTTTAAAAATTGTCTTGAATTGCTGATAGTCAAGTTTCCAAATTTCAAGTCATCAATACATTTTCTAACTGAACAGAAAACTATCTTATGCCTTTTTATACACTAAATTACTGCATCAAGTAATCCAAGAATTGACTATATTTAGAGATCAATCTAGTTAAATAGCTGGTATGGTTGTTGAGTTGACTGTTTTCTCAGAGATTATATGGGGATAGTTTTAAGTATGTTTTTTATTTAAGACTTTTTAGTTGAGACTGACCCAGAGAAATTTAAGGGACTTACCTACGGAAAAAGAACTTACCGCATTCATTCCCTGCCCAAAAAAGGGCACTATGGCATGAGCTGCATCTCCCATCAACACACAGTGTGATTTAAAGTGAAAAGAAGAGCACTTAACGGATATCATGGGCTGGGCGGGCAACAGAAAGAAATCTTGTGCCAGGGTTTGCCTTTAGAGGAAGACAATAAAAATGTAAAAATGTTAAGCTGGGTATTAAATATTGTGTAATTCTTTCAGATTTACTGGCTTCGTTAACATAATATTTCATTGAAAAGTACGTGAGAATGCCAGGAAGAAAACAGGACAGGGAGAACTGAAGTTTCTTCTAGTTCCCAAATTCCACTGTTCTATTTATATTCTTAATTTGCAACAGTTTTAATCACATCCAAAAAGAACAAGTTTAGCTGCATTTGAATAACTTGAAATATGTCATGAAAATTTTATTATCAAGCACACAGATCACACAATTTTCAGCTACGTTGGAATGTTTTAGGTTTCCTTGGAAAAACTTGAGATGCAGTTGTGCGTTTGATTAACACACAACAAACCAAAATTAAGTTAATGTGAATCCATGTGTATTTGGAAATGAACAACTGTAATCAAGCTAGTATCTGTTCAAGCATCTACAGAGGTTTTGTGGAAGCTATAGGTAGAGAAGTAGTACATACACTAGAGGATCTTAAATCTAGTGGGAGAGGTAAGAAAGAGCCACAGAACAAGTTCTGAAGTAGCTATGGGCTAAATTTTGGTGTGCAGAGATATCCCTTCAAAGTCAGAGAAGGAGAAACCAACACAGGCAATTGAATTGTTCTGCAGGAAAGGATGAGAACTGACAATTTTTAATAGATCTGCTATGGGTGGGCAGTGGGCTATCCCTTTTACATAATTAGCTCATTCAATTTTCAAAATTGCCCTAAAAGTTAGGTATCCTGATGTCTATTTTAATGATGAAAAATCTGAGACTCAGGGAAGTCAGGGACAAGAGCAGTATTAAAACCTTGCTCTTTCTGCAGTATTGTGCTGCCTCCATGAAGACATCGTTGGAGATAGAAAGTGAGCTGGATTCCAGGATGGAGTGACAGTGGGAGAGAGGCACTGAGTGAGACCAAATGACAAGGTCCATATGGAGGCGAAGTTGATATGGGCCAGAGGAGCTGAGACTGATAAGCCAGACAGCTAATACAATTAACTATCAACTTGGAGGAACTTTATATGTGCCTGGCCCTGTGCTGAATGATTTATAGGCATGATCCCCTTTACTCCTCACAACAACCCTTTGGCGCAGGTACTACTATTATCACCATTTTACTGTGAGGGGTGTGAGACATAAGAAAGCTTATACAGCTAGCAATTGGTGGACTTGAGACTTGAGGTTGCCAGCTATTTCTACCTTGACATAGATTTGTGTTCCCACCAGCAGAAGGAAGCACAGCCAAGCCCTAAGGGGCCTGAGTGCCTGTTCAGGGTACATAGAAGGTCCAGGGACATTGGTGACTTGTCTTTCCCAGGGAAACTGGCCTGGCCTGGATTTTTTCAGAATTCCTGTTCACAGCACAAGATCCTCTTGGACTTTTGCTGTAATCTAGGCTTCTGTCCAGGTCACTGCATGATTGGTCATGTTTAACAAAAATGGAAATAAGTGCATTAGCCTTTATTTGAACTTTGAATAACTCAAACCAGTGGGGCAAAAGGCACAATTGTACATCTTGAGACTTACTTTCCAATTAGAGGGATAGAATCCGGAAAGTACTTCTGGAAGAAATTCAGCACATCACTACTAGTTCGCAGTTTTTCAAACTCTTCAAAGGGCATGAACAAAGTACACGTGAAAGATTTGTTCTGTGAGAAGAAGAGAAACAGTGTGAGACAGATCAGGGGGCCAGGCAATGCTGGCACTAAGGCAGATCCCTAAATCACAGAGCGCGTGCTGTGGCTCAGGGGCCTCTGGGAAGAATGTCCAAGTAGACAGGAAAGGCACCCTCTCTTTCTTCCCTCACTCCCAAGGAAAAGCTCCTTCAAGTCCCAAGGTGCTCCCCAGCTTCTTGGTTATCAGGAGAATTTTATACTGTAAACTCCAGATATTTTCACCAAGCAAACATTACACTTCTTAGATTATTAATAGGTTGGTTGGATTTGATTTCTCCTCTTTTTTTTCTTTATTGTTGTTCCATTTAATATGTTAAGATATTAAGGCACTGGACCCTAGGACTGTTAATAAGTGAAAGAAAAAAAAAGAAAGTAAAAGACCAACCAGAGAAATATCAATAGGTATATCTGTCTATATTATCTATATAGATAATATAGATAATAATAACTATATATATGTATATATTATGTATTAACATAGCCAAAAAGTCTCTTTCTTTCTAATGAAAGAACAGCCATTCTCTTTTGAGATAATGTATATTCCAATGTTGTCCTACAGATATTAAAGGATGAAAAATACTTCCTAATATATAACCTAAATCTCCTTGGCTTTATTTGGGGACCATTTCTTCCTATGCTGTCTTGGGGGAGGTGGCAGTGAGGTACCACCACACATAAACTCCCATTAGTCATTCATATATGTTAAATATCCTTTCCAAAGTAAATAATTTGGATTCCTTCAGGTTTTTCCTCAGTATCCCCAAAGTTTCAGATATAATCACTAAATAGACTAAACAATGATGAAGTTGATTACATTCATGCATACAGAGTATAAAAGTAAGTAACGAAAAACATTAATTATATATGCAAAATGACAGTTGATAAGAAATTTTACACTACCATGTTAGGAAGTGCAATCATCATAAAGGTATCTCTAGGCCAAATATGTAGATAATTAGGTTCCATGGCATACTGCAGGGAAAAAAAGGTATACATAATTAGTGTATTAATGTAGCACATCTGCATTAACAAATTAAACACGATGATTCTGTTTATGTTATAATTGTTTCCACAGCAATTTAAATCAGTGTCATATGCATGGTGACGTGCACATCCATTGCTACGTAAAGCAGAAGTTTTCTTAGAAAAGACTTTGTGTTCTGTCTTTATAAACTCAGGCTTAGGTGAGTTTTTGATACCATGTATAATTCAAGATTTGAGAACATGCTATAAGATATTCATTTTCTCTCTCTCCTCTATTTCCATGGACACATGCACATATATACACATACACAAATATGTATACATACATATATAAAATATATATTATATACACACATAAGCTGTGTATGTGTGTATATATGTGTAATATTTTTCTACTTTTTTTTTTTTCCCTTATTTGGGTACTTATTTTTATCAACAGAAAGGTCCTAAGTTTAAATTTCATGGACCAAACAAAATTTTACAAACAAACCTCTTATCGCTTGTTTACTACAACATAAATAATAGAGAGAAATGCTCCCTCTTTAGCAAAGCCACTACAGGGCAATAGCCGCCTGAATAGGTATGTATGGCTTGGGCACATGAATTGACCCAAAGACCCAAGTGACCCAAACCACTGAGGTTCCCAGGGGTATTACATACATAAGAATATGCAATCAGTTTCCCAACTATTTTAAGTTTGTATTATTTCCTATAAATGTTTAGAGAGCACCTACCATGTATATGTCTTATGTAGTAAAAAGATGACAGAAAGTACATCTTAGTCTCCTAGCTAACATATTCACATTTTTTTATAGTTATTTGTGTCTTAGGAGATGAAACTGTTTCTTCCTGGCTTTTTTATCCCCAGAGCCCCAAAGAAAGCCCAATACACAGACAAAGAGATGAATAAGTGAATAACACTTTGACACCAAAGATCTCACAAAGCAGTTGAATAGGCAAGATATATACATATGAAAAGCTCCCAAAAACTTCTCTTTAACAACAACTCAAGGGGTAGAGAGACAAAATGATTTGGTGCCTAGGTAGAAGTTTAGGAAATAAAAGCTGGTCAGGTAAGAGGATTGTGGGGCTGGGATGGCTGAAACAAGGGATTGGTAGATTAGATAGCGGTGAAGGACAGTGGCTGCTGGGAAGGGTGGGCATGCTGAGCAGCGTGGAGGAGGCACAAATGAGCACGGCACCTTACTGGTAATAGGACACCAGCCTGGATGAGGTGAGCCTCCTTGCTTCCCTCTTGCTATCTTTTGACCTCTCCTACATGGTGTTGATAAAGCAAATATGATACCAAACACATTTTGATATTCATACATATTTCATGACCCTAGAAAACAACTCTTTAAATTTTCAGCTTCTTTATTCCAAGTCACACTCTCAATAGATATCCTTATGCAGCAGCAGTCCCAAGGTCAGGTTCGTCATAATTCCCATGGGTCTTCTTACAAGTCCCTCCACACATAAAGTCTAAGCAAGACAGTTTGCTTGCTGTGCAAAAACAGCTTTAAGATGAGCTCCCACATAATTCCCAAAAGCACTCCCCTAATATTCACCCAACTCTGTCACTCACCCAATCTCTCTCTCCTACTCCACCTGTCAGAGATGGAGTGAAAATGTCTGCTACATTAGAAAAAGAAAAAAGGAAGGAAGAAAAAAAAAGAAAAGGAAAAAGAAAAGAAAGGAAGAAAGAAAGAAATGGAGAGAAAGTTTCATAGAATTGTTTTTGGGCCATGTCAAAATATTCCCATGTCTGGTCACATTACTATGTCAAAACAGCATTTCTTAAAAGAGTAAAAACTTTCTATAAACCACCAATCATTACTATTAAATAGGAACACCTTGTAAATAAATGGCTATCTTAAATCTACATTAGTAGGCATGATCCCACTCAAATTGGGGACAATTTTTCAAAAGAATCCTTTAATCCAGAATTATCAGATCCTGGGCCATTAGAATATGACCCACCTGAAGACCATAAAATATCATTGAAGAATTAGTAAATCCATTTTTAACCAGGAGGAAGAAATAGAAAGACAATGAAATGTTAAAATATGGATTTGACTGGCTGATAGTTTAGTATATAAGTGGTATATAATACCACTATCCCAAACTGACAAACTATTTTATAGATGTCTGAATTTCAAATAGTATAGATTAAATCTGTACCTTAAACATGTATGTTTTATACACAAATCAAGTATTTAACTAATGCTGTTTACTTTTCATTACTGATAAGCCAAGATCCTCATTGCTTCTGTTGGTGTTTTAATTTTCCTTATTAAATTCCTACATTTATTTGCTTATGACAATACACAATATACATACTACATATTTCCCTCCGGCCACGTATGGTTTAACATGGGAGGCAGGGAATGAGAAACATGCAACGCAAATCTCTTTGCAACAACTTGCTGTTCGCTTTATTTAAAAACTTTTTCATTTAATCATGAGTATAAGAACTCTGGATTGTCAGTATACATAGTTGATTCCCAACCCAATTTTTTTCTCCCAAGAGATAATAGAAAAATATTATCGTGTAAGACAAATCCCCTGTGTGTTTCCAATAAGGTAGTTGTAATTCCTCTCCTTTCTTCCCCATTCAAGAAAACATATCAAAAGGTAAGGGAGTGAGAGTGATATTATTAAAGGGATACCTGTACATCCAATTTATTATTAATTACAAAATTCTTGTGGCATGGATCAAGATATGCTATGAGAACAACGGCACTAGAATACGCTTCTATACTAATACAGGGCAGGGGGAGGAGGAGAGTTGTAGAAAGAAGAAAAGAAAGGGAAAGGACTTACATCCCCATTCTTAGGTGGAATAGTCAATTCCATGAACCCATGAGGAATGTATTGTTGACTGTAATCAAAGCGGGGTTTCTTCATGAGGTGAGTTCTGACAGTGGAATAGGCTCCATCACATCCTACAATGAGGTCACAGGTGACATCTTTGGGAACTTTCTCATGTCTGAAAAATAAAATAAATCATCAAAAAAAAAGTCTAGTGGTGAAAATGATGAAGTACCTCTATTGGGTATAAAAAGTAGTGACTTAATGGGGCCACTACTCACTTTTACCTATCTGATTTAGAGCTTTGAGTGGATAGCTATAAAATGAAGATAACAATTGTCCCAATCATGGGTTTGCTTATGAGAATGAGGATAACACACAACCATACTGATTAATAAAGACATGCTAGGCCACAGAAGCATGACTAAGAGTTGAGTTCCCTGCATGAAGGAAGAGAACCTTGAAAAGAAAGCAAAGTGTTTCAAATGGAGGGAATGTATGAACAACCACAGGGATGTGACCAGAATCTTCTAGGAGCAACACATTTGTCTTGAACAGAGGGGATCAGAAGATGAATTTAAGAAAAGAATACAATTGGGAAGGGAGGAGAAGAGAATTTTGAATGTTAGAAGACAAAAGGTTTAAATACATTATTCTGGCAAATGGGAGAAAACAATTTTTTTCCATTGGAGAGATGGTGTATAAAGAGTGGTAATTTAAGATAACTTACTTAGGAGTGGAAACATTGCAGTGGAGCCAGAATGCAGATGGGAAAGAAATGGGGCAAGGTGACTGTAGTAGCCTGCATGTGTGGGGATGACAGCCCAAGGATTGCGGTGTTCAGGAAGAAGGAAGACATAGGCTCTGAGGCAAGCAGAAAGTATGAATGATTGGTGAATGTTTATAGGTCTAGTGGGAGAAAATAAGGAAAGGGTTACATCAAGGATGATTTTAATTATTTGGGTAATAGTACTAGGGAAGTCAGGAATGGGAGATGCTTGGTGACAAATAGATGATCAAGGTTTTAGATGTGTTTGAGATTATGGCAAGTAGTTGTGAAGGTGTTTAATGGGAAATTAATATTGATTAAGATTGAAATAAGGATTGAGAATGAAGATAAAGGCCTGGCCTGGAGATGTTAATCATAGAAATGTGAATTTACAAGTAGTTGTTGAATGAACTGTGAATCCATGACATATCCCAAGAGTGGGATGTGAGGCTTAGAACTCTAGAGGAAATGGAGTCAGCCAAGGGGTGGCAGACAAATAGTATTCAGAAAGAGGGGAGGAGAAACAGGGCAGCGGAGGGTCATCTGTTTCAAGGGAGGAGAGTATTTGAAGCAGAGTATGGTTACTAGTGTCAAATATTATAAGAGTGAGCAGGAGAATCAGGAAGAATCACTGGTGCTTATATTCAGAAGGCATCCAAGACCTATTTTCAATATAAAATTACTTGATTCTAGAAACTATTTGAATTACCCTGTTAGTAATCATTTAATTCTTTCAAAAGAGCCAGAGAACAAAGTTTACAGGTACAATTCTCCACGTCACCCCTTCACCTCTGAAGTCAAAAGGCTAACTGGTGATTACCCAAGCACTGTGATCATTCCTTTCTCAGGATTACATTTCAACAGCCTGTGGCCAAAGTGCACCTTTGCATTGGGATATTTCTCAACAGCTGAGGAAACAAAGAAAGACAACTAATAGAAATGAAATTCCAATTCTTATTTCACTTAATCAAATTGAAATATTAATCATTTTCTGAGAACAGTGTGATAGAGATACTTATTCTTACCAATGTAAAAATGAGTTAGTTAAAAGGTAATTTGACAATTATTTGGCAAATGTTCCAGGATAATTTGGTAGCAAAAGAGATGAATAAAAATCAACTATCCTCATCTCAAAAAAAAAAAAATCTAATTCCATTATGCAAATTCTTACATCACTGTAATTGTCAGCACCCTAAGAAAGAAGCTGTCATCACATATTTTAAAAGTTTTCCCCAATTTAAGGTTTAATTTGTGATTGGAAATATTCAGTCAAACTTCCTTTTTCATACTATGTCTGACTTTATATTTCTTTTTAGCAAGTCCTCTAGACTTCTGACTCAATTTGTCATAAATATAGATTATTGATACTAATTCTTTGTGTAATCAAACACTGGAACAGTTAGGGGAAAATGAGTAAGAAGATTTGAAACTTAATAAGTAGAATCAAATTATTTGAGTGCTTTCTTTGCCTGCTAACAATCAATAGTGTATTTCATTTTCTGAATTATTAATTATGTTCTTATCATAGTAGTAAACTTATTTTTGTTCCTATTAATTCTCATGGGCAGGAGATCTATAATTAGTGGTTATTTATTGTTCTTAAAGCTACAAATCAGAATGCAGGTGTTAGAGCTGGAATAGACCTCAGAGATGATTTATTTCAAAACTCTTCATCTTATAAATGGAATAATCAAGATCCTGGAGGGAAAGACAAGATGCCTGAGACCATACAAAGTAAAAAAATTAGGAAAAATAATCCAGAGGTCTGACTTCCAATTCAATATTCCTAACTGTACTTATCTCTCCTTTTCATCTCAGGTTTTGTCTTTTTTTTGTTCTGCTTTGCTTGAGTTTGATTTGGGGTCTGAAGACTTTAAGATTCTTGGACATGGGATTGGAAGCTTTAGAATATTGAAATCTGAGATAAGCCAAAGACTTATCTATGTTTAAGAAACCTTTTTGACAAATAACTTGGAGAAGTCAGAGTTTACCTGAACCACTATGGGTGTCTTTTATCAATACAAACACAAAATGTGCTTGTGGAATCAACATTTTTGTAAATTAAATTTTATTTTATTTTCAAATTAGATGTATAGTAATACATCCCAAAGATTTTCCATGGATCACTAGTCCTGTGATATGCTCCCCAAAATAATTGTTCTGTGGTCAGTCATTAGAGAAATGCTCATACTCTGACCCTGCTGGCTGTGCTGTCCTGGTCCCCAGATATATGTGGCTCTAGAGTGCTTGAAATGCAGCTGGTCTGAATGGAGATGTGATGCACCCACTGGGTTTTGACAACTTAGTACCAAAAAAAAAGAGAATAAAATGTCTCATGAGTAGCTTTCTTACATTGATTGCACATTGAAATGATAATATTTTGGATATATTAGTTTAAATATACTATTACAATTAATTTCACCTATTTCTTTTTAGGTTTTCTAATGTGGTTAATATAAAATTTTAAATTATACATGTGGCTGGCATTTGTGGTCACATCTTAGACAACATTGCTCTAGAAAATCCACACTGCAGACTAGTAGAATAAAGGCCCTGAGAAGTACTGTAAGAAAAGACTTTTAAAACTAAGTTGATGCAGGGTTTATCAAATTTACTTGACCACACATACTTTTTCTGTTTGTTTTACTTAACAATTATTAACAGCCCACCAAATAGTAAACTATGAAACAATCCTACATGAAAAGCTGATGCAGGGAAATGATTTAGTTACAGTACTTTCAGAGGTGAGGCTCTTCTATTAGAAGGAATGAGCATTTATATGTAGAATGGGTGGCTCACACATCTGATGCCATGTAAAGAAATAAGAGCTGTGTAAAAGAACTTTATGTGCCAAACAAACTTTAGGAGTCAAGAGATTCAGCATTCTTTTTATCAACATATTTATGTCATTTATGAAATTGCATGCTGTGAGTGCATCCCTAATGAAAAACAGGGGAGCATGCAAGATTGGATCTCCCGCATGTTTTAGCTCCTTATTATTAGCAGATGTTTCATATATTATATATAATACTGGAGGCAGTGACTGTAATAGTTAAAAGCATGGACTTTGGAATAGACAGACTCAAGTTCAAATCCAGATTCTACTACTTATTAACAGTGTAATCTGCTGCTCTGTGGAGCTCTCCAAGCCTCCTTTACCATCTATAAAACTGAGGTAAAAATAATTCCCACTTCACAGAGTTGTTTGGAGGGTTATACAAATTGATGTAATATAAAGCCGTTAACATAGTGCCTGGTGCATCAGTGAATATTTTCTATTATTTTTATCAAATTCATAGGATACCCTTAAGAGATTATCTTAGGTCCACTATGCTACTTTTTCAAAAAGCTGTTTTGTAGGTTCTTTTCTTAAGATCAACATGAATATATCAAGCAACCTAGCTCACCCCCACCTATCTACTCATCCAAAAGTCAGTCTTAACAACTACAAGTAAAGAAATGGAAATAAGAAGAATACTAAGCCCTATTTCTTAAGTACCTGGTGAATCAACTAGAGTGACCTTCCCCATCACTCCTCCTCCCAGTTGAATTCAATTCAACAGATATGTTGCAAACTCACTCTGGGTAGGGGACTGAGGAGAAACACAGATAAATCATTGGAACCTCTGCTCTCCAAAAATCCAAGGCTGCTGGAATGCATTGAGGGATTGATTGATTTAAAAGAAAGTAGAAATACTAATGGCATGCTTTGCATGGAATGAATCTGTTTAGTACAAATGCTGAAGAAGAGAAAAAACTATGATAAAGGGCTACATGGAATGTGATTGGATTGATTATCCAAGCTACAAATTTAATTTGCAATCCAGGGGCTTTTCAATTAATAGGTAGGTCTTTTTAGTTACATGAGAATCTTCAGGCTTATATACACCTTCCTCTTTCTCAACCTCCTAAACCCTGAATCTGTTTTGTCTCCTACAAATATCTTGAATCTACACCTCCCCCCAACCACTTGGCTATAGCTTTAGTCCAGGGCCTTGTTTTTGCACACAGGGATTATCATAATACTCTAAAAACTTCAGCCCTCTATCAACCTTCACACTATTGCTTTTCATCTTTCTGGTAAGAAAATCTAATTGTCTCTTTGAAAATTGTTACATCTGTATATCTGTTGTTCCACTAGACCATGAGTTCTTCACCGAGGAGTGAGTACTCATTCAATCCAGTGCCTAGAAAACAATAGGAATTCAATACACGCTGAACAAATGATTTTTATTTAGACCACTGATAAAATGAAAAAGAGATGTTGGAAGATGCATCACCACTACTTTTAAAGAAACACTTTGTATTGTACATAGTCTTGCTCTTAATAACCCAAAAAAAGGAATAGTAAACAAATCTCAGTAAATCATGTGACAGTCATTAGTCTCACGTGCTTTACAGAAAATGACAACTGGTGAATAAAGCACTGGACTTACCAGTCAGTAGATCCTTGTTTAGATTTTCTCTGCTTATAGAAAGAATATACTGCAAGAAAAATATAGTAGATACTGTTTGTTTCTGAAGAATGGACAAATATGCTTCTATTTTATTCACTCAGCAATAGGAAATATTAATCATTTAGCAGAAGGTTGCAAGCTCAGTTTTATAAGCATTTAACTAAGTAACCTTTTTTCTATAAACACTTTAATCAAATACATGTTATACAATGTTCACGTTTAAACTTAGGTTTGATACTATAAAAAACAAACCTTTTTCTGGTAGCAAAAACATTATTTTCACTAAGATAGATAGTTTTAACAATCAAACATAAATGTCATATATTCATCTTACGTCTCCAAATCGAGCTGTGTAAAAAACTTCAGAAATGACAGCATTACTAGAATAAATGTACTATTTCCCAAAGAAACTACTTTGAAAGCCTTCATTTCGGTGTGAAAGGCTGTGTGTGTGTGTGGTGTGGTTTTGGTGGGGTGAGGGTTGCTAGGAGTAGGTGGACCCCAGCTGGGACATGTGTTGGTTGTTTCTGACTTCATAGGGCCAACCGTTCCATGAGGTACGGTCAGAACAGTGCATAGGGCCCATGATATTTTCAGGGATTCACGAAAATATTTTAATTTTAGTTTATTTTAAAATCAGAAGAAAAAATAAATATAATGAGTATATATAAGAATAAATCCAGTCTGGATTATATTAAAGATTAATATAATCTTTATAACAATGCACTCATACAATCTAATTTTCAATATTTATTGTTTTATAGAGAAAGGGTCTCACAAAGGCAAAAGTGCCTATCTAGGGCTCATGAAAGTCATAATGCAGTCTTGCAATTCAGGGCAAGTCTATTGCTTTAAAATTTTAAAGCATATAATTTTCCAAATTATGGGACATTACAACATTTAACACAAATATGGTAATTTATTAATCTTCACCTCATTCAAATATAGGCATTTAAAATTAACAGCTAAATCTATACTTGGTGTAAAAATAACTTGGTCATGCTACAGAAGCAGTGACTGAGGAGGAGCTTCCTGTGTCTTTGCTATAAATTAAAATTAACAGGAATGCCTTCATTCTCTGCCTCATGGTTGTTTTCTAGTCTTCTACATTATTAATCATTGCATTTCCATAGAAACCACACTTGTTATTCAAAGTATATTAGGAAACATTCAAATTATGAAGGCTTATTAATGTGAGGAAAATATTCTTTCCCTTTCAGTTGATTCCTATCAGGCTTAGTTGAGATAATCTGGGAACTAATAATCTGGGAACCAACAGACATGTTGGTCCTGCAGGAAGGCCAGGGAGAGTCCCGGTCTAATCTACTCCATATCTTTGGGCAGTATCTTATTATAACCAAAAGTTAGAGTCACTCACATCAAGCTTCACTTCTCCAATACATATTCTAAAAGGCTTATCTTGTGAAGAATAAGTAAGAATAAGAACAAACAAGTCACGAGCTATAAAGTGGCCCTTGTAACCAAACCTAAAAGAAGTAGGATAATCTCCTTTAGAGATTTGTAAGACAATAGTTGCAGTGCTGACTTTTTCAAATATGCTAGGAAAAAATGTTTACATTCTAGTCCTAAAAGCCTTCAAATGAGAATGTTTTCTAGTAAGGGGGCACCATTTCTGTATTTTGGGTATAGGAGTTTAGTAAGAAGAATTGGGGGAACTCTGATCTGCTCTGTATATTGGAGAGTATTTTGATATTTGGCACCTGGGGAGGGAAATGGGAGGAACCAGTAAGACAGTCACCGCAAGGGAGAAAGGGCAGAGAAATAACAGCTGGGGGAGGGAGGCTCAGAGAAGGGGGTATAGAAAGGATTTCAGAGGTCAAATTGTACACACTAGAGATTTATAAATTGTTTGCTGCGCCCTGTGCAAGGTGGGCCTTCCATGACCCCCAAGTCTTCAGCATATTCATGTGTATTTTGAGTGAGTGCTTTTTGTGTGGAAAATGGTGAAAAGGGTGAGTTTCATGTGTGGCCATTATGGTCACAGCCAATACTAGAGGAGAGGGAGTGGACACCAAGAAGTCCATAGGACAGTAGGTAGGCTCCCTGAGCATTCGAAGAAATCCTGGGGTCATGGGGATGGCTTTGCACTTCCACAGTCTATGGAATCAACCAATTCAAAGCAATTTTATATAGTTCTTAAAAGATAAGGAGGCCCCATGTTTGACTCCAGTTTAAAGACAGTGATGCAAAGCTATAAATTTAGCATTAACTCAGTCGTTAAGAATTGAGAAATGGCAAGATGGATGGGGAAGGATCATTTCCTCCTTCCGTATTGAAGGCCCCGAAATGAGAACTCCTGCCAACACTTTCACCTTCCTGGGGAGTCATTGGTGACGAAATTGCTCCTCTCTCTCTCTCTCTCTCTCTCTCTCTCTCTCTCTCTCTGTGAGGGTAAGGAAGTCAATTTTAGCCTCAGGTCCAAGTCACTCTTTTCATTTAGCTTCCCTGTTGTTTTTGAACCATATCTTACTCCTTGATCTATTCATATTTTATTGGTTCAATCTCTAGGGAAAGTATGGATATGCTGAATTGGACCTCCTCAGCACAATGTTAATCCAAGAGAAAGGTGGGATGACTATTACGAGTCGCTCTCATTTTAGCAAAAAGAAATAGTGCAACTAAGCAGTACTACCAGCACTCCTCTGAGGGCCTCCTACACCATGCTCGCTGGCTGTTGTCTGTAAGGAAACCTGTCTTGTTTCTCCCCTGCTGCTGACCTCATGTGATCATGCAGCCTGTTTCTTTCTCCAAGGTGGTTGGAGTCAATGCATCTAAAGCTGCTGATCGCTGTGAGATTCTGTTATTCGAAAGTGCATTTGCAAGTTTTCTCATCATTGGACACACGTGACACTTAAAAATTTACATTTTTTAGAAATTTGATCTCACCCAACGTCCCTCCATAGATAGACTGTCATTTGATTGGGACAGTGTTATTTCGCTGCCGATTTAAGATTTAAACAAAATGTCTGTTTCAAGCTTCACTTTCTCTTCTCTGAAAATGAAAGCTTTCCTCCCTCTCTGAACCATATAGCTGAGTGCTCCTGCCATCGCTCGGGTGAGTTCTTTTCACAAGAACTTGATTACTATCTGTCCTCCCCAGGTTGCAAGCTCCTCTCCTGTTCCTCAGCAACTAGCACAGGGCATGGCTAGCATAGCACAGGAGGACAATTATTGCTTACAGAAAAGATACATTTAGTTAGTATAGTTTATACTTGACTTGCATGTGTAAATCTTACTCGCCTATCAAGAAGAGGCAATTCTTTTCTTTCTTATAGCACCAAGCTCAATTTGGGGCCAATTAAACAGGACATAATTATCTGAAGACATTTATCTGACTATGGATGGTCAGTGGACTTTCTTTCCCTTCCTTCCCCTGCCAGGCTCATGTATTAAGACTCTGTACCTAAGTTTTCATAATGCCAAAATAAGCAGGTTATTATTTCTAAAAAGTCAATTAATAGACAATTTTAGTCCTTCCCCACTACCCCCTCATTCCCACTTAGTCGTTGGAATGTTTTACTTTTTAATTACTTTTTAAACGCACACAAAATTTACCATCTTAACCATTTTTAAATATACAGTTCGATGGCATTAAATACATTTACATTGTTGTGCTACTATCAGAACCATCCATCCACAGAACTCTTCATCTTGTAAACCTGAAACTCTGTCCCCATTAAATAATAGTTCCCCATTCCTCCCTTCCTCCAGGCCCTGTCAACCACCATTCTACTTTCTCTTTCTATGAATATAACTACTCTAGATACCTTACATAAGCAGAATTATATAGTACTTAACATTTTGTGACTGGCTTATTTAACTTAGTATAAAGTACTCAAGGTTTATCTATGTTGTAGAATATCAGAACTTCCTTCTTTTTGAAGGCTGAATAGTATTCCTTTTTATGTTGTATAGAAAACCTACACCTCTGCTGTGTGTCTCTCCTTTACTCTCATGCTATTACCACACTCACCACACTTCTGACACCATACATGTGGGAGTTTTCCTCAAACCAAGCAATTCTCTGCAACTCCAGCTGGGCATCCTACAGTTTATTCTGACACTATTAACTTGGAGATGGCAGCAGATTCCACAGGTTAAAAGCTCAGCCCCACAAGACGATTCCCCTCCTTCACACGCCAATTGCAAATGCAGTTTGTCACCTGTGCTTCTGACTAATCAGCTATAAATCAGAAGTTCCCATGATCCTCTCTTCAAGTTCAATCAATTTGCTAGAGTGGCTCACAGAATTCAGGGAAACAGTTTACTTACATTTACCAGTTTATTATAAAAGAATATGATAAAGGATACAGATGAACATCTAGGTGGAAGAGATGCATAGGATAAAGTATGTATTTGCCATCTCTGGGTGTGCCACTCTCCCAGTACCTCCATGTGTTCATGAACCTGGAAGCTCTCTGGACCCCATACTTTTGGGATTTTTATGGAGGCTTTATCATGTAGGCATGATGGATAATTAACTCCATTTCCAGCCCCTCTCCCCTCTCTGGAGAATGGGGGTTGGGTCTGAAAGTTCCAAGCTTCTAATCATGGGTTGGTCTTTCTGGTGACCAGCCCCCATCCAGGAGTCCATCCAGAGTTACCTGGAAAGACACTGCTGTCACCCAGGAAATTCCAAGGGATTTAGAAACTCTGTGTAAGGAACCAAAGACCAAATATTAGAACAAAAGATGCTCCTAGTGTTTTTATCACTTAGGAGATTACAAGGGTTTTAGGAGCCCTGTGTCAGGAACCAGGGCAGAGACCTGTATGTATTTTTTCTATTATCTCACATAAGTATATACCACATTTTGTTTATCTATCCATCCATCAATAGACAGTTTGGTTGCTTTTACTTCTTGACTACTGAGAATAATGTTGCTATGACCATGGGTGTTCAAATATTTCTGCCAGACCCTGCTTTCAGTCCTTTTGAATATATACCTAGAAGTGGAATTGCTGAATCATATGGTAGTTCTATTTTTAATTTTTTGAGGAACCACCACACTGTTTTCCACAGTAGATGCACCAATTTACATTCTCACCCACAGGGTACAAGTTTCCGATTTCTCCACATCCTCACCAACACTTATTTTTTGATAGTAGCCATCCTAATGAGTATGAGGTGCTTCAGCTTCTTTAATCAGCACAAGATCCACAAAGACCTCACTCCCATGAGCATATGTGCTTTATTTCTTGCTACCCAAAGTGTGGTCTGTGGACCTGCATCCTGGACACCACCTGGGTGAATTTGGTTTGCAGAACCTCAGCCTCCCCCCAGCCCTACAGAATCAGACTCTGTATTTTAACAAGATCCCAGGTGAGTCTGAGAAGTGCTGATCTACCTGCAATGGAAGCTCTGCAGAGGATCAGAGACTCAGAAGAATATGAACCTCACTTGGGCTCTGCAAAATGAGGCATTGCTGGATAAAGCAAGCTGGGGTTTTTCTATGGTTGATAGATTTATGGTATATTCATTCTCTCTCTCAAAGAAATAAACGTAGAAAGAAAGTGTAATCAGATAAAAATAAATACTTTGCCCAACTCTTCACATTACTATTTCAAAGATAAGAAGAAAAACACAAAGCAGGATAATGGATTTTCTTTCTTAAACACTACATCATCATCTGGCCTCTGTTTGAGAAATTATACAATGCTGAAAGCATTTCCAGTTCATTCTATAAATTCTATTATAACTAGAATAATAATAATTTGGGGCAAGAGAGTCAGTTAGGGGGAGGCAATAGCATCATAAAACTTAAGTTTGCATAGCGTTGTTCTTGCATAGTATGCTTAACAATAAATACATGGTAATCTCTATCTAGTTGAAAGGGCATCCCAGGCCAGTATGAGCGAAGCATAGAGGCATAAAACAGCCTAATAGCAATAACAATAATAACCATTATTGAATGGTTATTAGGGACTGGGCCCTTTCTAAGCATCTCATATGAATTAACTAGTATACGTTCTTGCATTCTAAACAGGCAAGCAATGTCAAAGATAGGGTTAGAGAAGAAAGGCAGGGCCAACAAGCAAGTAGCAGGTTCCAGACATTAGACTCAGTTATTACCATTTTACAAAAAAAAGTATCTCCAGGTAAACCTACTTGTGACTTTGTCCCATAGGGAATTGCAGACTTTTTTCCTGAAAGAGAGTGAATCATTCTTGCTCTCATGGGGATACCTTGGGATACAATCTGAAATAAAATCAGAAATATCAATTTTAATTTCCATAATGCGGCATCATGCAAATAAGATAGATATTGATTTTAAAATGTGATTATTGAAGTATTTTCCAAAAATCAAAAAATAATGTAAAGGTCCATGAGAACACAGTATGGTAGAAAATCAATAAAAACTACGTTCCTGCAAATTTTAGTTTTTAGGTTTTTTTTAACCTTTAGATTTTAGAATAAATGTCAAGTTTATTTGGTCTAAATCAAATATTACAAGCGAAGAAATGGTTCATTGTCAGAGAGATTAAGTTATTTTTCTCATGATCACAAAAGAGAGTAATGCATGAGGAGTAAATCCCAGGATTCCTGAAATCCAGTGCAAAGTGTTTTCCTACACATGCCTAAGAAAAATGTGGAAATGCAAATGGCAGTTATATTGACTTATATATCATTTCAAAGACACACTGTTGCAAAAATACTATCAATAAAAATACATTATTTCTCTTCACATTTCCAAGATACATGATAGTGAGAAGTTTGGCGACATTGAATCCATATAAGGAAAATCTGCAACAGGCACACAATCCAAACACTGAGAGCTCATTGGTTTCAGAATTCAGAAGTTTTCAAATTTTAGATAGGCGATGTAGTGCATATGTGGTTATTATATGACACACAGAGGAGTCTAGGGCACCGCCCCATAACACAATATTTCTTTAGTAAAACACATTCACACGAAATGAGATTTTTTTAAAAAGGCTATAAAAAGCCTCACATCAGGTCAAGTTTGCTGCTGAGTGGGTGATGAAAAAGCTTTCTAGTCCCAGAACTTCTGGAGTACAGAGTTGTGGATAAGAGATTATGGACCTAAGTAGTCAAAAGAATGGAGGTCGCCTGCTTCCTCTCACCCTGGATGCCATCTCAGATCACACTTCTGTAGGCAGAGGTTCACGATACTGTTGAGAGCCCAGTGTCAGAAGTGATGATCAAGTTCCCACCTGATACAGTATCTGCCTGCCCCACAACCTGCTCTGGTCCCCCCAGGTGCTTCAAGTGTGAAATGTTCACCCTGTTGTGAAATTTAGAAGTTTGAAAACCTTTGTAAGATGAGCTCTCATGCAGAGGTTTCTTTGGCATTAAGTGGTGCTTTGAACTAGGAGAAATCAAGACTGTGCAGTTGTTGAAAAACAGCAGGTGTTATTTTCTATAAGGAAAATGCATTAACAAGGTACCTGATCTTCCAGACCAATGGATTTCAAGGCTTGTCGTCCTCTATAAGAAAGGGCCAAATTAATGCTTCTTCCACGTGCAAATTTAGTCACTCGTATATCTAAGATATTGGAAGTAAACCCCATGTTACACACACTTTCTTATATCCTAATACAGGATGAGCATAGAGCACCTGAAAAACTGGTGCCATCTGGACCAAATTAAAAGACCTTGTTAACTCTTTTAAAGAAAACACGGATAGTAATATATTTATATTAAATTAAATTTAGATAGTTGAGGTTTTTAATGAAATCTAACAGTTCATCTTTTAAAATTATTTTCTTTTTAAAATCTAAGGAGTTGCCAACAAACAAATGAAAGGATGCTCAACATCACTAATCATTAGAGAAATGCAAATCAAAACTACAATGAGGTATCACCTCACACTGGTTAGAATGGCCATCATCAAAAAACCTACAAACAGTAAATGCTGGAGAGGGTGTGGAGAAAAGGGAACCCTCTTGCACTGTTGGTGGGAATGTAAATTGATACAGCCACTACGGAAAACAGTACGGAGGTTCTTTAAAAAACTAAAAATAGAACTACCATACGACCCAGCAATCCCACTACTGGGCCATATACCCTGAGAAAACCATAATTCAAAAAGAGACATGTACCACAATGTTCACTGCAGCTCTATTTACAATAGCCAGGACATGGAAGCAACCTAAGTGTCCATCGACAGATGATTGGATAAAGAAGATGTGGTACATATATGCAATGGAATATTACTCAGCCATAAAAAGAAATGAAATTGAGTTATTTGCAGTGAGGTGGATGGACCTAGAGACTGTCATACAGAGTGAAGTAAGTCAGAAAGAAAAACAAATACCGTATGCTAACACATATATATGGAATCTAAAAAAAAAAATGGTTCTGAAGAACCTAGGGGCAGGACAGGAATAAAGATGCAGACGTAGAGAATGGACTTGAGGACACGGGAAGGGGGAAGGGTAAGCTGGGACGAAGTGAGAGAGTGGCATGGACATGCATACACTACCAAATGTAAAATAAATAGCTAGTGGTAAGCAGCCACGTAGCGCAGGGAGATCAGCTCAGTGCTTTGTGACCACCTAGAGGGGTGGGATAGGGAGGGTGGGAGGGAGACGTAAGAGGGAGGGGATACTGGGATATATGTATATGTAAAGCTGATTCACTTTGTTATAAAGCAGAAACTAACACACCATTGTAAAGCAATTATACTCCAATAACGATGTTAAAAAAAAAAAAGATAAAAAATCTAAGGAGGAAGAAGTCAAAGAATCAGAACAACATCTCACATTATTCAGTATTGTCTTACCTTCTCTAGCTTCATATACATTAACTTGGAAATTCCTCTTGGCAAGGAAGCATGCATTTAATGATCCAACCTAGGAATCAAAGCAATTTTTTTCATATTTTTATTTGATTCCACAAATACAGGGAATTTTTGCTGGCTAAATGCAACATCATGTGTGGTCATAGCCTCAGTCATCACATTGATTTACTCAGTCACTACTGGAAAATACCATTTGCAAAAATAATGGGATTAACCCAAGATTAAGCAGTATAATTTTCAAGGAAGTTTTGGTTTTTCTCTTTTTTTTAGTTTTGTATGATGAGATATAACTTTCATACAGAACAATCATAAACCATGTGTACAGTTTACAGAATAATTAGAAAGCAAACACCCATATAGCCACTCTGATCAAAAAGTAGAACATTGCCAATCTCCTATAGCTCCCCCAAACTCCTCCCCAGTTACAATCCCCGAACTTTCACCTAGAGGTAAACATTCTGACTTTTGTGATAACCAATCTTTGCTTCTTTATAGTTTTACCACTTAGGTATACCTCCCTAGGCAATATAATTTAATTTTGTCTGCTTTTGAATCAGATAATTAGAATCACACTTGTGTATTTTTATTTGCAGATGCTTCTTTAACTCAATAATATGCTGATGAGATCCATCCATATGATCTCACATAAAATCCATTTTCATTACTGTATGATTTTTCATTATGTGAAATCTCACAGACTATTTAACCATTTTACTGTTGAAGGACATTTGAGTTGTTTCTGGCCTGAGAATATTATTTTTTCCAGTTTTATTGAGATCTAATTGATATATAAATTGTATAAATTTAAGGTATACAGCATAATGGTTTGATATATGTGTATGCTGTGAATTGATGGCCTGGGTCAATTAACGATGCTGCAAAGAACATTTCTGTACATGTATCCTGGTACACATGTGCATGATTTTTCTCTAGGGTTTTATGCACAGAAGTGGAAGCCCTGATCAAAGGTTTATGTATCTTCACCTTTATTATGCCAAACTGTTTCAAAATTTTATACTAATGTGTTTTCCTATCAGCAGCTTCTGAGAGTTCATCTTTGCCAGCACTTGGTGTTCTCAAACTTTTAAACATAGTTGTGGTTGGGTAAGGTGAGGAGGAGTATAGGTTTAATTTACATAAATAAATAGTTGTTAATAAAGAGATTGAACACTTTTTCATATATTGATTACCTCTTTGGATCTCCTCTTTTGTAAAGTGTCTGTCTTGCCCATTTTAGGTTGAGTTGTCTGTTTTTTCTTCTATCGATCATTTGAGCTATTCAGAGATCTGAGTACATGGTATGTCATTTTTAAATGTTGCAAATATCTTTTTCCATTCTGTGGCTTGCTTTTTAAACTATATAGTATCTTTAATGATGAGAATTTATTTTAATGTAGTCACATTTATGACTCTTTTACATTATCATTAATGCATTTGGTATCCTGCTTAAGAAATCTTTCCCTACTTTGAGATTATAACAACTTTTTGTTTATTGCCATCTCAAAGCTTTATAGTGTTGCCCTCCTAAATAGCTTTATATAGGTTGCAGTGATTAATGCCTCACCACTAGCAACTTAAATTTGAGAACACCATCTATATTTAATTATCACACTCGAATTTTCAGCAGCATTCAATACTGTTAACTAACCTTTCTTCTTGAAACACTAAATTTCCTTCATTTTCTGTTATTTCCATACATCTCTGGCCATTGCCTCTTTCTGTCTTTCACCCTTGCAAAGAAGGACAATCAAATGTTGGGGTTTCTTAAGCCTCCATCCTGGTCTATCTTCCACATCCATGGTGATGCAAAAACTTACATCTCGCACTTAGATCTCTTTTTTGAGCTCATGCATATAGATGTTTAATTGATGTACCTTTTTAAATGTCTCAAAGCACCTCAGAATCAACAGATATAAATTGAAACTTGTGATCCTTGCCCCAAATTGTGTCAGTTCTCTTCACATGAGATGGATGGGATGTCTCAATGAATGACATCTCATCCATCCAGTTGCTCAAGCTAGAAATCTAAGAGTCATCTGTGGCACCTCTCTCTCTCTCATTCTCCACATCCAATCCATTCCAAGTTCTGCCAATTCTACCCTGTAATGTTTCTCCATCTATCCATCTCTTTTCATGCTGCTAGTTATCATAATCATTGTGCTTGATTAATATCAAGTTTCCTTTTTATTCTACCAGCATTCATCTGACTTCTTGACCATTGATTCTCCACAAGCAGCCATTTGGTGTAATAGTGAAACAGGTCATTTGAATGAAATCTTCTGCTAAGAGAAAAAGGAAGCCCAGGCAGGTGAACTTGGCATTTGGAGCCACACCTAGGGTTATCTACTGATTACAGGGGAGGCAAAGAATTTCAACAGAATTTTTGATAGATTCATGAAGTTAGAAGGACAAAATCTGGAGTTTAGGACATGTATCCCAACCTCCTGTTCAGAAGGGTTTAATAAATGCCCAGGCTTTGGGTTAGGACCCTAAACAGGTATATCTTAGAAGTAGGGTAAACTGGAAATAAATCAATGATCAAAAGGACCAAAGTAGGCTTAGGAATCATCTCTAGCCCTGATTGGATTATGTTCATCTGGGATTGCTGGTAACCACAGCCACCTGACAGAAGCAAACATAATCTTCTCAGAGAAAAATGACATCATCGTAGGCCTAAGATTTTCTCCATAATATTTTTACATTATGGAGATCACATCACTGTTCTGCCCCAGCTTTGCTAGCCTTCTTTCAGCTGCTTGTACTCATCATGCTCTCCCTCACCAAAAGATTTCTGTGGCTAACAATCTTCTTCTCTTTCCTCTTTTTCTAGTAAATGCCCATTCATCCTCAGGTCTCCACTCAGCTTTACTTCCTTAAGGAAGCCTTCCTCAGCCACTCTAACTACCTCAAACCCCTTCTTATGAGTTCTCATAGTGCTACAGACTTTTCCTTTGAGAAATGTTAAGGGTTGAATTGTGACCCCCAAATTCATATGATGAAGTCCTAACCCCAGTAACTCAGTGTGACCTTATTTGGAGACAAGGTATTTACAGAAGTAATTAAGTTAAAATGAGGTCACTAGGGTGCCCCCAAATCCAATATGATGGGAGTCCTTATAAAAAGGGGGATTTGGATACTGAAACACTCATGGAGGGAAGATGATGTGAAGAGACACAGGGAGAAGACGTCCATCTACAAGCCAAGGAGAGAGACCCGGAACAGATCTTTCTTTCACATATCTCAGAAGGAGCCAACCCTCCTGACACCTTGATTTTAGACTTCTAGCCTCCAGAACTGTGAAACAATAAATATTTATTTTTTAAACCACTTGTTTGTGGTACTCTGTTACGGCAGCCCTAGGAAACTAATACAAAGTGCTCATCACAATTGAAAGTTTACATCCTTAGGGTGATTCTGTAATCAATAACTGTCTACCCCATTAAGCTGCAAACTGTTTTTGTTCACCATTTTATCCTTGGCCAAAACCATTGTGTTTGCAACATAATAAGTACCTGATCAATATTTGTTGAATGTATAAATGAATGGTAGAGATTACATTTTTAAATAAAATTTGTAACCAAACCAAGCCAAATTATACTGAGCATCTGTTATGCATGATTTAATCTGCTAGATTTTAGGGATCTAAAGTTTGTCAAGCTAAGTACTCAGGCCCACTGACACCTAATTTAGTTCAGGTGTCAATCTAGTTCAATCTAGTTTAATCTAGTTCAAGAAGAGACAAACATATAAACTAATCAATGTTTAGTAAATTTTATATAAAAATTTTGCAGATCCCCCACAGTATCTGAATTTCATATATGGGTTGGTTAAAAAAATATATAATAAATTTAATCATAAAACATTTATATATACTTTTTAAATAATTATATATTTCAGTCATATAATTTTATTCCATTTACCCAATGTTTTGTGCATATAGATTGAGATACCTTTCCCTGCAAAATAATTCTCGGCCCAGATGTGGAAATCAATGTTAAAAGAAAGAAAAACAAAAAGGGACTAAATGAAGTCTTAGAGAACATACAAGAAAGGGATTAATTTTGCCTTAAGGGATCTAGCAGATTGTATTTTTCAAAGATGGTCATAACAATACCTCTTCTGTTATTTGATCTCAACACTCCTTCAGCAAGAAATGGAGTTTATTTCTTCACTTTCTTGAATCCAGGAGGGCCTGTGATAGCCTTGATCAATAAAATGCAGTAGAAGCGACACCTGAGCCATTTCCAGGCATAGTCCTTAGCTGGCCTGGAAGCTTCTGCTTCCTGCCTTTTGGAAGTCAGTGATCATATAAGAAGAGTACCTATCTGGAGGCTGCTATGTGTGAGAAACCCAAGCCACATGGACAGGACACATGCAGTTGCTCTAATTAAGAGCCTCAGCTGAGCGTTTCACTCATCAACAACCAACACAAACTGCCAGCCATGGCAGTGCGCCATCTTGGACATCCAGCTTAGTCAAGCCTTCAGATGACTGCAGCCCCAGGCACATGGCAGAACACTCACAGAACTGTGAGGCATAATAATAGATTGTTGTTTTAGGCCACTAAGTTTTGGGGTAGTTTGTTACACAGCAATAGATAGCCAGAACAAAGGGATTGGTAAAAGCTTCCTGGAGAAGATTATTTTTTAGTTGAGTTGAAGAATAAGACTATTTTGACTTGTAGAGAAGAAGCAAATTGATAAAGAGTATGAATCCTTTGGAATTTTAAAAACAACTTTCAGGAGACATAGAAAAATGATTATTTGAAAAATATTTATTGATTCCTAAGTATTACAAGAATCTTTGTTAGGCATTAAAAGTGGTCCAAAGATAATACATAATGGCTGCCCCAAGGGAGTTCACAGTCTTGGCTGGATCTTCATTTTTTCAAATATTATTCATATATTTATTTAGCACATATATATTGATTTTTTTCTATGTGCCAGCTCTGTGCTAGATGCTAAGGATACAACCAAGAGCAAGATATATCTAGGTCTCTCAAGGGGATTACAGTCGATTATAACACAGAGTGATAAATAGTATGGTGGGGGAAGTGCAGCTATGAGAGTATGGAGAAAGGACCCTTAACCCAAATGTAGGGTTACAGAGTAAGATAGGGTATGACTTCTCAGAAAAAAATGAAATCTAAGCTGAGACTGAAAGAATGAATGGGAGTCAACCAAATAAGTGTGGGTGGGTCAGGAGGAAGAGGGTTCTAAGTAGAAGGAACACATGATAAAGGTTAAAAATAACTACTAGAAAGAATAAAACAGAAATCCAATTAAAGAAACAATAATAATAATGTACAAACCCAACAAGAAGTTGTTATGTATCATTCATTCATTGCTCTAACTCATTTAATCTTCTCTGCAGCCATATGAAGTAGATACTTTATTATCTTGTTTTACAGATATGGAAATTGAGGCACAGAGAAGTTAAGTGGCTCTCCTAAGGTAACACAGCTAGTGAGTGCTGGAGTTGGTATCAAGATTCAAATGGATCCAATCTGTCTCCAGAACACAGGCTCTTAATCAATAAAGTAGAAGTATGGGTGAATAGCATACAGTTGAAGATTGAGACCATGAATTAAGAGTGGCCCCAAGATTTGAGGTTTTGTTATATTTTTTCATTGTAGTACTGAACAGCGTGGATTCTATAGAGAGGAAGAAAACCACTGGAATCAAGCAGAGTGGGATCCAACCATTTGGATGGAATAGAAAGCAAGGAGTTGAAGTATTATTTGGATTAATGAACAGTAACAATTAAGTTGGATGGGATGGAAGGAAAATAGAGGGGACTGATGAATGGGGGAAGTCGGAGTTCCCTGTGAAGAATAGATGTAGGAGAAGCAACTGAATGAGAGAGCTAGGAAGTTAGGAGGCTTTGAACAGAGAGTCCTATATCCAACACTATTATCGTAGATGAGGCACTTCTGTGGAATGACAAGGTCGAAGTCCAGGATGTGGTCATGGGACTTTGAGACTGAAGTATGGTGGAGGTGGAAGGGATTGAAAGCACAGAATTCTAGGAACTAACAGGCTAAGGAACTGGTTGGGTCAGCAATGTAAACTTTGATAGTCACTCAGTGTGATGTCAGGGCTGGGGTATAGAAAAAAGATTATGAAGTCTTCAGTATTGGGTAGAAGTGGCCTAGAAGTTGATTGATGACAACAGTGAGGGGACAGAGGTGATATAAGTAGTATAAGTAACCTCAAAGGATTTGCACATAAAACTGGAGACAGAAAGGGCTGGAAGTTTCGGTGTAGAGTAAGGGTATCATGGCAACTCCCAATCTTGAGATACTTGAGCTGTGGGAGAAGGCTGCAAGAGAACTGCTGTCCTCAGGTTTAAGCTAAGGCCAGGAGTCTGAGGGGAAGTGCAATAAGTAAAGTGAAAACACTGGAAATTTTGCCTACCAAAAAACAGATCCAGTGGGCTCTGTGGAAGATTTTGCAAGGGAAGGGAGAAAAGAGAAGTTCAGCAGGGAGACACGAATCACAGAGCTAGATGAGGGTACACCTGCGAGGGCATACTTAACTAGAGGACCTCTGAGATGTGAGGCTGGTGCCTTCTCAGCAGCCCCCAGTCGATGTGGGGATTAAGGAGAGGGCCTTGCACCTGGGCAGTGTTTAGGGGACCTATTAGTACAATTGTAGGCACAGGAGGACCTGAGTCCTCTTCTACTATTTACTCCACATGAGTTTTTTTTCCTCTGCTCCAAGGCAACTTAGCATCTAAGCAATTAGATATTCTTTTTCTTAATAATCTGATGGTTCAGGGCTTGTGTCTCCTCTCACCATGGATACTGCAGCCACCTAACTTTCTTCATATTATTCAATTTCTGTAGACTGTGGTGGTTATTTTGTAGTCAGTCCCTATTTAAACCATTAAGCGTGTGGAAAGTTTAAAAATTTAATTTTGCAAAGCAATTCACATATTTAATATCCTGAAAGGCCAACCAAGAAATCCATGTTGAATTATTTTGTTAAATAAATATACCAGAGGTAAGAGGTGGTAAGTAGGCAGAACACAGAGGATTTTTAGGACATTGAAAATACTTTGTATGATACCCTAATTTTATACATTTATCCAAACCCACAGAACGTACAACACCAAGAGTGAACCACAAGGTAAACTATGAAATTTGAGTGATAATGATGTATCAATGTAGGTTCATCAACTGCAACAAATATACCATTCTGGTGGGGGAGGTTGATAATGGGGCCAGAGGTATATGGGAAATCTCTGTATTCCCCTTAATTTTGCTGTGAACCTTAAACTGTTCTAAAAAATATAGTCATAATAAGTAAGTAAGGACTTCCCTGGTGGTCCAGTGGTGAAGAATCTGCCTGCCAATGCAGGGGACACAGGTTCGATCCCTGGTCCAGGAAGATCCCACATGCCGCAGGGCAACTAAGCCCGCACACCACAACTACTGAAGCCTGCGCTCTCTAGAGCCTGTGCTCCACAACAAGAGAAGCCACCGCAATGAGAAGCCCGAGAACCGCAACAAAGAGTAGCCCTCACTCGCCGCAACTAGAGATAGCCCGTGCGCAGCAACGAAGACCCAGTGCAGCCAAAAAAAAAAAAAAGTAAGTAAATAAATAAATAAGCAAACCATTTTTTCCTGTGTAGCCACTACTTAAATTGAGAACACATTACTTGTTAACATTTGGTGTGTCTGAAGAGATCATTACAAATTGCTTCCCTCTTAATCCCTCAGTCTGAAGTGACTTCACCTTGTACTGTTGTCATCATTTTCTCATCAGTGATCAAGCTATCTCAGCTGACAGTATGACTTGGTGCTTGGCATAAAAAACTGTGTGTCTTAATATCTTTTTCATGCCTTTCTTCACACCTTTCCAGCAAGGCCCTGGACTCTTTTGTGTTTCACTAATCACAGCTCCTTTGATCTTCTTAATTCCCTTTTTTCCTCCCCTGATTTCTTCCAGCTTATGAAAAGTTGCCTGCCTATCTTCCCTTCACATGTGTGTTAAAGAATATCTAGTAAGGACAATAGTAAGTTGTATCAAGGAAAAGAAAAACTGTAAGCTAACTAAAGTTCATACAATAAAATAAATTTCTTCCAAAGGCTAAATTGCTCTATAGCATTAGGGAAAAAAATAGAAAGGATTAAAGGCTAGATAGAATAAGTCTCACTGAAGGAAAAGAGAAAGGTTTGTGAAACTCCTCTTTCTTTCACAGTATTATAATCATAACTGCTTCTTTTATGTTTGTGGAAAGCAGGACAGGGGAAGGATATTGA
This sequence comes from Eubalaena glacialis, assembly GCF_028564815.1. Lineage (NCBI taxonomy): Eukaryota > Metazoa > Chordata > Mammalia > Artiodactyla > Balaenidae > Eubalaena > Eubalaena glacialis. Next base: position 30,998,673 of record NC_083718.1, read on the forward strand.
TCAGGAGACCAACTTGGTCAGGAAAGTTGGAATGAGGCTAGAGGAAGTAATTTAGAAATGAGTTTTTCTTACTGGGAAAACAGGCCAGGGAGAAAGACAGTAGGACACACAAGCCACAATCTAAACAACGAAAGATCAGTGAACCTAATGTAGGGAAATGGTGTAACCGAGCAGGACCCTTTAGGGCCTTCCCAGGGCATGCCCTTCTGCCATGTCCTTTGCTTTAGCTGCTCTCTGAAGTACCTAGATAATAGTATCTGATGCACATTTCCTGAGTTGTTTTACAGATGTGAACCCCTCCCCCCCAACAAATGGAAGATGTTAACTACTTGATGACCATGAGCACATAGCCCCCACACCTCCTGAAGCCTAAGGATTGATAATGTTAACCCCTGTGACACTGCTCTGTTACCTCACTATCAACAAACCAGAGAATTGTGCATGAGCTGATCACATACCCTGCGATACCCACCCCTCACCTGGCCTTTAAAAATGCTTTGCTGAAACCCTTCAGGGAGTTCAGGGTTTTTTGGGCATGAGCCACCATCTCCTGGCATGGCCCTGCAATAAATCTTCCTCTGCTCCAAACTCCAACATGTCGGTTTGTTTGGCCTCACTGTGTGTCAGGCAGACGAACTTGCCTTTGGTGACAATGACAGAAAAGTGGAGAAACTGAGATTCAGAAGCAAGAAATCCATTCATCTGTTTCCTGGGAATTCAACTTGAATTATAGAGTAAATCAGCTGTAACAAATGATGTACAAACAAGAGTCTCAGTGACTGGGTTCAGAAGAGGCTCAGTTCCAAGCCAATAGTGGGCCAATGGTCTACTTTCATGGGTTTGTTATGTTACTTTTCTTTGACGAAAATTTGATTCCAGGATCTTGGGAGATGAAGCTGACTCAGGTGGAGATTCTCCTTCAATCCTTTCTAAGGTTGGAAGTGTTGATCCCTAACTCTCTAACACTTCTTGTGTTTACCAGTTGAGCATGTATAAATGGTTCCTCATGAGGCAGAAGGAAAAGAAGGAACCTCAGGTGATATGGACACAATAGGGTTAAATATAATCTTGGTTCATGAAAATATCAAGGGCTAGAGAGGATGAGGGCCAATAGGATCTCTTATGCATTGCTTGCAATGATCTCAAGTTGAGTATTCACATAACTGACAAGTCAGCAATTCCTCTAAAAGGCATATACCCAAGAGAAACTCCAGGAGACACATGCCAGAATATCCAGAGCCACAGTTTTCATAACTAAAAATAAACAAAATACTGGAAGCAGTCTAAATAGCCATCACAGAAGTATGGACAAATAAATTATGGTATATTTACACAATAAAATACTACAATATGAATACATTAGTAACACTACAAATAAAAAGAACATGTCCCAGATGACTTCATACTGCATGATACTCATATAATAAAGACAACTACAACTAAACCACAGATACATGTATATAACAATTTTTAGAAGTATATATTTTTAGAAGCATATTATTTATGTGTGTATATATATGATCAGCATATATCATATATACATAAAACTTTTATATATATTTCTAAAATCAAGAGAATGATAAACACAAGATTCAGGCCAATGTAATGGGTGGGAGAGAAGCACAGAGGCTGCTATAAGTCATTCAATGTATCAATTCCAGGTTGAGTGGTGAGTTCAAAAGTACTGCTGCTTATTATTATTAATAAACACACAAAAGAATAAACAAAAATGCCTTCTCCAAGACCAGTCATAATAAGATGTCCAATTCTGTATAACTAAGGTTTGAATAAAATTAAAAGAAAAAATATTGGTAGATGTTACATAAATTCAACTAGAAGGATTAGTAACATGGCTAATAAAGTACTTTTCAGACTCTAACTTTACTTCTCCTTCTTACTTTGTGTAAAATGCACTTAATCAGGAATGAAGTGCCTTCTTTAGTTGTTACACAGGCAAAAAGGCTAGCAAGACATAAAGATATAAATGCAAAGGAAAATGTGTGTACATCATTCTGAGCACACCACAAACTCTTGGTTAAGGCACAGCTGGTTCCTGTGCATCAATAGGGGAGGAGGGTGGTGAGAGGAGAGAAGAAACTAGGCAGGGTTAGACTCCTGGGAGCAATCAGCAGTTTTCATGCCAGTTCTTAGAGTTAAGCCTGGACAGAGCTAAGACAGTTCTATTAATGACATGGACAATTATGAAAAATCTCTATATTTCTTTTGAAGCACCAATAGTCCACAATAGTAAACAGTTTTGATCATAAAATAATTTGTAAATTAAATGTTTTATTAACAACTGGTCTAGCCTGTTTGCTTAAACAGAGCTCTGATGAGATTCCTGGGTTACGTAATTATGGATTTACCCAATTTATTGTTCTTCCATTTCTCTACTTCCTCTCGTCTTACTTCCTTCCTTAAAGGTCATATGCTTTGACCCCACCCTGACCCATTATATTGATGCCTAACATACCAATTTAAAAGATAATTTGAAAATTTCTTTTATATAAATGTGAGTGAGATAAGCTTCTCAGGCATTCAGCAGGTGTGGCTTTTTGTAATAGGATTCATTAACTTTCTGCTGATTCCCATGTGACCTCTTCAGCAATGATTGTTCAAGTGTCCAATGATCATGAGAAAACTGTACCTTTTAATTTATAAATGCTGACTTTGACAGGAAGAGGCAACATGATTATAAAAATGTCATACCTTTTATGCCTTTTAATATAATGTGTTTGAAATTAATCTGATAATGTAATGTTAAACATGTGTCAACTGTTTTTGACCTAATGAAGCATATAAAACTCTCCCTAAGAATCACAGAGTTTGTTTGTTTATGAGTCTGTCACCAAACAGACTTTAGTAAAGCCTGTTACTACCTCCTACTCATGAAACTATAGCTTGGTCTCTGAAGAATTTGATCTTTGAACATAGCAATGTAATGAGAAGAGCAAGACTGTTAACTGTACTTACTCTGAAATAAGCAAATAAAAGTGTCTTCAGGGACTTCCCTGGTGGTCCAGTGGGTAAGACGCTGAGCTCCCAAAGCAGGGGGCCTGTGTTCAATCCCTGGTCGGGGAACTAGATCCCACATGCATGACACAACTGAGAGTTTGCATGCCACAACTAAAAAGCCCACATGCTGCAACTAAGAGTCTGCATGCCGCAACTAAGAAGTCCACATGCTGCAACTAAAAAAGATCCCACGTGCCGCAACTAAAGATCCCACATGCCGCAACTAAAGATCCCACATGCCGCAACAAAACATCCCACGTGCCACAACGAAGATCCCTCATGCCACAGCTAAGACCCGGTGCAGCCTAAATAAACAAATAATGAATAAATATTTTTTTAAAAAAGGTCTTCATACTTTGTAACTATTCCATCTGCTAGAATTGTGTATGCTATGCCAAATGTTGTTTTATTATTTAAACCTTACTCTGAACTCTCTGACCTGTATCAACTGAGTTTGGTCTCTAAGGCAGAGCAATAGTCTTGATTTTCCCTCCTTTGATGATGATAAGATGAATGCCCCACACACTTTCAAGTAGGGGCTCTTAGGAAAGCTTGTTCATGACTTTTTCTCTGGCCTAGATCCTTCTCCAGAATACTATCTCTGACTACTGAACCTCTCTTCTTGGGTGTCTTACAGGAATCTTCATCTCAACATACCTCATATTCAGCTTATTCCCACTCCTCAACCTTCAAACCCTTCTCCTCCTCTGTAGTTCTTAGTGAATGGCAACTCTGCCCACTATTTCACCCAACCAGGATACCTCAGAGAATATTTAATGCCCCTCCCTACCTACCAATATACATTTAATTAGGTGACAAGTCCTATTTATTGCACCTCTTGACTCTCTCTCAAAATAGATCTCCTACCCATACCTTCCACCTTCCTTATATGGGGCCCTCATTACCCTTCACCAGGACTACTACAAGTTTTCTAATAACTCTCCCTCCCCCCAGTCTCTACCTATTTAAGCCATACTTCCACCAGAGCTAGTTATCTTCTAAAACAGAAATCAAACGATACATTTTCTTTCTTAAAATCCTTTAATGGCTCCTCATAAGTCCTTCGGAAAAAGTCCCAAATTTTCAACATGGCATAAAAGACTTTTACATGGGAACCCAGCCTCTCTCTCCAGCTCATTTTTTGCTATTCCCTTGTACTATCTGTAAGAGGTATACCAAAGTCACTGTATATTTCCTGAATATGCCATGCACTTTTATACTTACGTGCCTTTGAACCTAATGTTCCCTTTGCCTGGACTATTTTTTTCTGCTTTAGCCTTCATTCAAGACTCATGTTGTCTGTGCAATTTCTCTCAGCATCTCTCCTACTCCAAAAGACTTGTCTTTTCTTCTTTAATTCCATGAATGTATATGTGTGTGTGTGTGTGTGTGTGTGTATGTGTATATATATATATATGTGTGTTTTAACATCTCTCATAATTAACTAAATTATTTATTTACATTCCTGTCTGACTTTCCCACCAGGCTGTGACTACCCAGGGAATAATGATATGTGATGTATGACTTGTACTTTATCAATCTTTCTATTCCTGGTACAGACCTGATACTTAGTAAAAACCTTAACATTTTTTAATAAAAAATTAGAAAATACAGATAAACATGAAGAAAAAAGTAATCTCCCACAATCTTACCATCAGGGAGAACCGGTGTTAAGATTTTCTATGTATGTAAAGCAAACGATATTTCTTTTAAAAATGGTAGCAGGATATATATTTTATTTCATAATTTCCTTTAAAAAATGAATAGTATACTGTGAATATATTTCCAAGTCATAAAATATTTTAAATCATAATACTTGATAATTACATTACATTTCATTGTATGCAATGCCCTTATATTTGTACATTTGAGTTATTTTAATTTTTTAGGATTATAAATGATTGCATGGTGCCCACTGAGTTCTTTTGATAAAATCACAGTAATGAAATGGTCCATCAAAGCACAGGTCTTAGTGGCAGGGACCAAACTCTCAGAAACTTCTGAGATCTACACCCTCTTTCTGTGTGCCCCATTGGTTCTTAGGCCTTAGTACCAGGGAGGAATGGAATAAATATAACAGGGTAACGAGAAAGGAGGGAGAAGACAATCTGAGATAAGTGGAGGAGATGATTTTGATTGCCTGGAGTGTGGGAGGAGTTTGCTGTATCTTCTTTGGTTTTGTTTTTAGAATAGCTGCAAAGTACGTGAAGGAGATTGAGAATGAGTGAGATTTTTAGAAGGTTTTGTTACAGGTTTTGAACATACTCCAGATTTGGTGTTTTTGAGAGACCACATTAAAGATTCTAATGCTTTTAATTCCCCTCAGGTTGAAGGACGATCGTTCCTCTAAATGCAGTGCCTTGCTGAGGCTGACTTCGAGAGAGAGCGCTGATGCTGCTTTCCGCAATTCCCCCCTATTTTTAAGACAATCAGCATGTATTTTTTCAAATTGTCCTCCAGAAAAAAGTACCAATTTAGATTATCATCAACAGTGGATGAGTGCTCTTTTCTCTTTGAGTGGACAGATAGATGAATAGGTGGATGGATAGATGTTTATGGACAGATGGACAAACAGTATTTTGGAACCAATGAAAAGGAAAGCAAAACACGTTCCTTGCAGGCAGTTAATTATACTTTGATCTGTCTAGAGTTACTGGTTCCATTCCAGGTACTGCTCATCAGGTAGCAAATGAAATAAACTCTGAGCAAGGAATTCTGTTTTATGTAGGTGAGAACAGGATTTATGAGGCACCTTAGAAGTCCATCAAGGTAGCAAAAAAAAAAAAAATCTCAAAATGTTAGTTTGGTGTGTTAGAGAAATATAGATACTTGAGCAAGATAGCTGAAAGAAAACTTGTTCTGTGGGAGGAAATGAAGCACAAGCAAAATTACAAAAGAGATTGAGGAAAGCTGGTAGAGTGAGATGAAAACTTATCCCTAGCCATTGAGCAAATGCAGGATGACATCTGTGGTCACAAAAAAAATCCACTCTACTTCTGTTTGTAGAAGTTGCTAGATATCAGGGAAGTAATAAAGGTTTTTCATACACAGGTTTTAGTGCCTGAAGAGCAGAAAACAAGAGTGGAGTGAATAGAGTTTTGTTTATTTTAATAATAAAAAAAATAATAATAAAGGTAATTAAGTTATTTACATGGTTTGTCTCATCAATATTTGCATAAAATAAAAAGTATACACTTGAACCAACTATATATAGACCTATATATGGAACTATTATAGACCTTGACCAAAGATTATGAAACATTTGATGGTTTATATGTGTCCAGAATATTTATTTTGGAGAAAGTAAAAATTCTGGGTGACATTTGATTTCTGTTTTTACGAATACTACATTGAGAACAAAGCTAGAGATCTGTGAGTGAGGAAGTATGAAAAAGAAGCAGCATAATTGTAGAATTAAAAGACCTAGGGACCGGCACATATATACAATGGAATATTTCTCAGCCGTGGAAGAAACGAAATTGAGTTATTTGTAGTGAGGTGGATGGACCTAGAGACTGTCATACAGAGTGAAGTAAGTCAGAAAGAGAAAAACAAATACCGTATGCTAACACATATATATGGAATCTAAAAAAAAAAAAAAAAAAAAAAAAATGGTCCTGAAGAACCTAGGGGCAGGACAGGAATAAAGACACAGACATAGAGAATGGATTTGAGGACACGGAGAGCGGGAAGTGTAAGCTGGGAAGAAGTGAGAGAGAGGCATGGACTTATATATACTACCAAATGTAAAATAGATAGCTAGTGGGAAGCAGCCGTATAGCACAGGGAGATCAGCTCAGTGCTTTGTGACCATCTAGAGGGGTGGGATAGGGAGGGTGGGAGGAAGATGCAAGAGGGAGGGATACTGGGATATATGTATATGTATAGCTGATTCACTTTGTTATAAAGCAGAAACTAACACACAATTGTAAAGCAATTATACTCCAATAAAGATGTTAATAAATAAATAAATAATAAAAATAAAACAAGTTAAAAAAAAAAAAAAAGACCTAGGGACCTAGTTTTAGCCCATGATGAAGAAAACGAGACGCAGAGAGGGTAAGATTTCTTGGGCTTCCAGCTGGCTGCAGCCTCTCCTCCTCCTCCTCACTGTCTTCTGCTCTTTCTGTCCAACTGAGCTGAGTGAAGAGTGAGCTCTGAGGGGAAACATCCTAGGGGGAAAGGGCAGAAAACACCATCTAGGGCCAATTTGGCGTCAGGACTATTTTGAGCCTATAAATCTGTGACAGAATTATCATCCATAGAAGTGAGACACAACCTCTCATAGAATCAAGGTCAAGCAGTTTCAAAGACAATGACTTGAATACTAGGGGACAGGGCACAATTAACAACAGTAAGTCATAAAATGCACAAGTCTCCTTACCCTGATGTTTTGAATGACTTTACCCTCTAAATAGCTCTTAATGGAGAATTTTGCTGGGTCAAACATAGGGAGAAGGGAGTGGGGTTGCTTGTCAACAGGGGAGACAAAAGAAATGCTTCAATATTGCCCTAAAATACATCTTCAAAGTGTGTGCCAGAACAATGCACACATACTTCAACAGAAGGCTGCAGCTAAGGCTGGAATGCTTAATAGTCCTTTCAGCTAAAACTCTTAAACTTCAGCCAAAAAGTGAGGGCTCAGTAGCTGTAGTTGTCACTGAAATCTCTGGTCATTTCCATCATACCTGTAAACATTGAAAATAGTCACCTCAGAAGCAGCATTTCTGAATACCAAGGACCTGAATACCTACATATCTTAAGGACACATATGCAGGATAGATGGCCTTTCTTTTGACTTCTCTGGCTTGTCACTTTGTGAAGAAAACACGTCTTACTCTAACACAAAGTAAGGCGGCTTGTGTGGCAGTTTTTTCCCCTAGGTCAACTTGTTAGAATTGGAAAACTGTAAAACTCCTTCCAGCCTGAAAAGTAGAGATTGTTTTTCAAATTAGTCCTTCAAAGGACTGCATTCCTTATGATTCCATTCTGATGAAAAATATTGTCTTTCTTTTAATTGCCCATAACTTCTAAGAGCATGATCCCCCATTTTGTTCTGAAAGCAAACTCATGCACACAAAATATTTTAGTGTGTTTGACAGTATAAGGCACTGGGATAACCTTCATAAAAGGAAAGGGAGCAGGACCCAAAGATAAGAAGATCTTTAGACTCATGAAGTTAAAAACCTTCTATGGGGAATACACTATGCATATCTATAACTTTAACAGAATGCAGTCTGTGAGAAAGGCAAGCAAAGCTCTGTGCGCATTTGCAGGAAGAGAGGTTCCCCCAGCTTCTAGGAGGTAATCACCATTGCAGGGGAAGGGGTTGGGAGCAGTGTTTCACACGAGAAGGAAGGTAACTAAGTCGATACAGTCATTTTGCTAAATATCCAGATTAACGTTCTTGAAAACCTGTTTTAACATCTTTTTCCATTCTTCAATAGCTAAACTTTCACCAATTTATGATCATGGTTTACAGTTTCTTTCACCTTTAGTTTCTAAGATTCTTTCATTGATCTATTGGCTCCTCTGACCTTTTGGACTTGACATGTCTTCAAAGAACAGAAATCAGCTGGTTAATCACAGAATCAGATAATCACTATGCTAGAGCAAAGACAAATTCTAAGGGTAATCTTTCACTAGGCAAGGCACCATTGGGAAAAAAATAAGTTCACTATATTCTTTGGACTTCTGAGTAAAGGTTCTCAGCTCCATTGCATTTTTTCCCCTGGGGCCCAGAGAGAGTCTTTAATGTAGTAGACAGTATGAAGGGCTAGGATCAGTCCATGGGGAGGAAGAGTATGGGAAAGGTGGGAAAAAAAACGCAAGGAAGTAGATGGGCAAGAAAATAATTTTGTCCTTTATGTATTGAATTTAACCTTCTTGAATTGCTCTATTTAGTCAATGTTTTTTCTCTTAATTTCCTCAATATTCAGACTTCCATCCAATGTGAAATTTCTTTTACCTTCATATCATTAAGAAGAGTTTTTCATCCCTCTCATTCATTCATCCAACAAATTAACTAACTAATGACATTAAGCAATGTTAGGCATGGTTCCAGCCATAAGAATCTATATCCTAGTTGGAGTAGATATTTAATAAATAGTTTACCTATTTACCAAAAACAAATAAAGTGTATAATTTCAGATACTGATAAATAATACAAAAAAACAAAAAACAGGGAGAAGATGAGGCCAGGCAGGTAGACAGGCTCAGTTCCTGTAGGGCTTTTGGTAAGGAGTTTGGATTTTATTTTATTTGTAATGGGAAACCACTGGAAGGTTTTAAGCAAACAGTGATAATTATCACACTAATGATTTAAAAGTGGCTGCTGCTTATCCACTGCCTGTGGATAAGAGTAGAAGCTGGGAGACCACTTAGGAGGAAATCAGGACTATGGATGAAGGATGATGATGGCCTGGACTAGGATGTTAGCAATGGCCAGAATTGAAATATATCTTGGATATAGAGCCACCACGGCTCACTGGTAGAGTGAAAGAGGAATGGGGTTTGCATAAAATGAAAAAAAGAATCAAACATGATTCCGAGGCATGGACCTGAGCAATAAGGTAAATAGAATTCTTTTGCAGAGGAATTTTAGTTGCTTCTTAATACACATGTATTAATTCATGTCTTCTATTTTCTAGCACATGTACGTATGCATGCACAGATAATGACATGTTTACGTGATGAAGAGTTCAAGTGTTATTCAGGGAGAAATCTGTGGATGATACCCACATTTTAATGCCTTCCAAAATCATATATCCAATCACATATTTGTTATCTCCCCTTGGACTTCTAAGAGACATTTTAAGATATATCACTGCTGCCACCCTAGTCCAAGTCTTGGTCAAACACAACAGCCTCTTAACTGGTGTATCTGGTCTTCTTACAATTTTTCCAACTCTTCTCTACATAACAGCCTAAGGAATCTTAAAATCGCAGCTTGCTTTCCTACTTAAAATCTTCCAATGGCTTTCCATCGTGTCTAGGATAAAATCTGTCTGCCTTGCCCTCTAAGATCCTAAGATCTCCGGCTATTTCATTCTCCCCAGCCTCAGCAGCTACTCTTCTCCACTCTCATTCTTTCTGCCTTCTGTCTGCTCCAAGAAAGTGCCCAGCCCATAATCTATCGCCTCAGTCTTTCTCTTCGGACAGTCGTTCATCTACCCAAAATGCTTTTTCTGTAGCCCTTCGCATGGTTGCTTCTTTCTCATTATTCAGGTCATATGCCTCCTCCTCAGAAAGCCTGTCCCTGAGCACACTCTAAACGGACACCCGTTAAGACACTACAACATTACCCTGCTTGCATTTCCTTCGTAGTGCTTAGGTCTCACCGAATTTATTTATTCGTTTTCCTCTCCATTGTCTTTCTCCTCACTGAATGCTCACCACTGTATCCCTAGTACCTAAAGCAATGATGGCACATAGCTGGCACCCAATAAGATTTTGTTGAATACATGAATTCTCATTTTATGCAAAATTTAGATAGGAAAAAACTGGACTGAAGCCTGGTGTGAAGTATGAAGAAATGACGACACATGTCACATGCATTGGCCAACACGGCATGTGGTAGCCTTCCTTAGCATTTTGAAATTTAGAACCAGAAATGTTAGCACTGTCATCGTACTTTGGGGAAAACACGAGAAAGAAGGCAAAACAAAAGTCAGAATTAGTACAAACTGTATAACTCTATGTGCGATATAAAATATACTGATCTATATAAAACCCAGAACAGTGTCTGGCACATATTAGGCCCTTAATAAATTTTTGTTGAGTAAATGAATGAATGAACTAAAGGCCTGCAAATGATTAGACCAAAAGCAAAACCAAAATGATTAAACTTTAACTAATGGGGATATTTTTACTCCAAAATAGGAGTTCTGCTAAGGGAAGGGAAATACAGTTTAGCTGAGGCAGCCCCACGTTAAGCAGAACTAGCTTTCATATAATAACGACAGAAGCAGAGGAGAGCCCCCTCCTACATCTTGCTAAATGTGGGCCATCTCGGCCCCTTCATCTCACCGGCTCTGTGAGAGAGGAGGCCTAACTTCACCACCCTAGGACCAGCTCCACTGCCCCAGCCAAATAAGGTGACTAAACAGGTTTTACTCCCAAGTACTCAGATAACTAGTAAACATTCAACATGATAGTTTTGCATTAACTTCGTGTTTCTTGACCCTTTTATTCTTATTAGACAGTATAAACTGAGTTATTAACCAAAGTGGGGCAAATGTTTTGATTAAAATGACTATTTACACTAATAATCTGTTTTTTAAAAGTAGCCAATTGGGGAATTAATCAAATTCAATTTGCTTTATTTTCTATTTTTAAAAATGCTGTACTGAAAAAGCAAGGGAAAACAGACACTTTTGTATTTAATGGAAATAAAATCGCTTTTCTAGAAAAGAGCAAACTAAACTAATACCACATTTTAAAAAGCAAACTAAACTAATACCACATTTTCTGTATTTAAATATCAGAAAAGTTTCAAAAGAAAGTGAACAATCCTTACAAGTGATTAGTAATAATCATTAAAATACGTGAAATAGGTAAGGAAGATTAGAGGTACAAACTTCCACTTACAAGATAAATGAACTGTACATCGTGAGGAATATAGTCAATATACTATCTCTGTATGACAACAAACATGTGGTCAAAAAGTACAAACTTACAGTTATAATGTAAATAAGCACTAAGGGTGTAATGTACAACATGTAATTAATACTACTATATGTTATACATGAAAGTTAAGAAAGTAAATCCTAAGAGTTCTCATCACAAGGAGAAGATATTTTTCTTTTTCTTTTATTTTGTATCTGTATGAGATGAGGGATAATGTTCACTAAACTTATTGCAGCAATCATCTCATGTATATAAGTCAAATCATTATGCTGTACACTTTAAACTTATACAGTGCTGTATGTCAATTATACCTCAATAAAACTGGAAGAAAAAAATTAAAGAAGTTAATCTCTGATAAACAAATACAAAAGAGTAATGATAATTAATATAATACCACTAACAGGAATAATATATCCAAATAGATTCTTACCAAGCCACCACCAATGACAGCTATATTTTTCCTTTGAATATCAGAAGAATCCATCACTGCCAAAGTGGTTTCCATAATTTTTGCTGGTCTTGTCACGGAGAAAACTGTCTCCTACACGCTGATTTCCTCCGGTCTTTGCCCAAAGCCCTGCATTTGTGAGCCAGCAGCATTATTTGAGCAAGGCTAATTTTTCTTGAACTTAGAAGGTAGCATTTAACCCGTTAGTTGCCCAGAGGACAATCAGCTCAACTTTAGGAAAAAAGGGAATTCATTGCAATAATCAAATTTTGAAAAATCCAGCCAAGTGAAGCCACTCACTATCTTATGCGTAAAACAGAATTTTTAAAGCACGGTTTTACAGCTTTTCTTCTTCCTTTTCTAAACCGTGTATTCTTACTTTCATTTTCATCCATGACTAACCATGAATGAAACTTCCCTGGTCTCATGTCCCAGAGCATCTTACACTTTTTTTAGGAAGATGGCATGGTTTCATAATTGATCTGTGGATTATTCTTGTTATTAAGACTGGTCAGGAATTTCAGCTAAATGGTCCTCATGGATTGTCTTTTTTTGCATCAAATGCTAGAAACGTTAGAATCTAATTTGTGCATTAACACTAGGGGAGATGGTTAATATTATGCTTTTTGTAAATTCATTCATGGCTTCATATTATCTTTCCACTTCTTTGTCTTCTTTCACCCCATTTTAAAAGCATATTTGAAATTTTTTGTGCATATTTTTGAATTGAGGGTTTTTTTTAAAATGGAACATGATGTGTAAAATAAAGTCAGAATGTAAATGAAGATGCTTTCTCCCTGGTGAGGGCAGACAGACTTCAGAACGGTTTTTCCCTGGTGAGGAACTAGAGTTAGACATCATTCAATAGTGACCCCTTGTGGATAAGTATAGTTAGAGTTGCTAGAAAAAGTTGTTGTTAGGAATTTTTATTTATTTATTTAGAATAGGTAATATTACATTCACATGGTATGAAATACAAGAGGCACAAAAGGGTATACGGTGAATAGTCATTTTTCTTCTAACCCTGTCCCTTGGCCACCTATTTCTCCTGCCCAGAGACAGCCACTGTTTTGGTGTCTGGGTTTCCCTACTCTTCTGTAAACAGCACTCTCTCTCTCTCTCTCTCTCTCTCTCTCTCTCTCTCTCTCTCTCTCCTTCCCTCCCTACTCCTCCCTTCCTTTTCATAAATAGTAGCCAATTTTACGTGCTTTTCCACGCTCTATTTTTTCATTTACAACATAAACTCAAGAATTCCAATATACAGAGAACAGTTTCATTTGTTTTTTAAAATTGTGGACTGTAACACAAAAAACTAAAGTACATAAAACACAAGTGTGCAGTACAATAACTTATTGTAAAGCAAGCACCCATGTATTCACCACTCAGGCTACAAAAAAACATTGCCAGAACCCCAAAAGTCTCCATGTGTTCCCTGCCGATCACCACCCCCTTCACAAAGGTAACCACCATTCATACAAGCATCCTTAAAATACTTTAGTTTTGCCCTTTTCCTCTTTTTAAACTTTACTGTAAATGAATTTATGTCGGGTTTTTTCTTTGAAATTTGCTTCTTTTCTCAATATTATGCTTCTTAAGATCCACCTGTGTTATTCCATGGAGTTCTAGTTCACTCGTTTTCATTTATCCATTCTACTGCTGATGGATATTTGGGTGTTTCCAATTTTTTAATATTTTGAATAATGCTGCTGCTTGACCAACCTTGTACATACAATGTAGTACACATTCCTATGAGTATGTATAGGAATTACGTACTGGTTATGCATATTTTTAACTTTCCAAAATAAACCACAGTTATGTTCCAAAGTATTATACGAACTTTTACTTGACACAGTGTATAGAAGTTTCTCTTCTGCTACATCCTCATCAGCATGTACTTCGCTAGTACATCGCTAGTACATCTAGTTTTTGCTGGTCTGGTGGGTGTGTACTCTATCTCACGGTCATTTTAATTTGCATTCTTTGATTATTAAGGAAGTTGGGCACCTTTTCTCCTGTTCATTCACATTTGCTTTTCTTCCTCTGTATAGTGTTCATTTTTCTTTGGGGTAGTCTTTTTTTTTTAACTGACACTGGGTATGAGTTTTATTCTTTTTATATATTGCAAATAACTTCTTCTACTCTGTGGCTTGTCTTTTTGCTTTCTTAATGATGTGTTTTGATGAAAAGATATTCTGAATTTTAACATATCAAATGTTATCAACCTTTTCCCTTAAGGGTTTGTTTTGATGGTTATTTATTTGGGGGGAGTAGGTACTCATGTTATCTGATTCCCATATGAGCATTTTAAACTGAGTGCTCAAACTTCTTTTTGAAAATTAAAAAAAAAAAACTGCAGGAGGGAGATCAAGATGGCAGAATAGAAGGACGTGGAACTCACCTCCTCCCACAAATACATCAGAAATACATCTACATGTGGAACAGTTCTCACAGAATACCTACTGAATGTTGACAGAAGATCTCATACAACCAAAGCTTCAAGACAGATTACCATGTAACCAAGTAGGATGAAAGGGGGGAAAAAAAGGAATTGGTAGGGGACCCACATCCCTGGGAGGGAGCTGTGAAAGAGGAAAATTTCCCAGGAACACCCTTCAACAGCTGAGATAACAGCCAGGATACATAGGGAGCTTCAGAGGCCCAGAGGAGAGTGCAGCAGCGGGATTGTGGCAGGCAGAACAGAGAGAGACCAGCACAGACAGTCCTGGCCACCTCCCGGCACTCCCCAGACCAAAATGCATGTCTGCTGGTGTGTGGGAGCTGGCTGCTGAAATTTGGGCTTCAGCAGACAGACAGGGGATTGGGGTTGGCTCCATGGAGACAGCCTGAGGGGGCTGGAGTGTGGTCTGAGCAGCAACCTCAGGTGTACACAGGACTGGCACTGGTCCACCATAGAAGCCCCATTGTTAACACAAGCATGAAGGGAGGGACACTGCCCTGCCATAGCAGCCTCATTCTCAGCATGATCACAGTGGGCATGGCTCCACCTCTACAAACTCTAGGAGTGTGCAAGCAACAGTGGGTTGTCCACATGCAGAGGCAGAGCTGAAATCTGAGCCAATCCCCAGGGGCTGCATGACTTAGAAAGAAGGGCTGAAATCTGAGCCATGTGCCAGCAGCTGTGTGATCCACAGATTTATGCCACCAGTGGCAGCTTTGTGAACTCAGTGCCTGCTGGACAGCCAAGTGGATTACTGGTGCTCCTGTAACTGGGGTGGGTCCAGTGATAGCAGCTGCAGTCTTTGCAGGTGGGCACATGCAGTGGCGGAGCTGGGGACTGGACTGATTCCATAGCTCCCATGGCAGGTATAAGTGCACAACTGTGGTGGTCCCTATGCCTAACTTCAGCAAGTCTGCACTGATGAATCTGCACTGGTGGCTTTGTGAGCACAGTGCCTGAAAAACACCCAGGCCAATCACCTGCATCCCCATGGTTGAGGTGGGGCTGAGGGCAGTGTCAAAAACCATGTACTTTGTGAGCCCACACAATGGGTGACAGACACCACAGAGTGCACAGAGTGCACTTCCTAGTGGACAGCTCCTAGGGAGGAATACTCAGTGGCTCCTCTCCAGGCAAAAGTGCTCCAGTCCCACCTACCTCACACTGCAGCTGAGAAACAGATATGGGATCTTCTGCTCCAACAACTGGGGAGCAGACCCTACCCCCAACAGGGCTGTGACAACAACAGACAAAGAGGAGGCCCCACTCAACATCCAGTGCAGGCTCTGTTCACCACAACACCAATCACACAACTTAACAAAGGGATAAAGGGCAGCACACACTGAGGAAAGACATGGTAGGCATTCATACTAAAAATAGCTCTCACACCAAAAATATTAGACTCATGCATGCTACACAGGGATGCTCCCACGTAAAAACAGCCTTTTAAGAACACAGTAGATAACTGTTTCTCCTAAATTCATAGAGAAATATAAGTAAAATGAAGAAGCAGAGGAACCACTCTCAGTTAAACAATCAAGAGAATTCCCCTGAAAGAACAAACAATGAAACAGAACTCTCCTGTCTATTAGATCCTGAGCTCAAAAAAGAGTTAATAGAAATACTGAAGGAATTAAGAAAGGCTATCAATAGAAATGCAGATCACTGTAAAAAAGAACTAGAAACTATAAAGAGAAGACAATTAAAATTAGAAAATTCATTTGCCAAAATGAAAGCTGCACTAAAGGCAATAAATACAAAACTAAATAATGCAGAAGAATGAATAAATGATCTGCAAGATAAAAAAAATAGAAAACATGAAATCAGAACAGAAGACACAAAGACATATGAAAAAAAAAATGAAAGCACTATACGAGACCCATGGGATAATATAAAGTGTCCCAATCTACACATAATAGGGATCCCAGAAGGAGAAGAAAGAGAAGAAGGGATTAAAACTGCATTTGAATAACTTATGGCTGAAAACTTCCCAAACTTAAAGAAGGAAACAGATATCCAGACACAGGAAGCACACAGGGTCCCAAACAAGATGAACCCAAACAGACCTACACCAAGATGCATTGTAATTAAAATGGCAAAAGTCAAAGATAAGAGAGGATTCTAAAGGCAGCAAGAGAAAAACAAAGAGTTAGTTACAAGAGAAACCCCATAAGGCTATCAGCTGATTTCTCTACAGAAAGTTTGCAGGCCAGAAGGGAATAGCAAGATATATTCAAAGTACTGAAAGGGAAACACTTACAACATAGGATACTCTACCCAGCAAGATTATCATTTAGAATAGAAGAGATAAAAATTTCTCAGATAAGCAAAAACTAACAGAATACAGCAATACTAAACATATCCTAAAAGAAATATTGAAAGTTCTTCTCTAAATAGAAAAGAAGCAAGAATCTACAGGAAAGAGAAAATCACAGTTGGAATGTAAATCACTCAAATAAGCCAGTACACAGATTAAAAAAAAAAAAAAAAAGCAAAAAAATTCTTGTGAAAGAGCAGATAACTAGAATGAACAGCAAAAGGATAAACATGAAGATGTGAAAGAGGACATCAAAATCATCAAATGTGGGGGGTGGGGGGCTAAGGAAATGTAAATTTATTTTTTAGAATGTGTTTGAGCCTATATGACTACCAGTCTAAAGCAAGTAGATATAGTAATGGGTTAACATACTTGAAAAACAGGATAACTACAAATCAAAAACATACAATAGATTTACAGAAACCAAAAAGCAGAGAACACAATCATAATGCAAAAGAAATCCATCAAACCACAAAAGGAAAAACAAAAAGAAAAATAAAGGAACAAAGAAAAAATACAAAATCAACTGGAAAATAAGGTTTAAAAAGGGAAGAAATACATATCTAATCAAATTTACCTTAAATGTCAATGGATTAAATGCTCCAGTCAAAAAACAGAATGGCAGATTGGATAATAAAACAAGAGCCTACAACTTGCTGTCCTTATGGCAAATGACACACAGATTGAAAGTGAGGAGATGGAAAAAGATATTTCATGAAATGGAAATGATAAGAAAGTCAGGGTAGCAACAGTCATGTCAGACAAAATAGACTTTAAAACAAAGGACATAAAGAAAGATAAAGAAGGACACTAGATAATGATAAAGGGATCAATAAGAGGCTATTACACTCATTAACATATATGCAGCCAACATAGGAACACCTAAATATATAAAACAAATACTAAGAGACATAAAGGGAGAAATTGAATGGAATATTATCATATTAGGAGACTTTTACACCCCACTAACATCAATGGACAGATCTTCAAGACAAAATCAGTAAGGCAACAGAGATCCTAAATGACACAATAGAACAGTTAGACTTGATATTTTCAGGACATTACATGCAAAAAAGCCCAGAGACTCCCTTTTGTGAGACCACCAGAATCACAACTAACTGCTGAACAATCATCAACAGGAAGACACTGGAACTTACCAAAAATGACACCCACATCCAAAGACAAAGGAGAAGCTGAAATGAGACGGTAAGAGGGGTACAATCACAATAAAATCAAATCCCATAACCACTGGGTGGGTGACTCACAAACTGGAGAAAAATTATACCACAGAAGTCCACCCACTGGAGTGAAGGTTCTGAGCCCCAGGTCAGGCTTCCCAACCTGGGGGTCCGGCAACAAGAGGAGGAATTCCCAGAAAATTGGACTTTGAAGGCTAGCGGGATTTGATTTCAGGACTTCAACAGGACTGGGGAAAACAGAGACTCCACTCTTGGAGGGCACACACAAAGCAGTGGGAAAGAGAATATGTAAAGGCGGGGGGTGGCTGTGGCTCACTGAAGGGACAAAGACACTGGCAGCAGAAGTTCTGGGAAGTACTCCTTGGCATGAACCCTCCTGGAGTCCACCATTAGACCCACCAAAGAGCTTGTAGCCTCCAGTGCTGGGTCGCCTCAGGCCAAACAACAAACAGGGAGGGAACCCAGCTCCTCCCGTCAGCAGGCAAGTGGATTAAAGATTTACTGAGCTCCGCCCACCAGAGCAACACCCAGCTCTACCCACCACCAGTCCCTCCCATCAGGAACCTTGCACAATCCTCTTAGATAGCCTCATCCACCAGAGGGCAAACAGCAGAAGCAAGAAGAAATAGAATTCTGCAGCCTGTGGAACAAAAACCACATTCACAGAAAGATACACAAAATGAAAAGGCAGAGGACTATGTACCAGATGAAGCAATAAGATAAAACCCCAGAAAAACAGCTAAATAAAGTGTAAATAGGCAACCTTCCAGAAAAAGAATTCAGAATAATGATAGTGAAGATGATCCAGGAAGTTGGATAAAGAATGGAGGCAAATATCAAGAAGATGCAAGAAATGTTTAACAAAGACATAGAAGAATTAAACAACAAATAAACAGAGATGAACAATACAATAACTGAAATGAACAATACACTAGAAGGAATCAATAGCAGAACAACTGAGGCAGAAGAATGGATAAGTGACCTGGAAAAGAGAATGGAGGGAAATCAATGCCATGGAACAGAATAAAGAAAAAAGACTGAAAAGAAATGAAGACAGCCTAAGAGACCTCTGGTATAACATTAAATGCACCAATATTCACATTATAGGGGTCCCAGAAGGAGAAGAGAGACAAAAAGGACCTGAGAAAATATTTGAAGAGATTATAGTCGAAAACGTCCCTAACATGGGAAAGGAAATATCCACCAAAGTCCAGGAAGTGCAGAGAGTCCCAGGCAGGATAAATACAAGGAGAAACATGCTGAGACACATAGAAATCAAATTGATGAACATTAAAGACAAAGAAAAATTATTAAAAGCAACAAGGGAAAAATGACAAATAACATACAAGGGAACTCCCATAAGGTTAACAGCTGATTTCTCAGCAGAAACTCTACAAGCCAGAAGGGAGTGGCATGATATATTTAAAGTGATGAAAGGGAAGAACCTATAACCAAGATTACTGCACCCAACAAGGATTTCATTCAGATTCGACAGAGAAATCAAAAGCTTTACAGAAAAGCAAAAGCTAAGAGAATTCAGCACCACCAAACCAGCTCTACAACAAATGCTAAAGGAACTTCTTTAAGTGGGAAACACAAGAGAAGAAAAGGACCTACAAAAACAAACTCAAAACAATTAAGAAAATGGTAATAGGAACATACATATCGGTAATTACCTTAAACGTGAATGGATTAAATGCTCCAACCAAAAGACACAGGCTGGCTGAATGGATACAAAAACAAGACCCGTATATATGCTGCCTACAATAGACCCACTTCAGGGGACACATACAGACTGAAAGTGAGGGGATGGAAAAAGATATTCCATGCAAATGGAAATCAAAAGAAAGCTGGAGTAGCAATACTCATATCACATAAAATAGACTTTAAAATAAAGAATGTTACAAGACAAAGGAAGGACCCTACATAATGATCTAAGGATCAATCCAAGAAGAAGATATAACAATTGTAAATTGCACCCAAAATAGGAGCACCTCAATACATAAGGCAAATGCCAACAGCCAAAAGAGGAAATAGACAGTAACAAACAAATAAGCAAACAAAATTATCGACAGATAATTGTGGGGGACTTTAACACCTCACCTCAGAATAAAAACAATATGATCATCCCAATAGATGCAGAAAAAGCTTTTGACAAAATTCAACACATATTTAGGATAAAAACTCTCCAGAAAGTGGGCATACAGGGAAGCTACCTTTACATAATAAAGGCCATATATGACAAACCCACAGCAAACATCATTCTCAATGGTGAAAAGCTGAAAGAATTTCTTCTAAGACTGGGAACAAGACAAGGATATCCACTCTCACCACTATTATTCAACATAGTTTTGGAAGTCCTAGCCATGGCAATCAGAGAAGAAAAAGAAATAAAAGGAATACAAATTGGAAAAGAAGAAGTAAAACTCTCACTGTTTGCAAATGACATGATACTATACATTAAAAACCCTAAAGATGCCACCAGAAAACTACTAGAGCTAATCATGAATTTGGTAAAGTTGCAGGATACAAAATTAATGCACACAAATCTCTTGCATTCCTATACACTAACAATGAAAGATCAGAAAGAGAAATTAAGGAAACAATCCCATTCACCACTGCAACGAAAAGAATAAAATACCTAGGAATAAACCTACCAAATATGGTAAAAGACCTGTACTCAGAAAACTATAAGACACTGATGAAAGAAATCAAAGATGACACAAACAGATGGAGAGATATACCATGTTCTTGGATTGGAAGAATCAGTATTGTGAAAATGACTATACTACACAAAGCAATCTACAGATTCAATGCAATCCCTGTCAAATTACCAATGGCATTTTTTACAGAACTAGAACAAAAAATCTTAAAATTTGTATGGAGATACAAAAGACCCCGAATAGCCAAAGCAATCTTGAGGGAAAAAAATGGAGCTGGAGAAATCAGACTCCCTGACTTCAGACTATACTACAAAGCTACAATAATCAAGACAATATCTTACTGGCACAAAAACAGAAATATAGATCAATGGAACAGGATAGAAAGCCCAGAGATAAACTGACACACCTATGGTCAACTAATCTATGACAAAGGAGGCAAGGAGATACAATGGAGAAAAGACAGACTCTTCAATAAGTGGTGCTGGGTAAACTGGACAGCTACATGTAAAAGAATGAAATTAGAACTCTCCCTAACACCATACACAAAAATAAACTCCAAATGGATTAAAGACCTAAATATAAGACTGGACACTATAAAACTCTTAGAGGAAAACACAGGAAGAACACTCTTTGACATTAATCACAGCAAGATCTTTTCTGACCCACCTCCTAGAGTAATGGAAATAAAAACAAAAATAAACAAATGGGACCTAAGTAACTGAAAACCTTTTGCACAGCACAGAAAACGATAAACAATATGAAAAGACAACCCTCAAAATGGGAGAAAATATTTGCAAATGAATCAATGGACAAAAGATAATCTCCAGAATTTACAAGCAGTTCATGCAGCTCAATATCAAAAAAACAAACAACCCAATCCAAAAATGGGCAGAAGACCTAAATAGACATTTCTCCAAAGAAGATATACACATGGCCAAGAGACACATGAAAAGATGCTCAACATCACTAATCATTAGAGAAATGCAAATCAAAACAACAATGAGGTATCATCTCACACCAGTTAGCATGAGCATCATCAGAAAATCTACAAACAACAAATGCTGGAGAGGGTGTGGAGAAAAGGGAACCCTCTTGCACTGTTAGTGGGAATGTAAATTGATACAGCCACTATGGAGAACAGTATGAAGGTTCCTTAAGAAACTAAAAATAGAATTACCATATGACCCAGCAATCCCACTACTGGGCATATACCTAGAGAAAAACATAATTCAAAAAGCCACATGCACCTCAATATTCATTGCAGCACTACTTACAATAGCCAGGTCATGGAAGCAAACCTAAATGCCCATTGACAGATGAATGGATAAAGAAGATTTGGTACATATATACAATGGAATATTACTCAGCCATAAAAAGGAACGAAATTGGGTCATTTGTAGAGACATGGATAGATTTAGAGACTGTGATACAGAGTGAAGTTAGTCAGAAAGAGGAAAACAAATATCGTATATTAACACATATATGTGGAATCTAGAAAAAGGGCACAGACAAACCAGTTTGCAAGGCAGAAATAAAGACACAGATGTAGAGAACAAACATATGGACACCAAGGGGGGGAAGCAGGGGGTGGAAGTTGTGGTGGTGGGATGAATTAGGAGATTGGGATTGACATATATACACTAATATGTATAAAATAGATAACTAGTAAGAACCTGCTGTATAAAAATAAAGAAACAAATAAATAAATAAATGAAATTTAGAAAAAATTTTTAAAAAATCAGAAAAAATAGAGCCCAGAATACACATTCTTTTCAAGTGCACGTGGAACATTCTCTCGAATAGACCACATACTAGGAACAAAACAAGCCTCAACAAATTTAAGAGGATAGAAATTATTTCAAGCATCCTTTCTGACCACAGTGGCATGAAACTAGAAATCAATCACAGAAAGAGAAAAGAGGGGGAAAAAGCAAATTACACAGGGACTAAAAAACACGGTACTAGAAAAACCAATGGGTCAACAATGAAATAAAAGAGGAAATTTAAAAATACTTCAAGACAAATGACAATGAAAATACAACCATACAAAATCTATGGGATGCAGCAAAAGCAGTCCTTAGAGGGAGGTTCACAGTGATAGAGGCTTTCCTCAAAAAACAAGAAAAATCTCTAATAAACAATCTAAACTACCACCTGAAAGAATTTAGAAAAAGAACAAATAAAACCTAGAGTCAGCAAATAGAAGGACCTAATAAAGTTCAGAGAGGAAATAAATAAAATAGAGATTTAAAAAAATGGAAAAAAATCAACAAAACCAAGACCTGGTCTTGAAAGGGTAAAGAAATTGACAAACCATCTAGCCAGGCTCACCAAGAAGAAAAGAGGACCCAGATAAACAAAATAAGAAATGAAAGAGGAGAAATAACAATGGGTACTGAAGAAATACCAAAAAAACCCACAAGAGAACACTATGAACAATTATATGCCAACAAATTGGACAACCATTACTTCATGGACAATTTTCTAGAAACATACAGTCCACCAAAACTGAATCAAGAAGGAAGAGATAATTTGAACAGACCAATCACTAGAAGGGAAAGAGAATATGTATAAAAAAAACAAAAACAAAAACCAAAAAAAACCTCCCTGCAAACAAAAGTCTAGGACCAGATGGCTTCACTGGGGAATTCTACCAAGCATACAAAGAAGAAATTATACTGACCCTTCTCATACTCTACCAAAAGACTGAAGAGGAGGGAACACTCCCAAAGTCATTCTATGAAGCCACCATCACCCTGATACCAAAACCTGACAAAGACAATACCAAATAATATAATTATAGGCCAATATCTTTGATGAATACAGATGTAAAAATCATCAATAAAATATTATCAAACCAAATCCAACAACACATAAAAGGGGTTATACACCATGATCAAGTTGGATTCATCCCAGGGTCACAAGGATGGTTCAACATATGCAAATCAATCAACATAATATACCACATCAACAAAAGAAAAGACAAAAACCACATGATCATCTCAATAAATGCAGAAAAAGCACTTGATAAAATTCAACATCCATTGTGATAAAAATTCTTACTAAAGTGTGTATAAGAGGGAACATATCTCAATATAATAAAAGCTATTTATGACAAACCCACAGCCAACATAATACTCAATGGTTAAAAGCTGAAAGCGTTCCCCCTAAAATCTGGAACAAGACAAGGTTGCCCACTCTCACCACTTCTATTCAACATGGTATTGGAAGTCCCAGCCACAGCAATTGGACAAGAAAAGAAATAAAATGTATCCAAATTGGAAGGGAAGTGGTAAAATTGTCATTATATGCAGATGACATGATTCTATATATAGAAAACCCTAAAGACTCTGCACAAAAACTAATAGAACTGATAAAAGGATTCAGCAAGGTAGCAGGATACAAGATTATCATACAGAAGTCAGTTGCATTTCTTTACACTAACAATGAAATATCAGAAAGAGAATGTAAAAAAAAAAAAATCCTTTTTAAAATCACATCAAAAAAATAAAATACATTGGAATAAACCTGACCAAGGAGGTGAAAGACTTACATGCTGAGAAGTATAAAACATTGATAAAGGAAATTGAAAATGATTCAAAGAAATGGAAAGATATCCCATGCCTTTGGATTGGAAGAATTAACATTTTTAAAATGACCATACTACCCAAAGCAATCTACAGACTTAATGCAATCCCTATCAAATTACCCATAACATTTTTCACAGAACTAGAAAAAGTAATCCTAAAATTTTTATGGAAACATCAAAGACCCAGAATTTTCAAAACAAGGAAAGGACAAACCTGAGGAAAAAGAACAAACCTGGAGGTGTAACCCTCCCAGACTTCAGACAACACTACAAGCTACAGTAACCAAAACAATGTGGTATTGGCACAAAAACACACATACGGATCAATGGAACATAATAGAGAGCCCAGAAATAAACCGACTGACCTACAGTCAATTGATCTATGACAAAGGAAGCAAGAGTATACAACGGAGAAAAGACAGTCTCTTCAGCAAGTGGTGACGGGAAACCTGGACAGCCACAAGTAAATCAATGGAGTTAGAACACTCCTTCATACCAGGCACAAAAATAAACTCAAAATGGCTTAAAGACTTAAATATAAGACATGACACCATAAAACTCCTTGAAGAGAATATAGGCAAAACATTCTCTGACATAAATCGTAGCAATGTTTTCTTAGGTCAGTCTCCCAAGGCAATAGAAAAAAAATGAAAATAAACAAATGTGATCAAATCAAACTTTAAAGCTTTTGCACAGCAGAGGAAACAAAATGATAAGACAACCTATGGAATATGAGAAAATATTTGCAAACAATGTGACAAACAAGGGCTTAATTTCCAAAATATACAAACAACTCATACAACACATACCAAAAAAAACAAACAAACCAATTTTTAAAAATGGGCATAAGACCCAAATAGACATTTCTCCAAACATACAGGTGGCCAACCAGCACATGAAAAGATGTTGAACATCACTAATTATTAGAGAAATGCAAAGCAAAACTACAATGAGATATCACCTCACTCCAGTCAGAATGGCCATCATTAAAAATCTACAAATAATAAATGCTGGAGAGGGTACGGAGAAAAGGGAACTCTCCTACACTGTTGGTGGGAACGTAAATTGCTGCAGCCACTATGGAAGACAGTATGGACGTTCCTCAAAAAACTAGAGTTGCCATATGATCCAGCAATCCCACTCCTGGGTATATATCCAGAGAAAACCATGGTTCAAAAAGATACATGCACCCTAATGTTTATAGCAGCACTATTTACAATATCCAAGACAGGGAAGCAACCTAAATGTACATCAACAGATGAATGGATATATATATATGTATGTGTATATATATATATATATATATATATATATATATATATATATATATATTACTCAGCCATAAAAAAGAATGAACAATGCCATTTGCAGCAACATGAATGGACCTTGAGATTATCATACTAAGTGAAGTAAGTCAGAAAGAGAAAGACAAATACCATATGATATCACTTATATGTGGGATCTAAAATATGATACAAATGAACTTATTTACAAAACAGAAACAGACTCACAGACATAGAAAACAAACTTACAGTTACAAAGGGGAAAGGGGGTGGGGGAGGGATAAATTAGGAGTTTGGGATTAGCGGATACAAACTACTATACAACAAGGTCCTACTGTATAGCACAGGGAACTATATTCAATATCCTGTAATAAACAGTAAAGGAAAAGAATATGAAAAATAATATATATGTATAACTGAATCACTTTGCTATACAGCAGAAATTAACACTGCGTTGTAAATGAATTATACTTCAATAAAAAAAGAAATGATGACTTAAAAAAAGAAAAAGGGCTGCAGTAGTTTGAAGCTTCAGATATCAGTATATTGCCTTAGAGAGTATTTCTGCTTCTGCCGAGTGCCTGTGGGTGATTTCGCACTCATTCGGTGTGTAGAATTAGCGAGGGCTGTCTGTTTCTGAATAGTTGTTCCTTTGGTGTCTATATGTCCCTTACGAGACTAAACTAGTTATCTTCAACTATTTGCTCTCTTTCAGCCTAGGAGTTTTTTTCCACAACACATGATGTGCCCATTTTTAACGTTATTCATCTGAAAGACAAATTCTTATGGAAGTACTCATTGGCAGATCAGTCACAAATAAGATAGCCTGAAGTTTACATATAATTCTCTGCTTGATAACTGTAAACTTTCTCTTTCTCTTGTACTCAAAAAGCACATCTGATAGTATATTATTACCTGAGTAACATTCTGACTGCTTTAATTATTTAAAAAAATCATTTAAAAAATTTCAAAACCTAACTCTTATGTATGACATATTGTTGACCCACTTCACAAATGATCTAGTTAAAACAATGTTTTATGACATTGAGATTAACTATGAGGATGCTGATAACTGTTATTCTATGATGTTTCTAGATCATTAATGAGGTGGAGCAAGTAACTTTCCAGGTCTGAGTCAAAGAAACATGCATCAAGCAAGTAGATAAGAGATTAATAATGAATCATGTGGTTCTATGCAGCCTATAAACAACATGCTAGTGGACTGATAGGGAATGATCATTATTACTTTGGTAGCAAGTCCCAGCTCTTGTCTCAGTTCACTCTCAGTAGAACAAGTAAAATGACTTTGTATTATTGCCTCCCAGGAATTTCCCCAGTCTCTGTAACAGGGAGAGTCAGTATTACTTGACTGTTTCTCCAGTTAGGTGACAATTTTCAAGTCTCATCTTGCCTTTTCCTTTTTTTCTCTTTTTGACAATACAAAACTAAACAAAATTTGAGTTATAAAGTAGCTACATTTCATAACACCTGAATAATGGGGATTTGATGTTCTTTGGGTTGGAGGAGAACGAAAGAGATAACTCTTTGTTTGAGGTTGGGCAGGAGAAAACAGATCTGAGTAGAGTAACATAGTCAATAACTTTATAAATTGAAGGATGGTATGAGGGCCTTGGGTGTCTGATAAGAGAAAGGGCATCAAAAGATTGAACAAAGTTTAACTATTACAAAGCTACAATTTCGACCACAGCTACTTGTCTTTCTATTCTTCCTAAATGTCAGGTAGAAAGAGTTGCCTCAGAGGGGCTTCAGGAAACTTAAAGATGACCACACCCTTTTTCTATGGAAGGTTTTCTTGAGGGAAAGAAGGAATTAATAAATTTGTTTTCCCCCTCCTCTGAGTCTGAAGAATGTGAGGTTGTGGGACAAGTTAAGGATTTATGGGGTAACTGTTGTGTCAGGAGCAGCAGCATTTCATCCCCATTGGGATTTGATTATTTGTTAATCCCTAAATCAGGTCCTTTTCCAACAGAATGACTCCAAGCGGAGCATACTTTACAGTATGCTTTACTTTACAGAGGACACTGAACGTTTCCACTTTTCTCTACATATATTTATAAGTTTAAAAAATCTGCATTGTTGGGAACAATAAAAGTTTATAAAAAATTAAAATTTAGCAGAGATTAATTAATACAATATTTGCTCTGTTGTTTTCATCATTGTTATACTGTTGAAGTTGAGATGAACTCAGCTTGCTCAATAATTATTTATTCATTTCACCAGGTCTTTGGCACTTACAGCTCTATGTCTTCTTCTGCCTTTGCAGGGCTGGCTCTGCGTGTTTAGGTCTGAAAAGAAAAAAGGTGTAGTGAATGAATAGAAAAGGAAATAAATATTAAAATAAATTAAGAATGGACTTTATAATGTGCCATAAAGTTAGGAGTGTGGTTAACTTAACCCTCTCTACTTGAGGTCCACTAAAAAAATTTTTTTTAACAGAAGAAAAAGGAAAGGTCATCTACGACTGAGCCCTGAGGCACTTCCTCATCTTCAAGTGAGGAGCTAGCAAAGAATAGCATGAAGGACTAGCTAATTAGATAAGGGAAGAGGGGGACATTCAATACTGCAAAGATCAGGAAAGAGATATTTCCAAATGGAAGGAGTGTCAATTGCATCACTGCTGCTGAAAATATCGGACACTGTCCATTGGGTTTGCAACTTGATGGTCATTGGTGAACTTGACAAAAGCAGTATCAGTGGAGTGATGTGAACTGAAGGCAGTCTCTAGTAAACTGAAGAGAGAATGAGAGGCGAAGTGTAGATGGTGAGCAAATATGCCCTAGAAATGGAGAGGTAGTTGAAGTGGGATGCAAGTTGAGGCAGTTTTGTTTGGTTTTGCTTTTAAACATGGGAGATAATACAGCAAGTTTACAGTATTAGTTTATGGCAATGGTCCAATAAAGAGAAATAAACTGATGATGTAGGAAGAAGAGTGGAAAATTAAAGGTGCAATGTCCTTGATGGGGTATGAAATCCAGCACATTAGTAGATTTTTTTTTCTTTATTTTTCTTAGGGAATGGAGAGAGAGTTGCTTAGTTTTTTATTTATTTATTTTTGGTTGTTAATTTTAGTGTTTTTCAAAGTTACTGTACATCCACATAGTTTTAGAAATCAGAAAATTCTACAAGATAGCCAACATAAACAGTCATCATCCTCTTTATCTCTCTGCCATTTGTCCCTGCACAGAACCATCACTTCCAACTTCAGGGTATATATATCCATATCTCTAAATAGCATGCAATATTATGACTTTTTGGTTGTTTTAGTTTGTGGTTTTAGGTATTAAATCATGACTTCCTATCATTGAAGATGAAGATTAATGTTTTTCACCACCTTTTCTTTTCTCCCAGCACCTATACTCTTTCCATTTCTCTATTTCTCTATCAGTATTGTTACATCAAAAGTTTGGTTAGATTGATATTTAACATTTAATTTATTATAACTATGGTCAAATTTAATAATGATTATGTTTACTTTCCTGAAAAATACAACTATTTTTATTTTTTAATTTTAAAATGGTATTTTTTTTCTTTGCTGAATTTTCAAGGACATCATAAATTCAATCTCCAAACTCTCCCACAGTTATCTAAATCTCTTATGAATACATTCAAGGGTTTTAGATATTTTATATTCTTGAAGAAATAGCTCCTGGATGCTCTAATTTGCTTCAATCTGGGATGGTTGCTCTCTGTGTTAAGTGCAAGCTGTCATATCCTCATCTAGGAAATTTTAAATATCTATCAGATGTGTTGGAGACTCTACTTCTTGAAGCCCATGCCTTCCCCTTTCTTGGTTTACTCCCTACTTTTGGTGAAGCCCTTTCTCCAAGGATTTTCTGAAAAAGAGTAAATGGTAAGTAAGTTTTTTGAGACCTTGTCTATGTGAAAATATTTTTATTCCATCCTCACATTTGATTTGGCTAGGTATAGAATATTAAGTTGGAAATGATTTTCCTTCAACAATTTGAAGACATCAGTCAGCTATTCTCTAATTTCCAATGTTGCTGTTGAGAAGTCATGAAGATTCCTAATCCTTTGATCATGACTTATTTTTCTCTCCAGAAGCTCTTCTCTCTGCTCCCAGTGCTGTTACATTTATTGATGACATGAGGGATTCTGGCCTGTGTTCCCCATTGTTATGGCACTGGTGGATTTTGTTAAACTAATTAAACAAGGCGACCATTAGACCTAAGTGGCTCTAATGCTTTTGTGGCCTATATAAGCAAACCAAAACCTAAGCCTGTAAGTGCTTCAAGGTTAAGAACGTGAAACCTAAGAATAACCAATCACAAACAGCCAACTGGCTTTAAGCTATAGCTAATCAGATAATTTCCTTTGCTTCTGCACTTTCTCTATGTAAGTCTTTGTCCTGGCTTCTACCGGCAGATTGCTCCTAACCACTTCTGGTTTGATGCTGCCCTGTTACAATCGAGTTTTCCTCAAACTCTTAAAATTTTTAAGCCTCCATTTCTCTTTTAACAGCTTTACTCTGAAAAGTCATTTCTGCTAGTTCTAAAATATTTTCTTGAATTTGTTTAATAGTTTCTTCCTCTTTGTTTTCCAACATTATTCAGATGTTGGACATACTGAACTGTTCCTCTAATTAACTTCTCTCTCACATTTTCCTTCTCTTCGAATATTTGTTCTACTTTCTGTGGACTTTTACAGCCATATATTCTAACCTTTCTATTAAATTTTTTCTAAGAAATACCCTAATAATCTCCCAGGCTGGGAGGTGTCTTAAATTAGAATCTTCAGAGTTTTTATTTATTATACATTATTATATATAGTCCTATATTATTATTATAGGATAATGAGAATATTTTAACTGATAAGCATAGAAACTTACTATAAATTTTGTCAACAAGGTGTTTAGATTTAGAACAAAGCAAAGAGAAAAACACTGCATTGTTCATTTGGCCTTCATGGCAGGACATCAAGTTCCATAACTTGAACAGAAAGTAAAGTCAAAGAGAAACACAAACAAACCATGCAAATATCAACAAGAATGAAGCAGGTCAATATTGTCATCAGACAAAGTTCAAGGTAAAAAAAGAAAAAAAGAATTATAAAACCATGCACACAAATCTCTAAGCAAAATAAAAACATATTTTGCATAGATAAAAGCTTGCATCCTAAAATGAAGATGTATAGTGTCAACTATTAATTTAAAGGCACTTACATTACATTTTCATTATTAAGTAACAAAAATAAATTAAGTCAATGTTTCCCAAATTTCAATCATTTGTATAGCACCTTCACAATATACTTAAAGTTTTGTTTCAACTTATATACATTTTATTTATATAAAAATGTAACATTATACTGCTGCTGGAGAGGGGAAATCAGGTTCATTGATAAATAGAAGGGAAACATACAAATAAATTCTAAATTGTAGCTGAATTCTTCACCTGTGGATGAACTTTAGCCAAAGGCTTTCCCTCTCTTTTTACAAGAGATATTAGCAAGTGTTGGAGAAGTGTAAAATAAACATTTGCACATACACCTAAAAGACTCTTTCTTACTAAATAGAGATCGAAAATGGGATAATGGCCAATGTTACTTAATGTTGCATTCCTGGGCCATGTACAGGTAGCAATATTGGTTTATATCACACCCTTGCAGAAACTCTGAACTAGACTTAAGTCAGGAAGTTGTGGCAAAAATAAGGAAATACAAAATAAACCAAAAGAAAATAGGAAGAAATTAATAATCAGAAAAGCACTTTCAAAATAACAGGGAAAAAAAGGAGTTGATATATATTGAGCCATTATTTGATCTCTAGAAAATACAAATTGTCATGGGAAATGGGAAATGAAGTGGGCCCCTTCCCTGACAAACTCCTTGTAATGGCTACCTTTTCTCTACTTTGAGAAGTAGGCTCACCAGAAGTCACAGGAAATTAATAAAGTGAGAAAGATGGGTCCAATAGGGCTAGAGCAACTAGTTGCAACTTTTTAAAAATTAATTTTATAAGTTCTATAAAGCCAGTGTGCAATATCCCCAGAAATTAAGAGGAACAGCAAACAAGGTAGAGCTGGCTCATTGGGCTTAGTGACACAGTGTGCCAACCCAGTAAAAGGCAACCAAATACCCCTGGGATAAATTGTAAACAGGGTTCCAGTGAGCAGGGAGCTACACATATGACTCCTTATATAAAGAATAAATGTAAATTGGTCTTGCTCTTCCTGAAGTAGGCAGAGACTTTGAATGGAAATGAAAATGAAGAATAAATGTAAAGTACTCCTCTCTTAGTAACATAGTACAACTATAACCACATTAGCAACCTTAAGTCTAGCCTGAATTTAAACCTAAGCAAGTCCCTTGAGAGTGGCAGTCAAAGTCAGCTGAAATTCTGAAAGTGGGGCATAATGCTATGAATGTTGAACAAAAGATTTAATTTATAATCTAAGTTTTATACCATTTAATATTTCTGTTGCAGAAAGCTAAGAAAGAATACGGAAGAAAAGAACAAGAGCTAAAAAATGTGGGAAGAGAGGGTTTCTAAAGCCTTCTGGGAAAGTTCTTTCTCAGTTTTGGGGGATTGTTTCTGGAGAGACCCTCTTTCATTGAAAGTTATTACATGCAGATTCAAGGTTTGGAATTGCTGTAGCCATCTTGTCAAAATCTGAAGATGAAGCCTACACAAAGAAAAGGGCAGAATGAAGATAACATAAGAGAAATAAAACTACAACAATGAGATCATCTAGTCTGGAAACTGTTCTATCTGTGGATTTGTAACCAAGCAGGACCCTATGTGACCTTCCTGGGACAGAACCTCTACCAATGTCCCGCTACCTGCCTCTTGTTTTAGAAAAGCTTTAGTGGTCCAGGCTCCCCTGAGTTGCAAAAGTGTGGCTCAAGAATTAATGATTGAAAGAATGTGAACATGTAGTAACAAAAAATAGCAGTTGAGCCAGGAGAACTGGTAACAATTTGAACAATAAATCAGGCTTATAGCAGAATCCTTAGTTCTTCTCTGAAGGATAGAGATAGCAGTATCTGATGCACATTCCTGAGTTGTTTTACAGATACTAAAACCACCACCAGATGGAAGAAGCTAATGGCATGATGACCATGAGCATGTAGCTCCCAGACATGCTGGAGCCTGAGGATTGATAATGTTAATCCCTGTGACACCACCCTGTTACCTCACCATAAATCAATCAGAGAATTGTGCATGAGCTGATCATGCACAATTCTCTGTGACTCCTCTTCCTCATCTCCCCTTTAAAACCCCTTTCCTGAAACCCATCAGGGAGTTCGGGGGTTTTGAGCATTAGCTGCCCATACTCCTTGCTTGCTTGGTGCCTGCAATAAATGCTGCACTTCCCTTCACCACAACCCGTTGTCAGTAGATTGGCTTTACTGTGCACAGGCAAGAAGACCCAAGTCCAGTTGGGTAACAGTTTTAGTTATGTGAGTCCATCTGGGCTGGATATCCAAGACGGCTCACTCACATGGCTGAGAATTGATGCTGGGTGCCAGCTGTGAGCTCAGCTAAGCTGTTGACTAGAATGCCTGCCTGTGGCCTCTCCAGCACAACTGTCTTAGGGCAGTCAAACTTTTTACATGTTGGCTGACTTAGCACAAGGTAAATGTCTCAAAAGACTCACCGGGAAGTAGCACAGCCTTTTCTGACCTATCTTCAGCAGCATTCAGATTCTATTGGTTATCAGTGAGTCATAAGACCAGCCTAAATTAAAGGGGAAGATACTATTTAGACTCACCTGTGAAAAAGTCACACTGTAGAAAAGCAGATGGGATGCGAGACATTGCTGTTGGAAAATAAATTTTGCCACATCCATTTATTTATTTTTTTAAATTATTTTTAATCATTCTGCAGTGCCAGGCTCCATTTCCTGAGAAATATTAATAATGATACAAAAAACAAATCCCACTACGTGCCTGCAAAATAGTTAAGATTGTGGGCTAGTTGTATGATACTGGGCATCAATTTTCTCTTCTATAAATAGGAATAATAATAGGACCTACCTCATAGGGTTGTTCTCAGTGTTAAAAGAATTAATACATATAAGTGCTAGAAAATTTTCTAGATCATAACACATATCAATAGGTGATTGTTAAAAGGGATTAAAATAGCCCATTTATAAAACATCTGTCAGTTAACATTTTAAGTTAAAATGTATGGTGGAAACAGAAGATACACTCAAAATAAAATGAAACAGAATTATCTAAAATGAGAAACATATATCAAGCAAATAATAACCACTATAAAACTGGCATAGAAAACAATATTTAAAAGAATTTAAAATAACAAGTAACAGAAATAAAGAGTGATGTTATCCAATGAAGAGAGACTAACTATAAAGAAATCATTGGAGCATTGTGTATAATAGCAAAAAATTACCCTTCATTAAAAACTGTATGAATAAAAAGTTTTACATTCAATGAAATACTGTTAAGTTAAAAGATTATTAAGAAAATGTCATAAATAAAATGTGCTGAATTCACGTGATGGAATACTATTAAGTAAAAAAATCATGGCTAGATGTTAAAAACAGAATTAAGTTATAGAACAGTAAAACTGTAAGTTTTTAAAAACTGTTGTTTGCATACCAATATGCAAACCAAAAAGTACACTGGTGAATATTATATCAAAATAATGACAGTTTCTGGGAAGATGGGGAAGAAAATGCCACTGCATTATTAGTAATTTATTTTATTTTACAAAGGGTATGAAGCAAATATATCAAAATGTTAGCATTTCCTAGGAAATGAGAGTAATTATTAGTAAGTGCTTGTTTCTGTAGTTTTCTGTCAAACCGATGACAACGCTAACAATACTACCTTCACACTAAACCTTGGTGTGCTGTCTTCTTGTTTACTGTTGTCTGTCTTTTAATGGTGGAAAGCATAAACATATGGGATGGACGGTTCATTGTTTTCTAAAACCATTCCACTATCTTTTACTCTGAATTTCTTTTATTCTGACCTTCTAACTTCGAAATAAATCTTGGTTTGTTTGACAGAGGGAGGACATACTGAGATACAAAGAGGTGAGGGGGGTGGTTCTGGAATGTTTAGATGGTAGTTCAACTATTATGCTCTTTCATTTAAATTTTCAAATTTTAAATATATACGAGTCAAGTTCATAAGCCACAAAATAACAGTGTTACCAAGAGGTTTGACAGAGACTAACTCTAAGAAGCTTGGCTCTGCAGGTCCTGGACTTTTGACTTCTGGACATCATCCAATGGTTCTCTTTCTTGATTAACTGTCATCTGGTTCCAAGCAGTTCAAAGAAGAAAACGAGAGAAAAAATTGTGGTTCCTATGCAATTTTATATCCATTCCTGCTTTCCTATCATCATCTATAAAAACAACATGCCTTTAACCTGAAAACATATGTTATCAATGCAAAAGACTTGGAGAACCTGAATGCAAAAAATTAAAATTCCGAAATCACCTATGATTATGGACATCTTCCCCATTACATTTAAAAATAGAGTTCTTCGAGTACCTACTAAGAAGAGAAAGGAAACTGTACAGACCTCGAAACAAGTTAAACGAACTGGGTAATTAGTGTTGGCTTTTTATGGATAATTATGATTTCATTCTCTATACTTTGTTTTCTAACATTTCTGTACGGAAGAGGTAATCTGGAACAGATGAAAAAAGAGCAAATAGAACATGTAATGTTTACATGTAGATAAATAAGTAAATTCTCCTCTCTAGGCTACGCCACCAACCAAATACTGACTCATTAGCTAATACCTCTCTGTTAGGCACAGTAACACAGTAAAACCAAGCCAAACCAAATAAACACTGGTTCAAGGACTCCACGAACTCCCTTTCCCATCATTCCTTTCCCACCAGTTTCCCAGGAATCCCAGGGCTCTACAGTGAGGAAGTTAAGCCCGCCCCTCACGCTTCACTGGCCATTGGCCACTGGTCCCGCCCCACAAGCTCGGCTTTGAGGCCGTTGATTGGATATGAATGAGGACGGTGGAGGGGACGGCTTCTGACAGCCGGTGCGGAGGCGTGGCCATAGCTCCCGGAAGTTCTACCCGGGCCGCTGCGCTATGGATCGCTCGCTGCGGCTCCTCGCGCGTTCGCGTTTCCTCTCGCGCGCTCCAGCTTCCCACCCCAGCCCTGGCCCCGGCCCGGCTGGCGCGGCAGTCCTCCTGCTTCGGCCTCGGAACGTCGTTCGAATGGTGAGCTCGTGCCGCCCAACCGCCCTGGCCGCCCCGCGGTGACCTTCAGGCCTCCCGCCTGCCGGCCCTAAGGTCCCGATACTGGGCTGCGTGTTGGAACTTCGCTGCCGGCCCGGGGCGCCTCCTCCGCCGGGGGAGCGCCCGGGAGGGGCGGCAGCTGTTGGCCAGGGCCCTGCCGGGCCTCCCCGACCCCGCCCCAGCCGCGCTCACTGCTTCGCCCCTGCCCGCGGCGGCTGCCCTCGGAACGGTGCTGGGGTGGTCGGTGTGAAGAGGGGGCGGCGCCGGGATGGGATGGTGTCCGGAGGGGGCTGCTCCGCCCCTGCCTTTGGTGGGCCCAGCTGGATCCAGCCCCTCCGAGCTAGCTTCTGGGGTCACAGCTGTGCAGGGAACTGCTCTTAGGCCTCCAGGCGGGGTTGAAAGTTGTTGTGAACCTAAGAGATTTTACTTTTCATGAAATTGGCCATTTAGTTTGTTAGGCTGGTTTTCCCCTCTTAACTTTTGTATGAACCCTGAAATGTGAAACAGGGGCAGAGTGTCCTGAAGTACGTTGGAGGAAATTGCATGGACCATAACATAACTACAGCTGAGTCAGCACTTTTTATTGGGAAAGACTTGCAAGGAGCTTAAAGGTCCAATTTCAGGTTATGACACCCTGACTTACATGAGCCCTTTTGCTCTTTAGAGTGTCACCTTCGGTAATTTGGGCTTCAACAAGCATAAAATACGTATGCTCACATGTGTATTATCAGGAAAAGTTTGAGAAATAAATGCTAGTTTAGGAAGACTTACAATTCTGCACTGTTCACTGCTGTGTAATATGAGCTTTCATTCAGAGAGATGTGATTTCAGACCCTAGTCTGCTACTCAGAGTTGGGATTTGGAGCAGGTAATATTTGTCCTCAGTGTCTGCCGGTAAAATGAAAATAATTACACATACTCAGCAAGATTGCCCCTGTGAAAGTACTTTGAGTTTGGGATATGGTGAGTGCTTATTAAATGAATGCTTCCATCTAAGGTATTTCAAAGGCCCAAGACATTTTTCTGGGCTATAAACTGTAAGGTAATTTGATGACATCACTTTACTTGAAACTGCGAAATCAGGGGTGCTTTATATTTCTGCAACTCCCTGCTTGAATAATTTTTGTCCACTTTAGAGCCTTTTAAAAATTTGTTTTTCACTTATTTAGTGTTTTGTAAAAGGGAATAGAAGGCTGGAGAACTGACTCTATCCCGCTGTCAATGTCAATAAAATAGCATTGCCTTGCTTTTAATGTTGTAATGTTAGCTAACATCAGATGAGGATAGATTTTTTTTTTTTTATAATCCTAAATACATCTTTTGCCCTCTAATCTTCTCAACTCCAAAATCTGAGTTGATTTTATTAAAGGTTTTTCTTGTTGCTAGTGTTAAGAAATAAACTATATTCAATATCCTGTGACAAACCATAATGTAGAAGAATATGAAAAAGAATATATATGTATAACTGAGTCTCTTTGCTGTATAGAAGAAATTAACACAATATTGTAAATCAACTATACTTTAATAAAATTTTTTTTAAAAACAAAGAAATTCACATAACCCTAAATGCCCTAAGTTACCTTTTATCTCAGTTAAGAACACAAAGAAGTTCATCCAACAGGAAGATTACATTGAATGCTCCCTGTGTGTAAAACAGTCACTATGGGCACAGAGTTTACAGACTACTGAGGCATATTAAATAAGCAAAGAAGTCATGCACAGTTAATAACACTGTGATACCGAGGAGAAAAAGTACAGCGAGAGTGAGAATATGTAATGGAGACCTGCTATGATACTGCCTTGGTAGCATGGTGGACAAGGAAGTCCTACATTTTTTTAAAGTTTATTTTGTGATCTTCAGGATGGCTATAAAGTCTGGAAACATAGATAATATTCTGTGTTACAATGCAATATCAATAAACCATTTATTACATATTTGTCAATATTTCAAGACTTGGTGGTCACCCTATATTTTAAGAACAGAAAGACTTTTTAAAAAGTCTTCTTAAAGAAACTGAAAGCCCAAACACAATGAAGTCAAATTTTGGATTTTTCTCTCTTGAGATAGTCTTTTTGCCAAGGAAATGATTTGGATTTTCTTGAACACTGAAATATTCTTTTAAACCACCTTAGGGTAAGAATCTGAAAGGCATTTTATATTTTCTTTAGGAGATACCATGGTTTAGTTAATGGTTATCTTACACATGCGTGGGGATATACTATAGGCCTGAGGCCTATATTTTTTTGGCTGGCCTTTCTGATTTAGACTGGCATGCAAATTTGGAGACAACCTCATCAATTCCTGAGGTTACCGGAGTTAGTGGTTGGTAATAGCACTTGGTATTTCTAGGGCCAAATAACAATCATACTGCGGTGAACACTGGACACATTATTCATTCATGCTTCTCCAGGAGGGGAAGTGATTGTGAATAAACATGCATCTCCCAGGACATCTGGAAATTGCACATTTGTGCCTGCCCCGTGCCTAGCTGGTTAAACTCTTTAAACTTCTCCCAGAAATTCTGCTCTCCAAATTACGGGATATAAAGACATGGTTTTCAAACAAATTAGTTTTTTGTAACAATGGATTATATTATATGAATTTAAAACATATTTAATAGATACCATCATGACCTCATTTTTCATCAGAAGCACTGATAATTTTCTCATTAATTTAGGTGAGCAGCCCTCCTCTTCTTCCCCAAGCCACTGGGAAGAGGTGACATACATTATAATGTGGGAAGGTTTTGAAAATCATAAACATGTTTTTCAGACTTCAGGTGGACTCATTAGTGGGTGGAGAAGTCAATGTAGTGGGCAGTTAACAGCATTGTTTTTTTTGGTTTTTGGTTTTTTGACAGAATAGCATAGACTAGAAAATAGGCGTACAGGACAGATTTTTTCACGGAATTTTTGTTTCAGGCTTGTGTGCATATACATGTGTGTTTATGTACAGTATAAAGGTTTTTTCTTCTGTAGGTCATTGGGAAGAACATTTGAAGAGATTTGGCAGTTACCTGTTTCATTGTTCCTCTATCTGTGTATATGTGTTTGTCTAACAGACACCAACCCTGCATAGGCATTGCCTCCTCTGACAGAGCCTGGAGCCTTTCAGAGTATTTTACATCATTGCTTCAGTTTCTGATCTACAGATTTGTGCAACTTATATATTTCCTGGGTTAAATAAAGGGAGAACTTTCTGGTTTTTTGGAATACTTTATTAGCTAGCTAAGCTGCTACAATGTTTGTTGTTGGAAATTTGTGATGTTTATTTTTATTACTGTAAGGACAGGAAGTATATTTTTTGAAGTGTTTACTGAGGTTGTGATTTCAGCCACAATTGACATCTGCCATTTTTTAATGGTCAGTGTCAAGATCTAGAATTTGATGTAGGCTGTTGTTTCTTGAGTTAGAATTTTAATTTTTCTAAAGTTTAAGCTGAAGAACATAGGTAAAATTTATTCATTTAAATCTTTCCAAAATACTTTGGATATGAGTTTTATCATAGCAACCTGTTATTTAGGTGACAACATTATTCCTGTTTTATGATGAAAATTTAATAATTTTGAACACAAAAAATGATGTTGTAAATTTAAGGACTCGAACTTGATTTCACAAATGACTGATGGAAACCAATCTCCTTTCTTTGGAGCCAGTAACTATTTGCTGTCTTATAACAAGGTGATGGAGAGGAAGAAGAACCTAGCTCGTGTGTCCAGTGCCACCGTTGTCATTGCTAATGTTATTGCACCAAAGTATATTTTAACATACAAGGATATTTACTTAGGATATTTAAAACAAAGATCATTATGCAAAATTTTTTTTTGTGCATTTGAGATATAAAACCCCAGCTGCAAGTTGGCATACAGTGATGTCAGTGTAAGCACACTCTATTAGAGAAAAACCTAACTGTACATCTTCAGATCCTACAGGGTAGTGGTTGTTGTGGGCCAATCTGGAGTTACTTCCTCCATTTCTTGGTTTATGGAAGTGATAAAAAGGGGAATCCAAACAGCTTTTAGAATCCAAAAGTCCAGGGTTTGAGTGTTTCAGGCCCTCCCTCTTGCTATCTGGGTGATCTGCTGAGATTATTTAATCTTGTGTAGCCTCAGTGTCTCCTTCTTTAACGTGGGGATGATGATAGTAAAATCTCCTAGGGTGGTTGTGAAATTCAGATAAGGTGATACCTAAAAAGTGTTTGCTACATAGCACAGTAAATGATTATTTTTATTGGCTTCTCCTTATTGGCTTAGACCAGTCCTCTGCAGACTTTTTTTTCCCCATTTTTATTGAAATATAATTGACATACAGCACTGTATAAGCTTAGGGTGTACAGCATAGTGATTTGACTCACGTACATCATGAAATGATTGACACAATAAGTTTAGTAAACATGCATGATATCATATAGAGAATTAAAGAAATAGAAAATATTTTTTCTTTGTGATGAGAACTCTTAGGATTTACTCTTTTAACAACTTTCATATATAACATACAGCAGTGATAATTATATTTATAATGTTGTACATTACATCCCTAGTACTTATTTATCTTGTAACTGGGAGTTTGTAACTCTTGACTGCCTTCATCCAATTCCGCCTACCCCCACCCTCTGCTTCTGGTAACCACAAATCTGATCTCTTTTTCTATGAGTTTGTTTGCTTATTTGTTTGTTTTTGAAGTATAATTGACCTACAACACTATGTTGATTCCTGTTAAACAACATAGTGATTTTTTAAAGTTATTTATTTATTTTATTGAAGTATAGTTGATGTACAATATTATATAAATTACAGGTGTACAGTACAGTGACTCACAATTTTTTAAGGTTATGCTCTATTTGTAGTTATTATAAAATATTGGCTATGTTCCCTGTTTTGTAAAATATATCCTTGTACCTTATTTTACACATAATCGTTTGTACCTCTTAATTCCCTACCCCTGTATTGCCCCTTCCCTCTCCCCACTGGTAACTACTAGTTTGTTCTCTATATCTGTGAGTCTCCTTCTTTTCTTTTTTTTATATTTACTAGTTTGTTGTATTTTTTAGATTCCACATATAAGTGATATTTGTCTTTCTCTGTCTCATTTATTTCACTTAGCATAATACCCTCCAAGTCCATCCCTGGTGTTGTAAATGGCAAAATTTCATTCTTTTTTATGGCTGAGTAGTTTTCCATCGTGTATATATACCATATCTTTATCCATTCATCTGTTGATGGACACTAAGGTTGCTTCTGTATCTTGGCAATTGTAAATAATACTGCTATGAACATTGGTGTGCATGTATCTCTTTGAATTAGTGTTTTTGTTTTTTTCAGGTTTGTACCCAGGAGTGGTATTGCTGGGTAATATGGTAGTTCTATTTTTAGTTTTTTGAGAAACCTCTTTTCCACAGTGGCTGCACCAATTTACATTCCCAGCAGCAGTACATGAGGGTTCCCTTTTCTCCTCATCTTCACCAAAACTTGTTATTTGTTGTCTTTTTGATAATAGCCATTCTCACCGGTGTGAGATGATAACTCTTGGTGGTTTGGATTTGCATTTCTCTGTTGATTAGTGATGTTGAGATCTTTTCATGTGCCTGTTGGCCATCTGTATGTCTCCCTGGAAAAATGTCTATCTGGGTCCTCTATCCATTTTTTTAATTGGGTTGTTTGTTCTTTTGATGTTGAGTTGTGTGAGTTCTTTCTATATTTTGGATATTAACCCCTTATCAGATATATTGTTTGCAAATATATTCTTCCATTCAGTAGATGGCCTTTTTGTTTTGTTGATAGTTTCCTTCACTGTGCAAAAGCTTTTAGTTTGATGTAGTCCCGCTTGTTTATTTTTGCTTTTGTGTCTTTTGTTTCCCTTGCCCAAGGAGTCATATACTAAAAAATTTTACCAAGATCTATGTCAAAGAACTTATTGCCTATGTTTTCTTCTGGAAGTTTTATGTAAGTTTCAGGTATTACATTTAAGTCTTTAATCCATTTTTTAATTTATTTTTGTGCATGGTGTGAGAGAGTAGTCCAGTTGGATTTTTTGCATGTAGCTGTCCAGTTTTTCC
Source organism: Eubalaena glacialis (assembly GCF_028564815.1). Lineage (NCBI taxonomy): Eukaryota > Metazoa > Chordata > Mammalia > Artiodactyla > Balaenidae > Eubalaena > Eubalaena glacialis. The sequence continues at coordinate 31,040,541 of NC_083718.1, forward strand.
AAAACCATTTATTGAAGAGGCTGTCTTTTCCCCCTTGTATATTTTGCGTCCTTTGTCATGGATTAATTGCCCATATAAGTGTGGGTTCATTTCTGATCTCTATTCTGTTTCATTGATCTATATGTCTGTTTTTGTGCCAGTACCATACTGTTTTGATTACTGTAGCTTTGTAGTATAGTCTGAAATCAGGGAGCATGATACCCCCAGCTTTGGTCTTCTTTGTCAAGATTGTTTGAGCTGTTCAGGGTCTATTGTGTTTCCATACGAATTTTAAAATTATTTTTCTAGTTCTGTGGAAAATGCCATTGGTATTTAGATGGGGATTGCATTGAATCTGTAGATTGCCTTGCGTAGTATGGGCATTTTAAAATTATTAATTCTTCCAATCCACGTCTGTGTCATCTTCAGTTTCTTTCATCAGCATCTTATAGTTTTTTGAGTACACATCTTTTACCTCCTTAGATTTATTCCTACGTATTTTATTCTTTCTTTATGAGATTGTAAATGGGATTGTTTCTTTTATTTCTCTTTCTAGTAGATCATTGTTAGTGTATAGAAATGCAACAGATTTCTGTATATTAATTTTGTATCCTGCAACTTTACCGAATTCATTGATGAGCTCTAATAATATTTTGGTGGTGTCTTTAGATTTTTTATGTATAGTATCATGTCCTCTGCAAACAGTGACAGTTTTACTTCTTCCTTTCCCACTTGGATTCCTTTTCTTTTTCTTGTCTGATTGCTGTGGCTAGGACTTCCAATACTATCTGATTAAATGTGGTGACAGTGGGCATCCTTGTCTTGTTCCTGATCTTAGAGGAAATGCTTTCAGCTTTTCACTGTTGAGTATAATGTTAGCTGTGGGTTTGTGATATATGGCCTTTATTATGTTGAGGTATGTTCACTCTATACCCACTTTGTTGAGAATTTTTATCTTAAATGGGTATTGAATTTTGTCAGAAGCTTTTTCTGTATCTGTCGAAATGACTCTATGATTTTTATTTTTCAGTTTGTTAATGTGGTTGATTAACCACATCAATGTGTTCAACAAATCACATTGATTGATTTGTGGATATTGAACCATCCTTGTATCCCTGGAATAAATCCTACTTGATCATGGTGTATGGTCCTTTTAATGTGTTGTTGAACTTGATTTGCTACTATTTTGTCAAGGATTTTTGCATCTGTGTTCATGAGAGAGATTGGCCTGTAATTTTCTTTTTTTGTGCTGTCTTTGTCTGGTTTTGGTGTCAGGGCGATGCTGATCTTGTAGAACGAGTTCAAAAGCGTTCCTTCCTCTGCAGTGTTTTGTAATGGTTTGAGGAGGATAGTTGCTACTCTTCTCTAAATGTTTGGTAGAATTGTTCCTGTGAAGCCAATTGGTCTTGGATTTTCGTTTGTTATTGTTGTTGTTGTTAATTACTGACTTAATTTCATTACCGGTAATTGGTCTGTTCATATTTTCTGTTTTTTCCTGGTTCAGTCTTGGGAGATTGTACATTTTAAGGAATTTGTCCATTTCTTAATGGCCATTTTATTGATATATAATTGTTGGTAGTAATCTCTCATGTTTCTTTGTATTTCTGTGGTGTCAGTTGTAACTTCCTTTTCATTTCTGATTTTATTGATTTGAGCCCTCTCTTTTTTCTTTGAGTGTGGCTAAAGGTTTATCAATTTTGTTTACCTTTTCAAAGCACCAGTTCTTAGTTTCATTTATCTTTCATAATTTTTTGTCTTTATTTTATTTACTTCTGCCCTGATCTTTATGATTTCTTTCCATCTGTTGACTTTTAGGTTTTGTTCTTTTTCAGGTTCCTTTAGATGTAAGGTTAGGTTGATTTTTGATTTTTCTTGTTTCCTGAGGTAGGTGTGTATTGCTATAAACTTCCCTCTTAGAACTGCTTTTCCTATGTCCCATAAATTTTGCATCGTTGTGTTTTCATTTTCATTTGTCTCTAGGTATTCTTTTATTTCATTAATGATCCATTGGTTATTCAGCAACATATTGTTTATCCTTCATGTGTTTGTGTTTTTTGCAACTTTTTTTCTTGTCATTGATTTCTAGACTCATGGCATTGTGGTCAGAAAAGATGCTTGATATGATATCCGTTTTCTTATATTTACTAAGACTTGTTTTGTGGCCTAGCTTGTGATCTGTCCTGGAGAATGTTCCATGTGCTCTTGAAAAGAATGTGTATTCTGCTGCTTTTGGATGGAATGTTCTATATAGAGCTATTAAGTCCATTTGGTCTAATGTGTCATTTAAGGCCAGTGCTTCCCTGTTAATTTTTTGTCTGGATGATCTGTCCATTGATGTAAGTAGAGTGTTAAAATCCCCTACTATTATAGTGTTCCTGTCATTTTCTCCCTTTGTGTTTGTTAATATTTGCTTTATATATGTAGGTGATCCTGTGTTGGGTACATACATATTTACAATTGTTATATCTGCTTAGATTTATCCCATGATCATTATGTAATAGCCTTCTTTGTTTGTTGTTGCAGTCTTCATTATAAAACCTGTTTTGTCTAATGTAAGTATTACTACCATGGCTTTCTTTTCATTTCCATTTGCATAGAATACCTTTTTTCATCCTGTCACTTTTAGTCTGTGTGTGTCTCAGGATCTGAAGTGAGTCTCTTGTAGGCAGTATATATATGAGTGTTGTTTTCATAACCATGCAGCCACTCTATATCTTTTGATTGGAGCATTTAGGCCATTTACATTTAAAGTAATTCTTGATAGATATGTACTTATTGCCATTTTGTCCTTTGTTTTGGGGTTGTTTTTGTAGTTCTTTTTTGTTCCTTTTTTCTTACTTTGCTTTCTTCTCTTGTTTTTTGATGACTGTCTTTAATATTACATTTGGATTCCTTTCTCTTTTTTGTGTATCGATTATTGATTTTGGTTTGTGGTTACCATGTGGTTTATATATTGCAATGTGTGTGTGTGTGTGTGTGTGTGTGTGTGTGTGATTATTTTCAGCTCCTGATCTTTTAAATGCAAAAGCACTTTAAGAACCCTGCATTTTTATCTCCCCCCACCCCCACTTTTTCTGTTTCTGACATCATATTTTACGTCTTTTTGTCTTGTGTGCCCCTTAACTTCTTACTGTAGATATAGACAATTTTACTGGTTTTGTGTTTCAGCCTTCCTACTAGCTTTGTACATGACTGATTTACTACCTTTACTATATTTAGCCTTACCAATGAGATTTTTTTTTCATAATTTTCATACATCTAGTTGTGGCCTTTTTCGCTTAGAGAAACCCATTTAAAGGTGGTTTGGTAGTGCTGAACTCTTAGCTTTTTCTTGTCTGTAAAACTTTTGATCAGTCCATTTAAATCGTAATGAAAGCCTTGCCTGTTGGAGTCCTCTGGTTTAGGTTTCTCCCTTTCATTTTAAATATATCATGCACTCCTTTCAAGCCTGCAGAGTTTCTGCTGAAAAGTCAGCTGAAATCCTTATGTTAAGTACAATTACCTTGTACTTAACTTGTTGCTTTTTCCTTGCTGCTTTTAATATTCTCTCTTTATCTGTAATTTTTGCCATTAATTAAAGTGTGTCTTGGTGTGGTCCTCTTTGGGTTGATCGTGTTTGGAACTGTCTGTGCTTCCCAGACCTGGATGTCTGTTCCCTTTCCCAGGTTAGGGACATTTTCAGCTATTATGTCTTCAAATATGTTCTCTGCCCCTTTCTCTCTGTCTTCTCTTTCTATGGCTCCTATAATGTGAATGCCAGTACACTTGATGTTGTCTCTGAGGTCTCTGAAACTCTCCATGTTTCTTTTCATCCTTTTTTTTTTTTCTGTTCAATTTCAGTAATTTCCACTATACTTTCAGCCCACTGAACTGTTCCTCTCTATCATCTAATCTACTGTTGATTCCTTCTAGTGTACTTTTTATTTCAGTTGTTGTATTCTTTAGCTCTCTTTGGTTGTTGGCGCGGGAGGTCTTAAGGCAGCTGGCCTGCTGGTGGGTGGAGCTGTGTCCCTGTGCTAATAAGCTGTATTCCAAAATGGTGCTTTCAAGAACTAATGTCCTTGTGGTAGAACAAGCTCCCATTAGTGGCTGCCCCCAGTGTCTAAGTTCCCAGTGTGAGCTCCAGTTGCCTCCTCCCTCTCCGGGAAGCTCTCCAAGATCAGCAGGTATTCTGACCCAGGTTCCTTTCAAATTACTGCTTTTCCCTGGGTCCCAGAGTGTGTGAAATTTTGTGTGCACCCTTTAAGAGTGGAGTTTCTATTTCCCACAGCCCTCTGGCCAAAAATGAGCCCTGCTAGCCTCCAAAGCGAAACTTTCAAGGGGCTCTTCTTCACCGTGCTGGCGAGCCTGACATGGGGCCTGGACCCCTCGCTTCTTGGGGAGAACCTCAGCAATTGTAATAATCCTCCAGTTTGTGGGTCACCCCTCCTCGGGTGAGGGGGTGGTAATAGGTTTTGACTTTGTTGTGTCTTCTTCCCTCCTACCTATTTTGCCATGGTTCCTTTATATCTTTAGTTGTAGAAGGTCTTTTCTGCTAATTTTCCAGCCTTACTCATCAATCATTGCTCTGTAAATGATTATAGTTTTGGTGTGCCCATGTGAGGAGATGAGCTCAGAGTCTTCCTACTCTGTCATCTTGGCCACTGCCCTCCTCTGCAGACTTTTAGGCATAGAAAAAAATGTACCTCATTGGTTATACACCTATATTTCTAACTAGGTACAAGGATATTTTTCTTTTCATGCAATCTAAAAGGCTTTATAATATATAAAGGGTTTTTTAAATCTTTCTAGTCCCAGGGGATAACTACAAACTTAATTTTTTCTTATTCAGAGGACTATTTACTAAAATAAGATTACTTGGCTGGGTGTTTTTAAATCTTTTGAATCATATGACCATGTTTATTTTATAATTAATGCAAGATGAACATTAATTAAAGTTCTGAGTATTTCTCTGATACTCAATCTCTTTAAAGTATCATATGTAAACTCCAGATGTGTTTTTTTTTTTTTAAGTATTGTAAGTTGATGTACTTAGTAGAGTCCTCGGTTCTCCATAAAACGGATTTGGGGTCATGGGTTCTTATCCTGGGGAGTGGATTGGTTTCAAGATATAAACTCCTTAAAATCATATGTAAGATTTTACATATATGTATTTATGTTCATTCTTCTAGAGAGAAGATCCATAGTTTTCCTCATATTCTCAAAAGGTTCCAACACCCTAAAAAGGTTAAGAACTGATCTAGCCCATGTCCCCTTGTCTGTACATTTACTGTAACTTTAGATGAGAAAAGCTGACTTGCTGAAGGTGACACAGCTACCGGATGGTGGGCTGTCTCATTGCAAAGCCTGGACTGTTTTGTATGGCACTAAGCTATCTCTCATGCATAATATTTGTAGACCACAGTTGAGCTTTGTTTAAATATATAATACTTTCAAATTTTAAAGTATCATTCTTAGGTCATTTTCCAAAGTTCCTAGTAAAATAAGCATTAACCTAAGTACATCAAAGCTTGACCAATAATAGGCATACTCCTGAATTGGAAAAGATTATTATTTTTATTTATCATTTGCATAGTGTATGAATTCCACAATCTGTCTTTAACACATGTATTAATAAATCTGTGTGACAAAAATTTCTCAAGAAAAAAGCTGGAAGTGGGGGGAGTAGAATGAGAATCAAAATGGAATTTTTTTGTCTTTTTGGTACTTATTAAGGTTTCTTTACCTGTACATGATGTATCGTTTATATGATGTTATTGTTCTTGATACTTGGTTTCTTTTCAAGCTATAACAGTGTCTTGTCTTTATTTTTAGGCAAGCCAAAATTCTTTTCGGATAGAATATGATACCTTTGGTGAACTCAAGGTCCCAAATGATAAGTATTACGGCGCCCAGACTGTGAGGTCGACAATGAACTTTAAGATTGGAGGGGTGACAGAACGCATGCCAGTAAGTGGCTTTTGTGGAAATGTTGGCTTATTTTGGATGAACTAGGCATTATTCAGTGAGTCACCTTACCTTATAAATAAGTATTTTACATAGTTAAAATGTAAAGTTATTAGAGAACTGGCTTTGTGAATAATAAGATGTTTCTCTCTCAGTAAGGTGTCAAAGAACTTTTTGAAGTTTAGTGTACTAATATCTTGAGCTATGACTTTGAGTATTTTGGATTTTTGATAGAACTAAGTGATTTGTCTTTCATTCTTGTTTGGATTTTTCGTATTTTTACTAGAATTTTGCAGTTTGTAAGCATTTTTAATTTTGATACTTAATTTTTTAACTGATTTTTCAAAATGATTTAAAAGAAAACCAATTTTTCTTTAATATTATACTTTATCTATCTTGGCTTCAGTTTGTAGAAAAGTATACGCAAATTCATAAAAATATTTGACTATTTGTCATGATGTCTGGCATATAATAGGTAATATGTAAGTATTTGTTCATTGCTACATGAATGATTTAATGATTAGAAAAGTTTCTACCATATTTCATTAAATCCTTAGATTAGAACTGATCCTCAATTAGAACTGATATGTACTACTAAGAAAGAAAAAGTCTGCCAATTAAAGTTGTGACATGTCATTGATTGTAAGATGCATCTTGATTTCAGGGATGTTAAAGTGTGAAAAGAATTGATGGAATATATTACATATCCTACTGGAGCCCAACTAGGGTATGAAAAATAGTGTAGGAATGCAGGATAGGCTAGTAAGCCTAGAAGTAGCCAGGCTTCATCTGGTGAGATACTGTTTAACATTTATCTTCTAAATATACTTTTTATCTTACAATAATTTTAACTTCCGTATTTTAGCTCATTACTAAGGCTTCAAGACTGAATCTTGACAGGTTCATACAATTTCCCAAGAGGCAGCTGAATCTTCTTAGAAGAATCTCTCTGTTATTGCCACCCACAGCCAGTTTAATGGTGAGGTAAACATAGGGTCAGACTACATGGTTGGGAGACAGAGGGTAGCAGATCCTAAAGTATTCTCATATAGTTCAACTCCTGGGATTAAAGAGATCAGTCTTAACCAGTATTGACTGGAGTAAGCATGGCTCATTTTTGATTTTCCTGCTTCAACCAGCAAGGTGTGTGGTTCTGGGAGTGTGTGATTGCTGCTGCCGCTGCTGTCCCAGAGATAGAGAAGTTGTTTGGATTTGGACATGTATCTGTGAAACATGGATACGTGGGTTATCGATTTTTTTCACATTTGGCTTCATCTGGATTAATTTCCTGAACTATGTTAAATATAAAGCAGACTGTGCCTTGAACTAAGTAGTATGATTAAACCCAACCTTTTGTACCTCAGGTCCATAGGAAAATAAAACCAAAAAAGATTATGAACTGCTATGTGAGTAAATGAAGAATAATGAGACCCTTCTTTCATCTCCAACGATACATTTACTATTTTGTTTTAATAGTGTCCAGTGAAACTCTCTGCTGTGACCTTTGTTCATTTTCATGAGTCCACAATCACTGTGGGGTCAGTCACTCCATTCTAGTAGCCTGAGTTGATTGGCATTTGGTTGTGACTTTGACAGTGGTTTAACCCACTGCAGTGTTCCTGTAGAAAATTAAATTCCCATTTGTTTTCATGTGTAAAGTTTTAAAGCTTCTAATCTTTTGTGCCATATATCTCCATTTCATTTGGGTAAAACACTTGTAATGTTTTAATTTTAATTTCTTAAAATTCAAAGTAAAAATGTTTTGTTTTTATTTCCTTTTGTTTGCCCTTCAGTTTATCCTCTGTGTGACCCAGGTTCAGTGTGTCTTACTCATCACTTTTTGTTGTTTTTCCACTTTTATTTTCCTCTAAGGACTATAGCTTCTCCTTTACAAATTTATCCCTCTCTTCCTCACCCTTCCTTTCTTCCTTCTTTCTCATTCAAACCTGGTATGGTATCTAAATCACAGTCTGTATTATTAACTTTGACAAGAACACATAATTTATTTATCTTGCAGAAACCAGGTATTTCATTGAAACCTCATCAAAATTTACTCAATTTATCCTTTTAAATTTTATGAGGTGCTTTGGAGTAGAAAGTGAAAAGATCTGCAAACTCAAAGGGTTTGATATATGGTTATATATATCAGAGAAGCTATCACCTTTAAGTCTGTAGAACTCTGGGTTTTTAAAAAAAATTATTCTGAGAGAAATTTCCAGTGACTTATTGAGTGTCAAGGCTTCACTGACTAACTAAAATACCATGTTTTTTGGCTTTGGGATGAAATGATACCCATTCAGTAACTGGGTATTTCATACTAATTAGCAGTTAAATATATTATTTCTTTTTATTATTTATTTGTTTATTTAGTTGAGGTATAATTTACATATAACATTAGTTTCAGGTGTACAACATAATGATTCAATATTTGTATACATTGCAGAATGATCACCACAGTAAGTCTAGTTACTAGTAACATGTCTAGTAACATCCATCACTATACGTAGTTACAAGAAAATTTTTTTTCTTGTGATGAGGACTTTTAAAATCTCTTTGCAACTTTCAAATATGCAATACAGTATTATTAACTATACTTACCATGCAATACATTACATCCCCATGATTTATTTATTTTATAACTGGAAGTTTGTACCTATTGACCTCCTTTATACATTTTGTCCACCCCCTTCCCCTGGCAACCACCAGTTTGTTCTGTCTATGAGCTTGGTTTTCTGATTGTTGTTTGTTTTGTTTTTTAAATTCTACATATAAGTGGGATCATGTGGTATTTGTGTTTACCTGTCTGGCTTATTTCACTTGGCGTAATGCCCTCAAGGTCCATCCATGTTGTCACAAATGACAAGATTTCATTCTTTTTTTATGGCCAAGTAATATTCCATTGTATTTTTTACCACATCTTCTTTATCCATGCATTCATTGATGGATACAGGTTATTTCCATATCATGGCTATTGTAAATAATGCTGCTATGAACATGGGGATGCATATATCTTTTCGAATTAGTGTTTTCATTTTCAAGTAAATACCCAGTAGTGGAATTGCTGGGTCAGACAGTAGACGTATTTCAGTTTTTTGAGGAACCTCCATACTGTTTTCCAAAGTGGCTGCACCAATTTACATTCCTCCCAACAGCGCACAAGATTTCCCTTTTCTCCACATCCTCTCAAACACTTATTTGTTGTCTTTTTGATAATAGCCATTCTAACAGGTTTATGGTGGTATCTCATTGTGGTTTTGATTTGCATTTTTCTGGTGATTAGTGATGTTGAGCATCATTTTATGTATCTGTTGGCCATCTGTATATCTTCTTTGGAAAAATGTCTGTTCTCATCATCTGCCCATTTTTTAATCAGTTTGTTTCTTGCTACTGGGTAGTATGAGTTCTTTATATATTTTGAATGTTAACCCCTTATCAGATATATGATGTGCAAATATTTTCGTTCAGTAGGTTCCATTTTCTTTTCTTTTCTTTTTTTTTTTAAGGCAGCAGACTCTTTATTTGATGTGGTTTTAAAATACATCAAAATCAAGGCCCTGGCTGTTCTGCATACCAAAAGGAGACCAAAAAGTTGTCAGCACAGCTTCAAACAAATCTGGGCGGCCAGTTTGGGCCATAAGGGGAGCAGTTACAGGGACAGAAGGCAGCACCCCTCCCTCAGGCAGGTGCCTGGCTGTCCCTGGGGTGACCTCCTCTGTGCTGTGCAAGGTGAGAGGGCTAGAGCACCAACTCAGCAGGCCTCGCCCTCCCCCATAGACACCAGGGCAGCTCCACTGGCCTTCTGGTCAGCCTTCCACAGGGCCACCATGATGGGGGTGGAGGAGGGGAAATAACCATCTTTACAGACATAACATTCTCTTACAGAAAGTGCCTGAGCTCAGCCCATGGTCCAAAAACCTCACGGAAAACAGATTTTAAAAAGTACTGCTGACACCTCTCAGAATCTGGTGTACACAAAGCTCTCAGCTGGACAAGACCCTGAACGCAAATTACTGTCAGCATAGCCTCACCTGCTGTGGTCCCCTGCAGGAAAAGCTAGCAGTCTAAGAAACCAATACACAGCTCTTGGTCCTAAAACTGGGGCATAAGACCTGCCCCAGTGAGGAAGGAACTGGCCTTCACTCATGGATAGGCCACCTCTTCACCTGGCCCAGGACCCTGGCTGGTGTGGGCAGCACCCAGGAACCTGGGCTGAATTTGGAAAGCAGAGCAGCTGTAGTGGTTGATAAGATTTGATCAGTGGAGAGGAAGAAGAAGGGGATCCCCATCCGTAGCCTGGCCTGGATGCCTAGAGACAGACGGCTAGAGGTGAGAGCAGAGGTTCTACCCTGCACAGCTGGGGCCATCTTGCTCACTGTAGCTCCACAGCAGCTAGACTTGGTTTCTGAGCATTGCTGTCCTGTGCGGCTGTGATTTCCCACACCACACTGGACTCCAACAGTCCCCTCCCTGCCAACATTAGGACTTTAAGAGGTAACTGAAGTGGGGCAGGCAATCATGTGGGCTACTGCAAGCCTTCCTGCTGGGGGCAGGCAGAAACTTATGCCTCTTCCCCGTGCTTCATTAGCCCAGCAAACCCCGTATGGGATTGGCAGCTCTTATGTTCCTCAGCAGAGTAGAGTAGTATCCCCTCAGCCAGGGATGGCAAATAGGTCTCAACACTTATAGTGGCTGCTGGGGGAATCTTGAGAAATGAGAATATATACCAGGGATTTAGCAGGAAATACTCTGAAGCAGATTAGTGGTACCTACCATGGGGGAAGAGGGGAAATGATGTGCCATTCATTTGCCATCTCTGGTCTAAGTCCTAACATAATTCAGGAGTACTCTTCATGAACTTAATGATCTGAAGGATTTAAGTTAAGGGCTGAAAGAGTAGGCTATTTGTATAAGATAATGAATCGACTTCAAGGAAATACAGGAAGAAGCAAAAACTCAAGCATCTGATTCATCTTGGTCTGTGGCTCCCTCAGCTACACTGAAGCTGAGCCCCAGATGGAGATGGAGTTACAATACCCCAAGCCCAGTGTAGCCCTGCTTCCTGACCCAAGACTCATTCTGCTGTTCCAGAACATTGTTCCGTACAAAGATTGGCTAATACTCTGGCAAGTTTGCAGTTAGCAGGACTTTCAGAGTATAGGGTATCATGTATAAGGGGTGGGAGTGGGGGTAGAGAAGGAACAGACATAACTATCTGCAGCCATTTTTGTGGATTTCTGGGGCTTAGTCAATGGCTGAGTCTCATCCTTATCCATAAGCTGTCAGACAAGAGCTGGGGGCTCCCACGTAAGAAGAAGTAAGATGTCAAGGAGGACATAGCTCTTATTACTTGGGCAACAGGATCAGAGCAAATCTCAAAAGATTGCACACTGCGGGTATGGGTGTAGGAAGCAGAAACAGACTCATAAAGCCAAGGGGACAGTTGGGCCCAGGGCCCAGCAAGTGCTGCATGGAGATAGTGGTGATGGCATCAGCAGTGGCCTCCCAAGATTGAAACCACAGGTAAGCTTGTGGCAAAGCCATCAGAAGCCCTTTCCTTTTTCTTACTCTAAACAATCTGATTTCATCAAGCAGGAAACCTCAGCACCAACATGGCAAAGGTACCAGGTGGGGTGCTGAGGGGGGTGGGACACTAGAGGCCAGGAACCCAGGCACCACCCCTAAAACACTCCTTCTTCCTCAGAAGATCCTCAATACAAACACTGTCACGTGCAAAACAAAAACAAAGGAAACAAAACAAAACCCAAAAACCTTTAGAAAGAATCCTTTGGGTGTCAATCATTTGTGCAGGCTAGAGAGGCACCTGTGAACGATAAGGCTGCTGTGAAACGTCATTGGCATGGTCCTGGCACTACCGGAGGGCAGAGGAAGTGGTGCCTGAGGGGCTCCCTACCAGCACATCGTCCCACACACAACATTCTCCAGGTCCCTTGTCCTAGACAGGGAAGCAGTTTCACCGCTGGCTTTGAGCGCCCAATCAGCACTCTGCCTGGCAACCCCTTTTCTAGGTCAAGAGAAGCAAAGGAGCTTCCAGGGAAGCTAGGAGAGCCAGAGCTGCCCAAGTCCTGCTAACAGGAGAAACACAGTCAAGGCCTGGGTGTGTCACCTGTCGTGAGCCCTGAAGGGCAGGGAGGGAGGGACTGAGCCTCAAATCGGGCAGCGAAACGCTCGAGTCACTTGTCCTGCCAGCATACTGTGACAGCAGCCGCAGATGACAGCTCCGCTTTAAGACTCTTCAGCTCACAGAAGAGCCACAGACTTCATGTGTACACACCCCCACCTCCAAGGCAAGCCCATTTTACACTTACAGGTATAAGTGTATGAGGCCTTGCCCATATGCCATATGTATGTAAAATTGACCCACAAAATCCAAAACTGCAGAGTCAGATGCCAGCCAGGTCAGAGCACCCTGGGCCTCAGTGGTGAGGGCCTCGCACAGGCCAGGCCTGGCTGGGCTGCTCACTCCCTTCCCAGCATGCCCCTGGCGCAGGCTCTCAGTGGTGGTGGAGGTAGGCTCCTGAAGCCCCGTTTGGCCTGATGCTTCCGTGCTCGGTGCTCCAGGGCAGCAAGAAGCTTCTGTGGCCCTTGGGGAGCTAGGTGCTTGGACCCTGGGCCCCTCAGCACCCTGTTCCTTGGAGGCATTGGCAGCCTCTGGCCTTCACACAGGGCCACTGTCAGTGAGGGGGCCCTGGCTTCCAGCACTCAGGTCCTGCACCCTCCAGCTGCCGCATTTTCATTTTTTTGACGTTTGCTTTGCTGTGAAGAGGCTTTCTAGTTCTGATGTAGTCCCATTTGTTTATTTTTGCTTTTGTTGCTTTTTCTTTTGGACTCCTCCAGAAGATCATTGCCAAGACTGACGTCAAGGAGCTTACTGCCTATGTTTTCTTCTAGGAGTTTTACGGTTTCAGATCTTAACGTTCAAGTCTTTAATCCATTTTGAGTTCATTTTTATGGATGGTATAAGATAGTGGTCCAGTTTCATTCTTTTGCATGTGGCCAGTTTTCCCAGCACCATTTTGCGACCTTTGTTTTTTTTATTATTATTATTTTTTAATTTATTTATTTATTTATTTATTTTTGGCTGTGTTGGGTCTTCGTTTCTGTGCGAGGGCTTTCTCTAGTTGCGGCAAGGGGGGGCCACTCTTCATCGTAGTGCGCGGGCCTCTCACTATCGCGGCCTCTCTTGTTGCGGAGCACAGGCTCCAGACGCGCAGGCTCAGTAGTTGTGGCTCACGGGCCCAGTTGCTCCGCGGCATGTGGGATCTTCCCAGACCAGGGCTCGAACCCGTGTCCCCTGCATTGGCAGGCGGATTCTCAACCACTGCACCACCAGGGAAGCCCGCTACCTTTATTTTATTTGCTATTTTTAGTTTTTTCTAGAGAGAAGGAAAAATTATAATGTAGCACGGGATCCAGTGAGGGGAAATAATGGTGTAGGCTGGTGAAATGATTATCATTTGATTTTAAATATATGAAATAAAAACATATACATTATAATGTCTTATAATAAATAGGACGAATGGTATATTATATATGTGTGAATGTGTGTATATGTGTGTGTGAGGCATACGTACATATCTATGAAAAGTCATTGTATTTGCTTTTGTTTGGTTCCCTAAACAAATAGATAAATGATGATTCTTGGTTTTTATATATCTATTTTTAATCTTTCTGTATATCCTAAACATTTTAGGGTCATAATGTTACTTAAGTTATTGTTTTATGTACAGTTTTTGTACCTGCATAAGATAGTAATCTTAAACTTTCATGCTTAACTAAAATTACAAATTTGAGATATTTTTCTGATTAACTCTAGATCCCAGTTATTAAAGCATTTGGCATCTTGAAGCGAGCAGCTGCTGAAGTAAACCAGGATTATGGTCTTGATCCAAAGATTGCTAATGCAATAATGAAGGCAGCAGATGAGGTAAGAGGTGATAAGTGTGTTTACTTAATGGCATCAGACCCATATTAACTGCTGGATAGTGATAAGTGCTGGCACGAGGAAAGGGGCACTGTGAATTCTTGAGTTAATGAGTTTCAACATAGGGTGGCAGCATTATTATTGGGTGAGGATATTAATATGGTGCTTAAAATATTGTGGCAAATTTTCTGGATGATTTTATACCTTTTATTTTTAATATTCTTTATTTTCCTTTATATAGTTTAAAGAAAACTTTTTGAAGAGATAATCTTTGAACTTATATATTTGATTTCTTGTTTTATGTATAGATGATTCCTTTTAAAGCTACTTGGTTATTTGATAATATGTGTGGAGAATGTAATTTCACTATTTCACTAATAACATAATTAATTGCTTACACAATTAAAGATAAGCAGTCAGAGATAACAGTTTAAAAGCTCTGAATATAATGTTGTTCATTGCAGTACTATTTATTATAACAGCTGCTTATGTAAGTTATATTGTGAAGCCATGGAAACTTAGTTTTTTAAAGAATGTCATAGAACAAAGCCTACCATATAAGAGGTGGGGAGGAAAGATTGTAAAATGCATGTATATTATGTTCCTAATTTTGTTTTGAAAAAATGAACAGAAAAACATGTTTTTTTCCATCTACATATATACTCCCATTGCTTGAAGTAGAGACTAGAAGGAGATGCCAAAATGCTAATCATTTTTATTTCTGAGGGTAAAACTATGATGACTATTATACTTTTCTTAGTTCTCAGAATTTTTTGCACTGATCACCTGTTATTTTTATACAACTAAGAAAAAAGTTTTACTTTAAAGTGAACCAGTTGTTTAAGGTAATAGATTTCTAAAGTGCATGCTGATTTTTTTTTAAGCTAAAATCATTCCAGAAGGTGAAGTTAAGCACCCACTCTCTTAGAAAGCTTATAATTCAAAAACTAACAAATTAACTAAAAGTACAAAAATATGACAAAAATAGGGACAAATGTAGACCATATTTATGTCTGTGCTTGGAGGTTGCTACTCATAGGACATGTGTGGGATGCAGTAGCTATTAGTGAACTCACACTGTTAAGTCACTCGTTCATTATCATGCTGACTCTGGCTGTAACATCTGTTGGATATTCCTGCTGAGTACCAACAGTAAATTTATCTAGAGACTTAACACATTTGCCAGCCTTAATGGGTGGGTGGGTCTGTCTATATTATTAGAGGGCAGTTGAGAAATAGGAGAAAGATATCTTTGATTCAGTTTTCATTTGGAATCAGTGAAATTGTTATACCATTCACAATAGATAATCTTTCACCTTTTAAAGTAGCAGTGGTTAGACTGCAGGAGCTTCAGTTTGCTGGACAACCACGAACTATGTGGCACCATCAATAGCATATGAAAAAAAGTGAATACCTTTAAAATAGTACTATAAGTAGTACCAACTTAATCATATTTGATTTAAATAGCTAAATGAATGTTTCTTATTTTTTAAAATTCATTTTTTAACATTTTGCTCTGCAGGTAGCTGAAGGTAAATTAAATGATCATTTTCCTCTCGTGGTATGGCAGACTGGATCAGGAACCCAGACAAATATGAATGTAAATGAAGTCATTAGCAATAGAGCAATTGAAATGCTAGGAGGTGAACTTGGCAGCAAGAAACCCGTGCATCCCAACGATCATGTTAATAAAAGCCAGGTCGGTATACGATCTCTTCTTTTCTTTGTTATAAATTGAAAAGAATCCTGAGATTTTCCCTGTAAAACAGGCATTAACTTTTGACAGGGAGTGTTCATTCTGCTTATATTCTTTAATGGAAAAGACTTCTTGTATGTCCTCCTTATTTCTTTTAGGAATCTTGAGTCTATGTCTTAAATTTTCATAAAAAGCACCTTTAGGGGAAAAAATCACTTTTAGGACACCTGAATTTAGTATATATGTATATTTTCGCTGTTTGATTTATATTTTAAAAACTCTTTCTTTTGAAATATAAAATTATTTATAAGAATTGCAAAGATATTTCAGAGTTCCTGTATACCCTTCACCCAGCTACCCTTAATATTAAATATTTTACATAACCCTGGTACATTTATCACACTAAGAAATTAACATTGGTACAATACTCTTAATTGAACAGGCTTTATTAGGATTTCCCTAGTTTTCTATTGATCTCCTTTTTCTCTTAACCAGGATCCAGTCCACGCTCCACATTGTATTTAGTCATCATATCCCCTTAGTCTCCTCTAATCTATGAGAGCTTGTCTTTTGTCTTTGTGATTTTTGAAAGCAGTGGCCAGGTATTTTATAGAATGTCCCTCAATATGGGTTTGTCTATTGTTTTCTCATGATTAGACTGAGACTGTGGATTTTTGGAAAGACTGTTATAGAAATGAAGGGCTCTTCTGGCATCGTATCAGGGTACATGATAGCAACATGACTTGGTACTGGTGATGTTAACTTGAATCACTTGGTTAAGATGGTGTCTCCCTGGTTTCTCCATCTTCTATTCTCTATTTGGTAGAAGTAAGCCACTGTGTCCAGCCTATACTCCAGCTACTACACTTAAGCTCCACTTCCTAAAGGGAGGAGTATCAAGAAATTTTTGGACATGTGTTAAGATCACCACAGAATTAATAGAGAACTTTGAGGCTATGCAAATAGCCTCTTTCTCCTTAAACTTTTGCCTATTAATTTTAACATTCATCAGTGGGTCTTGCCAAAAACAATTACTACATTAGTGTTTCAGTAGTGATTTTCTGTTTCCCTCATTCTTTCTACATTTATTAATTGAAATTTTTCTGTAAGGAATACTGTCTTCTCTCTCCCCTGACATTTATTTATTTAATCATTTATGTATATCAGTATGAATTCATTAATATTTTTTTCTTAAGGTTATAATCCAGTATTTTTGGTATTTATATTGCTACTCATATTGTTGCCACAAAGCCACAGCTTGTTGGCTCCTGTGTCCTTTGGACATGCCACCATCCTTTTTTTTTTAAGGCACTTATTAATTTTTTGCACTACAGGATGCTCCAGGCTTCTCATCTTGTATTTTTCCTGCCCCAGCCCTCATAAGCACTCATTTTTCCAAAGAGCTCTTGGAGGATCTTATCACATTGGGAAGTGATATTTAGAAACCAAGATCTGGGTTCTGAGTATAATTTAATATATTTTTAAGTAGTGAGGAAGTTTTTTCACATAAATCCATTGTATGAAGGATTTTGCAAACCGAAGGCTTGCCTTTAAATATGAGTTTATCTTTTACATATACTGAAGTCTGAAATCTACTTCAGAATAATCTAGTGTGTATGGTCAGATGGAGGAGTGAGGTGGAGTTACAGATGAAACAAGATTGGCTATATGCTAATTGTTTGAATTCAGGTGGTAGATACATGAGTGTTCATTATACCATTCATCCTACTTTTGTAAGTAGTTGGATAATGTCCATAATACAAAGTTTAACAAATGAGTAATGAATATATTTTTTAAAATAGCATCGTAATTTACAAGTATGGGTTTACAGTTGAGGAAAGAGCATGGAATTTAGACTACCTGGTCAGGTCCCAGTTCTGCCAACCATAAATATTTTGGCAAGTCACATAATTTCTTTGACAGTTTAGCTTTTCTATTTTTAAAGTGGTGACCTACCTCACAGAATTTTCCTCAAGTTTAGTAAAGGAAGAAGTGTTTGTGAAAGACTGTATGTGCTATTTAACTGTAAGATATTTTATTATTGCTATCCTTACATACATTTGCTAGTTGTACTTCTCTATGTCTTGCTGTCATTTCTTAGCAGGCAGATATAGTAATATATAATACATTCATTGTAGGTGGTATATGTAATACAGTCCTAAATACCTTCCACAAAGGAAATCAGGTTGTTGCTTCTTATTTGATCCTAAGTGACTTGCCACAGGTAAATATAATTGAGTACTAAATATGCCAAGTTTTGAGTAGTCATTTAGTGAGATTTTTAATTGAGGCATTCAAGTTTGGTTTATTTTTGCCTCTGATTTAACATTTTACATTTCTTTTGAAAATTTTCCAACAGAGCTCAAATGATACTTTTCCCACAGCAATGCATATTGCTGCTGCAATAGAAGTTCATGAAGTACTGCTACCAGGACTACAGAAGCTACATGATGCCCTTGATGCAAAATCCAAAGAATTTGCCCAGATCATCAAAATTGGGCGTACTCATACACAGGATGCTGTTCCACTTACTCTTGGGCAGGTATATTGCGTGCGATTAGATTTGGTTCAATTGCGGGCTTGGTACAAATGGCCAGCATGTTACCCTCTAAATCACACTGGTTTAAAAGGCCAAATTTATAACAATTCAGTTCAGTGACAGATGATTCTGCATTAACCAGTCAGTAGTTTTTATTGGTATCCACTCAGAAGAGCAGAGCATACTGGCTATGAGCCAGACTCCACATCAGTCTACTTGAGTTCAAATCTTAGCTTCGCTATGTGCAAACTATTGGACCTTAGGAAAATTATTTAGCCTTTCTGTGCATCAGTTTTCTGAGCTGTAGAATGAGGAAAATATCTCTTTCATAGGATAGTTAGGAGGTTCAAATAAGCTGATTCATGTAGAGTGTTTAGAACAATCCCTGACACATTATAAGCACCTGTTGGTGTTAGCTGTCATCATCATCTTCATCAGTATCATTATCATAATTTCTTCCATTGTCTCTCTTACTCAAAATTAGTAAGTTCTTTAAAAATTAATTTTAAAATGATTAAATGGGGCATATCTTACTCTTTAAAATTGTTTTGGCCACATGTAAAAGAGGTATTACTCTCTTTTCCAAAATACCAGAAAGTATTTTTATGTTTCTTTATTGATACTTTAAAGAATGCCTAATAGTATACATTGCAAAGGAAATACAAGGAACAGTTTTTGTCTCAGTAAGTTCACTCCAGTTTGGGAGGTAGGACATATGCAAATTCTATATCAAGTATCAAAGGATAGGTATCCAATAACAGTATTTTTGTAGAAATTCAGGTGAGGGAGAGAGTTTGGCTGCTGGTTATTTGGAAAGATTTCATTTGTAGTTTTGTTCAGATGACAGCAAACACTGAAGAAAAACTTGATCATTTACCTTAACTTTATCATGGAAGGAATGAGGAAAACTGGAAGTGATTAATTGACCTACAGATGATATGAATAAATTGAGCTTGCTAAATTAAGTTGTTTCTTAGGCTGTATTGTATTTCTCTTTACATCATCGGCTCTTAGTACCATGCATAATTTCTAAGGAGATACAGTATATGTTCTTGAAACTTTTGAGTATCCCTCTGGATACTCCCTTTTTTGTGTGTTACATGTAGGAAAACCATTATATGCTGAAGTCCAGTTGGGCCATTTACTCAGCCTCCTATGTAAAATCATCATTCTTCGTATTATGACAGAAAGTTTTATTTTTCTCTTTGATTTTATCTTATCAGAAGCATTTATACTTGCTTTTATTGTAATTGTCTTTTGAGGTTTTTGAGCGCAGTTTTTTCCTCAATAAAAATATATTCCTGAAGTGAATCCAGCTGGTATATATGTAAGTGATGTTAGATCAGATGGATCAAGTCTACCTGAAAGGAGTTGTACCTTCTAAAACGTTTTCTTTAGAGCAGTGTGAAATCCTAGTACTAATCAAAAGTATTCATGATTTTTCAGTGTTTTTAGGCAGGAGAAAAAGATTTAGTGTAACCGTATATCCCGGCTTGCTCAGTTGAGTTCCAGTTTATGCCTTCTGTCCCTGCATAATTCTTGATAGGGCCCTTGCTATGTTCTAAACATGATCAATTCTGTGGTTACTTTACTTAAAGGATGTTATACTTTGTGAACCAGTGTGGCATTAATAGCAGAATTAAAATGCATCTTGAAGCTATAGTCTTAACTCTACCTGTTACCTTCTTGTGCTGTTCAGTGAGTCACGTAGCTTCTTGAGTCCCTGTAAAACATCCTCAAATTCCATATCAGGTTTTTTAACTGAAATTGTATGGAGGATATTTCTATGTTTGCATTTTTCTTGAGGGGATTCAGTTTTTTTCTTTCTCAGAGTTGTTTGAGATACACCAAAAAATAAATAATTTACAAATAAACTGATAATTTAATCTAGTAAAGTTTTTTTTTAAATTTCCTGTGTTGTTTTTCTTTGCTTTCTATTAAAAGACTAGTTTATAAATAGGCCACATGTTATCAGTGGCATTGTCTACCTGATAGGTTTATAAATTCTCTTTCTCTCCTATTCTTTGTTTATCATATGAATTAAATAATACAATTACCACTTGAGTAGCTTCTAATTTTGTACCTGAAACGTGTTTTTTAAAAACTTGAATTTAATGTAGTTAGAGTAACTTGTATGCCATTAGAAAATTATATGTTCTCACCTTAATTTCTTTTGCTTTTCAGGAATTTAGTGGTTATGTTCAACAAGTGAAATATGCAACAACAAGAATAAAAGGTGCCATGCCAAGAATCTACGAGCTCGCAGCTGGAGGCACTGCTGTCGGTACTGGTTTAAATACTAGAATTGGCTTTGCAGAAAAGGTTGCCGCAAAAGTGGCTGCACTCACAGGTAGGTGATAACACGGTTTATTACTCATTTCCATTATACTAGTCTGTATTTTTCTGGGTGTTTCTGCTTTGAATTCTTAACACATTTAAAGTTAGAAATAATATTTTCCCATCAAACATGTACTTTGTGTCTATTTCAGAAGTTGTAATGTTAACCTTCTGCTTTTTAAAAGTTTTCCATTTGTAAGTTCATACAGCATGTAATTATTAAAATCTGTCAGTGCTAACTTTGCTTACTATCTGGTAGTATTCAATTATTTTCCATTTAAAGCTGTTTTGAATACTCATTTTCAAAGCAGGAGGAATCAACTGATGGTTGAGAAATTCATTTGAATGACAAATACGTTAGAGATTGACAGGCTTAATTTCTTTTTTTCCTATGGCATGCTGTGACATTTCTTTTAATTAATGACCTTTTTGAATTCTCTTTCCTTTAGTAGAGTACTGTGCTCTTGATAATGATAACTGTTATTAGAGCTATTATCTCCAGAAAACTCTTATTAAGACGCAGATATTACCAGAGAGTTAGGGTACAGATAATTATACAATGCTCATTATTGCTTACTAGCAGAGATTTTTTTTTTAATCAAATTTTAATCAAGAAGAACTGTATTATGGGGTTTAGAATATGTAGATTTTTAAAAATTTGAACATGGGAGAGATTGAGAATGTCTTAACTCATTTTGACTCCCTAATCTCTCAGAGGACCTTGTGGGTCCTGGCTAGAGAAGAGAATAGAACACCTAAAATGGGGGGGAAATTGTACTAGGAAAGGAGTGTGGAATAAAGCAGAGTGAATTTTACCTACTTTTCCTCTTTACTCAAGCATAGTCAGGCATCATACACAGGTGTTTGCAGTAGGATAATGTTTTTTCTTTCAATATTTTATATTTCTTTCAACATTCATTGTACTTGTTCTTTTCATCTTTTAAATGTGCTAGTATCATCAGATTTTCTACCCCTTTAGGACTTCTTGAAGAAATGTAGACAAAGCTTGAGTCTTAAGCATTTTTTTCTGAAGTAAAATTTTTATTCTGTTCTTTTTTTGCTTTTCATATACTGGCACTTTCTTTTTTTTTTTTTTTAATTTATTTATTTATGGCCGTGTTGGGTCTTCGTTTCTGTGCGAGAGTTTTCTCTAGTTGTGGCAAGCGGGGGCCACTCTTCATCGCAGTGCGCGGGCCTCTCACTATCGCAGCCTCTCCTGTTGCGGAGCACAGGCTCCAGACGCGCAGGCTCAGCAATTGTGGCTCATGGGCCCAGTTGCTCCGCGGCATGTGGGATCCTCCCAGACCAGGGCTCGAACCCGTGTCCCCTGCATTGGCAGGCAGATTCTCAACCACTGCGCCACCAGGGAAGCCCCCTATACTGGCACTTTCTGTTTAACTTGCTGATATTAGAAAAACGTTTAATTTTACCTGTTAACTAATGTAGGTTATTATTTTTTCTTCAGGCTTGCCTTTTGTCACAGCTCCAAATAAATTTGAAGCTCTGGCTGCTCATGATGCTTTGGTTGAACTCAGTGGAGCCATGAACACTACCGCTTGCAGTCTGATGAAGATTGCAAATGATATTCGTTTTCTGGGTTCTGGTCCTCGCTCAGGTCTGGGAGAACTGATTTTGCCTGAAAATGAACCAGGAAGCAGTATCATGCCAGGTAATCACATAGCTGGTAAATGTTAGAACTGGAACTTGACTAGAACCCAAGCATTCTCATCTGCAGAGCATATCTGCTTTTGTTTAACGTGATCTCAAAGTGGATGGGGACATGTGTAGTGCACTTGTTTCAGAATGTCTTTGTGGGCTACTTTTGATCAGGACTTCTGGGGACATCACCCAACAATATAGGAGAAAAGAATTTTAGTTAGCAGCATGTATTTTGATTTCCACCTTAGAAAATATGTAATAGTTCTATCTTTTACAATCCAAAGCAAATAGAATTCTAGAACAGGCTGTTAAAGTGGTCGGCATGGGGTGAATAAAGATGAATTACATCAAATGACTCTTATTTCATTTTTTGCTTTAGGTTTTGGCCAGTTAGGTAAGGGAGGCTCCACAGATATGGTTGGGACCTTGCTTTATTATATGTCTTACGTTATTTAATGAAGTTGGATTTCCTTCTTTTCTTGATGTCTGGATTCCAGTAAGTCATTTGGTGGACTCACTTGATATTCATGGAATCCAGTGGAGAAGTGTGAGCAGTACTGTTAGATGAATGTAGCTGGGTGAACAGTGACATTTAAGGAGTGCCTAATGAGTTGACTTCAGACTGGAGGGATATCTTGGCAGCAAGCTGAAGGGCTCTGCCCTTTCACCACTTTACTGGTGACTGAGGGTGAAGGTAGAGAATATGTGTTGATCATATTAGCAGATAAAGTTGAAATAGCAGTACATCAGATGACAGAGTCTAGATTCATAAGGGACTCTAGTTGGACTAAAACTGACAAGAGTGAAAAAGAAAGACCTGACTATAGATTCTTTTAGATCTAGGCATGTGTAGAATGAGAAAAGATCTGATTTTAAAGTATGTCATGTTGAAAAATGACATGAGTTCAGTTGATTGCAAATTCAAGGTGATTACCTAAAAAAGAGAAATGCAGAGTCACAGATAAGGAACTAATCTTCCCACTGTGTTGCTTTGTACTTGTCAGAGGAATCAGGGATGTTTGGTTCAAACTTGAGCTTGTCAGAGGAATGTTACAGGGTGGTAAGTTCTGGAAACTCAAATAGGAAAATTCCAGCTTAACATCAGTTTCCTCTGGGAAGCCTCCCGATGTTGGTGAGGTGCTTCTTTTATAGGTATTCCCATAGCAGGCTGCACTTCTCTGTATTGACCCCTTATCTATTATAATTGCCAGTTCTCTCTCCCTTGCCTCCGAGTTCTATGAGGGCAGGGGCTGCATCCTTCTTCCTCACTGTTGTATATTCAGTGCCTGGCTCCATAAATATTTCTAGAGTGCATGTAAGCCATGAAGGTGAAAAGAACTATATTTACTGTGTAGTTGTAGGTACTCTACTTATTAGCCATTGCATGATTCAGAGTTTCTGGCTACATGGTTTGTTTCATTAAACAGCACTGATGGTTGGGACATTGCTTTAATATATGTCTTTATTTAATGAAGTTAGTTTTCCTTCTTCTCTTGATTATTTGATATAAAACCTAATCTTAAACTCATACTCGAAGCCACAAGTGTGTTTGATGTGATATCTCTCTTTGGTGGTTTTCTTGAAGGCAAGGTGAACCCCACCCAGTGTGAGGCAGTGACCATGGTTGCAGCCCAGGTCATGGGCAATCATGTCGCCATTACCATTGGAGGCAGCAGTGGACATTTTGAGTTGAATGTTTTCAAGCCATTGATGGTAAGCTTTAAATTTGATTTTTAATGTCTTTAACCGAAAGCTAGTTGTCTTGGTTTCTGTCTTTCATTAAGGTTTCTTACAATTCTTTAGGTACTTGGATAATATACGTAGCAGTTGGAAGTTAAACATATATTAATGTAAGAGGATTAATCCTGTATATTTAATTAGGTGACTTTTAGCTTAAGTAATTGGTGGTTTGCTTTTTATAATAGGAAGAAAAATTCTGGAAGTAGAGTATAGGTTTCGTTCTTTTCCCTCGCCACTGGGGATCCCAATTGCTAGAAATAAGTTCTAGTCTCCTCAGTTAAAAAAAAAAAAGAAAGAAACTCTCCTTCCAGCCTGTCTCCTTCTCATGCTGCTGCTTTCTTCCTCTCTCTGAATTCAGCCTTTTTAAAGAAATACCCACTCTCACTCTCATTTGCACTGCAGTCTGGCTTCCACCCCTGCACTTATGTTTGAATTGTTCTTGTAGCACTTGTGACCTCTTGAGTCCAACAGACATGCCATGGCTCTTAACTAACATCTGACCTTGACTTGTTGCTCCTTGAAACACACTTTGTCCTTGGTTTCTTCAGCACTTTCTCTCCAGTTCGCTTCCCTTTCTCAAGGCTTTCTTCCATTGGTTTTACTTTTCCACATACCTTGAAAACGTTGTGTCCACTCAATCTATTCTTTTTCCTTCATCTTTATGAAGACAGAACAAAATGGCATCATCTTTTATCCAGTTTCCCCAACTTCAGATAATGGAGCTATTATCATTTACAATCCTTTATTTGTGTGAAGTGTTATATCTAAGTATATATTAGAGGCTTATTTCCAGTTTGTGTCTGGTGTAAAGTCTGATTTTAATTTGATAAGAATATGCAAATAACAAATATTTAGTGTATTCATTCAGTGTATTCATCAAATATTGAGTACGAGTCTGTGTCAGGCACTGTACTCGTTGCTAGTGATAGAACGATGAACAAGACAGAGTTTTTTTTTTGCCCTTATGGAATGTACATTCTGGTGGAAAATAGAAAGAAGACAGACCAAAGCACAACTCAGACTGATAAGCTATTTTTTTTTAATTAATTAATTAATTTATTTTTGGCTGTATTGGGTCTTTGTTGCTGTGCGCAGGCTTTCTCTAGTTGTGGCGAGTGGGAGCTGCTCTTCATTGCAGAGTGCAGGCTCTAGGTGTGCGGGCTTCAGTAATTGTGGCACGTAGGCTTAGTAGTTGTGGCTTGCAGGCTCAGTAGTTGTGGTGCACGGGCTTAGTTGCTCCGCGGCATGTGGGATCTTCCCGGACCAGGGCTTGAACCCGTGTCCCCTGCGTTGGCAGGCGGATTCTTAACCACTGCGCCACCAGGGAAGCCCCGGACCGATAAGCTTTTGCTTTCAGGTCAAATTCCAAACAGTTAACACCAGCTGCCTGGCAAATATATGTGCATAACAATAAGTATCTTGCCAATTTTTTTTTAAACAAAGGTCTGTTTTGTTTTTAATAGAAAATAAGATAATCAACATTTGCCATATAATAAAGTCATTAGTATCAAATTAAACCTTGAAGTTCTGTGTCTTCTACTAGAGTCCATTGTTGGGAGTCTGGTTTTCAGACCCTGGGATTTTAGACCAGAGAGATTAGGATGTGGATATATATCTTAATATGTATTGGAAATGTTACCAAAAAGAAAAAAACTGCTAAAACAAACTAATTGACTTTATACTGTTTTAAAATACTGTGTGAAAGGTTATTTTCAAGTGACTATGGAGTATTTGTTTGGTTAAGCATAAAAAAACATGGTGATCATTAAGAACTGAGAAGCCCTGATTTCACTGATTGCCTCAAACTCACGCTGAACTTTCTTTTTTTTTTTTTTTAATTTTATTTTACTTATTTTTTTCTACAGCAGGTTCTTATTAGTCATCCATTTTATACACATCAGTGTATACATGTCAATCCCAATCTCCCAATTCATCACACCACCACCACCACCCCCCACTGCTTTCCCCCTTGGTGTCCATACGTTTGTTCTCTACATCTGTGTCTGTATTTCTGCCCTGCAAACCAGTTCATCTGTACCATTTTTCTAGGTTCCACATATATGCGTTAATATACGATATTTGTTTTTCTCTTTCTGACTTACTTCACTCTGTAAGACAGTCTCTAGATTCATCCACGTCTCTACAAATGACCCAATTTCGTTCCTTGTTATGGCTGAGTAATATTCCATTGTATATATGTACCACATCTTCTTTATCCATTCATCTGTCGATGGGCATTTAGGTTGCTTCCATGACCTGGCTATTGTAAATAGCGCAGCAATGAACATTGGGGTGCATGTGTCTTTTTGAATTACGGTTTTCTCAGGGTATATGCCCGGTAGTGGGATTGCTGGGTCATATGGTAATTCTATTTTTAGTTTTTTAAGGAACCTCCATACTGTTCTCCATAGTGGCTGTATCAATTTACATTCCCCCAACAGTGCAAGAGGGTTCCCTTTCCTCCACACCCTCTCCAGCATTTGTTGTTTGTAGATTTTCTGATGATGCCCATCCTAACTGGTGTGAGGTGATACCTCATTGTAGTTTTGATTTGCATTTCTCTAATAATTAGTGATATTGAGCAGCTTTTCATGTGCTTCTTGGCCATCTGTATGTACTCTTTGGAAAAATGTCTATTTAGGTCTTCTGTCCATTTTTTGATTGGGTTGTTTTGTTAATATTGAGCTGCATGAGCTGTTTATATATTTTGGAGATTAATCCTTTGTTGATTTCGTTTGCAAATATTTTTTCCCATTCTGAGGGTTGTCTTTTCGTCTTGTTCGTAGTTTCCTTTGCTTTGCAAAAGCTTTTAAGTTTCATTAGGCCCCATTTGCTTATTTTTGTTTTTATTTCCATTACTCTAGGAGGTGGATCAAAAAAGATCTTGCTGTGATTTATGTCAAAGAGTGTTCTTCCTGTGTTTTCCTCTAAGAGTTTTATAGTGTCCGGTCTTACATTTAGGTCTTGAATCCATTTTGAGCTTATTTTTGTGTATGGTGTTAGGGAGTGTTCTAATTTCATTCTTTTACATGTAGCTGTCCAGTTTTCCCAGCACCACTTATTGAAGAGACTGTCTTTTCTCCACTGTATATCCTTGCCTCCTTTGTCATAGATTAGTTGACCATAGGTGCTTGGGTTTATCTCTGGGCTCTCTATCCTGTTTCATTGATCTATATTTCTGTTTTTGTGCCAGTACGATATTGTCTTGATTACTGTAGCTTTGTAGTATATTCTGAAGTCAGGGAGTCTGATTCCTCCAGCTCCTTTTTTTTCCCTCAAGACTGCTTTGGCTATTCGGGGTCTTTTGTGTCTCCATACAAATTTTAAGACTTTTTGTTCTAGTTCTGTAAAAAATGCCATTGGTAATTTGATAGGGATTGCATTGAATCTGTAGATTGCTTTGGGTAGTATACTCATTTTCACAATATTGATTCTTCCAATCCACGAACATGGTATATCTCTCCATCTGATGGTATCATCTTTAATTTCTTTCATCAGTGTCTTATAGTTTTCTGCATGCAGGTCTTTTGTCTCCCTAGGTAGGTTTATTCCTAGGTATTTTATTCTTTTTGTTGCAATGGTAAATGGGAGTGTTTCCTTAATTTCTCTTTCAGATTTTTCATCATTAGTGTATAGGAATGCAAGAGATTTCTGTGCATTAATTTTGTATCCTGCTGCTTTACCAAATTCATTGATTAGCTCTAGTAGTTTTCTGGTGGCATCTTTAGGATTCTCTAAGTATAGTATCATGTCAACTGCAAACAGTGACAGTTTTACTTCTTCTTTTTCAATTTGGATTCCTTTTATTTCTTTGTCTTCTCTGATTGCCGTGGCTAAGACTTCCAAAGCTATGTTGAATAATAGTGGCGAGAGCGGACATCCTTGTCTTGTTCCTGATCTTAGAGGAAATGCTTTCAGTTTTTCACCATTGAAAATGATGTTTGCTTTGTGTTTGTCGTATGTGGCCTTTATTATGTTGAGGTAGGTTCCCTCTATGCCCACTTTCTGGAGAGTTTTTATCATAAATGGGTGTTGAATTTTGTCAGAAGCTTTTTCTGCATCTACTGAGATCATCATATGGTTTTTATTCTTCAATTTGTTAATATGGTGTATCACATTGATTGATTTGCATATATTGAAGAATCCTTGCATCCCTGGGATAAATCCCACTTGATCATGGTGTATGATCCTTTTAATGTGTTGTTGGATTCTGTTTGCTAGTATTTTGTTGAGGATTTTTGCATCTATATTCATCAGTGTTATTGGTCTGTAATTTTCTTATTTTGTAGTATCTTTGTCTGGTTCTGCTATCAGGGTGATGGTGGCCTCATAGAATGAGGTTGGGAGTTTTCCTTCCTCTGCAATTTTTTGGAAGAGTCTGAGAAGGATGGGTGTTAGCCCTTCTCTAAATGTTTGATAGAATTCACCTGTGAAGCCATGTGGTCCTGGACTTTTGTTTGTTGGAAGATTTTTAATCACAGTTTCAATTTCATTACTTGTGATTGGTCTGTTCATATTTTCTCTTTCTTCCTGGTTCAGTCTTGGAAGGTTATACCTTTCTAAGAGTTTGTCCATTTCTTCCAGGTTATCCATTTTATTGGCATATAGTTGTTTGTAGTAATCTCTTATAATCCTTTGTATTTCTGCAGTGGCAGTTGTGATTTCTCCTTTTTCATTTCTGATTTTATTGATTTGAGTCCTCTCCCTCTTGATGAGTCTGGCTAATGGTTTATCAATTTTGTTTATCTTCTCAAAGAACCAGCTTTTAGTTTTATTGATCTTTGCTATTGTTTTCTTTGTTTCTATTTCATTTATTTCTGACCTGATCTTTATGATTTCTTCCTTCTGCTAACTTTGGGTTTTGATTGTTCTTCTTTCTCTAGTTCCTTTAAGTGTAACATTAGATTGTTTATTTGAGATTTTTCTTTTTCTTGAGGTAGGCTTGTATAGCTATAAACTTCCCTCTTAGAACTGCATTTGCTGCATCCCATAGGTTTTGGATCGTCGTGTTTTCATTGTCATTTGTCTCTAGGTATTTTTTGATTTCCTCTTTGATTTCTTCAGTGATCTCTTGGTTATTTAGTAATGTATTGTTTAGCCTCCATGTGTTTGTGCTTTTTACGATTTTTCCTTGTAATTGATTTCTAATCTCATAGCATTGGGGTCAGAAAAGATGCTTGATATGATTTCAACTTTCTTAAATTTACTGAGGCCTGATTTGTGCCCCAAGATGTGATCTATCCTGGAGAATGTTCCGTGCGCACTTGAGAAGAAAGTGTAATCTGCTGTTTTTGGATGGAATGTCCTATAAATATGAATTAAATCTATCTGGTCTATTGTGTCATTTAAAGCTTGTGTTTCCTTATTAATTTTCTGTTTGGATGACCTGTCCATTGGTGTAAGTGAGGTGTTAAAGTCCCCCACTATTATTGTGTTACTGTCGATTTCCTCTTTTAGAGCTGGTAGCAGTTGCCTTATGTCTTGAGGTGCTCCTATGTTGGGTGCATATATATTTATAATTGTTCTATCTTCTTCTTGGATTGATCCCTTGATCATTATGTAGTGTCCTTCCTTGTCTCTTGTACCATTCTTTATTTTAAAGTCTATTTTGTCTGATACGAGAATTGCTACTCCAGCTTTCTTTTGATTTCCCTTTGCATGGAATATCTTTTTCCATCCCCTCACTTTCAGTCTGAATGTGTCCCTAGGTCTGAAGTGGGTCCCTTGTAGACAGCATATATATGGGTCTTGTTTTTGTATCCATTCAGCAAGCCTGTGTCTTTTGGTTGGAGCATTTAATCCATTCACATTTAAGGTAATTATCGATATGTATGTTCCTATGACCATTTTCTTAATTGTTTTGGGTTTGTTTTTGTAGGTCCTTTTCTTCTCTTGTGTTTCCCACTTAGAGAAGTTCCTTTAGCATTTGTTGTAGAGCTGGTTTGGTGGTGCTGAATTCTCTTAGCTTTTGCTTGTCTGTAAAGCTTTTGATTTCTCCATCGAATCTGAATGTGATCCTTGCTGGGTAGAGTAATCTTGTTGTAGGTTTTTCCCTTTCATCACTTTAAGTATATCATGCCACTCCCTTCTGGCTTATAGAGTTTGCTGAGAAATCAGCTGTTAACTTTATGGGAGTTCCCTCATATGTTACTTGTCATTTTTCCCTTGTTGCTTTCAATAATTTTTCTTGGTCTTTAATTTTTGCCAATTTGATTACTATGTGTCTTGGCGTGTTTCTCCTTGGGTTTATCCTGTATGGGACTCTCTGTGCTTCCTGGACTTAGGTGGCTGTTTCCTTTCCCATGTTAGGGAAGTTTTCGACTATAACCTCTTCAAATATTTTCTCGGATCCTTTCTCTCTTCTCCTTCTGGGACCCCTATAATGCGAATGTTGTTGCGTTTAATGTTGTCCCAGAGGTCTCTTAGGCTGTCTTCATTTCTTTTCATTCTTTTTTCTTTATTCTGTTCCACAGCAGTGAATTCCACCATTCTGTCTTCCAGGTCACTTATCTGTTCTTCTGCCTCAGTTATGCTGCTATTGATTCCTTCTAGTATATTTTTCATTTCAGTTATTGTGTTGTTCATCTCTGTTTGTTTGTTCTTTAACTCTTCTAGATCCTTGTTAAACATTTATTTCATCTTCTCGATCTTTGCCTCCATTCTTTTTCCAAGGTCCTGGATCATCTTCACTATCATTATTCTGAATTCTTTTCTGGAAGGTTGTCTATCTCCACTTCATTTAGTTGTTTTTCTGGGGTTTTATCTTGTTCCTTCACCTGGTACATAGCCTTCTGCCTTTTCATCTCGTCTATCTTTCTGTGAATGTGGTTTTTGTTCCACAGGCTGCAGGATTGTAGTTCTTCTTGCTTCTGTTGTCTGCCCTCTGGTGGATGAGGCTATCTAAGAGGCTTGTGCAAGTTTCCTGATGGGAGGGACTGGTGGTGGGTAGAGCTGGGTGTTGCTCTGGTGGGAAGAGCTCAGTAAAACTTTATTCCACTTGCCTGCTGATGGGTGGGGCTGGGTTCCCTCCCTGTTGGTTGTTTGGCCTGAGGTGACCCAACACTTGAGCCTACCCGGGCTCTTTGGTGGGGCTAATGGCAGACTCTGGGAGGGCTCACGCCAAGGAGTACTTCCCAGACTTTCTGCTGCCAGTGTCCTTGTCCTCACGGTGACACACAGCCACCCCCCGCCTCTGCAGGAGACCCTCCAACTCTAGCAGGTAGGTCTGGTTCAGTCTCCTATGGGGTCACTGCTCCTTCCCCTGGGTCCCGATGAGCACACTGCTTTGTGTGTGCCTTCCAAGAGTGGAGTCTCTGTTTCCCCCAGTCCTGTCCAAGTCCTGCAATCAAATCCCGGTAGCCTTCAAAGTCTGATTCTCTAGGAATTCCTCCTCCCATTGCCATACCCCCAGATTGAGAAGCCTGATGTGGGGCTCAGAACCTTCACTCCAGTGGGTGGACTTCTGTGGTATAAGTGTTCTCCAGTTTGTGAGTCATCCACCCAGCAGTTATGGGATTTGTTTTTATTGTGATTGCACCCCTCCTACCGTCTCACTGTGGCTTCTCCTTTGTCTTTGGATGTGGGGTATCTTTTTTGGTGAGTTGCAGTGTCTTCCTGTTGATCACTATTCAGCAGTTAGTTGTGATTCTGGTGTTCTTGCAAGAGGGAGTGAGAGCACGTCCTTCTACTCCACCATCTTGAACCAATCTCCTCACACTGAACTTTCTAACCTCTGCATCTTTGTTTCTCTTCCTTATGCATAGAAGATTCTTTTTCCATCTCTGGCTATTTAAGTGCTCTCCATCAAATAAAACTTCATCAGCTCCTACAACTGGAATTTATTTCTCTCTCTATGCCCTTTAACATTTCATACTTGTATTTTATAACACCACAGACTGTCTTGTGTTTTATTTATTTGTATTTATGCCTTTTTACCTCTTAAAAGGGCACTTCGGTGCCCTTAGATGTTTATAATTTCTTTCATTTTTTTTTCTTGGGTGTGATGCCTTACAGGTTGTAGGAGTGCTATATGTTAATTGTATTACATATTCATTTATGAATCTCAAATAATGTGTTATTGGACAAAGAAAAAAGTTAGGCTTAATAAGTCTGTCTCTCTCTCTTAGATTAAAAATGTGTTACACTCAGCCAGACTGTTGGGGGATGCATCAGTTTCCTTCACAGAAAACTGTGTGGTGGGAATCCAGGCCAACATAGAAAGGATCAACAAGCTAATGAATGAGTCTCTAATGTTGGTGACAGCTCTTAATCCTCATATAGGTATGCGTT
This sequence comes from Eubalaena glacialis, assembly GCF_028564815.1. Taxonomy (NCBI): domain Eukaryota; kingdom Metazoa; phylum Chordata; class Mammalia; order Artiodactyla; family Balaenidae; genus Eubalaena; species Eubalaena glacialis. Next base: position 31,072,668 of record NC_083718.1, read on the forward strand.
TAAAGAATAATAGTGTCATTTTGAATACAGAGTTAAAAGCTGAAAAATTTTTAAGAGACTACTGGATCAATGTTTGTGAACAACAGATTTCTTTTGGACGATCTCTTAAGACATTTCATATTGTGTTGAAAGATGCTATATATATTTATAACCTTTATGGTATCATATTTCTTTCAAAATCTTGATGGCTTATGCTTCATTTTATTTGAAATGTGCTAAGTTCAGAAGTAGAACTTTAAACTTATTTTAATCTTAATGGAATTCAGATACTATGGGACACTAAATTCAGATATTAAGTGTCCTCTCAGTTTTTAATGTCACTAGGTGGCACTGACTGATTAACAACACTGAATGAATTCATTTTTCTACGTTCTCTAGATGCTATACTATACTTTGTTTTTGTTGTTTTGTTCAACTCAGAAATGGATTAAATTAAAAGAAAAAGGGTTATGTATGCATTGCTTATAGGGAAAGGGGGGAAATACAAATATTTTGTCTAAAACCATGGCTTTTGTGTTGCAAGCCTTTTCCAGATTTATAAATATTTCATTATGTAGATTCAAAAATATTAGCTTGGATTATAGATTGACTAGTGATCCCCATTAAATACGCTGTTTTAAGTCATGGATTTTGAGGCGTTCATTGCATTGTTATAATGTGTTAAAAGCCTTTTCCCACCTTCTCCTTACTGCTGAGCTGAGGTTATTAACATATTCTTTGATTTTCTACATTAGAACAAGTTATGATGCAGTCACTTGGCGTGATATGATTACTGTTTTAAAACAGTCTTACTTCAATAATCCTGAACTTTCAAGGCTGATTTTATATTCTTGGCTTCATGTCAAGCTATAATTTCAGTCTTATAAAGTTAGAGCTCATATAACTGCTTCAGGTAGCTCTGAGCCCAATATGCTATCTGCTCTTTGGAATAGTATTAAGATTGACAGTAATACTGGGTTCTTTTGAAATAATTGTACATCAGCATTCAACTGGAGAGATATACAGAGGAACCCAAAGGCTCATGTGAGAAATGTTTCATCACATATATACTTCAGAATTTGTTACAAAAACATTTAGAGATACTCCTAAAGCAGAATGATTGATGTCTTTCTTAGAGTCAATTTAATGTGAGGTAAAGGCCGTACAAGGATAAGTGGGCAAACCACACCTTACTGGTTGACAGAGCATGAGCCTTACAACTCCACATCATGGGTTCTGTTTGTGCTCATTATGTAACAGGCTGATTGGTAATCGTGTTTTGTGGGACTTGAAGAAGAGAACTGAAAAGGGTTAGCATAATGCATAGACTTTAATGTCATTATTAACATAAAAGTACAGAATGTCTAATATTAACCCCAAAGGTTTGACATGAGAATTCTTTCTCTCAAAGTTAGTCTGACCAGTAAATGCCTTTTCAACATACTTAGCATTCACAAATTAATTTTATTATTAACTATGTCCATAATATGTTTTATAGGTAGATTAATTGCATACTACACATAACATCTTATAGGTGGTTGATAATTGCACATGACACATAACATGTTGCTTGGTCAATAATCATATTGCCTCAGCAGGCTTCTTCTCTCTGGTCATAGTCCTCTAATCCTGGGTTGTTTGTTTGTTTGTTTGTTTTTCTCTTTCACTGGTTTCATTTTTGTTTTTTCCCTTCTTTCTGGTTTTTGCCTTCTTTTTTTTTTTTTTCTTACATTAAATCGAGATAACTTGCAGTATTGCCCTGCCCCATCTTTATTAATTTTAAAAGCAAGTAACTTTGAAGTAAACAGTAGACCTGTGATCTCTTGCACAAGTATATATTTATACTAAAACTTCCCAACTTGTGCGCTTGTAATGTCTGGAAAGAGGCCAGGGCATGGAGTGCTGAACCAGAGGGAGATGTTGGAAGCAGCCCTGAAGGCTCATATCTCCTCAGAGCCCTGCCAGCTCTTCCCTCATTGTGAGAGGACTCTCCTCTCTTTTCCCTCTTAGAGCCCTTTACCATAGTTCCTGGTTGTGCAGTCCTGTATTTTCTGTAGTGCTGCAGCATTGAGCTTGTTAATGCTTTGTTAGAAAGATAATTTTTCTGGTTAAGCATGCTATTGAAACAGCACATTTATACTAGTCAGATGTATATTTTTATCTCTTGGTGCCATGTATGTGTGTGTGTGTGTGTGTGCGTGTTTGTGTATGTGTATACATATATATCAAGAGAGAGAGATGCGTCTATGTGTATATATTTTCCCCCTTACGAAAATATCTGGGTTAGTGGGCAATTTTAATTTAGGGACAAATCTTGTAGAAAGGGAAGTATGTATTACTTCAGAAAAGTAAAGGTTTTATTCCATATAAGAAATGACAACTATCAAGATAATCCACTGCTAAATATTTTTAAGATTAAAAAATGTTTACTTAAGAGATCAGTAGCATTAAATAAATAATGATTACCTTTTGCTTTAGAAAATGAAGTTGCACTATTAACTCCTACATCGTCTTTTAATTTTTTCTTTAGGGTATGACAAAGCAGCCAAGATTGCTAAGACTGCACACAAAAATGGATCGACCTTAAAGGCAACTGCTATTGAACTTGGCTATCTCACAGCAGAGCAGTTTGATGAGTGGGTAAAACCTAAGGACATGCTGGGTCCAAAGTGATTTAAATAAATTCATAATAAAAATGATTGTCATATAAAATAAAAAGTGAAGCAGACTCCTTATATTTCTTAAACAAAAATGGATAAATGTGAAAGGAAACTGCTATTGAACTTGACTGTCTCTAGCAGAGCAGTTTGGTCAGTGTATAAAACGCCAGGACATGCTAGGTCCAAAATGAATTTTTAAAGTGTAAAATAAAATAATTAAATTGTATAAAATCAAAAGGAAAACAGACTTATTTTTCTTTTATGTTAATTGACTCATATAGTTGAATCTGTGATTTTTGTGTATGGGTGTTTACCATTTCAAATGTTTTATAAGAGCCATATCAGTTTTTAAAGAGTTGTAATTTTTCGGGGTGGTTTTTGTTTTAAAAAAATTCCCCTATAGTAAAAAAGTACTTGTTAGCTCATTCCCAAGTTAGGTCTTCAGACATCTTTTATTTTCCTGTGATTTGGGAGCATAAGCTGACCAAGCATTTGCCCTCCTAACTGGGGTTGTGAGTGTTTGTATGTGTGTACACGTGCATGCACACGTACATGCATATATATGGAATATATATATGTACACATATATAAGGAAATAGGATAGATTAACAAAATTAAGACATATATATCCTATGTGCTAATTACACAGACACACACACCTCCTGACCTTATTTAAATTATCCTAGGAAGACTGGAAAGACTGAGTCAAGAATTATAGGACATGGATTAAAAAGGATAAGGGGTGCAAGCAGGAAGCTTGGAAGAAAGGGAGGGTGTCATGGGAGTGAGTCTTGCCCATCATCTCTCTGTGCACCAGTGCCAGGATTTTTCAGCAGGAGTTCATTTGAAACAACCTCAGGGAATTTTGAATTAGCAGATCTAGGGAGATCCAGGTTAAGTTGATTTAAACCTGGAAGTGAAGGCTTTGTTTAAAATAGACCCAACCTCAATTATGTAGGGAGTTGGAACAATTTGGTTTGTTCTTTTTTCCCCTCCCACATGTATAATTAATTACAGGATTATGAAGAGAGTGAGTCCCACTAGCTAAAGCATCTCATCTGTAAGTAGTGCTCTATCAAGTGTGTTTAAAAAAAAAAAAAAAAAAGGAATACTTACTCCTGATATTTATTCTTGGAAAATTAGACTCATTAACACCAACTCCGCTGTGGTATTTAGAAGATAGCATATATAGCATTTTAAAAAATAATTAAAATTCTAATATAATGTTATATGTCAATTGTACCTCAATTTTTAAAAGTTGTAGAAGTATTGTGATGAAAAATGAAATTATATTCTTACAACTAATCTCTTAAGCCTGAGTGGGTATTCTTTTTTTATTATAAAAGGGATTTCAAACCTTTTAATGGAACTGTAGAGCCCATAGGATCTACTTTTAGCCCATGCAGTATTGTTTTTGGCAGTGTTTTTCACATGGTGATGATGTGATGCTTGTGCAGATTGATTTCCTGTAGCCTATTTTGTTTAAAAAAAAAAAAGATTTTTATTGGAAAAAATCATAAAACAAAATCAGATTGTGCCTGGAACTCAACAACCAAACTGGCAACTGTTCTATAGTTGTGGAACTGAATGATGTTTTGCCTTAGCAGGCATCCTCAATCTAAACAAGCTGTCATTGGAGGGCTCAACTAGAAACATAACCACTTATGTAATAAAGATAATAGCAGATCAGGTTTGTAGACTCAAACAGTCTTTGCACAGCTATCTGCTATATCCTAGCATATTATGAGCCATCATTGAATCCTTTGAGCTGACAGTCATCTTTGTGTGATGTTAGTGAAGTAAAACACTGGGCTTTATGGTGAAGTCCTACATAAGGGTTTTAGGATTCCCTGTGAGAGGGTTGTACTGAAAATCAACTTCAGTATTTGTACACTGAGGACGGTGTTGTCTCATGGGACATTTGGCAATGTCCAGAGACATTTTTGGTAGCACTGAGGAAGGAGTGCTACTGGCATCTAGTGGGTGAAAGAGATGCTGCTGAACATCCTATAATGCACAGGACAACCCCCAACAACAAAGGATTGTCCACCCCCACATATCAATAGTGGTGAGACTGAGAAACTTAAACCCCAAAGCTATTATCTCTGGAAATGCTCACTGTTCAGTTAGGCTTCACTGCTTGCTTGTGTGTATTTATATCCTGGCATTGCAGAAACGTTAAGTGATCACAGTGCTCATGCCTTGGAATGACCCCCTCCCAGCAGGGTATCCAAGGATTTGTGCTGGATAAACATAATGGGGGTGAGGGGCGGTCAAGTACTTGCAAAAACGCCAGGTAAATATGTTTTAAGATGGAGACAAAAACAATCCATTGATCCTTATTAGCAAACATGTAGAATGCCAAGGGGCTTACTTGAGCAAACACATTTCAGAGGAGGAAAGTCATGGGACTTATAAACAGATCAGTCTGGAACTACACCAAACTTGCCACACAGACGCAGCAGGGAAGTTCATAGAAAGCCACGGGCCAAATTTACTCATTTAACTGTTTCGTTTGGTTGACAGAAAAAGTATATATTCACAAAAATTTATGAGAATATTTCATACTCAAGTATATTTTAAAGATCATATGCTTGAATATGGCTGTTATAGCTCTTCAACTGTCCTATTGGTCTATAACTACAGCAGCAAGAAATCTTGGAGAGACAAATTTAATGTTTTTTTAAAAAGATATTAAAAAGACAAGATTAAAACTGGTAAGCTAAAATGAATTAGTTTTTTTTTTTTAAAGCAAATTCATTAAATTGGCCATTTAGCAACTGGCTTTTGAGCAACTAACCTAGAGCTGCTTCCATCTGCAAGCTGGGTGAGATGAAAGAAGCTGCTGATCATCGTCTGCCATCTGCGATGTCAAGAAGCAGAGCATCAAGATCACAGAACAACTGTGTGAAGCCAGGCAGATGAGGACATTGTCTTGGTATCTTCAGATTACCCTGGAGACACCTGCTGACACTTCACCCTGCTCTTCAGGGCTTTCCACAAAAGATGTAACTATGGCTACCCAGCCACAGGCCAGGATGCTGAGTACCAAAGGAGCTCATTAAAATCTATTTGCTGTATTAGCATCAAACATATTCATTCATAAGCCTATGGAATCTGGGATTGAGAAGACTTCTGTTCTTAGGATTAAGGGGTGGAAGATAATGAAATATGTTTCCTGTATAAAACACAATACTATAATAGACAATACTCCTCTCTAAGAACTTGTGGTCTGGGACTTCCCTGGCAGTCCAGTGGTTTAAGACTTCACCTTCCAGTGCAGGGGGTGCGAGTTTGATCCCTGGTCAGGGAGCAAAGATCCCACATGGCTCGTGGCCAAAAAAACAAAACAGAAGCAATATTGTAACAAATTCAATAAAGACTTTAAAAATGGTCCACATTTAAAAAAATCTTTAAAAAACAAAACTTGTGGTCAAGTGTGCATAATTTTGCCTCAATCAGGTGAGAAAGGGGTTTAGAATGAAGAGTTTTTGATGAAAGCTACACATTGTCATCAGTAACTTGGGGCTAATTGTTATATCAAGACATTTAAACAAAGGTGAAATTTGAAGCTGTAAAAGAGAATGGCCAAGGAAAAGGCAGAAGGAAAATGAGAGGTTACCACTGAACGAGATAGATGTGGTCATGGAGGTTAAATTGGAGTGGTTCCGTCTAGATGCTAAGGCAGGAGAAAGGGGAAGCTGGTAAATCCAGTGGAGTTCAATTTCACCTCAGCTGCCTACTAGTCATGTTCCTGGGCACCACTTTATAAACCCATTACCTTATCCCTAAAATGGAGTTATTGATAACATATTTCATACTTACAAAGTACCAAGTGCAATCCCTGCCTCAATTAGCTTTCTCGGTTTCCTTCCCTGAAGAGAATGGGCAAAATTAGTAAATGTTAAACAGATTTAAAAAGGTAAAATTGGATTAGCCATTTTTTCCTTCAGGAAGACTGTTCAGCCATATAATTTATCATCCAAACTGGAACACTTTGTGTTCCAGAACAAAAGGAGGTGCGAAAATAATTTAAATCGTATAATTTTGAAAAAATTTATTGACCAAAAAATTGTTTTTATCATATTGGTGGACCTATAAATAGTGCTACTCAAAAGTTAATTTTAAAAATAGATTTTTCTCCAAAATACTAAAAACACATGTATGTATGTGTGTACATTAAAAGGCAAAATTTTTTAATGATTATCTGAACATTAAAAATTAGAGAAGCAGGGGCTTCCCTGGTGGCGCAGTGGTTGAGAATCTGCCTGCCAATGCAGGGGACACGGGTTCGAGCCCTGGTCTGGGAAGATCCCACATGCCGCGGAGCAGCTGGACCCGTGAGCCACAATTACTGAGCCTGCGCGTCTGGAGCTTGTGCTCCGCAACAAGAGAGGCCGCGACAGTGAGAGGCCCGCGCACCGCGACGAAGAGTGGCCCCCACTTGCCACAACTAGAGAAAGCCCTCGCACAGAAACGAAGACCCAACACAGCCATAAATAAATAAATAAATAATTAAAAAAAAAAAATTAGAGAAGCAGAGTGACATCAGCATCATGACTGGGTGAGACGCTCTCTTTATCTCTCCCCTTCGATCTACAACCAGTAAAACATTAAGAACTCAACAAAGGTTCCTCTGCCCAACACACTGGGACACTGGAGAATGCCACATATCTGTACATCTAAAGGTGGCTAAACTGGAACACATAGAGGAGGTGGAACTGGAGGAATAGCAGAGGTGGTGCCTGCAATTGGGGCCCTCTGATTGCAGCAGCTGAGCCTACAGCCCCAGAAAACCTGGTAGCAGCAGGGGAGGCTGCACACACAACTCTGGCCTCCCAGCCACAGCAGTGCCCACAGTCACAGGTAACTTGGCAGCAGTGGAAGCAAAACCTGTGCTCCCATCCCTCCAGCTGAGGAGGCACCCGAGAATCTGGTACCCCGCTCCCTGACCACACCAGTGCAGCCCATGAACCTGACAATACTGGACATGGCAGAAGTGCCCACAACCCAGGCACCCCCCAACCTTCCACTCCTCCCTGTGGTGGTGGAGCCTGTGGCTCAGGAAATCCCAGATGCGACATAAGTGCCCACCATCCTGGTACCCCAGGCAGTGATGCCACAGACAACAGCAGCAGTAAGGCACAAGTGACCCTGGAGCACAAGCAACGACAGTGAGGGCACTGAGCATCAACTCTGGCAAAGGCAGTGCGTGGAAAGTGCTGGTTCTCAGATATAACTAGAAGTAGCTCAAACAAGAGAAACCAAAAACTTGTGCTGTAGCACCACCTTCTGGAAAACAAAAGAAGGGCCTCTAATTTCTAACCTGTTGAATCCTTAGACTCAAGTTTTAAAAAGCTTTATGTAAAGAAGGTGTTCACTACTTCAAATGTGCCAGAGGGGGGCGGGGAGGGGGGCCAAGATGGCGGAGGAGTAGGAGGACATGGAGTTCATCTCTCCCCACAGATGCATCAAGAATACATCTACAAATGGAACAAGTCTCATAGAGCACTGGCTGAACACTAGCAGAGGACCTCAGACACCTAAAAGGATAAGAAAGATCCCCGCATAACTGGGTAGGATGAGAGAAAGAAGGGAAAAAGAGGAGAGGAAGTGGGACGGGAACGGCAGCCCTTTGGGGGGCAGCAGAAGGACAGGAGAGGTTCCTGCATCTGGGGAGCCCCCTCACCGGCGGGGAGATCAGATGGGACAGAAGGGGAGCTTTGGGGGCTCTTGCAAGAGAGTGCAGCACCAGGTCTGTGGCAGGACAGAATGAGACCTACACAGACAGTCCGTGCCCCAGCCTGAGACGTGTGTCCCCGGTGCAGACGGGGGCTGGGTGCTGGAACGAGGGGTTTGGGGAGCAAGCCCAGGGAGAGGACTGCTCTTGGTTGCGAGGAGACAGCCTGAGGGGATAGGAGTGAGGAAATCCGCAACCGGATAGTGTGGAAGAAACCCGACTGCCATGGAAGTAAAGCGCCATCGTTAAGTGACACGCAAGGGACAGAGCTGCCATTACAGCCTTTCTCCCCACGCGCTGGTCCCTGCCTCCCTGGCCACCAGGAGGGGCCCCCACCAGGGCGGCTCTCTCCCGCCTGTGACCTGGCGCTAGGAAGGGCCCCTGCTGGAGCCTCTCTCTCACACCCACACCTGGGTGCTAGGAAGGGCTCCTGCTGAGGACAACTCTCTCATGCCAGTGGCCACTGGCTCCACCACACACCTGTCACCGCCAGGGCTCCAGTGACCCCAGCCGCCACGGTGCCTCTGCACCCCCTCCTCACCAGGGTGGACTCCTGGGCTCCAGGGCAGCCTCAGGAGCAAACCCCTGTGGGTGGCCCACACGTGGAGGTGGGACTGAAAACACAGCTGAGCCCCAGGGACCATGCAACTAAGGAAGAAAGTTTGAAATCTCTCCTCACGGCTGCACAAACTGCAAATTGGCACCTGTTCAACCAGCCTTGTAAACTCAGCACCTACAGAACATCTCAACAGAAAACAAGTGCTCCTGCAGCCAAGACAGGCTTAGCTTTAGCAGCTATAGACTTTGTGAGCACATACACATGGGGGTTGGGCCAGGCTAGAGTTGAAGCTGTCCCATAGCATGCACAGGAGGTCCAGATCCATGATTACTGCAATCCTGGGACCTGACTTAGGTGGATCTACACTGGTGGCCTGGTGAAAACAACATCTGAGAGACACCAGGGTCAATTGCTGGCATACCCACAGTTAAGGTGGGGCCTAGAGCAGTGCCAGCAACAGTGTAATCTGAGAGCTCACACAACGGGTGAAAGGTGATGCAACAGAGCACAGCCACAGGTGAACAGGTCCAGAGAAGGAATACTCAGTGGCTTCCCTCCCAGTGGGGGTGCTCCAATCCCACCTACCTCACACTGCAGATCAGATACACAGCTAAGAAACAGATCTGGGGGCATCTACTCCAACAAATAAGGAACAGATCCTACCTCTGACAGGGCAGTAACAACCACAGAGCAAAGGGGAGGCCCTGCTCAATATCCAGTGCAGGCTCTGGTCACCACAACATCAGTCACAGCTCCTATAAAGGGGATAATGGCCAGCATACACTGAGGAAAGAGGTGGCATACATCTATGGTAAAAACAACGCTCACACCAAAAACTATTAAACCCAAACAGGCTACACAGGGAAGTTCCCACGTAAAATAGCCCTCCGAGACAGTCTGAGGGTCTGGCATTGGGCAGAAGAACCCCCAGAGCATTTAGCCTTGAAGGCCATCAGGGCCTGAGTGCATGAGCTCCACAGGGCAGGAGAAATAGAGACTCCACTCTTGGAGGGCACACGCAAGGTCTCACGTGCACTGGGATCCGGCACAAAGCAATAGCGCCATAGGAACCTGGGCTACACTTACCTAGGGGTCTTAAAGTGTCTCCTGGGAAGGTAAAGGTTGACTATTGCTCACTGTGAGGGCAAGGACACTGGTAGCAGAAGTCCCAGTGAATATTGATCAGAGTGAGATCTCCCGGAGGTCCACACTTCTCCACCAAGACCCGGCCCCACCCAATAAACTGCAGGCTCCAGAGCTGGAATGCCTCAGTCCAGACAACCACCAAGATAGGAACACAGGCCCACCCATCAGAAGACAGGCTGCCTAAAGTGATACTGAGCTCACAGCCACCTCAAAACACACCCTTTGACATGGCCCTGCCCAGCAGAGGGACAAGACCCAGCTCCACCCAAGAGAGGGCAGGCACCAGTCCCTCCCACCAGAAGCCTGCACAAGCCCCTGGACCAACCTCACCTACCAGGGGACAGACACCAGAAGCAAGAGGAATTATGATCCTGCAGCCTGTGGAAAGGAGACCACAAACACAGAAAGTTAGACAAAATGAGATGACAGAGAAATATGTTGTAAATGAAGAAACAAGATAAAAACCCACAAGAACAACTAAATGAAGAAGAGGTAGACAATCTACCTGAAAAAGAATTCAGAGTAATGATAGTAAAGATGATCCAAAATCTCAGAAAAAGAGTGGAGGCACAGATGGAGAAGATACAAGAAATGTTTAACAAGGACCTAGAAGATTTAAAGAACAAACAAACAAAGATGAACAATACAATAACTGAAATGAAAAATACACTAGAAGGGATCAGTAGCAGAATAACTGAGGCAGAAAAGGAATAAGTGAGCTGGAAGACAGAGTGGTGCAAATCACTGCCACAGAACAGAATAAAGAAAAAAGAGTGAAAAGAAATGAGGAGAGTCTCAGAGAATTTGGGACAATATTAAACGCATCAACATTTGCATTATAGGGGTCCCCAAAGGCGAAGAGAAAGAGAAAGGGCCTGAGAAAACATTTGAAGATATTATAGCCAAAACCTTTCCCAACGTGAGAAAAGAAACATTCACTCAAGTCCAGGAAGTGCAGACAATCCAATGCAGGATGAACCCAAGGAGGAACACATCGAGACACATATTAATCAAACTGACAAAAATTAAAGACAAAGAAAAATTAGTAAAAGCAACAAGGGAAAAGCAACAAATAACATACAAGGGAATCCCCATAAGGTTATCAGTTGATTTTTCAGCAGGACAGAAGGGAGTGGCACAATATATTTCAAGTGATGAAATGGAAAAACATATAACCAAGAATACTCTACCCAGCAAGTCTCTCATTCAGATTCGAAGGAGAAACTGAAAGCTTTACAGAGAAGCAAAAGCTAAAAGAATGCAGCACCACCAAACCAGATTTACAACAAATGTTAAAAGAACTTCTCTAGGTGGGAAAGAGACCAGCAACGTAAAACAACATTGTACATACATAGACTGCTAAATCAAAACCTCATGGGAAATGCAAACCCAAAAACTACAATAGATACACAAACAAAAAGAAAAAGCAACCCAAACACAACACTAAAGATGGTCATTAAACCACAAGAGAAGAGAACAAAAGAGGAAGGGAAGAAAAAAGACCTACAAAAGCAAACACAAAACAATTAATAAAATGGCAATAAGAACACATATATTGATAATTACCTTAAATGTAAATGGTTTGCTCCAACCAAAAGACACGGACTGGCTGAATGGATACAAAAACAAGACTTTTATATATGCTGTCTACAAGAGACCAACTTCAGACCTAGGGACACATACAGACTGAAAGTGAGGGGATGGAAAAATATATTCTATGCAAATGAAAATCAAAAGAAAGCTAGAGTAACAATACTCATATCAGACAAAATAGACTTTAAAATAAAGACTGTTACAAGAGACAAGGAAGGACACTACATAATGATCAAGGGATCAATCCAAGAAGAAGATATAACAATTGTAAATATATATGCACCCAATATAGGAGCAGCTCAATATATAAGGCAAATGCTAACAGCCATAAAAGGGGAAATTGACAGTAACACAATAATAGTGGGGGACTTTAATACACCACTTACACCAATGGACAGATCATCCAGACAGAAAGTTAATAAGGAAACAAATCCTTAAATGACACATTAGATCAGGTAGACTTAACTGATATCTATAGGACATTCCATTCAAAAGCAGCGGAATACACTTACTTCTCAAGTGCACACGGAATATTCTCCAGGATATATCACATCATGGCCCACAAATCAAGCCCCAGTAAACTAAAGAAAATTGAAATCATATCAAGCATCTTTTCCAGCCACAAAGCTATGAGATTAGAAAAAAATTGCAGCATTATTTACAATAGCTAAGCTATGTAAAAAACCTACATGTCAGAATCCAACAGCACATTAAAAGGATCATACACCATGATCAAGTGGGGTTTATTCCAGGAATGCAAGGATTCTTCAATATATGCAAATCAATCAACGTGATACATCATATTAACAAATTGAAGGAGAAAAACCATATGATCATCTCAATAGATGCAGAGAAAGCTTTCGACAAAATTCAACACCCATTTATGATAAAAGTCCTACAGAAAGTAGGCATAGAGGGAACTTTCCTCAACATAATAAAGGCCGTATATGACAAACCCACAGCCAACATTGTCCTCAATGGTGAAAAACTGAAACCATTTCCACTAAGATCAGGAACAAGACAAGGTTGCCCACTCTCACCACTATTATTCAACATAGTTTTGGAAGTGTTAGCCACAGCAATCAGAGAAGAAAAAGAAATAAAAGGAATCCAAATCGGAAAAGAAGAGGTAAAGCTGTCACTGTTTGCAGATGACATGATACTATACATAGAGAATCCAAAAGATGCTACCAGAAAACTACTAGAGAGGGAGGGGCAAGATGGCGGAAGAGTAAGACGCGGAGATCACCTTCCTCCCCACAGATACATGAGAAATACATCTACACGTGGAACTGCTCCTGCAGAACACCCACTGAACGCTGGCAGAAGACGTCAGACCTCCCAAAAGGCAAGAAAATCCCCACGTACTTGGGTAGGGCAAAAGAAAAAAAAAATAACAGAGACAAAAGAATAGGGACGGGACCTGCACCAGTGGGAGGGAGCTGTGAAGGAGGAAAGGTTTCCACACACTAGGAAGCCCCTTCGTGGGCAGAGATTGCGGGTAGCAGAGGGGGGAAGCTTCGGAGCCACGGAGGAGAGCGCAGCCACATTGGTGCGGAGGGCAAAGCGGAGATTCCCGCACAGAGGAGCGGTGCCGACCAGCACTCACCAGCCCGAGAGGCTTGTCTGCTCAGCCGCCGGGGCGGGCGGGGGCTGGGAGCTGGGGCTCGGGCTTCGGTGCTAGCCGGGAGGGAGTCCGGGAAAAAGACTGCAGCTGCCAAAGAGGCAAGAGAATTTTTCTTGCCTCTTTGTTTCGCGGCGCGCAAGGAGAGGGGATTCAGAGCGCCGCCTAAACGAGCTCCAGAGACGGGCGCGAGCCGCGGCTATCAGCGCGGATCCCACAGCAACAAGGACGCAGAGGGAAAAACGGAGAGATTCCCGCACAGAGGCTCGGCGCCGAGCAGCACTCACCAGCCCGAGAGGCTTGTCTGCTCACCCGCCGGGGCGGGCGGGGGCTGGGAGCTGAGGCGCGGGCTTCGGTCGGATCCCAGGGAGAGGACTGGGGTTGGCTGCGTGAACACAGCCTGAAGGGGCTAGCGCACCACAACTAGCCGGGAGGGTGCACGAGAAAAGGTCTGCAGCTGCCGAAGAGGCAGGAGACTTTTTCTTGCCTCTTTGTTTCGTGGCGCGCAAGGAGAGGGGATTCAGAGCGCCGCCTAAACGAGCTCCAGAGACGGGCGCGAGCCGCGGCTATCAGTGCGGACCCCAGAGACGGGCATGAGACGCTAAGGCTGCTGCTGCCACCACCAAACAGCCTGTGGGCGAGCACAGGTCATTCGCCACACCGCCCCTCCCAGGAGCCTGTGCAGCCCGCCACGGCCAGGGTCCCGTGATCCGGGGACAACTTCCCCGGGAGAGCGCACGGCGCGCCTCAGGCTGCTGCAACGTCACGCCGGCCTCTGCCGCCGCAGGCTCGCCCCGCCTCCTCCGCACCGCTCCCTCCCCCCGGCCTGACTGAGCCAGAGCCCCCGAAGCAGCTGCTCCTTTAACCCCGTTCTGTCTGGGCGGGGAACAGACGCCCTCAGGCGACCTACATGCAGAGGCGGGTGCAAATCCAAAGCTGAACCCCGGGAGCTGTACGAACAAAGAAGAGAAAGGGAAATCTCTCCCAGCAGCCTCAGGAGCAGCGGATTAAAGCTCCACAAACAACTTGATGTGCCTGCATCTGTTGAATACCTGAATAGACAACGAATCATCCCAAATTTAGGAGATGGACTTTGGGAGCAGGATATATTAACTTTTCCCCTTTTCCTTTTTTTTGTGAGTGTAGATGTGTATGCTTCTGGGTGAGATTTTGTCTGTATAGCTTTGCTCTCACCGTTAGTCCTAGGGTTAGGTCCGTTCGTTTTTTTTGTTTTTTGTTTTTTGTTTTTTTTTTTATTTTTGGCTTAAAAATTTTTTTTTCCCTAATAAATGTTTTCTTAATAATTTTTTCCTTATTTTCTATTTTTAAAAAAATTTTTAATAAGTTTTTTCATATTTTTTATTTTATTTTATTTTAAAAAATTAAAAAATTTTTTTTTCTTAATAAATTTTTTCTAAATAATTTTTTTCTTATTTTTAGTATAAAAAATTAATAAATCTATTTTTAAAAATTAAAAAATTTTTTTTTCTTAATAAATTTACTCTTAATAATTTTTTTTCTTATTTTTTATTATAATTGCTTTATTTTATTTTATTTTATCCTCTTTTTTTCTTTCTTTCCATTTTTTCTCCCTTTTATTCTGAGCCGTGTGGATGAAAGGCTCTTGGTGCTCCAGCCAGGCATCAGGGCTGTGCCTCTGAGGTGGGAGAGCCAACTTCAGGACGCTGGTCCACAAGAGATCTCCCAGCTCCACGTAATACCAAACGGCGAAAATCTCTCACAGATCTCCATCTCAACATCAAGACCCAGCTTCACTCAACGACCAGCAAGCTACAGTGCTGGACACCCTATGCCAAACAACTAGCAAGAGAGGAACACAGCCCCATCCATTAACAGAGAGGCTGCCTAAAATCATAATAAGGCCACAGACACCCCAAAACACACCACCAGACGTGGACGAATCCACCAGAAAGACAACATCCAGCCTCATCCACCAGAACACAGGCACTAGTTCCCTCCACCAGGAAACCTACACAACCCACTGAACCAACCTTAGCCACTGGGGACAGATACCAAAAACAACGGGAACTACGAACCTGCAGCCTGTGAAAAGGAGACCCCAAACACAGTAAGATAAGCAAAATGAGAAGACAGAAAAACACACAGCAGATGAAGGAGCAGGGTCAAAACACACCAGACCTAACAAATGAAGAGGAAATAGGTAGTCTACCTGACAAAGAATTCAGAATAATGATAGTAAGGATGATCCAAAGTCTTGGAAATAGAATAGACAAAATGCAAGAAACATTTAACAAGGACGTAGAAGAACTAAAGAGGAATCAAGAAACGATGACAAGCACAATAAATGAAATTAAAAATACTCTAGATGGGATCAATAGCAGAATAACTGATGCAGAAGAACGGATAAGTGACCTGGAAGATAAAATGGTGGAAATAACTACTGCAGAGCAGAATAAAGAAAAAAGAATGAAAAGAACTGAGGACAGTCTCAGAGACCTCTGGGACAACATTAAACGCACCAACATTCGAATTATACGGGTCCCAGAAGAAGAAGAGAAAAAGAAAGGGACTGAGAAAATATTTGAAGAGATTATAGTTGAAAACTTCCCTAATATGGGAAAGGAAATAGTTAATCAAGTCCTGGAAGCACAGAGAGTCCCATACAGGATAAATCCAAGGAGAAACACACCAAGACACATATTAATCAAACTATCAAAAATTAAATATAAAGAAAACATATTAAAAGCAGCAAGGGAAAAACAACAGATAACACACAAGGGCATCCCCATAAGGTTAACAGCTGATCTTTCAGCAGAAACGCTGCAAGCCAGAAGGGAGTGGCAGGATATACTTAAAGTGATGAAGGAGAAAAACCTACAACCAAGATTACTCTACCCAGCAAGGATCTCATTCAGATTTGATGGAGAAATTAAAACCTTTACAGACAAGCAAAAGCTGAGAGAGTTCAGCACCACCAAACCAGCTTTACAACAAATGCTAAAGGAACTTCTCTAGGCAAGAAACACAAGAGAAGGAAAACACCTACAATAACAAACCCAAAACATTTAAGAAAATGGGAATAGGAACATACATATCGATAACTACCTTAAATGTAAATGGATTAAATGCTCCCACCAAAAGACACAGACTGGCTGAATGGATACAAAAACAAGACCCATATATATGCTGTCTACAAGAGACCCACTTCAGACCTAGAGACACATACAGACTGAAAGTGAGGGGATGGAAAAAGATATTCCATGCAAATGGAAATCAAAAGAAAGCTGGAGTAGCAATTCTCATATCAGACAAAATAGACTTTAAAATAAAGACAATTACAAGAGACAAAGACGGACACTATATAATGATCAAGGGATCGATCCAAGAGGAAGGTATAACAATTGTAAATATTTATGCACCCAACATAGGAGCACCTCAATACATAAGGCAAATACTAACAGCCATAAAAGGGGAAATCGACAGTAACACAATCATAGTAGGGGACTTTAACACCCCACTTTCACCAATGGACAGATCATCCAAAATAAAAATAAATAAGGAAACACAAGCTTTAAATGATACATTAAACAAGATGGACTTAATTGATATTTATAGGACATTCCACCCAAAAACAACAGAATACACATTTTTCTCAAGTGCTCATGGAACATTCTCCAGGATAGATCATATCTTGGGTCACAAATCAAGCCTTGGTAAATTTAAAAAAATTGAAATCGTATCAAGTATCTTTTCCGACCACAACGCTATGAGACTAGATATCAATTACAGGAAAAGATCTGTAAAAAATACAAACACATGGAGGCTACACAATACACTACTTAATAACGAAGTGATCACTGAAGAAATCAAAGGGGAAATCAAAAAATACCTAGAAACAAATGACAATGGAGACACGACAATCCAAAACCTATGGGATGCAGCAAAAGCAGTTCTAAGAGGGAAGTTTATAGCAATACAAGCCTACATCAAGAAACAGGAAACATCTCGAATAAACAACCTAACCTTGCACCTAAAGCAATTAGAGAAAGAAGAACAAAAAAACCCCAAAGCTAGCAGAAGGAAAGAAATCATAAAGATCAGATCAGAAATAAATGAAAAAGAAATGAAGGAAACAATAGCAAAAATCAATGAAACTAAAAGCTGGTTCTTTGAGAAGATAAACAAAATTGATAAACCATTAGCCAGACTCATCAAGAGAAAAAAGGAGAAGACTCAAATTAATAGAATTAGAAATGAAAAAGGAGAAGTAACCACTGACACTGCAGAAATACAAACGATCATAAGAGATTAC
Source organism: Eubalaena glacialis (assembly GCF_028564815.1). NCBI lineage: Eukaryota > Metazoa > Chordata > Mammalia > Artiodactyla > Balaenidae > Eubalaena > Eubalaena glacialis. Next base: position 31,090,263 of record NC_083718.1, read on the forward strand.
TACAAGCAACTCTATGCTAATAAAATGGACAACCTTGAAGAAATGGACAGATTCTTAGAAATGCACAACCTGCCGAGACTGAACCAGGAAGAAATAGAAAATATGAACAGACCAATCACAAGCACTGAAATTGAAACTGTGATTAAAAATCTTCCAACACACAAAAGGCCAGGACCAGATGGCTTCACAGGCGAATTCTATCAAACATTTAGAGAAGAGCTAACACCTATCCTTCTCAAACTCTTCCAAAATATTGCAGAGGGAGGAACACTCCCCAACTCATTCTACGAGGCCACCATCACCCTGATACCAAAACCAGGCAAAGATGTCACAAAGAAAGAAAACTACAGGCCAATATCACTGATGAACATAGATGCAAAAATCCTCAACAAAATACTAGCAAACAGAATCCAACAGCACATTAAAAGGATCATACACCATGATCAAGTGGGGTTTATTCCAGGAATGCAAGGATTCTTCAATATACGCAAATCAATCAACGTGATACATCATATTAACAAATTGAAGGAGAAAAACCATATGATCATCTCAATAGATGCAGAGAAAGCTTTCGACAAAATTCAACACCCATTTATGATAAAAGTCCTGCAGAAAGTAGGCATAGGGGGAACTTTCCTCAACATAATAAAGGCCGTATATGACAAACCCACAGCCAACATTGTCCTCAATGGTGAAAAACTGAAACCATTTCCACTAAGATCAGGAACAAGACAAGGTTGCCCACTCTCACCACTATTATTCAACATAGTTTTGGAAGTGTTAGCCACAGCAATCAGAGACGAAAAAGAAATAAAAGGAATCCAAATCGGAAAAGAAGAAGTAAAGCTGTCACTGTTTGCAGATGACATGATACTATACATAGAGAATCCAAAAGATGCTACCAGAAAACTACTAGAGCTAATCAATGAATTTGGTAAAGTAGCAGGATACAAAATTAATGCACAGAAATCTCTTGCATTCCTGTATACTAATGATGAAAAATCTGAAAGTGAAATTAAGAAAACACTCCCGTTTACCATCGCAACAAAAAGAATAAAATACCTAGGAATAAACCTACCTAAGGAGACAAAAGACCTGTATGCAGAAAATTATAGGACACTGATGAAAGAAATTAAAGATGATACAAATAGATGGAGAGATATACCATGTTCTTGGATTGGAAGAATCAACATTGTGAAAATGACTCTGCTACCCAAAGCAATCTACAGATTCAATGCAATCCCTATCAAACTACCACTGGCATTTTTCACAGAACTAGAACAAAAAATTTCACAATTTGTATGGAAACACAAAAGACCCCGAATAGCCAAAGCAATCTTGAGAACGAAAAATGGAGCTGGAGGAATCAGGCTCCCTGACTTCAGACTATATTACAAAGCTACAGTAATCAAGACAGTTTGGTACTGGCACAAAAACAGAAATATAGATCAATGGAACAGGATAGAAAGCCCAGAGATAAGCCCACGCACATATGGTCACCTTATCTTTGATAAAGGAAGCAAGCATATACAGTGGAGAAAAGACAGCCTCTTCAATAAGTGGTGCTGGGAAAATTGGACAGGTACATGTAAAAGTATGAAATTAGAACACTCCCTGACACCATACACAAAAATAAACTCAAAATGGATTAAAGACCTAAGTGTAAGGCCAGACACTATCAAACTCTTAGAGGAAAACATAGGCAGAACACTGTATGACATAAGTCACAGCAAGATCCTTTTTGACCCAGGTCCTAGAGAAATGGAAATAAAAACACAAATAAACAAATGGGACCTAATGAAACTTAAAAGCTTTTGCACAGCAAAGGAAACCATAAACAAGACGAAAAGACAACCCTCAGAATGGGAGAAAATATTTGCAAATGAAGCAACGGACAAAGGATTAATCTCCAAGATTTACAAGCAGCTCATGCAGCTCAATAACAAAAAAACAAACAACCCAATCCAAAAATGGGCAGAAGACCTAAATAGACATTTCTCCAAAGAAGATATACAGATTGCCAACAGACACATGAAAGAATGCTCAACATCATTAATCATTAGAGAAATGCAAATCAAAACTACAATGAGGTATCATCTCACACCGGTCAGAATGGCCATCATCAAAAAATCTAGAAACAATAAATGCTGGAGAGGGTGTGGAGAAAAGGGAACACTCTTGCACTGTTGGTGGGAATGTAAATTGATACAGCCACTATGGAGAACAGTATGGAGGTTCCTTAAAAAACTAAAAATAGAACTACCATATGACCCAACAATCCCACTACTGGGCATATACCCTGAGAAAACCATAATTCAAAAAGCGTCATGTACCAAAATGTTCATTGCAGCTCTATTTACGATAGCCAGGACATGGAAGCAACCTAGGTGTCCATCATCGGATGAATGGATAAAGAAGATGTGGCACATATATACAATGGAATATTACTCAGCCATAAAAAGAAATGAAATGGAGGTGTTTGTAATGAGGTGGATGGAGTTAGAGTCTGTCATACAGAGTGAAGTAAGTCAGAAAGAGAAAAACAAATACAGTATGCTAACACATATATATGGAATCTAAGGGAAAAAAAAAAAAAAGAGGTCATGAAGAACCTAGTGGCAAGATGGGAATAAAGACACAGACCTACTAGAGAATGGACTTGAGGATATGGGGAGGGGGAGGGGTGAGATGTGACAGGGTGAGAGAATGTCATGGACATATATACACTACCAAATGTAAAATAGATAACTAGTGGGAAGCAGCCGCATAGCACAGGGAGATCAGCTCGGTGCTTTGTGACCACCTAGAGGGGTGGGATAGGGAGGGTGGGAGGGAGGGAGATGCAAGAGGGAAGAGATATGGCAACATATGTATATGTGTAACTGATTCACTTTGTTGTAAAGCAGAAGCTAGCACACCATTGTAAAGCAATTATACTTCAATAAAGATGTTTAAAAAAAAAAAAAAAAGAAAACTACTAGAGCTAATCAATGAATTTGGTAAAGTAGCAGGATACAAAATTAATGCACAGAAATCTCTTGCATTCCTGTATACTAATGATGAAAAATCTGAAAGTGAAATTAAGAAAACACTCCCGTTTACCATTGCAACAAAAAGAATAAAATATCTAGGAATAAATCTACCTAAGGAGACAAAAGACCTGTATGCAGAAAATTATAGGACACTGCTGAAAGAAATTAAAGATGATACAAATAGATGGAGAGATATACCATGTTCTTGGATTGGAAGAATCAACATTGTGAAAATGACTCTGCTACCCAAAGCAATCTACAGATTCAATGCAATCCCTATCAAACTACCACTGGCATTTTTCACAGAACTAGAACAAAAAATTTCACAATTTGTATGGAAACACAAAAGACCCCGAATAGCCAAAGCAATCTTGAGAACGAAAAATGGAGCTGGAGGAATCAGGCTCCCTGACTTCAGACTATATTACAAAGCTACAGTAATCAAGACAGTTTGGTACTGGCACAAAAACAGAAATATAGATCAATGGAACAGGATAGAAAGCCCAGAGATAAGCCCACACACATATGGTCACCTTATCTTTGATAAAGGAAGCAAGCATATACAGTGGAGAAAAGACAGCCTCTTCAGTAAGTGGTGCTGGGAAAATTGGACAGGTACATGTAAAAGTATGAAATTAGAACACTCCCTGACACCATACACAAAAATAAACTCAAAATGGATTAAAGACCTAAGTGTAAGGCCAGACACTATCAAACTCTTAGAGGAAAACATAGGCAGAACACTCTATGACATAAATCACAGCCAGATCCTTTTTGACCCACCTCCTAGAGAAATGGAAATAAAAACACAAATAAACAAATGGGACCTAATGAAACTTAAAAGCTTTTGCACAGCAAAGGAAACCATAAACAAGACCAAAAGACAATCCTCAGAATGGGAGAAAATATTTGCAAATGAAGCAACTGACAAAGGATTAATCTCCAAGATTTACAAGCAGCTCATGCAGCTCAATATCAAAAAAACAAACAACCCAATCCAAAAATGGGCAGAAGACCTAAATAGACATTTCTCCAAAGAAGATATACAGATTGCCAACAGACACGTGAAAGAATGCTCAACATCATTAATCATTAGAGAAATGCAAATCAAAACTACAATGAGGTATCATCTCACACCGGTCAGAATGGCCATCATCAAAAAATCTAGAAACAATAAATGCTGGAGAGGGTGTGGAGAAAAGGGAACACTCTTGCACTGTTGGTGGGAATGTAAATTGATACAGCCACTATGGAGAACAGTATGGAGGTTCCTTAAAAAACTAAAAATAGAATTACCATACAACCCAGCAATCCCACTACTGGGCATATACCCTGAGAAAACCATAATTCAGAAAGAGTCATGTACCAAAATATTCATTGCAGCTCTGTTTACAATAGCCAGGACATGGAAGCAACCTAGGTGTCCATCATCGGATGAATGGATAAAGAAGATGTGGCACATATATACAATGGAATATTACTCAGCCATAAAAAGAAATGAAATGGAGGTGTTTGTAATGAGGTGGATGGAGTTAGAGTCTGTCATACAGAGTGAAGTAAGTCAGAAAGAGAAAAAGAAATACAGTATGCTAACACATATATATGGAATCTAAGGAAAAAAAAAAAAAAGGTCATGAAGAACCTAGTGGCAAGATGGGAATAAAGACACAGACCTACTAGAGAATGGACTTGAGGATATGGGGAGGGGGAGGGGTGAGATGTGACAGAGTGAGAGAGTGTCATGGACATATATACACTACCAAATGTAAAATAGATAGCTAGTGGGAAGCAGCTCCATAGCACAGGGAGATCAGCTCGGTGCTTTGTGACCACCTAGAGGGGTGGGATAGGGAGGGTGGGAGGGAGGGAGATGCAAGAGGGAAGAGATATGGGAACATATGTATATGTATAACTGATTCACTTTGTTATAAAGCAGAAGCTAACACACCATTGTAAAGCAATTATACTTCAATAAAGATGTTTAAAAAAAAAAAACCTACATGTCCATCAACAAATGAATGGATAAAAAAGAAGTAATACATAAATATACAATGAAATATTACTCAGCATAAACAAAGATGAAATCTTGCCATTTACATCAACATGGATGGACCTTGAAAGTTAATACTCAGTGAATGTTTCACTAATGCTAAGTGAAATAAGTCAGACAGAGAAAGGCAAATACTGTGTGATTTCACTCATATGTTGAATATTAAAAAATATAATAAATAAAATAAATGAACAAATCAAACCAAACTAAAACAAACATGTAGATACAGAGAACACCTTAGAGGTAGCCAGAGGGGAAGGGTCAGGGGAAGGGTGAAATGGTGATGGATGGAAACTAAATTTTTGGTGAACATGCTGTACAGTATACAGAAGTAGAAATATAATGTTGCATACATGAAACATATAATATTATAAACCAATGTGACTTCAATAACAAATTTTTAAAATAACAGAAGCAGAACTATTATTCTTGGTACATATTAAAGTAATTTGATCAGTGTCTTATTACCTCTCTATTATTACCTGTCAATAAAGCATCACTTGTGTTTTCTAAAGAATGTATTTTTTTCCAGTAGAGTCTTATTATTTTGAATTTTTCCACAAAATTGGCTATAATCTTTAAACTACATTTGTGGTGAATAATTATAAATCTTTTACATTTTCAATTGACTCTTTGTAGACTATAATATTTTTAATTGAGCAACTAGTCGCTCTACAGCTGCTGATGTACCTGATAAGCTCAGAAAAAATTCTAAATGAAAGATACTTTAAGTACTATTTTTTGTTTGTTTGTTTTGTTTTTTTTTAACATCTTTATTGGAGTATAATTGTTTTACAATGGTGTGTTAGTTTCTGCTTTATAACAAAGTGAATCAGTTATACATATACATATATCCCCATGTCTCTCCCCTCTTGCCTCTCCCACACTCACACCATCCTTATCCCACCCATCTAGGTGGTCACAAAGCGCTAAACTGATGTCCCTGTGCTATGCAGCTGCTTCCCACTAGCTATTTTTTTACATTTGGTAGTGTATATAGGTCCATGCCACTGTCTCATTTCGTCCCAGCTTACCCTTCCCCCTCCCCGTATCCTCAAGTCCCTTCTCTAGTAGGTCTGCGTCTTTATTCTCGTCTTGCCCCTAGGTTCTTCATGACCATTTCATTTTTGTTTTTTAGATGCCATATATATGTGTTGGCATACGGTATTTGTTTTTCTCTTTCTGACTTACTTCACTCTGTATGACAGACTCTAGGTCCATCCACCTCACTACAAATAACTCAGTTTCGTTTCTTTTTATGGCTGAGTAATATTCCATTGTATATATGTGCCACATCTTCTTTATCCATTCATCTGTTGATGGACACTTAGGTGGTTTCCATGTCCTGGCTATTGTAAATAGACCTGCAGTGAACACTGTGCTACATGACTCTTTTTGAATTATGGTTTTCTCAGGGTATATGCCCAGTAGTGGGATTGCTGGGTCATATGGTAGTTCTATTTTTAGTTTTTTAAGGAACCTCCATACCGTTCTCCATAGTGGCTATATCAATATACATTCCCACCAACAGTGCAAGAGGGTTCTCTTTTCTCCACACCCTCTCCAGCATTTATTGTTTGTAGATTTTTTGATGATGGCCATTCTGAGCAGTGTGAGATGATACCTCATTGTAGTTTTGATTTGCATTTCTCTCATGATTAATGATGTTGAGCATTCTTTCATGTGTTTGTTGGCAATCTGTATATCTTCTTTGGAGAAATGCCTATTTAAGTCTTCTGCCCATTTTTGGATTGGGTTGTTTGTTTTTTTGATATTGAGCTACATAAGCTGTTTGTAAATTTTAGACATTAATCCTTTGTCAGTTGCTTCATTTGCAAATATTTTCTCCCATTCTGAGGGTTGTCTTTTGGTCTTGTTTATGGTTTCCTTTGCTTTGCAAAAGCTTTTAACTTTCATTAGGTCCCATTTGTATATTTCTGTTTTTATTTCCATTTCTCTAGTAGGTGGGTCAAAAAGGATCTTGCTGTGATTTATGTCATAGAGTGCTCTGCCTTTGTTTTCCTTTGATAGTTTGATAGTGTCTGGCCTTACATTTAGGTCTTTAAACCATTTTGAGTTTATTTTTGTGTATGGTATTAGGGAGTGTTCTAATTTCATTCTTTTACATGAAGCTGTCCAGTTTTCCCAGAACCACTTAATGAAGAGGCAGTCTTTTCTCCACTGTATATTTTTGCCTCCTCTATCAAAGATAAGGTGACCATATGTGCGTGGGTTTATCTCTGGGCTTTCTATCCTGTTCCATTGACCTATGCTTCTGTTTTTGTGCCAGTACCATACTGTCTTGATTACTGTAGCTTTGTAGTATAGTCTGAAGTCACGGAGCCTGATTCCTCCAGCCCCATTTTTCTTTCTCAAGATTGCTTTGGCTATTCAGGATCTTTTGTGTTTCCATACAAATTGTGAGATTTTTTTGTTCTAGTTCTGTGAAAAATGCCAGTGGTAGTTTGATAGGGATTGCATTGAATCTGAAGATTGCTTTGGGTAGTACAGTCATTCACAATGTTGATTCTTCCAATCCAAGAACATGGTATATCTCTCCATCTATTTGTATCATCTTTCATTTCTTTCATCAGTGTCTTATAATTTTCTGCATGCAGATCTTTTGTCTCCTTAGGTAGGTTTATTCCTAGATATTTTATTCTTTTTGTTGCAATGGTAAATGGGAGTGTTTTTTTAATTTCACTTTCAGATTTTTCATCATTAGTGGATAGGAATGCAAGAGATTTCTGTGCATTAATTTTGTATCCTGCTACTTTACCAAATTCATTGATTAGCTCTAGTAGTTTTCTGGTAGTATCCTTAGGATTCTCTATGTATAGTATCATGCCATCTGCAAACAGCAACAGTTTTTGTTCTTCTTTTCCAATTTGGATTCCTTTTATTTCTTTTTCTTCTCTGGTTGCTGTGGCTAACACTTCCAAAACTATGTTGAATAGTAGTGGTGAGACTGGGCAACCTTGTCTTGTTCCTGATCTTAGTGGAAATGGTTTCAGTTTTTCACCATCGAGGATGATGTTGGCTGTGGGTTTGTCATATATGGACTTTATTATGTTGAGGAAAGTTCCCTCTATGCCTACTTTCTGGAGGGTTTTTATCATAAGTGGGTATTGAATTTTGTCAAAAGCTTTCTCTGCATCTATTGAGATGATCATATGGTTTTTCTCCTTCAATTTGTTATTATGGTGTATCACATTGATTGATTTGCGTATATTGAAGAATCCTTGCATACCTGGGATAAACTCCACTTGATCATGATGTACGATCCTTTTAATGTGCTGTTGGATTCTGTTTGCTAGTATTTTGTTGAGGATTTTTGCATCTATGTTCATCAGTGATATTGGCCTGTAGTTTTCTTTCTTTGTGACATCTTTGTCTGATTTTGGTATCAGGGTGATGGTGGCCTCGTAGAATGAGTTTGGGAGTGTTCCTCCCTCTGCTTTATTTTGGAAGAGTTTGAGAAGGATAGGTGTTAGCTCTTCTGTAAATGTTTGATAGAATTCGCCTGTGAAGCCATCTGGTCCTGGGCTTTTGTTTGTTGGAAGATTTTTAATCACAGTTTCAATTTCAGTGCTTGTGATTAGTCTGTTCATATTTTCTATTTCTTCCTGTTTCAGTCTCAGAAGGTTGTGCATTTCTAAGAATGTGTCCATTTCTTCCAGGTTGTCCATTTTATTGGCATGTAGTTACTTGTAGTAATCTCTCATGATTCTTTGTATTTCTGCAGTGTCAGTTGTTACTTCTCCTTTTTCATTTCTAATTCTATTGATTTGAGTCTTCTCCCTTTTGTTCTTGACGAGTCTGGCTAATGGTTTATCTATTTTGTTTATGTTCTCAAAGAACCAGCTTTTAGTTTTATTCATCTTTGCTATCGTTTCCTTCATTTCTTTTTCATTTATTTCTAATCTGATCTTTATGATTTCTTTCCTTCTGCTACCTTTGGGTTTTTTTGTTCTTCTTTCTCTAGTTCCTTTATGTGTAAGGTTAGGTTGTTTATTTGAGATGTTTCTTGTTTCTTAAGGTAGGATTGTATTGCTATAAACTTCCCTCTTAGAACTGCTTTTGCTGCATCCCATAGGATTTGGGTCATCGTGATTTCGTTGTCATTTGTTTCTAGGTATTTTTTGATTTCCTCTTTGATTTCTTCAGTGATCTCTTGGTTATTAAGTAGTGTATCATTTAGCATCCATGTGTTTGTATTTTTTACAGATTTTTTCTGTAATTGATATCTAGTCTCATAGCATTGTGGTTGGAAAAGATACTTGATATGATTTCAATTTTTTTAAATTTACCAAGGTTTGATTTGTGACCCAAGATATGATCTATCCTGGAGAATGTTCCATGGGCACTTGAGAAAAATGTGTATTTTGTTGTTTTTGGGTGGAATGTCCTATAAATATCAATTAAGTCCATCTTGTTTAATGTATCATTTAAAACTTGTGTTTCCTAATTTATTTTCGTTTTGAATGATCTGTCCATTGGTGAAAGTGAGGTTTTAAAGTTCCCTACTATGATTGTGTTACTGTCGATTTCCCCTTTTATGGCTGTTAGTATTTGCCTTATGTTTTGAGGTGTTCCTATGTTGGGTGTATATATATTTACAATTGTTATGTCTTCTTCTTCGATTGATCCCTTGATCATTAGGTAGTTTCCTTCTTTGTCTCTTGTAATAGTCTTTGTTTTAAAGTCTATTTTGTCTGATATGAGAATTGCTACTCCAGCTTTCTTCTGATTTCCATTTGCATGGAATATATTTTTCCATCCCCTCACTTTCAGTCTGTATGTGTCCCTAGGTCTGAAGTGGGTCTCTTGTAGACAGCACATATACGGGTCTTGTTTTTGTATCCATTCAGTCAGTCTATGTCTTTTGGTTGGAGCATTTAATCCATTTACATTTAAGGTAATTATTAATATGTATGTTCCTATTATCATTTTCTTAATTGTTTTGTGTTTCTTGTTACATGTCTTTTCCTCCTCTTGTGTTTCCTGCCGAGATAAGTTCCTTTAGCATTTGTTGTAAAGCTGGTTTGGTGGTGCTGAATTCTCTTAGCTTTTGCTTGTCTGTAAAGGTTTTAATTTCTCCATCAAATCTGAATGAGATCCTTGCTGGGTAGAGTAATCTTGGTTGTAGGTTTTTCTCCTTCATCACTTTAAGTATATCCTGCCACTCCCTTCTGGCTTGCAGCGTTTCTGCTGAAAGATCAGCTGTTAGCCTTATGGGGATTCCCTTGTATGTTATTTGTTGTTTTTCCCTTGTTGCTTTTATTATTTTTTCTTTGTATTTAATTTTTGATAGTTTGATGAATATGTGTCTTTGCGTGTTTCTCCTTGGATTTATCCTGTATGGGACTCTCTGTGCTTCCAGGACTTGATTAACTATTTCCTTTCCCATATTAGGGAAGTTTTCAACTATAATCTCTTCAAATATTTTCTCAGTCCCTTTATTTTTCTCTTCTTCTTCTGGGACCCCTATAATTCGAATGTTGGTGCATTTAATGTTGTCCCAGAGGTCTCTGAGACTGTCCTTATTTCTTTTCATTCTTTTTTCTTTATTCTGCTCTGCGGTAGTTATTTCCACCATTTTATCTTCCAGGTCACTTATCCGTTCTTCTGCCTCAGTTATTCTGCTATTGATCCATTCTAGAGAATTTTAAATTTCATTTATTGTATTGTTCATCACTGTTTGTTTGCTCTTTAGTTCTTCTAGGTCCTTGTTAAATGTTTCTTGTATTTTCTCCATTCTATTTCCAAGATTTTGGATCATGTTTACTATCATTATTCTGAATTCTTTTTCAGGTAGACTACCTATTTCCTCTTCACTGGTTTGGTCTGGTGGGTTTTTACATTGCTCCTTCATCTGCTGTGTGTTTCTCTCTCTTCTCATTTTGCTTAACTTACTGTGTTTGTGGTCTCCTTTTTGCAGGCTGCAGGTTTGTAGTTCCCATTGTTTTTGGTGTCTGCCCCCAGTGGCTAAGGTTGGTTCAGTGGGTTGTGTAGGCTTCCTGGTGGAGGAGACTAGTGCCTGTGTTCTGGTGGATGAGCCTGGATCTTGTCTTTCTGTTAGCAGGTCCACGTCTGGTGGTGTGTTTTGGGGTGTCTGTGGCCTTATCATGATTTTAGGCAGCCTCTGTGCTAATGGATGGGGTTTTGTTCCTGTGTTGCTAGTTGTTTGGCATAGGGTTTCCAGCACAGTAGCTTGCTGGTCGTTGAGTGAAGCTGGGTCTTGGCGTTGAGATGGAGATCTCTGGGAGATTTTTGCCATTTGATATTACGTGGAGCTGGGAGGTCTCTTGTGGACCAGTGTCCTGAACTTGGCTCTCCCACCTCAGAGGCACAGCCCTGATGCCTGGCTGGAGCACCAAGAGCCTGTCATCCACATGGCTCAGAATAAAAGGGAGAAAAGAAAGAAAGAAAGAAGAACATAAAATAAAGTTATTAAAATAAAGAATAATTATTTTTTTAAAATTTTTAAGTAATAAAATAAAAAGAAAGAAAGAAAGAAAGAAGAGAGCAACCAAACCAAAAAACAAATCCACAAATGATAGCAAGTGTTAAAAACTATACTAAAAAAACCAAAAACGGACAGACAGAACTCTAGGACAAATGGTAAAAGCAAAGCTATACAGACAAAATCACACACAGAAGCATACACATACACACTCACAAAAAGAGAAAAAGGGAAAAAAATATATATAGCATTGCTCCCAAAGTCCACCTCCTCAATTTGGGATGATTTGTTGTCTGTTCAGGTATTCCACAGATGCAGGGTACATCAAGTTGATTGTGGACATTTAATCCACTGCTCCTGAGGCTGCTGGGAGAAATTTCCCTTTCTCTTCTTTGCACAGCTCCTGGGGTTCAGCTTTGGATTTGGCCCCACCTCTGTGTGTAGGTTGCCTGAGGGGGTCTGTTCTTTGCTCAGACAGGACAAGGTTAAAGGAGCAGCTGATTCGGGGGCTTTGGCTCACTCAGGTCGGGGGGAGGGAGGGGTACGGAGTGCAGGGCAAGCCTGCAGCGGCAGAGCCCAGCATGACGTTGCAACAGCCTGAGACGTGCCGTGCGTTCTCCCAGGGAAGTTGTCCCTGGATCACGGGACCCTGGCAGTGGCGGGCTGCACAGTCTCCCATGAGGGGAGGTGTGGACAGTGACCTGTGCTTGCACACAGGCTTTTTGGTGGCAGCAGCAGCAGCCTTAGCGTCTCATGACTGTCTCTGGGGTCCGCGCTGTTAACCGCTTCTCACGCCTGTCTCTGGAGCTCCTTTAAGCAGTGTTCTTAATCCCCTCTCCTAGCGCACCAGGAGACAAAGAGGTAAGAAAAAGTCTCTTGCCTGTTCGGCAGCTCCAGACCTTTTCCTGGACTCCCTCCCGACTAGCTGTGGTTCACTAGCCCCCTTCAGGCTGTGTTCACGTAGCCAACCCCAGTCCTCTCCCTGCGATCCGACCTCCGAAGCCCAAGCCTCAGCTCCCAGCCCCCACCCGTCCTGGCGGGTGAGCAGACAACCCTCTCAGGCTGGTGAGTGCTGGTCGGCACCGATCCTCTGTGCGGGAATCTCTCCGCTTTGCCCTCCGTACCCCTGTGGCTGCGCTCTCCTCCGTGACTCCGAAGCTCCTCCCTCCGCCCCCCCGCAGTCTCCACCCGCGAAGGGGCTTCTTAGTGTGTGGAAACCTTTCCTCCTTCACAGCTCCCTCCCAGAGGTGCAGGTCCCGTCCCTATTCTTTTGTCTCTGTTTTTTCTTTTTTCTTTTGCCCTACCCAGGTACGTGGGGAGTTTCTTGCCTTTTGGGAGGTCTGAGGTCTTCTGCCAGCGTTCAGTGGGTGTTCTGTAGGAGCTGTTCCACATGTAGATATATTTCTGATGTATTTGTGGGGAGGAAGGTGATCTCCACGTCTTACTCTTCCCCCATCTTGAAGCTCCTTTTGCACCGCCCTAGTCTCGAAGCCTTTCAGTACTATTCTGTGTGTGTGTGTGTGTGTTGACATGTGTGAATATTTTAACCCAATATTGTCGTTTTGCCTTTACTCAGACTGACTTCATTTCACAAATATTTTTTAAAAGCAAAACTTGTCAGATAAGTTGTTTTTATTTATGATTTGTTTGCCATATTTAGATGCTGTAAAATTAAAGGATTTCTCATTCATTCTATTCCAATACAGAATATAAATTTGCATAATTAAAAGTAGGAATTTCATTGAAAGTTGAGATATTCCAAGTTAAATCATGCATGATTTGAACTTCATTATTTAATTTGTTTAGTTCTCTTGTTTTTGTTGGGATAAATTTCAATGTCTTTCTGTTTGCAAGTTTTGTTTTCAATCCTTGTATTTCAAATTTAACAACTAAAAAACCTGAAGTTGTTGGCTCCATCAAACACATTGATCCAAGGTTTCCAACTCTATTAGTTTCCTGTGGCCACTATAAAAAATTACTGCACATTTGGTGGCGTAAAACACAGATTTATTCTCACAGTTCTGGAAACCAAAATTCTGAAATCTATTTCACTGGGCCAAAATCAAAGTGCCAGCAGGACTATGTCCCCTCTAGAGACTCTAGGGGAGAAACTCCCTTGGCTCTTTCAGCTTCTGGTGGCTGCCAGCAATCCTTGGCCTATGGCTTCATCATTCCACTCTCCGATCCCAAGGTCACATTGCCTCCTCCTCTGCTGTCTGTGTCAAATTTCCCTCTGTCTCTCTTATAAGAATAAAAATACGTATGACTGCATATAGGGTCCACCTGGATAATCCAGGACAAGCTGACCATCTCAAGATCCTCAACTTAATCACACCCACAAAGTCCTTTTTTGCCATATAAAGTAACATTCACAAGTTCTAGGGATTAGAACCTAGATATCATTGGCAGTCATTATTTAGCCTATTACACAAAATAATACTGAACAGAATGCCATCAAAATTTAGAAGATGCATTCACAAAATACTCATTTCTACTGTAAGACACACTGGGTGATTTATGAACTAATTCTTTAAAAGCTGGAGGAAATGTGTGTACCACCAACTAAAATTATTTTGTTTTTAATGTCAGCTTCATCACAAAATTTTTTGACTCAGTTACTCTGAAGTTGTATATAAAATATTTATAATTTTTGACAAGGACATCTTCTATTTCAATTGGGAAAATATCACAGCTTGTTTGAATTGTGTTTGGACCACAACGAGTTCCAAGTATACTATTGCTCCTCACACTTCTTAACAAAAACATTGTTTTTACCACAACACTGTGCTCAACCAAAATAAGTATCCATATTACTGCAAAATCAAATAACTTTCTTCAATGTTGAAATTTTTAGTAGCGTTTACAATAATATTCGTGGTACTATTTCACCTCCAACACCGCAGCAAAAAGAACTTCCAATCATTACTGGAAAGAACTAACTTTCTATTTGAAACAACTGATAACTAATATAAAGATGGTATCATTTACATTAATGAACCCAACATTGTGGCTTCACTATTTTTTTAATTTTTTTTTTTGTAGAGCAGTTTTAGGTTCACAGCAAAATTGAGAAGAAGGTACAGAGATTCTCCATGAACTGTCTAGCTTCATACATGCACAGCCTCCCTCACTATCAACGTCCCCTACCAGATGCTGTGTTTGTTATTATTGATGAATCTACACTGACACATGACACAGTCAAAGCTCCTGGTTTACATCATAGTCTTGGTGTTATACATTCTATGGGTTTTGGCAAATGCATAGTGACAGATACTGTGCCTTCACATTTTGTATGTACTCAAGAAAACTTGCAAGCAGAAACAAATGAAATTCATTTAGTAGAATAGTCATTGGACCTAAATGAAAAAGGCATGCTTCACAGAGTGATATGTAAATGCATATTCTGCAGCTGCATTTTTTAAATTGTCACCTTTGAGCATTGTCTCTTAAAGTAACTATTAAGTTTTGAAATAGATGCTGAAGTTTCTTCAGCAGATTTGCACTTTCTGATTTGCACATGGTCAGTGTTATCCCCAGGGTGGATGTTAAATGTGGACAAAAATTTTGGGCAAGTTTCACGTTCATCCTTAATTTTCTTTGGTAAATGAAAGTCAGTACTTAAATTTTTGATTAAAATGCACTTTTTGAGTTTATTACTTCTGAAGAGGCTTACTAACAATCAGAAAGTATTACCAAATAATAAAACAAATAAACAGTTGTAGGTTTGTGCTGTACAATAAACATCAAAACCATTGTGACAAGAAACTCTCAACCTCTATTTCCTATACATGTTTCAAATAGACCATATTAGTTTCCTACTGCTGCTGTAACAAATTACCACAAACTTAGTGGCTTAAAACCACACAAATTTATTCTTCTATAATTTTGAATCTCAGAAGTCCAAAATCAGTCTCACATTTTTGCAGGACTAGTTCCTTCTGGGGGGCCCTAAGGAAGCACCTGTTGCCTTGCCTTTTCCAGCTTCAGAGCCTGCCTTGCATTTCTTGGTTCACTGGCTCTTCCTCGCAATGCTCCAATGTCTTGCTTCTGTCCTCACATTTTCTACTACTCATTCCGGCAGGAATGACTACATCAAACACATCTTCCCTCCACCACTGAGTATTTTAAATTATTATTACAACACTGTCATGAACTACTGCATACTCTAAATTTTGGCCACTCTTTTACTTTTTTTCTTAGATAAAGCAGTAGGGGAGAATTTGGAGGCAAAAGGGCATGAACTTTTAGAAATATACAGTTGATTCTCATTATTTGTGGCAGTTATGTTCTACAAAAGTCACAGCAAAGACTGATTTAGTGAATACTAAAGCATTGCTCCCATGAGAAATAGAAAGTTAGGATCTCACAAGCCTCTGGGCAACATATTTTCATCAACTTATCAATATATAACCTTGTTTTATGTGTGTTTCTGTTTTAAAATCTCTTATTTAATGTATATAAGTTTGATTCACATATATATATGAATATATGTATATATACATATGAATATATATGTGTATCTATGGTTGATTCATTAACACTGAACTCATGCCAACAGCACTGTAACTCATGCCTGAACCAAGCTTATCTCATGCACATGCTTTCTCAGGAAGCCAACTCACAGCCTTCTTATGCTTGGGAATACTGGACAGCACTGCATTTGGGGGCCATTTTAAACAGCAAAGTGACCAACAAAAAGCACAAAAATGAGAAAAACATAGTACTAACTAGACCAAGAAAAGGACACATGTTTACAGAATGAGAGCTAAAACAAGAAGGCCAAGCTTACCTTGTTTGAACTCAGCTAGGAGCATGTGTGTCAAGCAACCTAAATTTTTCACCACTCTGCACATGTTCACAAATGGACCACAAAAACACTATCAGTATTAATTTGGGGTTACAAATAAATTTTAGCGAGTAGGTGAACTAGCCAATATGGAATCTGTAAATAATTAAGATTGACTGTATTACAAAACACTTTTCTAGAAAAGTTGTACAAATTTTCACAACTAGTAATAATTGTATGGGGATACTCTTTCAGCAAACAATGAGTGTTTTCATTTCAAAAAATTGCTCAACTAACAGTTTCTTTTTTTGAAGGTACCTCATCGTTTAGTTTAAATTTCTTCTGTTACTACTGTAGTCAATTTTTTAACCCATTTATTAATTTGGTTTTTTGTTCCTGAACTTTGTTAATTTTTCTAATGGGTTTTAGTGTTTTTGTATCAATTTGAATGAGCTTTGTATGTATCTAGTTTATCAAGCTTTGATATAATGAATGTAAATATTTTTTCCAGTTTTTCTGTTTGCCTTATAGCTGAATTTGTAGTATATTTTGACATGCAGGGATTTTGCATTTTTTATGGAACACTCAAATCTTTCAACTTTTCCCTTTGGCTGTTTCAAGATATTTGGAAGCAAAAGAAAGAGACAGGGGTATAGTTTGAGGGACAAGGAGAATCCAGGGAAGTTTTATTCCAGTGTCGTTGCTCTTCTTCTTTCTCTCCTTCTCTCTTGCCCTCCCTCCCTCCATTTCTCCCTCCCTCTATCCCTCTCTCCCTCCATTCCTTCCTTTCTTCCCTCCTTCCTTTCCTTCTTTTTTTTTAAATGCTAAAACTTAAACTTTTTATTGACATAGAAGTAGATTTGAAAAGACACCAAAGATACAAGAGAAAAAGTGTTGGATGGAGTAAAGTCCCAGAAGAAACAAGAATGAATGTCATGGATAGTTTAGAATTGGCAAGAAATAAGACAGAGTTTATATTTTAAACTGGGGATACGGAAGTGAGGAGCAATTAAGGAGACCCAAGGAAAGGGATCTTATTCTTTTCTGGAGTCTCTATTCTTCAGAGGGCCTGGCACGTGGTTGGTGGGTGCTCAACAAATCCTTCAGGGGTTGAAGGTTTAATGCGTAGCTGGCTTATAATCAAGGACTCTCTCCTAAACCACATTTATAAAAAGATTGCAGCTTTATTGAGGTATAACACATTTTTTTGGTACTACAATGAGTCTTTTGTTTCTTTGAATACCATGCCTGTCAAGTAAATATTTGAAAGAGTATTTTATTGACTGAAGCAATACAATAGATGGGTGCATCCTTAGCTCATTGAGATGAAAAGTCTCAATCATTATCCCCTAAAATTTTCTTTAGAAACCAAGAATGAAAGGAAAAGACTGCTATTTAGTCTGTTCCTGCTCAATAGCAGATGGATAACTGCCTTTCCAGTCAAAAAACCTCACTTATAGAACTTTACTACTGTACTGCAGACTGAATTGCTGAGAAAACCATCACCCAGAATTCTGTGGATCAAGCCAGATTGATTTATCACATCAACCAGGTCCTGTACAGTGTGCAAGGAGGATGGCAAAGGCTAGTTTAAATAAAACGTGTATGTCCTTGAAATTGTCAAACCAACCAGAAAAGATGATGAAAATAGTCACTTCCTCACAACAGTAGCAAAAGATGTGTTAATTTTCATTTTAATTTAAGCTATTCCTAATATATTTCACAGTTTTTACAAGGTGAGAAGTGCTTTGCACTTTGTCTTTTTTTAAAATCATTAATCATGAAAATTATCAGTATAACTTATGAATTTTGATTTTGGATTATATATCTATATGTGGTTCTATTTGATGTATGAATAAACACACAAAACAAAACTATGGATTTAGATTTATACTCTGTAGTTATTTTTTGGGGAGGGTGGAATTTAAACTGACCACTTTTTTTTTTTAATTGAAGTATACTTGATTTACTATATTGTGTTAGTTTCAGGTGTAAGAAAAGTGATTCATTTATATATATATTTTTTCAGATTATTTTGCATTATAAGTTATTATAAGATATTGAATATAGTTCCCTTTGCTATACAGTAAACCCTTGTTGCTTATCTATTTTTATGTGTAATAGTTTATATCTGTTAATCCCATACTCCTAATTTATCTGCTCCTCTCCCTTTCCCCTTTGGTAACCATAAGTTTGTTTTCTATGTCTGGGGGTCTGTTTCTGTTTTGTATTATTTTTTAGATTCCACATATAAATGATATCATATAATATTTGTCTTTCTCTGTCTTACTTCACTAAGTATAATATTCTTTAGGTCCATCTCTGTTGCTACAAATGGCAATATTTCATTCTTTATGGCTAATATTCCATTATATATATTTATATGCCATATTATATATATATGCCACGTCTTCTTAAGCCAGTCATCTGTTGATGGGCACTTGGGTTGTTTCCATGTCTTGGCTATTGTAAATAGTGCTGCTGTGAACATTGGGGTGCATGTGTCTTTTCAAATTAGAATTTTCATCTTTTCTGGACATATACCCAGGAGTGGGATTGCTGGGTCATATGGTAGTTCTATTTTTAGTTTTTTTAAGCAACATACCTACTGTTTTCCACAGTGACTGCACCAATTTACTTTCCCACCAACAGTGTAGGAGAGTTCCCTTTTCTCCACACCCTCTCTAGCATTTATTATTTGTAGACATTTTGCTGATAGCCTCTCTGACCCATGTGAGGTGATACTTCATTGTGGTTTTGATTTGCATTTCTCTAATTAGTGATGTTGAATATCTTTTCATGTGTCTATTGACAATCTGTTATGTCTTCTTTGGAGAAATGTCTATTTAGGTCTGTCCATTTTTTGATTGGGTTATTTGTTTTTTCAGTACTGAACTGTATGTGTCATTTGTATATTTTGGATACTAATTCGTTGTCAGTCACATTTTTGCAAATATTTTATCCCATTCAGTAGATTGTGTTTTTGTTTTTGTTGATGGTTTCCTTTGCTGTGCAAAAGCTTTTAAGTCCCATTTGTTTATTTTTGCTTTTATTTCTTTTGCCTTGGGAGACTGATCTAAGAAAATATTGCTGTGATTTACATCAGAGAATGTTATGCCTATGTTCACTTCTAGGAGTTTTATGGTGTCATGTCTTATATTTAGGTCTTTAAACCATTTTGAGTTTATTTTTTAATATGATGTGAGGGAGTGTGCTAACTTTATTGATTTACATGCAGCTGTCCTGCTTTCCCAACACCACTTGTTAAAGAGAAGGTCTTTTCTCCATTGTATATTCTTGCCTCCTTTGTCACAGATTGATTGCCCATATAAGTGTGGGTTTATTTCTGGGCTCTCTATTCTGTTCCATTGATCTATATGTCTGTTTTTGTGCCACTACTGTGCTGTTTTGTTTACTATAGCTTTGTAGTATTGTCTGAAGTCTGGGAAGATTATGTCTCCAGCTTTGTTCTTTTCCCTCAGGATTGCTTTGGCAATTCTGGGTCTTTTCTGTTTCCATATAAATTTTAGAATTATTTGTTCTAGTTCTGTGAAAAATGGCATGGGTATTTTGATATGGATTG
The DNA here is from genome assembly GCF_028564815.1 of Eubalaena glacialis. Classification (NCBI taxonomy): domain Eukaryota; kingdom Metazoa; phylum Chordata; class Mammalia; order Artiodactyla; family Balaenidae; genus Eubalaena; species Eubalaena glacialis. The sequence continues at coordinate 31,110,180 of NC_083718.1, forward strand.
CATTAAATCTATAAATTGCTGTTGGTAGTATGGCCATTACAATCCAAAAGCATGGGTTATCTTTCCATTTCTTTGAACTATCTTCAATTTCCTTTATCAAAGTTTTATAGTTCTCAGCATATAGGTTTTTCACTTCATTGGTTAAGTTTATTTCTAGGTATTTTATTTTTTGACTTAATTTTAAACGGGAGTTTTTTTTACATTCTCTTTCTGATATTTCATTGTTAGTGTAAAGAAATGGATTTCTGTATGTTAATCTTGTATTCTGCTACATTGCTGAATTCATTTATTAGTTTTAATAGTTTCTGTGTGGAGATTTTAGGGATCTCTATTTAGAGTATCATTAAACTAACCACATTTTTTATACCAAAATAATCTTAAATGAAATAGGATGAATTTCCATTCTACTGGGATGAGATGATAATAAACTAAATTCTGACTTTAATTATCTTTTGGTCCTGTTTATACTTATAATTATTTAGATTCAATTTATTTAGCATATTTCTGCCTCATTTTCTATTACACTGCTTCTAGGAATAAATTATGGTATATCTTGCCAAAATGTAATTTTTGACTATAGTATTTATCTTTTATATCAAATTACAGCCGTATTTGAGCAAAAAGTAACTGTAACAGTGATTCTCACCCCAGTTGGTAGTGGGAGGTAGGTGGGTGTCACATTAGAATCTTTGGGGGAAGTTTAAAAAATAAATCAATGTCTTACTCCATCCTCATGAATTAAATCAGTTTCTGAGGGAGGGCCCCAGGCATTGCCATTTTTATAGAAAGCTTCCCAGGTGATTTTTATGTCTAGCCAGGATTGGTAACCACCAACCTATATAACACAATGGTAATTTTTTCCATATATAAATAAGCAATTCACTACATGCCAGATAAAATGTAGTCATTTTTAGTATGTCTAATGAAAGTACATTGTGCAGTTCTTGTTATGATGCTGTTTAAATCATCGGGGCAGGATTTCACATTATCAATTACTTATGTTATTTTAAATTCTCTAGTTATTTCTCCTATATTTCCTTGAAGTCTTAAAGGGCCTTGATTATATGGGAGAAATTTTTCATTGCCATTTTATTTTAATAATCAAACATTTTTCAAAAGTAATTTTTCTGTATTACTAACAGCCTTTTGGAGAGAATAGTGAAGTCACAGTTTCTTGGAATGTTGTGATACTTTCCCAAATAAAAATTCCCCCTGCCCACCCACCCCCCCCCACACACACACACGTAGCACATATTGTCTACTGCTATTCTTATTTTAACATAAGCAATATGTGACTTTATATTTTCATAATTGTTAGATGTAATTTTAGTGAGATTCCTCACTGTCCATTTCAATACTCCCCAATCATAAATGAACATGTATTCCAAAAAATCATCCTAACTTTATGAATACAATAAGTATATCACATAACATTTTCTCATTCTATATAACTCTACTTGTCATAGGACAGCAATAGTCAAACCTGAGCTGAAGACCAAGGTATTTGCACCTAGTTTGCTGTGCTTAAGTCATGGAACTTCTCTATTTCTCAATTATTTAAACTGAAAAAATTGGATCAAAATCTTCGCATCATCTAATTTTTCCAGCTGTTTGAATGGCATCCTAGTGTTTTCCTCACTGACTACCCACTATTTTTATTTTACCTTATTTTATTGAGCTATTCATTTATAACTATTTTAGACTTACAGAAAAGTTGAAAAAATAATACAAAAAGTTCCTTTATAGCTCTCATCCTCCTTCCCCTACCATTATCATCTTACGTAGTAGTACAATGATCAAGAACAGGAAATAAGCATTCATACAGTATTATTAACTAAACTATAACCTTTCTCTCAAATTTCAGCAATTTTTCCACTATTATCCCTTCTCTGTTCCAGGATTCTATCTGATGTCCCAAACTGCACTTAGTTGTTAATTCCCTTTAGTTGCTTCCAGTCTTTAACAGGTTCTCAGTCTTTCCTTTTTTATGACCTTGACGCTTTTAAAGTTTATTGACTATTTAAATAATAGAATATTCCTCAATTTGTATTCCTCTGATATTTTCTCATTTTGGGGATGAAATTATACAATTTTGCCAAGAGTAACAAAGAATAATATGGTGTTATTCTCATTAACATCATATCAAGTGTTTCATGGTGTCTTTACTTATTTTTTTTAACATCTTTACTGGAGTATAATTACTTTACAATGGTGTGTTTGTTTCTGCTTTATAACAAAGGGAATCAGCTATATATATACATATACCCCCATATCTCCTCCCTCTTGCATCTCTCTCCCACCCTCCTTATCCCACCCATCTAGGTGGTCACAAAGCACCAAGCTGATCTCCCTGTGCTATACAGCTGCTTCCCACTAGCTACCTATTTTACATTTCGTAGCATATATATGTCAATGCCACTCTCTCACTTCGTCCCAGCTTTCCTTTCCCCTCCCCATGTCCTCAAGTCCATTCTCTATGTCTGCGTCTTTATTCCTGTCCTGCTCCTAGGTTCCTCAGAACGTTTTTTTTTTTTTTAGATGCCATATATATGTGTTAGCATACAGTATTTGTTTTTCTCTTTCTGACTTACTTCACTCTATATAACAGACTCTATGTCTATCCACCTCACTACAAATAACTCAATTTCGTTTCTGTTTATGGCTGAGTAATATTCCATTGTATATATGTGTCAATTCTTCTTTATCTATTCATCTGTCAATGGACACTTAGATTGCTTCCAGGTCCTGGCTATTTATTGTAAATAGAGCTGCAATGAACACTGTGGTTCATGACTCTTTTTGAATTATGGTTTTCTCAGGGTATATGCCCAGTAGTAGGATTGCTGGGTCGTATGGTAATTCTATTTTTAGTTTCTAAAGAACCTCCATACTGTTCTCCACAGTGGCTGTATCAATATACATTCCCACCAACAGTGCAACAGGGTACCCTTTTCTCCACACCCTCTCCAGCATTTATTGTTTGCAGATTTTTTGATGATGGTCATTCTGACTGGTGTGAGGTGATACCTCATTGTGGTTTTGATTTGCATTTCTCTAATGATTAGTAATGTTGAGCATTTTTTCATGTGTTTGCTGGAATCTGTATATCATCTTTGGAGAAATGACTATTTAGGTCTTCTTCTTATTTTTGGATTGGGTTGTTTGTTTTTATGATGTTGAGCTGCATGAGCTGCTTGTAAATCTTGGCGATTAATCCTTTGTCAGTTGCTTCATTTGCAAATATTTTTGTCACTCTGAGGGTTGTCTTTTCGTCTTGTTTATGGTTTCCTTCACTGTGCAAAAGCTTTTAAGTTTCATTAGGTCCCATTTGTTTATTTTTGTTCTTATTTCCATATCTCTAGGAGGTGGGTCAAAAAGGGTCTTGCTGTGATTTATGTCATAGAGTGTTCTGCCTATGTTTTTCCCCTAAGAGTTTTAAAGTGTCTAACCTTACATTTAGGTCTTTAATGAATTTTGAGTTTATTTTTGTGTTTGGTGTTAGGGAGTGTTCTAATTTCATTCTTTTACATGTAGCTGTCCAGTTTTCCAAGCACCACTTACTGAAGAGGCTGTCTTTTCTCCACTGTATATCCTTGCCTCTTTATCAAAAATAAGGTGACCGTATGTGTGTGGGTTTATCTCTGGGCTTTCTATCCTGTTCCGTTCATCTATATTTCTGTTTTTGTGCCAGTATCATACTGTCTTGATTACTGTAGATTTGTAGTACAGTCTGAAGTCAGGGAGCCTGATTCCTGCAGCTCCATTTTTCTTTCTCAAGATTGCTTTGGCTATTCGGGGTCTTTTGTGTTTCCATACAAATTGTGAGATTTTTTTGTTCTAGTTCTGTGAACAATGCCAGTGGTAGTTTGATAGGGATTGCATTGAATCTGTAGATTGCTTTGGGTAGCAGAGTCATTTTCACAATGTTGATTCTTCCAATCCAAGAACATGGTATATCTCTCCATCTGTTTGTGTCACCTTTAATTTCTTTCATCCGTGTCTTATAATTTTCTACATACAGGTCTTTTGTCTCCTTAGGTAGGTTTATTCCTAGATATTTTATTCTTTTTGTTGCAATGGTAAACAGGAGTGTTTTCTTAATTTCACTTTCAGATTTTTCATCATTAGTGGATAGGAATGCAAGAGATTTCTGTGCATTAATTTTGTATCCTGCTACATTACCAAAGTCATTGATTAGCTCTAGTAGTTTTCTGGTGGCATCTTTAGGATTCTCTATGTATAGTATCATGTCATCTGCAAACAGTGACAGCTTTACTTCTTCTTTTCTGATTTGATTCCTTTTATTTCTTTTTCTTCTCTGATTGCTGTGGTTAAAACTTCCAAAACTATGTTGGATAATAGTGGTGAGAGTGGGCAAGCTTGTCTTGTTCCTGATCTTAGTGGAAATGGTTTCAGTTTTTCACCATTGAGGACAATGTTGGCTGTGGGTTTGTCATATATGGCCTTTATTATGTTGAGGAAAGTTCCCTCTATGCCTACTTTCTGGAGGGTTTTTATCATAAATTGGTGTTGAATTTTGTCAAAAGCTTTCTCTGCATCTATTGAGATGATCATATGGTTTTTCTCCTTCAGTTTGTTAATATGGTGTATCACATTGATTTATTTGCATATATTGAAGAATCCTTACATTCCTGGAGTAAACCCCACTTGATCATGGTGTACAATCCTTTTAATGTACTTTTGGATTCTGTTTGCTAGTATTTTGTTGAGGATTTTTGCATCTATGTTCATCAGTGATATTGGCCTGTAGTTTTCTTTCTTGTGACATCTTTGTCTGGTTTTGGTATCAGGGTGATGGTGGCCTCGTAGAATGAGTTTCGGAGTGTTCCTCCCTCTGCTATATTTTGGAAGAGTTTGAGAAGGATAGGTGTTAGCTCTTCTCTAAATGTTTGATAGAATTCACCTGTGAAGCCATGTGGTCCTGCGCTTTTGTTTGTTGGAAGCTTTTTAATCACAGTCTCAATTTCAGTGCTTGTGATTGGTCTGTTTATATTTTCTATTTCTTCCTGGTTCAGTCTCAGAAGGTTGTGCTTTTCTAAGAATTTGTCCATTTCTTCCAGGTTGTCCATTCTATTGGCATATAGTTGCTTGTAGTAATCTCTCATGATCCTTTGTATTTCTGCAGTGTCAGTTGTTACTTCTTTTTCATTTCTAATTCTATTGATTTGAGTCTTCTCCCTTTTTTTTCTTGATTAGTCTGGTTAATGGTTTATCAATTTTGTTTATCTTCTCAAAGAACCAGTTTTTAGTTTTATTCATATTTGTTATTGTTTCCTTCATCTCTTTTTCATTTATTTCTGATCTGATCTTTATGATTTCTTTCTTTCTCCTAACTTTGGGAGGTTTTTGTTCTTCTTTCTCTAATTGCTTTAGGTGTAAGATTAGGTTGTTTATTTGAGATGTTTCTTGTTTCTTGAGGTAGGATTGTATTGCTATAAACTTCCCTCTTAGAACTGCTTTTGCTCCATCCCGTAGGTTTTGGGTCGTCATGTTTTCATTGTCATATGTTTCTAGGTATTTTTTGATTTCCACTTTGATTTCTTCAGTGATCTCTTGGTTATTTAGTAGTGTATTGTTTAGCCTCCATGTGTTTGTAATTTTTACAGATTGTTTCCTGTAAGTGATATCTAGTCTTATAGCATTGTGGTCAGAAAAGATACTTGATATGATTTCAATTTTCTTAAATTTACCAAGGCTTGATTGGTGGCCCAAGATATGATCTATCCTGGAGAATGTTCCATGAGCACTTGAGAAGAAAGTGTATTTTGTTGTTTTGGGATGGAATGTCCTATAAATATCAATTAAGTCCATCTTGTTTAATGTATCATTTAAAGCTTGTGTTTCCTTTTTATTTTCATTTTGGATGATCTGTCCATTAGTAAAGTGTGGTGTTAAACTCCCTTACTATGATTGTGTTACTGTCAATTTCCCCTTTTATGGCTGTTAGCATTTGCCTTATGCCTTGAGGTGCTCCTATGTTGGGTGCATAAATATTTACAATTGTTATATCTTCTTCTTGAATTGATCCCTTGATCATATTTAGTGTCCTTCTTTGTCTCTTGTAATAGTCTTTATTTTAAAGACTATTTTGTCTGATATGAGAATTGCTACTCCAGCCTTCTTTTGATTTCCGTTTGCATGGAGTATCTTTTTCCTTCCCCTCACTTTCATTCTGTATGTGTCCCTAGGTCTGAAGTGGGTCTCTTGTAGACAGCATATATACAGGTCTTGTTTCTGTATCCATTCAGCCAGTCTATGTATTTTGGTGAGAGCCTTTAATCCATTTACATTTAAGGTAATTATTAATATGTATGTTCCTATTACCATTTTATTAATTGTTTTGAGTTTTTATTGTAGGTCTTTTCCTTCTCTTGTGTTTCCTGCCTAGAGAAGTTCCTTTATCATTTGTTGTAAAGCTGGTTTGGTGGTGCTGAAGTCTCTTAGCTTTTGCTTGTTCTTAGCTTTTTCTTGTCTGTAAAGTTTTTAATTTCTCCATTGAATCTGAATGAGGTCCTTGCTGGGTAGAGTAATCTTGTCTGTAGGTTTTTCCCTTTCATGGCTTTAAATATGTCATGCCACTCCCTTCTGGCTTGCAGAATTTCTGCTGAAAGATCAGCTGTTAACCTTATGGGGATTCCCTTGTATGTTATTTATTGCTTTTCCCTTGCTGCTTTTAATATTTTTTGTGTGTGTTTAATTTTTGATAGTTATATTCATATGTGTCTTGGCATGTTTCTCCTTGGATTTATCCTGTATGGGACTCTCTGCACTTCCTGGACTTTATTGACTATTTCCTTTCCCATATTAGGGAGTTTTCAACTATAATCTCTTCAAATATTTTCTCAGTCCCTTTCTTTTTCTCTTCTTCCTCTGGGACCCCTATAATTCGAATGTTGGCACGTTTAATATTGTCCCAGAGGTCTCGGAGACTGTCCTAAATTCTTTTTGTTCTTTTTTCTTTATTCTGCACTGCTGTAGTTATTTCCGCTATTTTATTGTCCAGGTCACTTATCCGTTCTTCTGCCTCAGTTATTCTGCTATTGATTCTTTTTAGAGAATTTTTAATTTCATTTATTTTGTTGTTCATCATTGTTTCTTTACTCTTTAGTTCTTCTAGGTCCTTGTTAAACATTTCTTGTATTTTCTCCATTCTACTTCCTAGATTTTGGAACATCTTTATTATCATTACTCTGAATTCTTTTTCAGGTATGCTGCCTATTTCCTCTTCATTTGTTTCTTCTGGTGGTTTTTTATCTTGTTCCTTTATCTACTGTGTATTTCTCTGTCTTCTCATTTTGCTTAACTTACTGTGTTTGTGGTCTCCTTTTCGCAGGCTGCAGGTTCGTAGTTCCCATTGTTTTTGGTGTCTGCCTCCCGTGGCTAAGGTTGGTTCAGTGGGTTGTGTGGGCTTCCTGGTGGAGGGGACTGGTGCCTATGTTCTGCTTGATAAAGCTCGATCTTGTCTTTCTGGTGGGCAGGACCACATCCGTTGGTGTGTTCTGGGGTGTCTGTCACCTTATTATGATTTTAGTCAGCCTCTCTGCTAATGGGTGGGGTTGTGTTCCCATCTTGCTAGTTGTGTGGCATAGGGTGTCCAGCACTGTAGCTTGCTGGTCTTTGAGTGTAGCTGGGCCTTAGCATTGAGATGGAGATCTCTGGGACAGCTTTTGCCATTTGGTATTACGTGGAGCCAGGAGGTCTCTGGTGGATTAATGTCCTAAACTTGACTCTCCCACCTCAGAGGCCTGACACCTGACCGGAGCACCAAGACCCTGTCAGCCACACAGCTCAGAAGAAAAAGGAGAAAGAAAGAAAGAAAAGAAAGAAAGAAAGAAAGAAAGAAAGAAAGAAAGAAAGAAAGAAAGAAAGAAAGAAAGAAAGAAAGAAAGAAAGAAAGAAAGAAAGAAAGAAAGAAAGAAAGAAAGAAAGAAAGAAAGAAAGAAAGAAAGAAAGAAAGAAAGAAAGGAAAAGAAAATGAAGTTATTAAAATAACAAATATTAAAAAATTATTAAAAGTAAAAAAATTTAAAAGTAATAAACAAGAAAGAAAGAAGAGAGCAACCTAACAAAAAGCAAACCCACCAGAAATAACTAGTGCTAAAAACTATACTTAAAAAAAAAAAACAGAAAAAAAAACCCAGGCAGCCAGAACCCTAGGACAAATGGTGAAAGCAAAGCTATACAGACAAAATCACACAAAGAAGCATACACATACACACTCACAAAAAGAGAAAAATAAAATATATATATATATATATAAAATAAAGAAAGAGAGTAACCAAATCAATAAACAAATCTACTAATGGTAATAAACTCTAAATACTAAACTAAGATAAACATAAAACCAAAAACAAATTAGATGCAGAAAGCAAACCCCAAGTCTACAGTTGCTCCTAAAGTCCACTGCCTCAATTTTGGGATGATTCATTGTCTATTCAGGTATTCCAGAGATGCTTGGTACATCAAGTTGATTGTGGAGATTTAATCCACTGCTCCTGAGGCTGCTGGGAGAAATTTCCCTTTCTCTTCTTTGTTCGCACAGCTCCTGGGGTTCAGCTTTGGATTTGGCCCTGCCTCTGTGTGTAGGTCACCTGAGCACATCTGTTCTTCGCTCAGACAGGACAGGGTTAAAGTAGCAGCTGATTAGGGGGCTCTGGTTCACTCAGGCTCGGGGGAGGGAGCGGTATGGAATGCGGGGGGAGCCTGAGGCGGCAGAGGTTGCTGTGACGTTGCAATAGCCTGAGGCATGCTGTGTGTTCTCCCAGGGAAGTTGTCCCTGGAACACGGTATCTTGGCAGTGGGGGGTTGCACAGGCTCCTGGGAGGTGAGGTGTGGATAGTGGCCTGTGCTTGCACACAGGCTTCTTGGTGGCTGCAGCAGCAACCTTAGCATTTCATGCCCGACTCTGGTGTCCGCGCTGATAGCCGCAGCTCGCGCCCATCTCTGGAGCTTGGTTAGGCGGTGCTCTGGATCCCCTCTCCTCGGACATCCTGAAACAATGGTCTCTTGCCTCTTAGGCAGTTCCAGACTTTTTCCCAGACTCCCTCCCGGCTAGCTGTTGTGCACTAGTCCCTTTCAGGCTGTGTTCAAGCATCCAACCCTAGTCCTCTCCCTGGGATCTGACCTCCAAAGCAGGATCCTCAGCTCCAGTCCCTGCCTGCCCCGGTGGGTGAGCAGACAAGCCTCTAGGGCTGGTGAGTGCTGGTCGGCACCGATCCTCTGTGCAGGAATCTCTCCGCTTTGCCCTCTGCACCCCTGTTGCTGCGCTCTCCTCCGTGGCTCCAAAGCTTCCCCCCCCACCCCCCCACCCACTGTCTTTGCCAGTGAAGGGACTTCCTAGTGTGTGACATCTTTTCCTCCTTCACAGCTCCCTCCCAGCATTTCAGGTCCTGTCCCTATTCTTTTGTCTCTGTTTTTTCCTTTTTCTTCTGCCCTACCCACATACATGGGGAGTTTCTTGCCTTTTGGGAAGTCTGAGGTCTTCTGCCAGCGTTCAGTAGGTGTTCTGTAGGAGTTGTTCCACATGTAGATGTATTTCTGATGTATTTGTTGGGAGGAAGGTGGTCTCCACGTCTTACTCCTCTGCCATCTTGAAGGTCTCTGTCTTTACCTTATTACCAATGTTGTTTACCTTGATGTCTTGGTTAAGTTGGTGCCTTCCATGTTTCTCTAATGTAAAGTTACTATCTCTCCCTTTGTAGTTAATAAATATCTCAAGGAAGTATGTTGAAAGTATGCAAGTCCTATTTCTCTCACGAATTTTTGCATCCGTGGGTAGATCTTTTCTGCATCAATTATTATTGTGGTATTTGCTTAATGGTGGTGATTCTCTTTTTTTTTTCTTTCCTTAAAGAAGAGCTGTTCTTTTCATCATTTATTACTTATTTTATTATTTATTTATATCACTATGAAACTACGGAAAATTATTTTTATTCTCTATATTAAAACCAATACGAACATTATTTTGTGACTCAATTTGCTCTAAATTTGGCTATTCAGGTTAGGCTGCCCCTTATGTTCTTTTGACAAGCCCTCTTATTTCAAGTGCATTTTAACTTTCCTGGTACTAAAAGATTTTCATCATTTGTAACTACACGATCTCCAAACATTTCTATGATGATCTTACATGTGCAAAGTGTTCACTTTGAAGTAGAAAACTGATGAGTTAATGTGACTGGTAATTATCTTCTCCATTAATTAGTTCATTTTTATGTTATAACCAACACAATTGTAAAATTGAGAATTGCCTGCACCTCAGTGATACCAATGTCACATAAAATGGGTAGATGAGTATTACGAAATACCACACATAAATGAAAAATAATAAACTGAAATCACATCTAACTTACAAAATTGTTTGTTGATGTGCATACCTCCAAATGAACCTAAGTATACTTCAGATTATTGTAGGGGTTTCAAGGGATTTGGGGGTTGGTCAAGGCAAGGCATGACCATAAGATGGAAGTAGTACACCCAAGCTTTATTGGGTGACACTTTGATAGATGTGAATGAGGGCAAAATCTCTCATAGTATTTGACCTCCTAGAGTCTAAAGATTAGGGGGTCATCACTCAGAAGGGTAGGAAGGCAAGGGAACTCTTAGGGTAGAGGGGCATCAGAGATGGGATTTATGTGGACACGAGTGAAGTCACCCTGCAGCGTGGTGGGAGTCTTTCAGTCAGAGAGTGCCAAAAGGAAGCAGCAGCTTGGTGTCTTTATGGCCTGGATCTTATCCTATCTATAGGTAGCATATGTTGGGTGCAGTTTTTCATGAGGTACACAAAACAGGCAAGCTCTAATGGTTAAAAATCTGCTTTTTTCGACCATGTTTAAAATAGCTGGATGTGTAAAAATTTGTTTGTCTCTGGTAGGCTTTTGAGCTAAGAGGTCTTTGACAGCAGTGAAGAAATAAATAAGCTAGGATCCATTACAAAGAAGCCATCTTTGGCTCATTTATATAACAAACATAAAGTTGTACCACACTTTTCTCATGCCGCATCAACTCTCAATGCCATCAATATAATGAATGATTATTGAGGGTGAGCTGGAGGGCTAAGCCATTGTCAATAAGCTGACAGAAGAGGAGGGTGAGTAATGGATAACAGTTTGTGCCTAGAGATAAAATATTCAATACCAGACAGAAAAAGACCAATTGGACTCAACCTCCAATGCCATACTAACACTTTGGGGGAAGACATAGGAATAGAGTGAGTTCATACATATAAAAATTAATGAAGTAAAGGACAAAGAGGGTGCTAGCTGGATGACTCTTGTCAGCATACTTTATGCAGCAAGAACGTTATTAGCATGGGACTGTTGCAATAGCAATAGTTTAAAACCTGCATTACAGCTCTGTTTCTCTGGTGGGAGAAAATGGTATGCATTCAATGAGAAGCTTAAGATGGCATGTGATTCCTCATTATCTACTTACCACATATCCAAGGGGCCCTTGGGAAGAATTTGAAGTGACTTGTGTGGTGGAGTGGACAATTCTGGACTTGGATGCCAAAGTCCTCTCCAGATCTTGACATTGCTACTTGCTTGTCCTGATACCCTAAGTAGAGGACTTTTAGCTTTGTAAAAGCAACTTTCTTTGCAAAACAGGAGTAGAGGGGCTTCCCTGGTGGCGCAGTGGTTGAGAATCTGCCTGTCAATGCAGGGGACACGGGTTCGAATACTGGTCTGGGAGGATCCCACATGCCGTGGAGCAACTAGGCCTGTGAGCCACAACTACTGAGCCTGCGCATCTGGAGCCTGTGCTCCGCAACAAGAGAGGCCACGATAGTGAGAGGCCCGTGCACCGCGATGAAGAGTGGCCCCCGCTTGCTGCAACTAGAGAAAGCCCTCGCACAGAAACGAAGACCCAACACAGCCATAAATAAATAAATAATTAAATAATTTAAAAAAAAAAAAAAAGCAGGAGTAGAACTTTCTAATTCACATGGTTGTTTTTTGTGCTGCCATAAGTCCCAGAATGTAACTACTACCAAGGATGACCTTCTAAACGTTGTCTGGCCTGTGGTGACAGAGTAGGTGGTCACCATACCAGACATTATTCAAATGGTCTGGAAACAGTCCCTCTCAATGCTGGCTTGAAGACCCACTACATTATAGGGCTCCATGTGTATTTTGTCTACCTCTGAATATCCAACATCTTACACAGTACTTGACACATAGTAAGCACTTCATAAATATTTGTTGATCAAATAAAGACATTATTCAAACTCCTTATTTGAGAAAACCTTGACTCTAGGCAACAATTCCTGATAAACCAAACATTATTAAATCATTAACATTGGCTTAATCAATCAAATTAACTTCAGCCATGTAGTAATATCCTTGGGGAATGGAACATAGTTTTGATAAATGAGGTCTAGACCATGGGATATTATTGAGTAAGGAAGGTAAAACTATGGTGTTGGGGCAGGTGGTTGCTGAGCAGTAGGGAGCTAGAGGAAGTTAGATGCGTTGAAAGAGGAACACTCAAAATTAAGAGAAGGTTTCCAAAAACAGACACTTAAAGCAAATGTGAAAAACTTCCTGGGAATAAGTTATGTGCCTATACAAATTTTAATGAGTTTGAGTCTCTATCTTACTGGGGTTAAGACATTATGCAATTAATCATATCTTGAATATGGTTAGTATTTCCTAGAAGAAATCAGAAAGAGATAGACACCCATTTTTGCAGGTCCCACAACCCAGTTATCTCTGAAGTACAGATCTCATAAGGCCAATATACACAGAGAGAACCACAGGAAAAGGAAGACAGAGGAGAGGGAGTAGGAGAAAAGAAGTGACAGGAGCATGGATTGAGTGAAGGAAGGAAGAAGCAGGGGAAAATAAGGGCTAGAAAGGAAAAAATGAGATGCTAACAGTCTGAGAGCTGCCTGCCATTAGTTACCTGAGCTGTGTTTCAGAGTTCCTGCTCTACTCAACCATTTCTTGGCATAGGCCAGAGTCCTCAGATAACTTTTTTCTTTTTTCTATCATTCTCACCCACAATCTCAACTACAGTTGCCTTTGAAAGGTATTCATCTGCTTCTCAAATGTTGTTCCTACAGAAAGAAGTCTTTAGACTCTGAGTACTATTGTGTATCTCAGCCACCAAAAAGAACATTTATGGAGAGTAATTGGGCAAATTGAGGGTATAAACCCCAGAAGAAACAATGTATTTTGACCAGAAAAATTGGTTGGCAAATGTTAAGGTTTTTATGAGTAATCATGATGATTTTTAAAGTAATTATAATTTGTTCTATACTTTGTCACAGTTGTTTTGATTTGTGGCTTTTATCAGTGTATAAAGTTATTTTGTTGTCCTTATTTTTAGGAAGATATTCACAGCATTGAAATATTTCAAATGCCAATGATGTTAGATTTCTTGAATATTTTCCCTTTCTAGTGCCTGATGAGTCATTGGACTATCATTCTGTCCCAAGAACATTATGGTGACACCAGTCTTAGTCATAAATCTATTACCATTGTGGAGGCGGGGTGGTAGGATATGGGAAGAAATCTACACAATGAGAAGAATCTGTTTTAATCTTAAAGTTGGAGTTATTACCCCATTTTAAAAGCAGATTTATTTTAAAGTAGATTTCCAAGCCTACAATTGCTCAGCTAGCTGCCCTATTATCATGCTATCACCAGCTGCATGAAGTCTTGGGTTTCAGATGTATGCCGTTTGGATGCTATAGTTCATAATTCAATTTTCTTTTCACCAGCATGATGAATGGGGTTTGGGTGGATAATCCTACAGAAAGACTACATTCAATTACTAAATAGAATGTAAGCCATGATGTGTCCTGTTATATCACCTAAGCATAAAGCTGGAACACACCTACAGATTATCTGCTTCAGTTCCTTATTAAGTATGAAACTCATAGTAACAAGGCTCTGATAAACTTTCATACAGAGGAGATGAACACCAAATGTTGGTTGATGAGCAAAGCATGGCATACTGTTGAAAAATCTAAACAGAAGAGCTGTTTTCAAACATGATAAATAGATCAAATAGTTCTGTAAGAATTAAAACTGACAGCTTTCCTAGTTATGTTATAACATATCAAAATACAACACACTATTGAGCCTTTCAGGTTTTGAGGGGGAAATGAATGCCTTTAGTTTCATTTTATAACCAAGAAATATGTGTAAAACTAAACCTTACCTCATCCCTGACCTTCATCCACATCTACAGGTATGACAGCAGAAGGGAGAAGATATATGTACCGTACGGGTTCAGTTTTCTCCATAAAATAGAAGGTCGACCTTCCCAACTTCATATCTGCAGATTGGTTAGGTCAGATCACTGGGAGAACATTATCTTTGAAATAATCTTATTTTGGGTACTATTTTGTTGTAACATATTAGGAAGTGGATTAAGAAGTATGGTCTCTGTTCTTCAGGAATTGATTTACTTTGGTTTTTCTATTTCATCATAATTAACTAACACTTTAAATCGCTAAAGAGTTTTAGAAACAAAATAAGTTCTCATAGAAGCTCCATTAAAAATACTGTTAATCTTATTTTACATAAATTGCATACAAAGAGATTGAAAAAGATCCCCAAACACGGGATATCTAGAAAGAATGGACCGTTTGATCCAGTTAAACAATTCGTTCTGACAATCAGAACTAATGTTTAATTGTTTTTCAAGAAATTGACCAAACCTGCGAATTGTTTTGGCCTTTTGTAAATACAATGATGATATATAAAATGAGACTTTCTAACTGCTCATCTGTATGTACTTCTGTAATTCCTTCCTTTCTTGTGTGTAAATTGATTGTTGAATGAGTGAAAATTGTTTTACTTGGTTCTGACTATTAACCAATAGTCAATCTTTCACTATTCATCAAAGTTGGAAGGGGGAAAATTATTTATCTGACTTTAGCAATTTAACATTATAAGAAGTTTTTTGGTGCTTAAAAAAATCTTATCAAAACCAACGTATTTTATGTGGATAGAACTGAAATTTATTGTCTTACTTAGAGGTTACTTTTATTTTAATTGCTAATGGAAATTTCTGATTCTGATGAAAATTACTTACACTTTTTTATTTGTAAATTATTTAAATCCTTTTATTTGTGAATTATGTAAAATGTTTTATTTTGAAAAATTAAAAAAGTAAAATATACAAAGAACTCTTAAAATTTAACAATAAACAAACAACCCAATTAAAAAGTGGGCAAAGGATCTGAGCAGACACCTTAACAAAGAGGATATACAAATGGAAAATGAGTATATGAAAAGATGCTCAGCATCATACACCATTGTCATTAGGTAATTGCAATTACAACAATGATGACATACCATTACCACCTATTAGAATGGTGAAAATCCCAAACACTGACAACACCAAATACAATTGAAGATGTGGAGCACCAGGAACTCTCATTCATTGCTGGTGGGAATGCAAAATGGTACAGCCACTTTGGAAGGCAATTTGACAGTTTCTTACAAATCTAAACATACACTTACCATATAACCAGCAATTGCTCTGTTTGGTGTTTATACAAATGAGTTGAAAACTTACGTCCACACAAAAACATACACTACTTTACTCATAGTTTCCAAAAATTAGAAACAAAATTTCTCTCAATGAGTGAATGAACAAACAAACTCTGGTGTATCCATACAGTGGAATACTAGTCGGTGATAAAAAGAAATGACCTATCAAGCCATGACAAGACATGGAAGAAACTTAAATCCACCTTTAGTGAAAGGTGCTAAATGAAAGTGAAAGAAGCCAGTCTAAAAAGACTACATACCATATGAATTCAACTATATGACATTCTGGAAAAGATAAAACTATGGAGACAGTAAAAAAATTAGTGGTTACAAGAGGTAACAAGCATTTTTAGAGCAGTGAAACTACTCTGTGTGAAACTGTAATGATATATACATGACATTATGCATTTGTCAAAACCTGCAGGACTATATAACACAACTAATAACCCTAATGCACAATATGGATTTCAGTTGATAATAATGCATCAATATTGGTTTATCAATTGTAACAAGTATACTTTCTGCTCAATTAATTAAATATATGCAAAAGTGTACAGAATATAAATGGATTTTTACAAAACAAATACTATAGAATCACCAACTATAGAATAAGCTTACCATAGAGGACTTACAATAGACTAAGCAACTAACTAAACTAGTCAAAGCTATTGAGTGTGGCACTATGCTTGGTTTTCATCTGAGAAGTAAGAGTAGAATATACTACCTTGATGAGCTTCCAATTTGGAGGAAACACCAGGGATTTATATTACCATATTTTAATAATTCTAAGATGCTTTTTAAAAAAGTTTTAGAGATACATCTCTAAAACTGGATGCATCTTACAATTGATGGCATTTTATAATTGGTTAACTTTTCTTTTTCTTAGTGTTACATAAAATTTATGAGATCTTGGAATTCAATAAAATATGGTAGCTGCTCCTTTGTAGTCTCTTAACTTACTTTCTTACTTTCTCTCTAAATTTAAAGAGAGCTAATTCAAAGTTCTAGGAGAGCAGGTTCTAGTGTTGGCTCTGTCATGAGTTATGTATTGTCCATTAATTTTTCTGATCCCTGGTTTCATCATCTATAAAATGGTAGAAGTTAAAAGATCCTTAAGGTTCCTGCTAGCTCAACATTTGAATCTAGGTCACTTTGTAGTAAGGCAGGAGATACATGGGCTCCAGGCTAGACATTTACAACTAGCCTCCTGTTTATATTTCTTGAGGCAGGAAATAGAGGGACTCCAGGTTAGACATTTACAGCCAGCCTCCTCTTTACACTTCCAGATAGAAATAACAACAGGAACAAAGTAAATAGCTGGCCTTTGTCTCCAGTGGACATGCTAAGGTAACAGTAATGGCAGCGGCAGAAAGGGACTAAACCCTGCTTGGGCAAAAGATCAAGAGGTCACATATTTCTCATCCTTGGGGTCAGGGAGACCTCAACTGCTCATGCACAGAAAGACTCCTCGGAGGTCAAATAGGAAGGGTCCTGAGTCAAAGAACAAAGCAAGACGATTGACCAGAGGAAAACAAAGATTCAGAAGACTGCCCACTTATAAATGATTTAAACTTCCCAAAGGCATGACTTTTGTCTGAGTTCACCATGTGTCTGTCAGCATGTACTCTGCTTTTCAAATAAACACCTTAGACTTTCTAACTTCTATCTCCTTGTCAAAAAAAATTTTTTTTCAAGGCAGACAAGAACTGGGGCCCAGACTTTAGCCACTGGCCCTCGTGGTCTAGTGGCTAGGATTTGGCACTCTCACTGCTGCAACCAGGGTTTAATCCCAGTCTTGCTTCCAGCGGCTGCTCACTGCTGTCATTCCGAAACCAGTAGAACAGGACAGTCAAATCGCAAGGTAATACAAATGAAATTGAATTGTTCTTCTCTCCCTGTGAAGCACCTGGGTTGTTTCCAAATAGAAAATGCAGCTTAGTAATAGTTGTGAGCAAGAAATGTCTTAGCCAAGCTTAGTGAGGAAATAGCAGCAGAATCACAGGACTTGGAGTATGTGATCACACATTTTATATATTTGGCACCACCTTGGACTTTCATATGAATAAAAATGAAGAAGTTTTTAGTTTTTGAAAATAAAATGTTTCAGATTTGATTTGCCTCTGAATTATACTTAGAAGTAAGGGGAAATTAGCTAAATCTATGACACCCTCCAACTCTCCATCTGTCTGCTCACCCCATGCATTCCCAACATCCTTCTGCACTCCTAGCCCACCACCAGTACCACCGAGTATTGTTCCCATGACCACTTCTCCAGGCATCTCCCAAGGCTCTTCTTTCTGCATATAAGCCTATACTCTGCAATCTACCTTCACCACCTAAGGTCACTCTAGATTGTGGACTCTATCCTTCCAAACATTTCCCAGCAAGTCCGTGAATAATACTCCAAATGTCTTAGCTAATATCAAAAGCTAGAGATCCTCTTTTAGGTTGATTATGAAACCGTGGATTTTATGTTTC
Organism: Eubalaena glacialis; assembly: GCF_028564815.1. Lineage (NCBI taxonomy): Eukaryota > Metazoa > Chordata > Mammalia > Artiodactyla > Balaenidae > Eubalaena > Eubalaena glacialis. Next base: position 31,128,182 of record NC_083718.1, read on the forward strand.
TTATAGCTGTGATTTGTGAGCAAATTAACAAACCCAGAAAAGCTGCTAATATCTGCTACTTGCCTGCATGAACATGGTGTTAATAACATAATTATATGTTAATGATAATGTTTTATTATGGTAATGAACTATTGTTCTTTCAAATTAACCCCACAGGGGCATTAGTTTAGCCTTTAGTCTTGCTTAAATCTATTAATTAAATGGCCAGAGATATCTATGTAAATCAACCACTTCACTCACCACTGAAACCTGACAGCTGTTTATGTGACACAGAACTGCTGATCACTTCCTTGAGAATCTGTCTCCTGACAGTTCTGGTAAGAAAGTAAGATGAGTAATGTAATGAATAGACATCAGAAGGGAAAGTTTAGGGCAATTAACATTAAATCATTTCCGTTTTGCTGAATTGCTCACATAAAATGTGATAGAAAAATTAATACATGATTTTAAATACAGGAGACATGAAATCCTACTATTTGCTTTTTAATCAGAACTTGAGATTAGATATACAAATTTGTCTTCTTCTCCAGCTTATTGATATTTATTATTTTCATACATCTCATACTTATTGGTATCTTGGTTTTTGGAGGATAATAAATATTGAGAAAAGCCATTATTTCTCTTTTCACATCTCCCAACCTCCCTTCACAGTTTAAGTGGAATAAAAAAATGATCACTCACTTCTCCCTAATTTTCCTTCTTTCTTCTTCATCACCTAGTTTATATCAATAATTACTTCCTAGATTTGGATAATTATAGAGATTGTGATATTTGTGAGTTCACACAATCAAAATTGATTTGATAACAGCATTCAATAAATAAGCTGACCAGTAGAGGGAGTCAAGATGGCAGTGTGGGAAGATGTGGAGTTAGCATCTCCCTACAACTAGGGCTCCTGCCAGCCACTGATGGGGAACTCTGATGCCCAAGAAGATGGAAGGAACCCCAAAGTGAACCGGTGGCTTGTGGGATCTTGGTTCATGAGCCCAGGGTCAGCCTGAAGCTCCTGAGGTGGGAGATCCGAGTCCAAACCACTGAACTAACAGAGAACCTCAAACCCCAGGGAATATTCATCAGAGTGAGGTCTCACGGAATTCTTCATCTCAGCACCAAGACCCAGCTCTACCCAATAGCCTACAAACCCCAGTGTTGGAAGTCTCAGGCCAAACAACCAGTGAGACAGGAAGACAATCACAATCATAAAAAAAAAAAAAAGAGATGGCAAAAAAAGTCACAGATGAAGGAACAAGGTAAAAACCTACAAGACCAAATAAATGAAGAGGAAATAGGCAGTCTACCTGAAAAAGAATTCAGAGAAATGATAGTAAAGATGATCCAGAATCTCGGAAATAGAATGGAGGCATGGATTGAAAAAATACAAGAAATGTTTAACAAAGATCTAGAAGAACAAAAGAACAAACAAACAGAAATGAACAACACAATAACTGAAATGAAAAATACACTAGAAGCTATCAATAACAGAATAACAGAGGCAGAAGAACGAATAAGTGAGCTGGAAGACAAAATGGTGGAAATAACTGCCAAGGAGCAGAATAAAGAAAAAAGAATGAAAAAAATTGAAGACAATCTCAGAGATCCCTGGGACAACACTAAACACACCAACATTCGAATTATAGGGGTCCCAGAAAAAGAAGAGAAAAAGAAAGGGTCTGAGAAAACATTTGAAGAGATGGGAGGAAGGAGAAGAAGGAAGCTGAAAACTTCCCTAACATGGGAAAGGAAATAGTTACTCAAATCCAGGAAACGCAGAGAGTCCCATACAGGATAAACCCTAGGAAAAACACACCAAGACACATATTAAACAAACTAACAAAAATTAAATTCAAAGAAAAATATTAAAAGCAGCAACAGAAAAACAAAAAATAACATACAAAGGAATCCCCATAAGGTTATCAGCTGATTTTCAGTGGAAATTCTGCAGGCCAGAAAGGAGTGGCAGGATATACTTAAAGTGATGAAAGAGAAAAACCTATAACCAAGATTACTCTACCCAGCAAGGATCTCATTCAGATTCGATGGAGAAGTCAAAAGCTTTTCAGACAAGCAAAAGCTAAGAGAATTCAGCACCACCAAACCAGGTGTACAACAAATGTTAAGAAACTTCTCTAGGCGGGAAACACAAGAGAAGAAAAAGATGCACAAAAACAAACCCAAAACAATTAAGAAAATGGTAATAGTAACATACATATTGATAATACCTTGAATGTAAATGGATTAAATGCCCCAACCAAAAGACACAGGCAGGCTGAATGGATGCAAAAAGAAGACTCATATATATGTTGTCTACAAGAGACCCATTTCAGACCTAGGGACACATACTGACTGAAAGTGAGGGGATGGAAAAAGATATTCCATGCAAATGGAAATCAAAAGAAAGCTGGAGTAGCAATACTTGTATCAGATAAAATAGACTTTAAAATAAAGACTGTTACATGAAAAAAGGAGGGAGACTACATAATGATCAAAGGATCAATCCAAGAAGAAGATATAACAATTATAAATGCTTATGCACCCAACATAGGAACACCTCAATACATAAGTCAAATGGTAACAACCATGAAAGGAGAAATCGACAGTAACGCAGTAATACTAGGGGACTTTAACACCCCACTTACACCAATAGACAGATCATCCAAACAGAAAATAAATAAGGAAACACAAGCTTTAAATGACACAATAGACCAGAAAGATCTAATTGATATTTATAGAACATTCCACCCAAAAGTGGCAGAATACACTTCTTTCTCAAGTGAACATGGAACATTCTCCAGGATAGATCACATCTTGGGTCACAAATAAAGCCTCGGAAAATTTAAGAAAATTGAAATCATATCAAGCATCTTTTCTGAACACGATGCTATGAGATTGGAAATCAATTACAGGAAAAAAAAACTGTAAAATACACAAATACATGGAGGCTAAACAGTGCACTGCTAAATAACCAAGAGATCATTGAAGAAATCAAAGAAGAAATTTTAAAAATACATAGAAACAAATGACAATGAAAACACAATGGCCCAAACATATGGGATGCAGCAAAAACAGTTCTAAGAGGGAAGTTTATAGCAATACAACCTCACCTCAAGAAACAAGAAAAATTTCAAATAAACAATCTAACCCTACACTTAAAACAACTAGAGAAAGAAGGACAAAGAAAACCCAAAGTCAGTAGAAGGAAAGAAATCATAAAGATCAGAGAAGAAATAAATGAAATAGAAACGAAGAAAACAACAGCAAAGATCAATAAAGCTAAAAGCTGGTTCTTTGAGAAGATAGACAAAACTGATAAACCCTTAGCCAGACTCACCAAGAAAAAAAGGGAGAAGACTCAAATCAATAAAATTAGAAATAAAAAGAAGAAATCACAACAGACAGTACAGAAATACAAAGGATTATAAGAGACTCCTACAAACAATGATATGCCAATAAAATGGACAACCACGAAGAAATGGACAAATTCTTGGGAAGGTACAATTTTCCAAAACTGAACTAGGAAGAATTAGAAAATATAAACCGACTTATCACAAGTAATGAAATTGAAACCGTAATTAAAAATCTTCCAATAAACAAAAGTCCAGGACCAGATGGCTTCACAGGTGAATTCTATCAGACATTTAGAGAAGAGCTAACACCCATCCTTCTCAAAGTCTTCCCAAAAATTGCAGAGGGAGAAACACTCCCAAATTCATTATACGAAGCCACCATCATCCTGATACCAAAACCAGAAAAAAAATCACAAGAAAAGAAAATTATAGACCAATATCACAGATGAACATAGATGCAAAAATCCTGAACAAAATGCTAGTAAACAGAATCCAACAGCACATTAAGAGGATCATACACCATGATCAAGTGGGATTTATCCCAAGGATGCAAGGATTCTTCAATATATGCAAATCAACCAATATGATACACCACATGAACAAGTTAAGGAATAAAAACCATACGATCATCTCAATAGATGCAGAAAAAGCTTTTGACAAAATTCAACACCCATTTATGATAAAAACTCTCCAGAAAGTGGGCATAGAGGGAACCTCAACATAATAAAGGCCATATACGACAAACCCACAGCAAGCATCATACTCAATGGTGAAAAAATGAAAGCATTTACCCTAAGATAAGGAACAAGACAAGGATGTCCACTCTCACCACTCTTATTCAACATAGTTTTGGAAGCCCTAGCCACAACAATCAGAGAAGAAAAAGAAATAAAATAATACAAATTGGAAAAGAATTAAAACTGTCACTGTTTGCTGATGACATGATACTATACACAGAAAATCCTAAAGATGCCACCAGAAAACTACTAGAACTAATCAATGGATTTGGTAAGGTTGCAGGATACAAAATTAGTGCACAGAAATCTCTGGCATTCCTATACATCAACAATGAAAAATCAGAAAGAGAAATTAAGAAAACACTCCTATTTACCACTGCAACAAAAAGAATAAAATACCTAGGAATAAACCTGCCTAAGGAGGCAAAAGACTTGTACTCAGAAAACTATAAAATACTGATGAAAGAAATCAAAGAAGATGACATAAACAGATGAAATATACCATGTTCTTGGATTGGAAGAATCAATATTGTGAAAATGACTATACTACCCAAAGCAATCTGCAGATTCAGTGCAATCCCTATCAAACTACCAATGGCATTCTTCACAGAATTAGAACAAAAAATTTTACAATTCATATGGAAACACAAAATACCCTAAATAGCCAATGCAATTTTGAGAAAGAAAAATGGAGTTGGAGAAATAAGGCTCCCAGACTTCAAACTATACCACAAAGCTCCGGTAATCAAGACAGTATGTTACTGGCCCAAAAACAGAAATACAGATAGGATAGAATAGAATATAAATATAGACAGGATAGAATGCCCAGAGATAAACCCATGCACATTTGGGCACCTAATTTATGACAAAAGAGGCAAGAACATACAAATGGAGAAAAAACAGCCTCTTCAATAAGTGGTGCTGGCAAGACTGGACAGCCACATGTAAAAGAATGAAATTAGAACACTACCTAACACCATACACAAAAATAAACTCAAAATGAATTAAAGACTTAAGTGTAAGACCAGACACTATAAAACTCTTAGAGAAAAACTTAGGAAAAACACTCTTTGACATAAACCACAGCAAGACCTTTTTTGACCCACCCCCTAAAGTAACGGAAATAAAAACAAAAATAAACAAATGGGACTTAATTAAACTTAAAAGCTTTTGCACAGCTAAGGAAACCATAAACAAGACATAAAGACAACCCTCAGAATGGGAGAAAATATTTGCAAATGAAACAACAGACAAAGGATTAATCTCCAAAATAATACAAACAGCTCATGGAGCTTAATATCAAAAAACAAACAATCCAGTTAAAAAATGGGTGGAAGACCTAAACAGACATTTCACCAAGAAGACATACAGATGGCCAAGAGGCACATGAAAAGATGCTCAACATCACTAATTATTAGAGAAATGCAAATCAATACTACAATGAGATATCACCTCATGCCAATCAGAATGGCCATTATCAAAAAATCTAGAAACAGTAAATGCTAGAAAGGGTGTGGTGAAAAGGGAACCCTCCTGCACTTTTGGTGGGAATGTAAATTGATAAAACCACTATGGAAAACTGTATGGAAGTTCCTTTAAAAACTAAAAATAGAACTACCATATGACCCAGCAATCCCACTACTGGGCATATACCCTGAGAAAACCATAATTCAAAAAGAGACATGTACCACAATGTTCATTGCAGCACTATTTACAATAGCCAGGACATGGAACCAACCTAAAGGTCCACTGACAGGTGAATGGATAAAGAAGATGTGACACATATATACAATGGAATATTGCTCAGCCATGAAAAGAAGCGAAATTGAGTTATTTGTAGTGAGGTGGATGGACCTAGAGTCTGTCATACAGAGTGAAGTAAGTCTGATGAACCTAGTTGCAGGGCAGGAATAAAGAGGTAGACATAGAAAATGGACTTGAGGACATGGGGTGGGAGGGCAAAGCTGGGCGAAGTGAGAGTAGCATTGACATATATACACTACCGAACGTAAAATAGTTCGCTGGTGGGAAGCAGCAGCATAGCACAGGGAGATTGGCTCGGTGCTTTGTGATGACCTAGAGGGTCATGGGAGGGAAGCTCAAGAGGTAGGGGACATGGGGACATGTGTATGCATATGGCTGATTCACTTTGTTGTGCAACAGAAACTAACACAGTGTTGTGAAGCAATTATACTCCAATAAAGTTTTATTAAAAAAATATATGAATAAATAAATAAGTAAATAAATAAATAAATAAGCTGACCATCTAGTAAGTTGGCTACCAGAACTGTTTTTCAGACTTTTCCTAGCATACTTGCTTCTAAGTAAAATACAAACAAAATGCTTTTGAGCAAGATGGTGGCATGAGAAAAAGACATTTTTATTCTTGCTCCCAAATTCCTATTTAAATGAACAGTAAAATATACAAATATATTTTTAAATAACTAAAAACTAGACATGAATATTATCCATACATTAGAAGAAGTGAATACAAAACCCTAGAAGAGCTCTTCTGACAAGCTATAAATTTCAAGAACTGAAGCAAAAATAGGCCCTGGAGCTATAACTCCCACCTGCTTTTTCCCACCAATAGGATTTGTATTCCACTAGTAAATTCATAGGTCCCTGTGTTCATTCTTGTTTCAGTCTAGAAAGTAGAGAACTAGAGTTCAGCTAAGGTTTTCTCTTTACTCTTGTGAGACTGAGGAGAAAAGTGGCTGGAGACTTCTCTCTAGTGAACTGACAGTATTGGTGGCATAGATGAATATTCATTAAGTGAAAATCTATGATTTATGTTCCATCTCCATGCCCCAGACTGTTAGATCATGACAGTGGTTTATAACTGTAAACTTTTCTTTAAAATGTGTGGACTGAGATTAAAGGTATTCAACCTATTTCTTGCTTGCCTCAAAAGTTCACCATGAGAGGACTTCCCTGGTAACACAGTGGTTAAGAATCCACCTGCCAATGCAGGGGACATGGGTTTGATTCCTGGTCTGGGAAGATCCCACATGCCACAGAGCAACTAAGCCCATGCACCACAACTACTGAGCCTGCAATCTAGAGCCCGCAAGCCACAACTACTGAGACCGTGTACCAAAATTACTGAAACCCGTGTGCCCTAGAGCCCATGTGCCACAACTGCTGAGCCTGCATGCTGCAGCTACTGAAACCCGCATGCCTACAGCCCATGCTCCGCAACAAGAGAAGCCACTGCAATGAGAAGCCAGCACACCACAACGAAGAGTAGCCCTCACTCACTGCAACTAGAGAAAGCCCACACACAGCAACAAAGACCCAACACAGCCAAAAAAAAAAGAAAAGAAAGAAAGAAAGAAAAGAGAAATCTCTGTTAAAAAAAAAAAAGTTCACTATGAGTTAACTGAAATATTGTAGGATGTATGAAAATACACTGCAGTACACATAAAATGGATCATTCAAAAATAATTACTTCTATTGCTTTCTTCAGAAATGGATTTTCTGCCTGATTGAGAAGGAAATTCTAACTTCTAGCAAAATCGTTAGTCCATTGTATACACATGATTTTATAATAAGTATTTGTGAAGTGAAGACAATTTTAGGACAGAAAGATTACATGGAGATGAAAAATATATTTTTTGAAAACAAAAAGATGGTTAGGAGAGGACATAGGGAAAGTAAAAGTTACTAATTAATAATTATAAATGAAAGGATGGTTGGGAGAAATCAAAAGTTAGTCTTTTACTCCCTGATGTGAGAATTAGAGAAAACTATAGAACACTTGAGAGGAAGGTAATTTTCCAAACACAGTCCATACAGCAGAATAGGAAAAAGCAAGAAGAGAATGGATATAGAAAGAAAGAAAGAAAGAAAGAAAGAAGAAAGAAAGAAAGAAAGAAAGAAAGAAAGAAAGAAAGAAAGAAAGAAAGAAAGAAAGAAAGAAAGAAAGAAAGAAAGAAAGAAAGAAAGAAAGAAAAATTTGACATGAGTTAAACATATCAATATGTCTGACAATGTAAATGGATTAAATTCCCTTATTAAAGTGAAAAACTTTCAGATTGGTTTAAAACAAAAACAAAACAACACCAAATCCCATAATATATTGTTGGGGCCCAGAGTAGGCCACACCAAAGTGTGACTCAATGGCATATTGAGTATTCTGAATTAAACTTACTTAAGAAATGGCCAACGCAAGGGGGACACTCTGAGTCTCCTTCTGTTTCCCTGTAAAGCATGAAATAAATCTCCCACGTGAAAGATGCACTCCTTGCAGCTGGAGGTAGAAGGGCATGCTTATCATTAAAGATATGAAGTTCAGGCTCAGAAGACTGTATAAACAAAACTTGTTACTTCTTTAAGTTACTACCCCAAGTCCAAACTCTGCTTAGATTTTTCACTAACTGAGCACCCAAAACCTAAGTTTCTTTGTCCTATCAATTCTTCACAAATTTATTGTTTCTTTGTCTAAAAAGTATAAAAACTGCCTGCTTTGGCCACTTCTGAGGTCCTACTTCTATGGGACCTCCAGGTACATGTATTAAAATTTATTTCTGGAGTCAAGATGGCAGAATAGGAGGACGTGGAGTTCACTTCTCCTCACAAGTAGATCAAGAATACATCTATAAATGGAACAAATCTCATGGACCACCTGCAGAGCACTAGTGGAGGACCTTAAACACCTAAAAGTACAAGAAAAATCTCCATGCAACTGGGTAAGACTAAAGAAAGAAAAAAAGAAAAGAGGAAATGGGAAGGGACCAGCACCCCTGGCAGGGAGCTGAAAGAGAGGAGAGTTTCCCACACTAAGAGAAGGCCCCTCACAGCAGGGAACTCAGCTGGGACAGAGAGGGAACTTCAGGGTATCAAAGGGGAATGAAGCAACTGGTCAGTGGAAGGCAGGACAGAGTAAGATCTGCGTGCATGGTTCATGCTGCAGCCCTGCGCACCCCAGCCTGAGTTGTGTGTCTCCTGGTGTGGAGGGGGTGTGGGTGCTGGAAAGTGGGGTTTGGAGACTGGACCCAGGGAGTGGACAGCTGTTGGCTGTGAAGAGACAGCCTGAAGGGACGGGAGTAAGGAATTCCATGACCAGGAAAGTTTGTGGAAGAAGCCTGGGCCACCATAGAAGCAAGGCACCATTGTTGAGTAGTGTGCAAGGGGTGGGGCTGCCATTGCACCCCCTTTCTCCACCTGCTGGCCCCTGCCTCCATGGGCACTGGAAGGGGTGCCCATCTGAGCAGACTCACCTGACCTGCACAGGCTCTGGGGACCCACGTGCCATGCCTGCCAAAGCCTCCTTCGGAGTCAGCTCTCGGCACCCCAGCCTAAGATGGGTGTCCACCAATGCTGGCAGGGGCTGGGTGTTAAAGTATGGGGTTAGGAGAGCAGACCTGGGGAGAGGACTGCTGTTGGCTGTGCAGAGATGACCTGAGTGGATGAGAGTGAGGAGCTCCGCTGCCAGGAATGCTCCTGGACTAAGCAGGTTCTGCCTTGGAAACGAGGCACCATCGTTGAGTGGCATGCAAAGGGCAGGGCCACCATAATGGATTCTCTCTGCACATTCCAGCCCCTGCCTCCACAGACAGCAGGAGGGATTCCCACCAGAGTGAGCATGCCCCAAACCATCACAGCTTCCTGCCAGCCCCTGCCTCCGCAGAGGGGGATCCCATCAGTGCAAGCATGTGAGCCCCAGTCATGGCCACCTTATCCCTCTCCTGCCTGAGTGAGAAATCTTGCCATCTCCCCCTCTCACCTGGGTGGGGAACAGATGCCTGAGGGTGGCCCACACACAGAGGTGGAGCCAAAACCAAAGTTGAGCCCCAGGGACTGTGGGACTATGGAAGAGGAACTGAAATCTCTCTGTGCAGCTGCACAAGCCACAGATCAAACCCCTATGATTGGCTTGGTAAACCCTGCATCTGTGGAATATCTGAATGGACAAAAAGTGCTCCCACAACTGAGACCAGTCTAGCTTTACCAGCTGTGGAATTTGGGGGCAAGAACATGTGGGAACTGGGCCAGGTCAGAGTCTGAGTTGCCCCCACAGTGCCCACAGTGGGTACAAGAGACCTACCCAGAGGTCTTGGAGGGCCTCCTGGGGAAGTGGGGGGTGGCTGTGGCTCACTGTAGCTGCAAGCACACTGATAGCGGAGGCCCCAGGAAAATTTTGTTTTGTTTTGTTTTGTGGTCGTTTTATTTTTTTAATTTTTTTAGTTTTCAAAGTTCTAAAACTTTTAATTTATTTTTTGAAATTTTTAAATATATATTTTGTTTTTCTACTTTTATTTTACTTTTTTGTTTGTCCATTTATTTTTGTTTGTTTGTTTTTGTTTCTTTTTGGTTTTTTAATTTTTTTTCTGATTTTATCTTTTTTTCGTAGTTTTTGTGTTTGTTTTTTGTTTTCTTTGCTTTTTTACTTTATTTTCTGTTTTTTGTTTTGTTTTTTATTTGTTCTTTTTCTTGTTTGTTTTGGTTTTGGGGTTCTTTGGTTGGTTTCTTGTTTCTTCTCATTGTGTTTGTTTCTTTAGTTGGTTGTTTGTTTTTGTTTGGTTTTGTTTTTATTACTTGTCTTGGGTTTTTTTGTTTTCTTTTCTTTTTTGTTGTTGCTTGTTAGTTTTTCTTTTTGTTATTTGTCTTGGGTTTTGTTTGACTGTTTATTTTCTTTTCCTTTTTCATTTGTTTCTTTTTGGATTTGTTTGTTTGGTTTTGTTTTTATTACTTGTCTTGGGTTTTGTTTGTCTGTTTCTTTTCATTTTCTTTTGTTTTGTTGTTTTTATTTTTGTTATTTTTCTTGGGTTTTGTTTCACTATTTGTTTTCTTGTCTTTTTTTTTTTTTTTTTTTGGCTGCACCATGTGGCTTTCAGGGTCTTGGTCCCCCAGCCACGGGTCAGGCCTGTGCCCCCAGCAGAGGGAAGCACTGAATTCAGGATGCTGGACTGCCAGAGAATTCCTGGCCTGAGGGAATATTAATCATTTGTGATCTCATCTGGAGGCTCCCATCTCAGCACCAAGACCCAGCTCCACCCAACTGCCTGAAAGTTTCAGTGCTGGATGCCTCAGGCCAAACAACCAGCAAGACAGGAACACATCCCCAACCATCAACAGACAGGCTGCCTAAAGTTGTACTAAGCTCACAGACACCCCAAAACACACCACCTGACACAGCCCTGCCCATCGGAGGGACAAGACTCAGCTCCACCCACCAGAGCACAGGCACCAGTCCCTCCCACCAGGAAGCCTACACAAGCACTTGGACCAACATCACCCAACAGGGGAAGACACCAGAAGCAAGAGGAACTATGATCCTGCACCCTGTGGAAAGGAGACCATAAACACAGTAAGTTAGACAAAATGAGATGACAGAGATATATGTTGCAGATGAAAGAGGAAGATAAAAACCCACAAGACCAAATACATGAAGAGGAAATAGGCAATCTACCTGAAAAAGAATTCAGAGATGATCCAAGATCTCGGAAATAGAATGGAGGCACCGATTGAGAAGATACAGAAATATTTAACAAGGACCTAGAAGAACTAAAGAACAAATAAACAGTGATGAACAACACAATTACTGAAATGAAAAATACACTAGAAGGAATCAATAGCAGAATAACTGAGGCAGAAGAACGAATAAGTGAGCTGGAAGATAGAATGGTGGAAATAACTGCCATGGAGCCAAATAAAGAAAAGAGAATGGAAAGAAATGAGGACAGTTTCACAGACTTCTGGGACAATGTTAAATGCACCAACATTCGAATTATAGGGGTCTCAGAAGAAGAAGAGAAAGAGAAAGGGACTGAGAAAATATTTGCAGAGACTATAGTTGAAAATTTCCATAACATGGGAAAGGAAATAGTCACCCAAGCCCAGGAAACACAGAGAGTCCCATACTGGATAAACACAGGAGAAATATGCTGAAACACATATTAACCAAACTAACAAAAATTAAAGACAAAGAAAAAATATTAAAAGCAGCAAGAGAAAAGCAACAAATAACATACAGGGGCATCCCCATAAGGTTATCAGCTGGTTTTTCAACAGAAACTCTGCAGGCCAGAAGGGAGTGGCAGGATATATTTAAAGTGATGAAAGGGAAAAACCTACAGCCAAGATTACTCTACCCAGCAAGGATCTCATTCAGATTCAATGGAGAAATTAAAACCTTTACAGACAAGCAAAAGTTAAGAGAATTCAGCGCCACCAAACCAGCTTTACAACAAATGCTAAAGGAATTTCTCTAGGTGGGAAACACAAGAGAAGAAAAAGACTTACAAAAACAAACCCAAAACAATTAAGAAAATGGCAATAGGAATATACATATTGATAATTACCTTAAATGTAAATGGATTAAATGCTCCAACCAAAAGACACAGACTGGATGAATGGATACAAAAACAAAACCCATATATATGCTGTCTACAAGAGACCCACTTCAGACCTAGGGACACAAACAAACTGAAAGTGAGAGGATGGAAAAAGATATTCCATGCAAATGGAAATCAAAAGAAAACTGGAGTAGCAATTCTCATATCAGACAAAATAAACTCTAAAATAAAGACTGTTACAAGAGACAAGGAAGGACACTACATAATGATCAAGGGATCAGTCCAAGAAGAAGACATAACAATTGTAAATATATATGCATCCAACATAGGAACACCTCAAATATAAGGAAAATGCTAACAGCCATAAAATGGGAAATTGACAATAACACAAGAGTAGTGGGGGATTTTAACACCCCACTTATACCAATGGAGAGATCATCCAGACAGAAAACTAATAAGGAAACACAAGCCTTAAATAGCACATTAGACCAATAGACTTAATTGATATTTATAGGAAATACAACCCAAAAGCAGCAGAATACATTTTCTTCTCAAGTGCAGACAGAACATTCTCCAGGACAGATCACATCTTGGGTCAAAAATCAAGCCTTGGTAAATTTAAGAAAATTGATATCATAACAAGCATCTTTTCCAACCACAATGCTATGAGATTAGAAATCAATTACAGGAAAAAAAAAACCTGTAAAAACACAAACACATGGAGGCTAAACAATGCATTACTAAATTATCAAGGATCACTGAAGAAATCAAAGAGGAAATCAGAAAATTCCTAGAGATAAATGACAATGAAAACACAACAGTCCAAAACGTATGGGACACAGCAAAAGCAGTTCTGAGAGGGAAGTTTATAGCAATAAGATCCTAAAATCAAGAAACAAGAAAAATCTCAAATAAACAACCTATTCTTATACCTAAAGCAACTAGAGAAAGAAAAACAAACAAAACCCAAAGTTAGTGGAAGGAAAGAAATCATAAACATCAGAGCAGAAATAAATGAAATAGAGACCAAAAAAATAGCAAAGATCAATGAAACTAAATCCTGGTTCTTTGAGAAAAACAAAATTGTTAAACCTTTAGCCAGACTCATCAAGAAAAATAGGGAGAGGACTCAAATCAATAAAATTAGAAATGAAAAAGGAGAAATACAAAGGACCATAAGACATTACTATAAGCAACTATAAGCCAATAAATTGGTTGACCTAGAAGAAATGGACAAATTCTTAGAAAGATAAAACCTTCCAAAACTGAACCAGGAAGAAATAGAAAATATGAACTGACCAATCACAAGTACTGAAATTCAAACTGTGATTAAAAATCTTCCAACAAACAAAAGTCCAGGACCAGATGGCTTCACAGGTGAATTCTATCAAAAATTTAGAGAAGAGTTAACACCTATCCTTCTCAAACTCTTCCAAAAAATTTCAGAGGAAGGAACACTCCCAAGCTCATTCTATGAGGCCTCCATCACCCTGATTCCAAAACCAGACAAAGATATCACAAAAAAAGAAAATTACAGGCCAATATCACTGATGAACATAGACACAAAAATCCTCAACAAAATACTCACAAACCGAATTAACAACACATTAAAAGGATCATACACCTTGACCAAGTGGGATTTATCCCAGGGATGAAAGGATTCTTCAATATGTGCAAATCAATCAATGTGGTATACCACATTAACAAACTGAAGAATAAAAACCATATGATCATCTCAATAGATGCAGAAAAAGCTTTTGACAAAGTTCAACACCCATTTATGATAAAAACTCTCCAGAAAGTAGGCTTAGAGGGTACCTACCTCAACGTAATAAAGGCCATATACGACAAACCTACAACTAACATCATACTCAATGGTGAAAACCTGAAAGGATTTCCTCTAAGATCAGGACAAAACAAGGATGTCCACTCTCTCCACTTTTATTCAACATAGTTTTGGAAGTCCTAGCCATGGCAGTCAGAGAAGAAAAAGAAATAAAAGGAATACAAATTGGAAAAGAAGAAGTAAAACTGTCACTGTTTGCAAATGACATGATACTATACATAGAAAATCCTAAACATGCTACCGGAAAACTAGTAGAGCTCATCAGTGAATCTGGTAAAGTTGCAGGATACAAAATTAATACACAGAAATCCCTTGCATGCCTATATACTAACAATGAAAGACCAGAAAGAGAGATTAAGGAAACAATCCAATTTACCATCTCATCAAAAAGAATAAAATACCTAGGAATAAACTTACCTAAGGAGGCAAAAGACCTGTACTCAGAAAACTATAAGATACTGATGAAAGAAATCAAAGATGACACAAACAGATGGAGAGATATACCATGTTCTTGGACTGGAAGAATCAATATTGTTAAAATAACTATACTACCCAAAGCAATCTACAGATTCAATGCAATCCCTATCAAATTACCAAGGGCATTTTTCAAAGAACTAGAACAAAAAAATTTTACAATTCATATGGAAACACAAAAGACCCTGAATAATGAAAGCAATCTTGAGAAAGAAGAACGGAGCTAGAGGAATCAGACTCCCTGACTTCAGACTATACTACAAAGCTACAGCAATGAAAACAGGATGTTACTGGCAGAAAAAAAGGAATATAGATCAATGGAACAAGATAGGAAGTTCAGAGAGAAACCCTTGCATCTATGGTCACCTAATCTATGACAAAGGAGGCAAGAATATACAATGGAGAGAAAACTGGACAGCTACATGTAAAAGAATGAAATCAGAACACTCCTTAACACCATATATAAAAATAAACTCAAAATAGATTAAAGGCCTAAATGTAAGGCTGGATACTATAAAACTCTTAGAGGAAAACACAGGCAGAACACATTGACATAAATCACAGAAAAATCTTTTTCAACCCACCACCTACAGTAATGAAAATAAAAACAAAAATAAACAAATGGGACCTAATTAAACTTAAAAGCCTGTGCACAGCAAAGGAAACCATAAACAAAACAAAAAGACAACCCTCGGAATGGGAGAAAAATATTTGCAAATGAAGCAACTGACAAAGGATTAATCTCCAAAATATACAAACAGCTCATGCAGTTCAATATCAAAATAACAAACAACCTCATCAAAAAATGGGAAGACCTAAATAGACATTTCTCCAAAGAAGACATACAGATGACCAACAAACACATGAAAAGATGTTCAACATCACTAATTATTAGAGAAATGCAAATGAAAACTACAATGAGGTATCACCTCACACCAGTCAGAATGGCCATGATCAAAAAATCTACAAACAATAAATGTTAGAGAGGGTGTGGAGAAAAGGGAACCCTCTTTCACTCTTGGTGGGAATGTAAATTGGTACAGCCACTATGGAGAACAGTATGGAGGTTCCTTAAAAAACTAAAAATAGAGCTACCATATGACCCAGGAATCCCACTCCTAGGCATATATCTGGAGAAAACCATAATTCGAAAGGATCTATGCACCCTGATGTTCACTGCAGCACTATTTACAATAGCCAGGACATGGAAGCATCCTAAATGTCCATCAACAGAGGAATGGATAAAGAAGATGTGGTACATATATACAGTGGAATATTACTCAGCCATAAAAAGGAAGGAAATATTGTCATTTGCAGAGATGTGGATGGACCTAGAGATTGTCATACAGAGTGAAGTAAATCAGAAAGAGAAAAACAAATGTTGTGTAATATCATTTATGTGTGGAATCCAGAAAAATGGTAGGGTGAACTTATTTGCAAAGCAGAAATAGAGTCACAGATGTAGAGAACACACTTATGGTTACCAAGGGGGGAAGAGGGAGTGGGATGAATGGGGAGATTGGGACTGACATATATATACTACTATTTATAAAATAGATAACTAATGAGAACCTACTGTATAGCACAGGGAACTCTACTCCATGCTCTGTGGTGACTAAATGGGAAGGAAATCTAAAAAAGAGTGGATATATGTATATGTATGACTGACTCACTTTGCTGTACAGCAAGAAACTAATGCAACATTTAAAGCAACTATACTCCAATAAAAATTAATTTTAAAAATAAAATAAAATAATTTATTTCTTTTTCTCCTGTTAATCTGTCTTGTGTCAATTTTATGGTTAGTCCAGCCACAAGAACTCAAGAGGGGTAGAGGGGGAAACTTCCCCCTCCCCAACAATATAGTTTACAAGGAATATACCTAAAATAAGGAAAATGAACTGTTAAAAATAAAGAAGTGCAAAGATTTATTAGATAAACACAAAATATAGGAAAGCAAGGGCATTGATATTAATAAGCATGTGTTCAAATCATTATATTCTTATTCACTCATTTTCCTTTTTACGTACCTTGTATGTGCCAGCCAAGCAATTTCCTAGGCACTGGGGATATAACTGAGTAAAACAAAGCTCACGTCATACTTGAGCTTGCTTTGTAGGGGAGACAAAAACTAAACAAATAATTACATAATGTAAAGTCAAATAATGGTAAATGCTATACAGGAACTAAAGCAAGGTAAAAGGAGACAGTGAGGGAAGCAGCATTTTAGAAGGGAAGGCTTCTCTGAGGAAGTGACATTTGTTCCAGGACCTGAATGAAATGAAGAAGAGCCATGTAGTAGTTATTTGGGGATACTTCAGTGGTCTAGAACAGCATGGTCCATGAAATGTTTGTTTCCGGTTGACAGTAAGATAAGGAGAATACCCCAGAATGTAAACCAACTACATCATGGAACACTGTTCTGTCCTGCTAACATTTTTCTTTCATATTGCAAGACATTCTTGATGAAGAAAGCAGTTTGTCAATTTGCACTCTAGCTCATTATCTCTGGCTTTTTATCTTCTTGCACTTTGAGAAACCCTGCTAGACAGAGGGAACAAAGGACAAAGGCCTGAGGCAAAAAGATAATTAGCATATTAGGCAAAGTAGACAGATTGAGTAGACACAGCTAAATAAGTATATTTAGCTTAAATACACTAAATAGTTAAATAATTATTTGACTTAAATGATTGTCTTAATTATTTAAATTAATAATATTCCTTTCATAGATATCAACATCCAAGATCTGTAAAGATCTCTCTCTTGAACTCACGACTTGTATCAATATATAAAATTTTCAACTAGAACTATCCATTTTATGTGTAATAAGCATTAAAACACAGCATGCTCCAAACTCAAGTCCTGATTCCAGTCCCTTTTATCTTGTCTTCCCAAACCATAGTCATCACCACCTTGGTTCAATCCACCATCTTCTAATGAAGATATATTTGCAATAGATTTCTAGATGCCCTCCATGCTTCTATCATTGCCCTCTCTCCAGCCTATACTCCACTTAGAATCCAGAGTAGTTCTTTTAAAATGTTAGTGAAATCATCTCAGGGTCTTTGCTTGTTAGCCCTTTTTGTCATTTCTCTTAGGTCTATTTGTATCTGTGAAATTTTATCTGACTACCATAAATACAATTTCAACTCATCCCCAAGCCAGGACATCCTCTCACTTACCTAGCTTTATCTCCAAAACACTTCATATCAGTTGACGTTTGTTCTTTCTTATCTGTCTCTCAACCACTCCCCCAACAGCTTTATGACACAAGAGAAGTTTGTTGCCTTTATTTTATCTGTAGCACCAGAATGAGCTCAATATAAATCTATAGAGATTTATAGATCTCTCTCTCTCTCTCTCTCTCTCTCTCTCTCTCTCTCTCTCTCTCTCTCTATATATATATATATATATATATATATATTTGTTTACTAGATGAATACAAGAAAAGACATTTAAAAGAAAACACTAGGGGTAGAACAGAAAGTGTAGCTTTCTCCTGCCAAATAAAAAATAGATCTGGAAAAACTATTTATAAGGATCATTGCAATAGGGATAGAGAGACAATTGCAATGGAGTTGGGGGACAACAGTGGGAGGACGTCTATTGCATTAGGGAGAAGGCATAACATCTACAAGTGTCTCAAAGGTCAGGCAGAAAAGGTCTTTTCTCTTATAGGGAGGAGTAATGAAGTTTAGAGAGAATCGGGTATGCAGGAATGGGATGAGTAGGTGATGTGAACAGACACTTTGAGCAGGAAAGGGCCTTCAAGGGGAAGATATTCTGCATTTTAGTGCTTGCTTAAGCTTACTTAAGCTTATGGGTGAGCCAAGGTTCAGCCACGCGGGGGAAGGAAAGAAGCCTGATAAAGTTTAAATGAGTTAAGTTAGTGAACAATTTTCCACATTGGTCAGTGGGGACCAACGGTTCAGCTAATCATTCATGAGACAGAGAATCAGAACATGGAGGACTTTTGTCTGCCTTGTCACGGGTACGCAGGAGCCATCCATGAGTCTCGTCTGAGTCACATGGGACAGGCACCCCTCCGCAGCCAACCATCTCCTGAAACACAAAAGGTGGAGGATTTCTTGCACGTCACTGTTTTCCAGGAGCACTGAGGTCAGGTAACGTTCCATATTGTTAACCCATAGGAGTTTGGTGCACTAACTTCATGACTGTAGAATGGCAGCTGTGGTGCCATCACTCAGCTACCCCTCTTCTACCACAATGTGGTACAGGACTTAGAGAGGTAATGGGTCTCCATCTGCCATCCAGCTCACTGACTCTTGAATCTCACTTTGCCACCTTTCCTTTGGGTAATCAAAAGAAATTAAAAGGTGATTCAATGGGGAAAGTCAGAATATATATCTTATTTTATTCATTGCTCTGCCAACCAATGTGATATGGTATTACTAGAGCTAAAACAACAATGATTTCAGTTATAAACTGTTAACTATCCCCCCAAAAAAGTTGGAATTAAGTTGCTTATGTTTTCTTCCTTTTAAATAGCTTGCTCATGGAGCCAGCCCTGTTTCCTAAACCTACTTTGGCACTGAATTCCAGGATTCTGTAG
Organism: Eubalaena glacialis; assembly: GCF_028564815.1. Taxonomy (NCBI): domain Eukaryota; kingdom Metazoa; phylum Chordata; class Mammalia; order Artiodactyla; family Balaenidae; genus Eubalaena; species Eubalaena glacialis. Next base: position 31,147,456 of record NC_083718.1, read on the forward strand.
ATCTTATTAAATACACAAATCTGTGTTTTCTAAAGCACTGCTTTATATGAACAAAGCACCTCAAGTTCTTACCCTAATTTTTTTTCTTTTTTTTTTTTTTTTTAAAGTATTTGTTTATTTATTTATTTATGGCTGTGTTGGGTCTTCGTTTCTGTGCGAGGGCTTTCTCTAGTTGTGGCAAGCGGGGGCCCCTCTTCATCGCGGTGCATGGGCCTCTCACTATCGCGGCCTCTCTTGTTGTGGAGCACAGGCTCCAGACGCGCAGGCTCAGTAACTGTGGCTCACGGGCCCAGCCGCTCCGCGGCACGTGGGATCCTCCCAGACCAGGGCTCGAACCTGTGTCCCCTGCATTAGCAGGCAGATTCTCAACCACTGCGCCACCAGGGAAGCCCCTTACCCTAAGTTTTAAAGGATGAGAACCTTGAGGAATACTAGGACCTTATTGGTCTTAGCTAGAAAATGCTAACGTTTGAAGGATGGACATAGCAGAATGGCTTTAGAGAGGGCACACCCAGTCACCTAAGTAATGCTCAAATTCTCTGTTTATAGAGAAAAATCTCAGGGTACCAGTCCTATGAGCAACTTCTCCCAGGCTTCCCTGTGATAATTCCATGATATGAAGAAAAGTCAGATGTCCCATAAAAGAACGATTAAATTGGTACGGTCTCAGACTCCAGCACTTGAAAAGAACTGTTTTTCAACAAGCAGTAAAAAATAGTACCTTACACTTGTCTGGAATTTATACTTTACAAAGTGCTTTTAAATATACCATGCCATTAAATTTTACTACAATTTGGCAAGAAAGAAATTATCTCCATTTTGTTGATGAGTAATAAGATCTATTATCTATTTCACATTCATTTCTTGCCAGGCACCATGCTAAGCACTCATTTAATCCTCACAACAATCTTATGACATAAGTGCTATTATTATCCTCATAATACACAGATTGAAAGTTAGGCTCAGAAAAATTAAGGAAATTTTCTAGGGTCAGGCAACGAGTAAGTGGCAGAGTGGAGATTTTCCCTTTTTGAAACTCCATATTTGAAAACTCCCCTTTTGAACTCCCATGTTTTCTTGACTCACTGTACTCTAAATCAGTGGCCTTCATGCTATTTTGGCCACATAACTTAAAAATTATCTATGTACTAATGTACTATAATGTGCATTAAAAACACACCCAAAATAGACATTTAAAAAGAGACTGTGATAAAAATACATGCAAATAGAAGTTCTAATAGTTTCTCCTCACACTCTTATAGAATATCTTGTACACCTCACGAGCCAAATCTTGATTAGTCCACTCTTCTAGATAATTACTCTATATGGACTGTGTGGATGAGGTAACTAAGGCCCACTGTGTCTTGGTAAGTTGCCCATCACACAATCAGTAAAAGATTTATTAGAGTCTCAACTCCCATCTTCAAACTCCACATCCTCTCCCAGCCATCCACTGCCTCTTGGTCTGCCTCTGACCATGGTATTCTGTGCTGTGTGCTCAGCTGGAAACCTACGGTTGCCACCTCCCCCACCCCCATACACACAAAGACCTACCTGTCTCAGAGGGACATCCTCCTTAGATTCTATGAAGAATGAGAGACATTAATACTCTAACTATTGTAGTTGCTTGAATGAATCAGGCCCAAGTCCACTTCAAGCCCAACTTCTCTTGACAGAGAACATCTGCTTTCACTGAATAATTGCTAACCTCTCCCCACTACTTAGATGCCATGGAGGGCTGCCTGTTTAGCATGGTTCAACACAGATTTATTTGGGGGGAGGGTGATGGGGAGTAGAGCTTGTATTTGACTGACTGTACTCTTGTTTGGAGGCTGACCACTCCCCAATTTAGTATTCATCACTTTACTTGAGTGCTTTTTGCTAATTTCCAATGATTCTGTGAGTTCATTTTAATATGAACAATACACACTGTTGCTCTAGCCATTTACACATCCAAAACAATGTAATTGTGTTAACTTTGCAGGGGTCCTCAGCACACAAGGTTTGTTTTGTCAGAGCCCTCAGTGCCAGATGGCCAGAGTGGATCTGTCCGTGGACATGGGATGAGATGGAGTGAGAAGCCTGGAGTCATTTCTTTCCCAGAAGGCATATGAGCCTAAATAAGCTATGCCTTGTCAACAAGTATCCTGGACAAGAGTCTCCAGGGACCACTACACAAACACAGGAGCAGGGCTGTGAATTCTGACAGGACTCTGGAAAGTCACTGAGGCGAGCAATTGCTTTATCAAGCTTCTCATTCCAAGGACTCCAATCCTTTACCTCTAAGAGTCACTTAAGAACTTCCCAGCTCTAGCCATTTGTATTTTAAAAACAGTCCACTCTCACCAAATTATAGCACAAGGCAGATATAACAGAAATACGAGAGTGATAATAAAATGTCCCCCCAACCACCTATCTAAACTAGTACCCATCCTCTGTGCTTTATTTGTCCTTCAACTGTGCCCCCAATATGATATCTTCTTATGCTTCTGTGCTCTGGGGTCCCCAGCTGGAATGCAACAGCCTTGACACAGTGCCCTGGTCTGGCTCATCTGCTGTTGTGTCCCCAGTTCACAGAACCCTTCTTGGACCATTAACTGTTAGTCGATTTAATGAATAAGCAGAAGAATGAACAAACAGGTGCATATATTGCTCTGTAAATATCTTGCACAGAGGCTAATTCTATTAGATTCTTACCAAGGAAGAGCTGTTATATTTAAGGAAACCAAAGATTGCCTTTCACAAACCAGAGCTCCTGTATTTGTGATCCTCCATTCACTTGAGGACATTAATTTGCATATCCACAAAGCCATGTGGACCCTTTGCTAGAGTTGTCTGATCGAATTCATAGAATGACCTTCACATGTTTCAGATGTCAAGGCTTCCTAAGGGGAGTGAATTATATCCAGATGATAGGGTGTTCTGCACCCTAGAGTCCCAGGTTTCCCTGACAGTCCCTCAGGAAAATGTCTTTCCATCATGTTTTTTTAAAAATTTTTATTAGGGTATAGTTGATTTACAATGTTGTGTTAGTTTCAGGTATACAGCAAAGTGAATCAGTTATTCATATACATGTATCCACTCTTTTTTAGATTCTCCTCCCATATAGGCCATTACAGAGTATTGAGTAGAGTTCCCTGTGCTATGCGGTAGGTCCTTATTAGTTATCTAATTTAAGCAAACATTTTTTTTTCAGTTTTTTTTTTAACATCTTTATTGGAGTATAATTGCTTTACAATGGTGTGTTAGTTTCTGCTTTATAACAAAGTGTATCAGTTATACATATACATATGTTCCCATATCTCTTCCCTCTTGCATCTCCCTCCCTCCCACCCTCCCTACCCCACCCCTCTAGGTGGTCACAAACCACCGAGCTGATCTCCCTGTGTTATGCGGCTGCTTCCCACTAGCTATCTATTTTACGTTTGGTAGTGTATATATGTCCATGTCACTCTCTCACTTTGTCACATCTTACCCTTCCCCCTCCCCATATCCTCAAGTCCATTCTCTAGTAGGTCTGTGTCTTTATTCCCATCTTACCACTAGGTTCTTCATGACCTTTTTTTTTTTTTCCTTAGATTCCATATATATGTGTTAGCATACTGTATTTGTTTTTCTCTTTCTGACTTACTTCACTCTGTATGACAGACCCTAACTCCATCCACCTCACTACAAATAACTCAATTTCTAAGCAAACATTTTTAAGCCAAGAAACAAAGAGTTTCTTTGTTTAAGAAACAAAAGTGTTTTCTTTCTCTACCACTTTGTGAAGCTTTCTGGGTTGGGAGAAGATTCTGTTTTTACTTATATTTCCCCCCAACAACTTCCACTTTTATCTCCTATGGCTACTTCACTGATTTTCCTTTTCCTTACTCAAATTCTTTGAAGAATGACTATTATTTGTCAGGTCTCCTTTTGGAGCATGGTGGTCAACCTATGAACTGGCTGCCAATGAGTAAAGTGCCTACCCCTGGTCCAATCTGTAAGGCCAGGGGTGAAGCTGAATCCTCTGTCCTATGTATGTGCTGAGGTCTGCTCCATGGTAGAGGTTGTGCTTGGGGGTATCTTCTCTTAGTGGCTATGTGCCAGCAAATATTTTTGACATGTGCACCGCCTACTGGCTTATCACCTGAAACTTTCAAATTGGCAATTGGAATTTAAAAGTCAGAGAGTTACCCAGTTTCTCACAGAGAAAAAAGTCCAATTCAGCTCTAGAATACCAGAGTCTACTCATAACCTTGGGAAGTCATCTTGTAACATAAGGCACTGGAGGCAGAAAGAGACGGTGGGGAATGGGGGGCTGAATACAAGCCTATTTGGAAAAGTTACTCAGCAAACATATTGTTCTGGTGGTGAGAGTAACAATTTCCACAGGAAAGAGGAACGTTGAGTATAATATTCACAAGGAAAGAAAAGAAGTGGATTGAGGTAGAGAAAAGAATAGAAAGTGGGAGGAGACACCAAGTACAATATGGAGACAAAACATGAAGACCTGAGCTCAGATGAGAAACGGAGCAAGAACAGAAGAGAGGGTCCTACACTTTCCACAGTGCAGTGGGAGGAAGGAGCTTTGGCCAAAGTCAGCTCACCTGCAGTGATTTTAAGTACTATGGGTGCCGATAAGAATTTAAATAGGATCATGTTTCTTTAGCAGAAAATCCTGCTACTCTTTCCTTTGATGACACAAATTCGGGGTTGTTTGTCTCCATTGCACAGCTATGACCCCTGGGCTCTGTGAAATCTCCCTTTCCCTCTGGAAAACATCATGCAGTTTCATAAAATTACTTTTGTCTTCAGGATGGAGGTTTAGTGGTTCTCCACACAGCTGGGAAATTATCCCTTTTGGAGTATGGGAAGTCTTGATTACCCCTTCCAAATTAGATTTTTCCTCCTCTGTGGAACTTTTAATCAGTACAGGTTTGCCAGTAGTAAGGCAGTATATCCAGAAAGTGAAACAACTTCAGGCTTTGCAGACTGCAGTTTCCCAGGGCATATCATTTCTTACTTCATCCTTATGAAGAAAAATGGTGGAGAAAGAAAACACATATTGAGACTTACTATGTTCCTTGCTCTATGTGAGGTGCGTCATATGATATAAGACTTCGTTGTGTACCAGTAACACTCTTATGATGTAGATAACATTTTGGAAAGGTTACCTGACTCTCAAAGAGACTGAGTAATTTGCCCAAGGACTACTGTACATGAAGTGCTGGGACATGGATTTGAGTCCAGCTCTGACTCCAAATGTTTGCTCTTTGTAGTATAGCTACTTAGTACTCATTAGCTCCGATTAGGCCTGGGCTAAAAACAAGGCTGAAATGATGCTAAATTCGGGAGATTAATGCAATTGAACCACCCCTTTGCCATGTACATGGACTGATACAAATCTTACAAAGCTCTTCCCCTTACCTAGTACAAGACCCTCAGCTCTAATTTTGCTCCTCTATTGGAGACACTAGTTTTTGAAATTCCCCTGGATGTGTTTTCTCTCTCAATTTTCTTTCCTTCTTTATTTTCTCCCTCCCTCCTCTTTCTTTTTTCTTTCTTTCTTTCCTCTATCTCCTCTTCCTTTCTTCCTTCCTTCCCGCCTTCTTTTTTTCTCTTCTTCTTTTTCTTCTCTTTCTTTCTTCCTTCCTTCCTTCCTTCTCTCTTTATTCTTTTTCCCTCTCTCCCTCCCTCTCTCTCTTTTCTCCTTTCTTTCCTTCTTTCTTTCTTTTTTCTTTCTTTCTTTCTCTTTCTTTCTTTCTTTCTTTCTATTTCTTTCTTTCTTTCTTTCTTTTCTTTCTTTCTTTCTTTCTCTTTCTTTCTTTCTTTCTTTCTTTCTTTCTTTCTTTTTCTTTCTTTCTTTCTTTCTTTCTTTCTTTCTTTCTTTCTTTCTTTCTTTCTTTCTTTCTTTCTTTCTTTCTTTCTTTCTTTCTTTCTTTCTTTCTTTCTTTCTTCTCCCCTCTGTAGCCTTTACTATCACTAAAGCAAATAAGTGAGATTTATTGCCCTAGTGAAAGGCAACATATATAGACCAAGTCCATAAAGTAGGAAAGAGGAAGGTGGTGACTGGGGTATTCTTCCCAAACAGGAAAAAGTAGAAGCTCTTCCTGGGTTATAGGGCAGGAGAAAAGGGGATTCAGAGGAGATGATTCAAGGGTTACAATCCCTCAGTAACCCAGAACCTCCAGTCCTCAGGAATTATACCCCAAACTGACGATGGTAGGAGCCAGCGAAAAGGAATGGGGCCATTTTGATAAAGCTGAGGGTTTTCCATAAAATCCTATATGCCCTTATGCCTGTGGGGAAAGACTGGGAAAGCAAGATGTTTTGGAGAAAAGAATCATCATGGATAGGAAATTGAAATAGTTGTTAGACAAGAAATAGTTTTTACCATAAAATAATAGTTATCCTCTCCTGGCAAGTTCCAGGTTTTTCTCATTATCTGCCATCATTTGGGACAGGGCCTCCAGATTTGGATGAGAAAAATTACAGAAAGTAGAAAAGTCTGCATTGGTAGTACCTCTCTCATTTGTAATTGTATTAATTCTGGACAATGCTATGCTTCCAAAACCCATTCTTTGGATTGTTAGTGGCTCCTCTCAAAATACAAAGGGACTGTCTGGGAGGCATTACATGTCCAGCCATGCTAAGCTTCCACACCTTGGTATAAATTAGGTTATTGTGGCTCATCTCGATGACCTGAAGAGACCTACGAGGACCCAGAGAAACTGATATGATGGGACCATGTTCCGCAGGTAAGTCTCTGATGAAAGGGCAGACCCAGGAAAGACCCTATTGTGCGGAAACAATTCAAAAGCTAAAAAATGAACACCTGGGCCTAAGGTGTTTGGGTAAGGCTGGACAGTGGACATGAAAAGGCAGGCCAGGGGGTGGAGTCAGGGGCACTGGCAAGACAATCTTCTCCTTAGCTCAGGATGTGTAGTGAAAGAGTGTGGGCTTAGGGCTCAGACAGATCTGAGGTTGGGTCCTCCCTGGTCACTTACTCCCCAGTGCCTTTGGGCAAACTCATCTGTATAAGGGGCGAGTATAAATTTAGGGGATTTAAGGCGTTGTGAGAATTAAAGAAGAATGTTTGTCATATGCCCAACATTGTGCCTGTCAGGTGGTTGGTAGCTGTCAATTTTAAAGTCTAAAACCAAGGACCAAGCTGATTTGCTCTGGAGGTTTCCCTGAGAAGATGGCTACTAAGAAGTGACTGGAAATGAAAAATATGCTCTGGACATGGTGGCTCAGAATCATGTGGAAGCATGTGTGGTAATTTATGCATCTCTTCATGAGGGTCTGAGTACTCTGGATGAGAGCCCTGTTTAAGCACCTCCTGTTAGCTGGCTTGGTGGTCTAGAAAACCAAACAGACACAACACCTGTCCCCTAAAAACCCCCAAACCTCGTTTTCTTTTGGAGTAGTTAGCTTTGTACCTTTCTGTGAGGATGACTTGATTTGTGGCTTTCCTAACCAACTTACCTATGGCTTTGCCAGACTGTCCTACCTATTAAGTTAGAACAAAGAGCTTTACAGATGTCAGCCCAGGGAATCTGGTTTTGGGGTTCTGGAGGTGCTGGCAACACTAATGGGGAGAAAAGAGGGATGGACACTCCTTTTGTGAGAATGTATGTTACTCCCTTATCAGGATCCTTTGTGCTACCACTTCTTATTTCCTGTTTAAAGTGAAAGAAATTGGGAAGCATATAAATCAGAATGGGAGTGTAGAGCTCTGAGTCTATGAGAAATGGTGATTTGAGGATTCCTCCTGTGTGTATATAACCCGAATATGCCTGGCTCTCCTTGCATTTATACTTGCCCTTGTCCTTTCCAGTACCTGACTTACACGAAGTTTTAACAGTTGTCCCATCTTGACATCCTGCCCACCTCTCAAGCCCACTCCCTAATTCTCAAAGTGGTCAAGGTATTGGAAATGCTTTATTGAAGTTTGAAGGAGGAACCTGAAGAAGGATATTGCACAAAATATTTCACTTCTGGCTTTACCTAAAGTTGCTCTCCATATGGCAGTGGCCACATCTCTCTCCTTTGATCACTCCCTTGTCTTACTATTAACTTCCCACTTAGTCACTATAGACCATAAACTCCACACAATTTTTCCTCTTCTCTACTTCAAATTCCCCAAATGATGTATCCGTCTACAAAAGACCTCTAGCCTGCCTTAGCTTATCCTATCAAGTGTATTTTCTATTTTGTATTTATAATATTTATCTAAACTTTTTTGGTAATTAATCATAATTAAATTTAAAAGGAGAAAATAGGCAGCTATGAAAAAAATCCAAACCAGTATAAAAGTCTGGAAAAGTCTATTGTCTACTTTAGAAAAATGCTTGGAAAAATCAAAGCTCTTCTGAGTGACAAATGCAGTTCTATAAAGGGACCATTTCTCAGTGAAGGATCAGAGCTGAAGATTTCTAGGGCTGGGTCTTGGGATGAAACTATCCAAGTGAGGAGAAGCCTAAACCTAAGGCTAAGGCGTGCATACATTTTTAACTTCCAAGACTGTCTTAGTCAGCTGGGGCTCCTCTAACAAAGTACCACAGACTGGGTGGCTTATAAACAACAGAAATTTACTTCTTACAGCTCTGGAGGCTGGAAGTCTGAGATCAGGGTGCTAGCATGGTCTAATTCTGGAGAGAGCACTCTTCCAGGCTGCAGACTGCCAGCTTCTCTCTGTGACCTCACAGGGAGGACAGCAGAGAGGAGAAGCAAGCTCTTTGGAGATACTTGTAAGGGCACTAATCCCATTCATGAGAGTGGAGCCCCCGTGACTTCATCTAATCCTAATCACTTTCCAAAGGCTCCAGCTCCTAATACCATCACGTTGGAGGTAGGGTTTCAACAGATGAGTTTTGGAGGGACACAAACATTTCGTCCATAACAAGGACTGAGATGCTAACGTGTCACATTTGTTATTTCTCCAGAGCATATTCTTCAACATGGGAGAGGTGCCAAGTCTGGAGATGGCAGCCTTACCTGGAGATACCTAAAAGCTTATGCCCACCCCACCTAGGGAAAGCCTGCAGTCACTGACTGAGACAGTGATGTTGGGGAATAGAAAACTGGCACTGCTGCTTCAAGTCAGGACACCGCTGCTGCCATTCATGCTCCTGAGCTCCCTGAGGGACCAGATGAAGCTGTGTCTTTGCTTAGCTTCTTCCTCTGCCCACTCCAGTGTCTCTAACTTTTTTTTAAACGTCCTTATTGGAGTATAATTGCTTTACAATGTTGTGTTATTTTCTGGTGTATAACAAAGTGAATCAGCTATATGTATACATATATCCCAATATCCCTGCCCACTTGCGTCTCCCTCCCACCTTCCCTATCCCACCCCTCTAGGTGGTCACAAAGCACTGAGCTGATCTCCCTGTGCTATGCAGCTGCTTCCCACTAGTTATCTATTTTACATTTGGTGGTGTATATATGTCAGTGCTACTCTCTCACTTCGTTGCAGCTTACCCTTCCCCCTCCTGGTGTCCTCAAGTCCATGCTCTACATCTGTGTCTTTATTCCTGTCCTGTCCCTAGGTTATTGAGAACCATTTTTTTTTAAATTCCATATATATGTGTTAGCATACAGTATTTGTTTTTTCTTTCTGAATTACTTCACTCTGTATGACAGACTTTATGTCCATCCACATCACTACAAATAACTCAATTTCATTTCTTTTTATGGCTGAATAATATTCCATTGTTTATATGTGCCACATCTTCTTTATCAGTTCATCTGTTGATGGACACCTAGGTTGCTTCCATGTCCTGGCTATTGTAAATAGTGCTGCAATGAACATTTTGGTACATGACTCTATTTGAATTATGGTTTTCTCAGGGTATATGCCCAGTACTGGGATTGCTGGGTCATATGGTAGTTCTATTTTTAGTTTTTTAAGGAACCTCCATATTGTTCTCCACAGTGGTTGTATCAGTTTACATTCCCACCAACAGGGCCGGAGGGTTCTGTTTTCTCCACACCCTCTCCAGCATTTATTGTTTGTAGAATTTTTAATGATGGCCATTCTGACTGGTGTGAGGTGATACTTCTTTGTGGTTTTGATTTGCATTTCTCTAATGATTAGTTGATGTTGAGCATCCTTTCATGTGTTTGTTGGCAATCTGTATATCTTCTTTGGAGAAATGTCTTTTTAGGTCATCCACCCATTTTTGGATGGGTTGTTTGTTTTTTTGATATTGAGCTGCATGACCTGCTTGTATATTTTGAAGATTAATCCTTTGTAAGTTGCTTCATTTGCAAATATTTTCTCCCATTCTGAGAGTTGTCTTTTTGTCTTGTTTATGGTTTCCTTTGCTGTGCAAAAGGTCTTAAGTTTAAATAGGTCTCATCTGTTTCTTTCTTTTTTATTTCCATTTCTCCAAGAGGTGGGTCAAAAAGGATCCAGCTGTGATTTATGTCATAGAGTGTTCTGTCTATGTTTTCCTCTGAGAGTTTTATAGTGTCTGGCCTTACATTTAGGTCTTTAATCCATTTTAGTTTATTTTTGTGTATGGTGTTAGGGAGTGTTCTAATTTCATTCTTTTACATGTAGCTGTCCAGTTTTCCAAGCACCACTTATTGAAGAGGCTGTCTTTTCTCCATTGTATATTCTTGCCTCCTTTATCAAACATAAGGTGACCATATGTGCGTGGGTTTATCTCTGGGCTTTCTCTCCTGTTCCATTGATCTATATTTCTGTTTTTGTGCCAGTACCATACTGTCTTGATTACTGTAGCTTTCTAGTATAGTCTGAAGTCAGGGAGCCTGATTCCTCCAGCTCCATTTTTCTTTCTCAAGATTGCTTTTGCTATTCGGGGTCTTTTGTGTTTCCATACAAATTGTGAAATTTTTTGTTCTAGTTCTGTGAAAAATGCCATTGGTAGTTTGATAGGGATTGCATTGAATCTGTAGATTGCTTTGCATAGTATAGTCATTTTCACAATGTTGATTCTTCCAATCCAAGAATATAGTATATCTCCCCATCTGTTTGTATCACCTTTAATTTTTTTCATCAGCGTCTTATAATTTTCTGCATACAGGTCTTTTGTCTCCTTAGGTAGGTTTATTCCTAGGTATTTTATTCTTTTTGTTGCAATGGTAAATGGGAGTGTTTCCTTAATTTCTCTTTCAGATTTTTCATCATTAGTGTATAGGAATGCAAGAGATTTTGGTGCATTAATTTTGTATCCTGCTAGTTTACCAAATTCATTAATTAGCTCTAGTAGTTTTCTGGTAGCATCTTTAGCATTCTCTATGCATAGTATCATGCCATCTGCAAACAGCAACAGTTTTTGTTCTTCTTTTCCAATTTGGATTCCTTTTATATCTTTTTCTTCTCTGATTGTTGTGGCTAAAACTTCCAAAACTATGTTGAATAATAGTGGTGAGATTGGGCAAACTTGTCTTGTTCCTGATCTTAGAGGAAATGGTTTCAATATCTCACCATTGAGAACGATGTTCACTGTGGGTTTGTCATATATTACCCTTATTAGGTTGAGGTAGGTTCCCTCTATGTCTACTTTCTGGAGAGTTTTTATCATAAATGAATATATGAATTTTGTCAAAAGTTTTTTCTGCATCTATTGAGATTATCATATGGTTTTTCTCCTTCAATTTGTTAATATGGTGTATCACATTGATTAATTTGCATATATTGAAGAATCCTTGCATTCCTGGGGTAAACCAGATTTGATCATGGTGTATGATCCTTTTAACGTGCTGTTGGATTCTGTTTGCTACTATCTTGTTGAGGATTTTTGAATCCATGTTCATCAGTGATACTGGCCTGTAGTTTTTTTTTTTTTCTGAAATCTTTCTCTGGTTTTGGTATTAGGGTGATGGCGGCCTTGTAGAATGAGTTTGGGAGTGTTCCTCCCTCTGCTATATTTTGGAAGAGTTTGAGAATAATAAGTGTTAGCTCATCTCTAAATGTTTGATAGAATTCTCCTGCCAGTCCATTTGGTCCTGGGCTTTTGTTTGTTTGAAGATTTTTAATCACAGTCTCAATTTCAGTGCTTGTGATTGGTCTGTTTATATTTTCTATTTCTTCCTGGTTCAGTCTTGGAAGGTTGTGCTTTTCTAAGAATTTGTCCATTTCTTCATGGTTGTCCATTTTACTGGCATATAGTTGTGTGTAGTTATCTCTCATGATCCTTTGTATTTCTGCAGTGTCAGTTGTTACTTCTCCTGTTTCATTTCTAATTCTGTTGATTTGAGTCTTCTCCCTTTTTTTCTTGATGAGTCTGGCTAATGGTTTATCAATTTTGATTATCTTCTCAAAGAAACAGCTTTTAGTTTTATTGATCTTTGCTATTGTTTCCTTAATTTCTTTTTCATTTATTTCTGATCTGATCTTTATGATTTCTTTCCTTCTGTTAACTTTAGGGTTTTTTTTGTTCTTCTTTCTGTAATTGCTTTAGGTGTAAGGTTAGGTTGTTTATTTGAGATGTTTCTTGTTTCTTGAGGTAGGATTGTATTGCTATAAACTTCCCTCTTAGAACTGCTTTTGCTGCATCCCATTGGTTTTGGGTCATCGTGTTTTCATTATCATTTGTTTCTAGGTATTTTTTGATTTCCTCTTTGATTTCTTCAGTGTTTTCTTGGTTCTTTAGTAATGTATTTTTTAGCCTCCATATGTTTGTGTTTTTTACAGTTTTTTCCGGTAATTGATATCTAGTCTCATAGCGTTGTGGTCTGATAAGATACTTGATATGATTTGAATTTTCTTAAATTTACCAAGGCTTGATTTGTGACCCAAGATATGATCTATCCGGGAGAATTCCCCATGAGCACTTGAGAAGAAAGTGTATTTTGTTGTTTTTGGATGGAATGTCCTATAAATATCAATTAAGCCCATCTTGTCTAATGTGTCATTTAAAGCTTGTTTTTCCTTATTTATTTTCATTTTGGATGACCTGTCCATTGGTGAAAGTGAGGTGTTAAAATCCCCTACTATTATTGTGTTACTGTCAATTTCCCCTTTTATGGCTGTTAGCATTTGCCTTATGTATTGAGTTGCTCCTATGTTGGATGCATATATATTTACAATTGTAATATCTTCTTCTTGGATTAATTCTTTGATCATTAGGTATTGTCCTTCTTTGTCTCTTGTAATAGTCTTTATTTTAAAGTCTATTTCTCTGATGTGAGTATTGCTACTCCAGCTTTCTTTTGATTTCCATTTGTGTGGAATATCTTCTTACATTCCTTTACCTTCAGTCTGTATGTGTCCCTGGGTCTGAACTGGGTCTCTTGTAGACAACATGTATATGGGTCTTGTTTTTGTATCCATTCAGCCAGTCTGTGTCTTTTGATTGGCGCATTTACATTTAAGGTAATTATCAATATGTATGCTCCTATTACCATTTTATTAATTGTTTTGGGTTTGTTTTTGTAGGTCTTTTCCTTCCCTTGTGTTTCCTGCCTAGAGAAGTCCTTTAGCATTTGTTGTAAAGCTGATTTGGTGATGAATTCTCTTAACTTTTGCTGGTCTGTAAAGATTTTAATTTCTCCATCGAATCTGAATGAGATCCATGCTGAATAGAGTAATCTTGGCTGTAGCTTTTTCTCTTTCATCACTTTAAATATGTCCTGCCACTCCCTTCTGGCTTGCAGAGTTTCTGCTGGAAGATCAGCTGTTAACCTTATGGGGATTTCTTTGTATGTTATTTGTTGCTTTTCCCTTGCTGCTTTTAATATTTTTTCTTTGTATTTAATTTTTGATAGTTTGATTAATATGTATCTTGGCATGTTTCTCCTTAGATTTATCCAGTATGGGACTCTCTCCACTTCCTGGATTTGATTGACTATTTCCTTTCCTATATTAAGGAAGTTTTCAACTATAATCTCTTCAAATATTTTCTCAGTCCCTTTCTTTTTCTCTTTTCTGAGACCTCTATAATTCAAATATTGGTGCGTTTAATGTTGTCCCAGAAGTCTCTGAGACGCTTCTCAATTCTTTTCATTCTTTTTCCTTTATTCTGCTCTGCAGTAGTTATTTCCACTATTTTATCTTCCAGGTCACTTATCCGTTCTTCTGCCTCAGTTATTCTGCTATTGATTCCTTCTAGAGAATTTTAAATTTCATTTATTGTATTGTTCATCATTGTTTGCTATTTAGTTCTTCTAGGTCCTCATTAAATGTTTCTTGTATTTTCTCCATTCTATTTCCAAGATTTTGGATCATCTTTACTATCATTACTCTGAATTCTTTTTCAGGTAGACTACCTATTTCCTCTTCATTTGCTTGGTCTAGTGAGTTTTTACGTTGCTCCTTCATCTGCTGCATATTTCTCTGTCTTCTCATTTTGTTAAATTACTGTGTTTGGAGTCTCCTTTTCACAGGCTGCATGTTCGTATTTCCCATTGTTTTTGGTGTCTGCCCCCAATGGGTAAGGTTGGTTCAGTGGGTTTTGTAGGCTTCCTGGTAGAGGGGACTGGTACCTGTGTTCTGGTGGATGAGGCTGGATCTTGTCTTTCTGGTGGAAGGACCACGTCTGGTGATGTTTTTGGGGTGTCTGTGACCTTATTATGATTTTAGGCAGCCTCTCTGCTAATGAGTGGGTTTGTGTTCCTGTCTTGCTAGTTGTTTGGGATGAGGTGTCCAGGACTGGAACTTGCTGGACCTTGAGTGGAGCTGGGTCTTAGCATTAAGACCGAGATCTCTGGGAGAGCTCTCGCTGACTGATATTACATGGGGCTGAGAGGTCTCTGGTGGTCCAATGTCCTGAACTTGGCTCTCCCACTTTGGAGGTCAGGCCTGACACCAGCCCAAAGCACCAAGACACTGTCAGTCCCATGGCTCTGAAGAAAAGAGAGAAAAAAGAAAAGAAAAAATTAATTAATGAATGAATTAATTAAAATAAGTCATTATTAAAATATAAAAGTAAAAAATAAATAAGAGAGCAACCAAACCAATAAACAAATCCACTAATGATAACAAGTGCTAAAAACTGAACTAAGATAAACATAAAAATCAGAAACAAATCAGTCACAGACAGCAAACCCCAAGTCTACCGTTGCTCCCAAAGTCCACTGCCTCAATTTTCGGACGCTTCATTGTCTATTCAGGTATTCCACAGATGCAGGTTACGTCAAGTTGATTGTGGGGATTTAATCCGCTGCTCCTGCAGCCGCACAGAGATATTTCCCTTTCTCTTCTTAGTTCACACAGCTCCTGGGTTCAGCTTTGGTTTTTGTCCCACCTCTGCGTGTAGGTCGCCCTCAGGCATCTGTTCCTGCTTAGACAGGAGGGGGTTAAAGGAGCAGCTGATTAGGGTGCTTTGGCTCACTCAGGCCAGGGGGAGGGAGGGGTACCGTTGTCATAATTGGAATGTGGGGCAAGCCTGCAGTGGCAGAGGCTGCTGTGACACTGCAACAACCTTAGGAGTGCCGTGTGTTCTCCTAGGAAGTTGTCCCTGGATCACAGGACCCTGGCAGTGGTGGGATGAACAGGCTCCCGGGGTGGGTGGGGTGTGTGGATAGTGATCTGTGCTTGCACACAGGATTCTTGGTGGCAGCAGCAGCGTTAGCATTTCATGCCCATCTCTGGGTCTGAGCTGATAGCCGCAGCTTGTGTCCATCTCTGGAGCTTGCTTAGGCAGTGTTCTGCCTTCTGTGGGCACATGGGGAAGGAATCCCCTCTCCTTGTGCACCCCGAAACAATGGTCCCTTGCCTCTTCTGCAGGTCCAGACTTTTTCCTGGACTCCTTCCCGGCTAGCTGTGGTGCACTAGCCCCCTCAGGCTGCCTTCACGCTGCCAACCCCAGTCCTCTCCCTGGTATCTGACCTCTGAAGCCCGAGCCTCAACTCTGAGGCCCCACCCACCCTGGCAGGTGAGCAGACAATCCTCTCAGGCTGGTGAGTGCTGGTCAGCACCGATCCTCTGTGCGGGAATCTCTCCACTTTGCCCTCTGCACCCCTGTTGCTGCGCTCTCCTCTGTGGCTCTGAAGATCCCCCCCACCCACCCACCACCTGTCTCCGCCAGTGAAGGGGCTTCCTAGTGTGTGAAAACTTTTCCTCCTTCACAGCTCCCTCCAAGAGGTGCAGGTCTTGTCCCTGTTCTTTTGTCTCTGTTTTTTCTTTTTTCTTTTGCCCTACCCAGGAACGTGGGGATTTTCTTGCCTTTTGGGCAGTCTGACGTCTTCTGCCAGCATTCAGTAGGTGTTCTGTAGGAGGTGTTCCACATGTAGATGTATTTTTGATGTATTTTTGGGGAGGAAGGTGATCTCCACGTCTCACTCCTCTGCCATCTTGAAGCTTCCCTCCCCCCACCTTCATTTTTTTTAACAGCCTCTTTTTATCTTTTTTTTTTTTTTTTACAGGCTTCTTTTGAGAGCACGCCCACAAAAAATCACTGTGCAAGACTCACCTTCTGAGAGTTCTGGGAGACCCAAATAAAACACTTGCCATGGTGTAAGTAGGGTGATGGAGTGGTCTGCTGGGCAGTTCATGGCTGGTCAGTGATATCACAACATCCAAGCCTCTGTGTAGCTGTGGTTTCACCATCATCTTAATGGTTATATGTGATAGATTACAAAAATGACCACCACTTTCCCCCCTCACTTCAAGCAGTGGAATCTGTTTGCCTAATCCTTGAATCTGTTTGGCCATGTGGTTTGTTTTGGCTAACAGGATATTAGCAAACATGATGCAAAGACTAGAAAAGTATATGCACATTGGGCTTGCTAGTTTGCTGTTCTTGGATCCCTGGGCTACTATGTGAGTGAACCCAGGCTAACCTGCTTGGTGATGAAATGCATATGTCTCAGTTACCCACATTTTCCCAGAAGCAAAGCTGCCTAGCTAACCAGAATTGTACCTTAGATACATGAGTGAGCCCAGCTGAGATCAGCAGTAGAACCACACAACCCAAATTGCTGACCCACAGAATCATAAACTAAATAAATATTTATTATTTTAAACCACTAAATTTTGTTTATTTTATAGCAAATACTAACTGATACAGTGTCATAAACTATGATGGCTCATATTTATTTATACATTTTTGCTGTTTTAGGCTCAAATCGCAGCCCTACAAATGCATATGGCATGATATATGCATATAAAAATATAAAGACACAAATATATATATATGTTGCAAAAATATCTTTTTAAATTAACAACTTTCTTGAAATTTAGACAGGTAAATGTTGTAGTTATCAGTAATTTACATTTTAGGTAGGCAATTTATACAATACAATGAAGGAAAAGATTCTTAACATTTATTGAGTGCCTTCCATGTGTTGGGAGCTTTCATATTTGCTATCTCATTAATCCTCACAATTACATGGTTAATGCGCTGTATCTATTTTTACAAGAGAAAAAAACCCCTAATGCTCAGAGAGGGAATGTAACTTGCCCATGGTGAGTTGGTTAGCAGATGGATTTGAAGATTAGTTTTCCTGACTTCAAAGATGCTATAATCAGGGAATTCCCTGAGGGTCCAGTGGTTAGGACTTCACACTTTCTCTGCCGAGGGCCCAGGTTTGATCCCTGGCCAGGGAGCTAAGATCCCGCAAGCCATGCGGTGCAGCCAAAAAAAAAAAAGGGGGGGGGGGAATAAAGAGTTTAAAAAAAAAAAAAAGATGCTATAATCAGGTACCTCCTGCAAGCCTGGGAATTTTCTTTAAGCGGTTATTTGGAAATTGGAAATGCAGGGCTTCTCATTGTAATATGTATCTTTCATAACAGTGTAAGTATAACTGGATGAATCTGTGGACCCTAATTACCACCCTTTCAATGTTGGCCTCCATGGCTTATATATAGCTCAGATTTGCAAGAAATTTTCAAGCAATTGTTATTTCCATGTTTCAGTTTAGAACAGAATTTCCCAATTTTCAGAGTAGGGGATACACCTCTAAACTTTAAAATAAACCCTTCCAGTCATCTCTCATCTAAAACATCTCCTCAGGCATAATATATATTTTATATTCAATACAAATGTTTATTATGCACTTTTATGTGTCCATCTTTGCCCTAGGCTCTGGAGAGGCAAGAAAGAGTAAAACATAATCCATTCTCTCAAGAAGCTCAAATTCTAGTGAAGGCAAAAAATACACACATAATTACAAAACAATCTAGTAAATGAAATGTAAGAGTGCTACATTGCACACTTAAGTGAGTCTGGGGGCTGGAGAGGTGGAGTGGTCAGGGTGAGTTTCTTAAAGGAAATGATATCTAAGTCTCAGAGGAGTCCACATGGCTAGGGGTGGGGGTGGGTAGGCACATTATTAGTTAAGGAGATAGTAACTGCTGGAATGAATAAACCCCCAAATTTCAGTAGCCTAATACACTAAAGGTTAGTTTCTTATTCACGTTTTGGTCTAATGCAGATGTTCCTGTTGGGGGTGGATGTGGACGTGGATGGGGCTCAGTCCCTAAAGTCATTCAGGGATCGAGGTTGACAGAGGCTCTGACATTTTCAACACACAACCTCTGATGTCTCATTGGCATCCAGAAGAGAGAAAAGACAGGGTGTAGAAGGCACTTCTGCATCTTATCCACTTCAATATACTTCACTTCTATAAATACTAAATTGGTCTATATTCATGGAGTAGTCACATGGCCCAGCCAAAAGGACCAGTACTTTGTTTTGTTAACTGCTGTGTTCCCTGCACTGGGAGCAATCCCTAACACATATTAATGGCACAACAATACTTCTTGGATTTTTTTGTGATTGAATGAATCTTTATAGCAACCAGCACACAGTGCCATTTCATGTATATTTGTAGAAATAAAATGCAGTTTCCCATCCTCCTGTTTTCCCTACGTTAAACATAGTCAAAATGTAGTGAAAAACCTAAGGCATCAGAATATGTGGACTTCTTAGTAATGAACCTAAGTGCTGTGACAAGTTGGCAAAATTCTAGGAAATATTTGTTTGTTGGGCATGAAAGAGGTACCATATCTCTCTAGTCAGACTCTCTCTTAGCTGGAGATTTTTTTCCTTCTGCCCTCCTTCTCTCCCTTTCTTCCATTTCCACAGGCATGAGCATATTCCACAGTGCTGCTGTCCCATATGCTTGGGGGAATACAGAGATTTATTAGACATACTTTTGTTTTGCAAAAGAAGCCCAGACACATCACCAAGAACAAGAATACAAGGAAAACAGTGACAAGCACCACATTAGAGCCGTTTATAGAACTGCTCCCTTCCCTGTTCTCTGAGGCCAGGGAAGGGCTGGTTCTAGAATACCTCCCATCATCTAGATGGTTCTAGGATATCAGCTTTACCTTTTCCCTATCTGGAGACTCTGGTACACCTAACATTCTGTTGCCATTTCTCACTTGCTAGTTCTAGTGAGAGGAAAGTGGAGAAAAGATGACTGGGTGAAAACCTTCTACTGTCAAAGCCATAATTTTCATGTTAAACATCTGATGTCTCCCAAGAGAATGTTCTTGTCATACATATGTGCCTGAAAGTGATTCTCCCCATGAAGAATCTTCTGGTTGTCAGGCCCAAGGATTAGAATTTCACATGTCAGAAGGACAGTTTTTACCCTCTTTAAGAAGTAAGTTAACTAAAATACATATAAATAGCTATTCCCACAGATGCAGCTGAGTTTGGAGGACACCCTAACCAGCAGAAGTTAGTGATTTTTTATGCAATCAGGAGAATTAGCTTTAAAAAGCACTGCTTCCCAGTGAGACATTCATCAGCCAGTACATCAAGTCAAGCTCCAAGTTCTCAAGCTCCTTATATTAAATGGATCATGGGGTTCTTCAGTAGCTTGAGGAATATGATGAATTTGTAACCCTAGGGATTCATACTCTGTTACAAATGTTACATGGCCCACTGATAGTTCCCAAGGGCAGCAGGGTTAATGCCAAGTTAATGTCATTAGAGGAAGAATCAAAGATTCTCACCACATTTCTTCTTCATGAAGAAAATTTCAGTAATGAGGAATAAGGACATAAAATACTGTGTCTTGTTGAGATATCAGCTAAATGGTTGTTTATGTTTTCAATTTCAAAGAAAAGTCAAGAAGAATATGGAACATTCTCAGTTCTGGTCATATCACCAACATCTACATTGTGTGCATTTTACCAGATTTTCTAATTTCCAACTGACGACCTCACCAACTCTAGCCCTTTCTTACTCTTCCAACTGGTTGTTTGACTTCTATTTTTATGATTTTGTCTTATAAACTACATGAGCCAAGTTATTGGTGTCAATCATGAAAAGTCATCTAAATGGAATTTATTTTCTTTAATATTTACAAGGAAGAAAACTAGTAGCCTGTGTAGATAGAAATGTATCTAGTTCCCTGAAAACTGATACCTAATAACCTAAAATGGTCAGTCTGGAGATCATGGGCAAACTGCAATCGCTCTGTCAAGAAAGCCAACCTGCCTTCTGCAGACCTATTAGGCAAAAGTAATAAGATCTGTTAATGTCTTTAATCTTTGGCTTTACGTTACTCTTAGATCATTCTTCCTTGAACTTGTTTTTAGGTCATAATCAAATCCAGGATTCCGCTGAGGTGGCCCTGAAAGGTCCTTCATGAATAGTCTATAAAGTATATATTTCATTAGTATTAGAAAGTAAAGCTATATTTTAGGAACAAGTATAAGTAATGGCAAACATCCAGAATCATTCATTTATTAAAATAACACTTCCTTTCAAAGTTATGTGATGATTCAGAGGCCTGAATCTGAATTACCATTCTGCCACTTATTAGCTCTCTGACATTGGACATCTCTCTTAACCATTTTGTGCTTCATTCAGCTGCTGATGTTTAAAGTGAAGGTAATAATGTTTTATCATCTGACTTCAAAGGTTTTTTTTTTTACAATAAAAAGATTTTGAAAATGCCACTTGAGCTATAAAAGTTATAAACTATTATTAAAATAATCCAACAAGTAGGCCTCACATACTATTGTCTATGGGTAAGTCCTTTCTGCTTTGCATTTTAAAAAATACCTAAAGCCAAATAAAATGAACCAGAAGGTCTTTTTGTTCCTATTATTTTTAGCTCGGGAGGTGTATTGAGATGGAGGAAAACTACCTTAGAGCTTATTAGATTAGTCAACAACTGCATACTGTGTTAAATGGGTTTGGACTAAACTTGAATTAATACTACTACTAGACGTAGGGGTTTTTTAGATTCCACATGTAAGTATTTGCCTTTCTTTATCTGACTTCTTTCACTTAGAATAATGCTCTCTAGATTTATCCATGTTGTTGTAGATGGCAGAACTTCCTTTGGTTTTTTATGGCTGAATAATATTCCATTGTTTATATAGATCACATTTTTAAAATCTATTCATCCATGGAAGGACATTTATGTTGTCTCCATATCTTGGCTATTATGAAAAATGCTGTAATGAACATGGGTATGCAGATATCTCTTCGAGATACTGATTTCAATTTCTTTGGATATATACCCAGAAGTAGGATTGCTGGATCATAAGGTAGTTCAATTTTTATATTTTTGAGGAACCTCTATACAGTTTTCCATAATGGTGATGTAGGCCAAAGGCACAGATTTCTAGTTATAAGAATAAGCAATGAGGATCTAATGTACAACAGGATAACTATAGTTAATAATATGGTGTTGTATAACAAAGTTGTTGAGAACAGATCTTGAACAATCTTAGCACAAGAAGAAAAAGACTTAAGTATGTGAGGTGATAGATGTGTTAATTATTTTGATCTTGGTAAACATTCTACAATGTATATGTATATCACAAGTTGTGCACTTTAAATATATACAATTATATTTGTCAATCATTCCTCAATAGAGTTATTTTGAAAATAATACTAGACAGAATAAGTGATTTGAAGAAAATATCCTGCCTCTTTATTAAAAGCTTGGACAGACTTTTCATAGACTCATAGTGTCAGGGAATACAGATCCTTGGCTCTACTATCTTTAAAGTTATGAGGGCAAATCACTGTCGTTCACTAAGTTGAAGGATCTTAAAGTTAATTTCTAGATCCCTACATGAGACCAATACAACTGATTTTCTAAAAAATAAGAAGAGTAGACTTTGGTATATAACATTCTAAATGATGAATTTCACTAACTTTTAGTCACTGAGGTGACTAGTTTTGGGGTATCAGATATCTGACTTCAGTCAGAATATGAATTTGGTTGATCATAGATTAGGCTCTTGATAAAATAGAATAAACAGAAGATACAAGCCCTTTAAAAGAAAATGTTTAATCCCAAATACCAATTCTACAACTGCACATTTCCTCTGCTGCAAAGGTGAGAGGGAGGGACTATAGAAACAAATGCTAACATGGGAAGAATCTTTGATGTATTTTAAGTTTGGGTTAGTGCTGAGTCATATTTTGACACTTTGAGGAGAATGTGATAGTGAACACTTCCTATGGCTTCTCTCATTTTGGAGCCAAGAACTTCATCAGCAACTTCTAATGTATGAATGACAATTGATGATTAGTTTTCTATGTGGCAGACATATCTTGATTGATCCCGGAAGAAAATATCCTCTTAACATTTTGGGAATTTGTTGATGCATTGTATTTCATTTTAACCCATGTCAAATCATTAAAAAAATAGATATTTTCATGGCAGCTCCTTTCTTTTAAATGCAACAAAAACTTTTATTAGAATATTGAAATTATTTCATTTAATCCTTGTAAAAACTCTGTGAGGTTGCACATTTATTAGCTCCCAACTCTCATTGAAAGGTGTGAAAACTGAGGCACAGAAATTACAAGAGAACAGTCAAACCATTTATTGTTATATATTTGTAAGAGGAAGTTAGCAAGTACCCAAGTACATGCAAGTAGTGAGCTGGCCCTGTCTGGTTACATGGACAAGTGTAAACTTCAAAAATATATATGCAAATAACAATAGAATTCAAAAATCCATGAAGCAAAAATTTTAAAGATTAAAAGGAGAAGTATACAATTTAACAATAATAGTTGGAGACTTGAATATTCCACTCTCAATAATTGATAGAGTGCAGAAAAACAGCAAGGAGTCATAAGACTTGAACAAAATTGTCAACCAACTTGTACTAATCAATATTTATAGAATACTTCAAATGATAGCAGAATATACAGTCTTTTCAGAAGCACATGCAACATTATTCAGAATAGATCATATGCCAGGTCATAAAACAAATTTCAATAGATTTTAAAGGATTAGAATCATATAAATTATGTAAATTAGAAATTAACAGTAGGATGAAATTTGGGAAATCCTCAAATATTTGGATATTAAAAAAACACACTTTTAAATAACCCATTGGTTGACGAAAAATTCACGAGTAGTTATGAAATATTTAAACTGAATGTAAACATTTATGGCCATGAGTGGCCGTAAAATGGTACAACTACTTTGGAAAACAGTTTGGTCATTTCTTAAAAAGTTAAATGTAATCTTACCATATGACTGAGCAGTTCATTCTAGGTGTTTAGAAGAGAAATAAAAGCATATGCCCATAAAAAGACTTATACATGAATTTTTATACAGCCACTATTCATAATAGCTCCAAGCTGGAAACAAATCAAATGTACATAATAGATGAACCTCAAAAACATTTTGCTAAGTGAGAAAAGCCAGATGTAACATATTACATATTATATGATTCCATTTATATAAAATGTCTAGAAAAGGCAAATCTACAGAGACAGAAACCAGATCAGTGTTTGCCTAGGTCTGAGTTGGAAGGGAGATTGACTCCAAATGAACACAAGGGAACTTTTGGGAGGTGATAGAAATGTTCTCAAACTAGTTTTGTGTAACAGTGCACAACTTTATAAATTCACTAAAAATCATTGTAGTGTGCAGTATGATGGGTGAATTTTATGCTATGTAAATTATACCTCAATGAAGCTGTGAAAAATCATAAGCAGCAAGGAGTAATTGTTGGACAAGTAGAGATGAAAGAAGATTGACAATGTGTTTACAATTGATGAAGCTAGTTGACTCATAATGGGGGCTCATTATACTATTTCTCCTACTTTTATATATGCTTGTATATTTTTATAATAAAAAGTATGTTGAATGTTAATATTAAATTAAAATTAACAAAACAAACACCTGGTTTCCCACTCCTCTGGTATCTAAAGTATATCTATCTCTTTTCAACAGTATCAATCCGGGACTTCCCTCGTGGTCCAGTGGTAAAGAATCCACCTTCCAATGCAGGGGACACAGGTTTGATCCCTGGTCAGGGAACTAAGATCCCACATGCCACAGAGCAACTAAGCCCATGTGCCACAACTACTGAGCTAGCGCACCTCAAGGAGAGAGACCGTGTGCTGCAACTACAGAGCCCACGCACCCTGGAGCCCATGCGCCACAACTAGAGAGAGAAAATCCGCATGCCACAACTAGAGAGAAGCTCATGCGCCACAATGAAGAGCCTGCACCACAATGAAAGATCCCGTATGCTGCAACTAAGACCCAACGTAGCCAAAAAAAAAAAAGAAAACAAATATATAAATATTAAGAACAGTATCAATCTTCAAGTGTCTCATCAGATAATTAAACCACAAATTAACTTAAGCCAATTCAATTTAACAAATTTTGATTGCACATCAGTTATATGCAGGATTTCTTGTTGATGCTTACGGCATTACTTTTTTTTCTCCCCGCCAGTTCCTGATTGATTGAAGCAGATAGTCATGTCATTGTTTTTAAATTTGGTGTTTTCTGTTCCTTTTCACTGAATTTTTATTATTGTCAATAGTAAGAACTTAGAAACATTCTGTTCTATATCTCTCCCTAGATCGTCTTCCTTTCCCATATTTTATCTATAGATAATAGAGGTTTCTTATAGATAATGGAGTTTTTACCCTCACAATTCAAAACATGTAATTGTTGAAATAAAATACTTTGCAATGTGGTAAGATAATTAGGCTTTGGAAAAAGTTGTTAGCCCCCTCAGATGACGTCCAGCAGAGACAGTAATTCAATGTCATGCTCCAAGTGACAACAAGGTCTCACTTTATAAAGCTGATTTACTTCATATAGAGATGAGATGGGTGAATTCCTCCCATCAAAGGGTAATGTACTCAATTGAAGTAGCCAGTCCATAATTCTAGCTTTACCTATTTGAAAAATCTCAGAAGGAAGAGAAGGAATGAAGAACGGTTTTAGAATGTTTTTCATTCCCTGCTTCCCCTTAAAACAGAATCACCTATAATGGGACATTTGAGATATTGCATTCACAGACCTTATTAAGATATTTATTTTGGGGCAATTGTTAGAGCCAAAGGAAGATTGATGTCCCTAGGTATGATCAGGCCCTGAACTGTCTTAACTTCTAGAAGTTGGGTACAATGTCAGGAAAGTCAACACAAATTAAACAGACTAACTCTCCATAGAGGTAACTTTGTTACCTCCTAGCAAACATAAGAGATAAGATTATGGAAGTTTTCAAAAGCTCATCAAAGACATGGGAGAATGTCTAAAACATTTATCAAAAAATCTCAGGTTTTCTGAAATCTCCGCACCTGTTATTGGGCCTGTAAAAAGCAGGAGCTCAGTAAAAAAGAACTGAACTGAATGTTATTTATCAGCATTGACAATGACTAATGTAAGATAAATTGTAGAACTATTAATGATGTTATGCCTCAAGTGGTAACAATATATATGTATTGTGGTATATATACTCAAGGACAAAGAAAATTAAAGATATATGTATACTCCATAACATTATATATATACTCATATAAAGTATACATGCACACATATATATACTCTTTTAATTTTAATTTTTTTAACGTGTATATATTGTGACTAAGAAAAAAAGACACGATCTCTGAGAGATACAAGAATTTCTGTCACTAGAAAAGGTGACTACAAAATAAAATAGGAAAAAATGTCCAGATTACACCACAATCTAAATGAAATGTTTTTACTGTTTCAGCCATCTGATTATTTACTCTGTCTGGAAACACCTTCCAACTTGAAAGGCATCAGGCAACAAATACAAGTATCTTGGTCCTTGAAAAAATAGCTTTCAGTGGAAACTGGAATTTTGTTTTGTAAATCAGTGTTTAGTCTTAATGTAGCTAGTATTAATTGTGTGACCTTCAGAAAATCAATTTACTTTTCTGGGTTTCAGTTTCTTCACTTATACAATGTAACGAGATTAGGTCAGCATTTCCCCAACTGTCTCCCTCAGGATGAAAGTCCTAGAAAAGTGCTCAATCTGCTAGAACAACTGGACATCCTCATTTACTGACTTGCCATTGATTGTTCATTGAGTCCATGAGCGTTGGTTAAAATGTATTCTATTTTTTAAAAACATATTTTCACTTTAATTTTCCTTCTGACTTCAGAGTATGAAGTACTACTCCCTCTGACCTGAGGAAGGGGAATGGTATTCCCCAGTATTGCCTCTTTTTCCAATTTCCTGAAGGTGAAAGCCTTCTTTAGAAATGTCAGATGAGTATCAGTGAAGACAGATCCCCAGACTGTCAAAAAACGTTGCTGTCCATTCTGTGCAGGACTTTCTAAAGGACTTGTGGCGTCACACATCCTTATGCATCCAGGTCTCTCAATCTAGCTGCAGGACATGGCCATTTGCAATGACTTCACTGAGTCCATATTCCCTATAGACACTTTCAACCTTCTTATTATTTTTTTTTATTTTATTGAAGTATAGTTGATTTACCATGTTGTGTTTAATTTCTGCTGTACAGCAAAGTGACTCAGTTACACATATATATACTCTTTTTCATATTCTTCTCCATTATGGTTTATCACAGGACATTGAATATAGTTCCCTGCGCTATACAGTAGGACCTTGTTGTTTACCATCCTATTTACATATATAATAGTTTGCATCTGCTAATCCCAAATTTGCAGTCCTTCCCTCGCCCACCCCCCACCCTTGGCAACCGCAAGTCTGTTCTCTATATCTGTAAGTCTGTTTTTGTTTCTAGATATGTTTATTTGTGTCATATTTTAGATTCCACATATATGTGATATCATATTGTATTTGTCTTTCTCTTTCTGACTTACTTCACTTAGTATGATAATCTCTAAGCCCATCCATGTTGCTGCAAACAGCTTTATCTTATTCTTTTTAATGGTTGAGTAGTATTCCATTGTATATATGTACCACATCTTCTCTATCCATTCATCTGTCGATGGACATTTAGATTGCTTCCATGTCTTGGCTATTGTGAATAGTGCTGCTATGAACACAGGGCTGTATAGCAGTTTTGAATTATAGTTTTTGAATTATACTTGAATTATAGTTTTGAATTTTTTGAATTATAGTTTTTGTGAATTATACTTTTGTCTGGGTATATGCCTAGTAGTGCGATTGCTGGATCATATGACAACTCTATTTTTAGTTTTTTGAGGAACCTCCATACTGTTTTCCATAGTGGCTGCACCAACTTACATTCCCATCAGCAGTGTAGGAGGGTTCCCTTTTCTCCACACCATCTCCAGTATTTGTTATTTGTAGACTTTTTAATGATGACTGGTGTGAGGTGATACCTCATTGTAGTTTTGATTTGCATTTCTCGAATAATTAGCAATGATGAGAAACTTTTCATGGGCCTATTGGCTATCTGTATGTCTTCTTTGGAAAAACGTCTATTCAACTTTCTTATTCTTGACCTCTTTACCTCTCTCATCCCTTGGCTTAGCACTTAGTCTGTGACTGTTTTGCTTTGATTATATGTTTGGTCAGGTTTCTTTGGCTCTGCATGGCCAGCACTTTCAACCACAATTTTGTCCATGTTAGGTCTCCAGTTCCTTCCACCACAGTTACGGGTAAGATGTGATCTTGTCTATCTTCATTCTCAATATCCCCATTGGCCAGGGCCTCCATTAAAGAAGGATTAGAAAAGATCTGAAAGCTGCCTTTTCACCATTCTCCCAATCTCCTGCACAATTGTTTATGATGGGAGGTTTGGGGACACACTGTGTATCTCTGCAAAATCTAAGTGCCTTAGATTTTTCTTTTTGCCCCCTACCATGTGGGGTCTCCTGAGAAGTTAGAGGGAGAAAAATGGTGAAACTCACATTTATCATGTGCCTCCTGCACCAGGAACTGTGCTAGTTGCTCACAATATCTACATCACTGCCATTTCACAAAGGGGATAACTAAAGTTCACAGAAATTTACTTAACTTTTCCATAGCTGGTAAAGGGCAGAATTATGATTTGATCCTTATGCCTTTTTCTTTCCTCTCCATATCAGTGCCTCACTTGAACATCTATTTATGGACATATAGCCCAATGTCTAGAGAATCAGATATAATGAAATTTGAGTTTCACATTATTTTTCCAATACCAGTTAATAAATGATAATGAATATTGAACATATTCCTCCTTTTATTCAAAAAACATTCATTGAATAAGTTCTATATCAGGCACTGTTCTAAGCATTTGGGATACATCGATGAAATAAAATGACAAAAATCCTTGCTTCTTGTACAGTTCACATTCTAGTGGGTCAGGGATAGAAAATAAGCAATAAGCACAATAATAAATAAGTAAATTGTACAGTATATTCAAAAGTGTAAATAAACAGGAGAAAAGAAATAGAACAAGGGAAGCACATTGTATGTGGTTTAGAGGGAGGTTTACAATTTGAAATGGAGTGGTGATTGAGAAGATGACATTTGAGCTAAGACTTGAAGGAGTCAGGAGAGCAACTGGGTGGTTGAAGACTTTCCAAAGGCTCTGATGTGACTGAAGCAGAGTTAGCAGTATTGGGAGTCAGGGAGAGGGGAGGGAAGGAGAGGAATACAGACACTTGCACACAAAGGATTTTGGAAGGGCTTTTCTTTTACCTCTTTTGAAATAGGGACCCATTGAGTGTGTTTGAGTAAAAAAGTGATTGATAAGTTTAAAAGAGTGCTGTGTTGAGAATAGACTGAGATAGGTTAAATGTCTAATTTATCATTGTGCATTTACCATATCTCATGTAGGTTAAGACTGGATCTTAACAAGATCAAAATCATGGCAAATGTTCATTTCATTAGACTAAGATGAGCAGCTGAGAAGAGGTGGCTGTAGTCAAGCCTAGAATGTTAACAGTAATGGAGTGTAGGAAACATGGGGGCAAGTAATAACCAGAAAAGTAAAGTGTGGTCTCTGATTTAAGAATCTCGATTTATAACCCCAGGCTTACTCCCAGGTTTGATCTCTTTGATGTTCATCTTTCTTTTCTCCGTTTTGTGAAAAGATTTCAGTTTTAGGAATTGAATTTTCCCTGAAAGATCCTATTTTCAGTTATACATAAAACTAAATTTCAATGTATGTGACAAAGAAACACAAGACTTTGGGCATAATTCTTTTTTTTTTTTTTTTTTTTTTTTTGTATTTTTTGAGCATATGCCAGTAGCTACGTGAGATTCTGTTAACACCTGTTAATTGATTCTTTTATATTCTCTGTTTTTCTTCCTTTTTTACCTACATAGTTCCCTTAAAGAATCCAAGACAAGGGACTTCCTTGGTGGCACAGGGGTTAAGAATCCGCCTGCCAATGCAGGGGACACGGGTTTGAGCTCTGATGTGGGAAGATCCCACATGCCACGGAGAAACTAAGCCCATGTGCCACAACTACTGAGCCTGCATGACACAACTACTGAAACCTGCATGCCTAGAGCCTGTGCTCCGCAACAAGAGAAGCCACCACAATGAGAAGCCTTTGCACCACAACAAAGAGTAGCCCCTGCTTGCCTCACCTACAGAAAAACCTGCACGCAGCAACGAAGACCCAATGCAGCCAAAAATTAATTAATTAAGTAATTAATTAAAAAAAGAATCCAAGACAAGATGAATAGAAGAGCTTTCCAAATAAATGTGAGAATCTTCTCTCTCATCCTCTTTTGTTTTTGTGATTTCTCTCTTCCCCAACTTAGAATTTAGAATGTGAAACAGATGTTCCTACTCTCAAATAGTCATTTGTATTTCTTTGATACTCTTTTCCCTCTCGTCTGAAACATGAATCATATTTATATGTATTAAATATAAGTTAAAAAACATTTACCAAGCACCATTTAAATTCAAAGCACCATTAACCCTCCAAGACTTCAGACCATACTACAAATCTATAGTAATCAAAACAGCATGGTACTGGCACAAAAACAGACATATGGATCAATGGCAAAGAATAGAGAGTCTAGAAATAAACCCACGCAACTATGGTCAATTATTCTTCGACAAAGGAGGCAAGAATATACAATGGGAGAAAGACAGTCTCTTCGGCAAGTGGTGTTGGGAAAGTTGGACAGCTGCATATAAATCAATGAAGTTGGAACACACCCTCACACTGTAGACAAAAATAAACTCAAAATGGCTTAAAGACTTAAATATAAGACATGACACCATAAAATTCCTAGACGAGAACATAGGCAAAACATTCTCTGACATAAATGGTACCAATGTTTCCTTAGGTCAGTCTCCAAAGGCAATAGAAATAAAATTTAAAAATAAACAAATGGGACCTAATCAAACTTACAGGCTTTTACACAGCAAAGGAAACCATAAGCAACATGAAAAGACAACCTACAGAATGAGAGAAAATATTTGCAAATGATGCAACCAACAAGGGCTTAATTTCCAAAATATACAAACAGCTCATACAACTCAACAACAAAAAACAAACAACCCCATCAAAAAATGGTCAGAAGGTCTAAATAGACATTTCTCCAAAGAAAACATACAGATGGAAAATAGGCACATGACAAGATGCTCAACATCACTAATTATTAGAGAAATACAAATCAAAACTACAATGAGGTACCACTTCACACCAGTTAGAATGGCCATCGTTAAAAAGTCTACAAGTAACAAATGCTGGAGAGGGTGTGGAGAAAGGGAACCCTCCTACACTGTTGATGGGAATGTAAATTGGTGCAGCCAGTATGGAAAACAGTGTGGAGGTTCCTTAGAAAACTAAAAATCAAATTATGATATGATCCAACAATTCACTCCTGGGCATATATCCAGACAAAACTATAATTCAAAAAGATACATGAACCCCTATGTTCATAGCAGCACTATTCACAATAGCCACGACATGGAAGCAACCTAACTGTCCATTGACAGACAGATGGATAAAGATGTGGTGCATATATACAATGGAATACTACTCAGCCATAAAAAAGAACGAAATAATGCCATTTGCAGCAACATGGAGGCAACTAGAGATTATCATACTAAGTGAAGTAAGTCAGAAAGAGAAAAAGACAAATACCATATGACATCACTTATATATGGAATCTAAAATATGACACAAATGAACATATCTATGTTGCAGAAACAGACTCACAGACATAGAGAACAGACTTGTGGTTGCCAAGGGGGAGAGAGTGTGGGAGAGAGATGGATTGGGAGTTTGGGGTTAATAGATGCAAACTATTACATATAGAATGGATGGACAACAAGGTCCTACTCTATAGCACAGGGAACTATATTCAATGTCCTGGGATAAACCATAATGGAAAGGAATATAAAAAAGAAGAAAAATTCAAAGTACCAGGCTGGAAATTGAAATATGAACATGAGCTCCAGGAGCTCAAAAGCTAGTGGCTTTCATTCCAGTGGGAACTCTGTTATGGGACCATTATTGAAAGCATCGTCTAATGTTTCTGCATGGCCATGCAGAATTAAATGATTGTGACTGAGGCCATGAACAACTCTCCTGCCTGCACTATTATTAAGGAATGGGTCACACGAGATGTTAGAAATTCTTGCTAGCCACATTATAGCCCAGTCAACTTACACTCTTGGTGACTTTCTCTGCTCATTCTGGTCTTGTAAAATCACTATTGGGATTCAGAGTTGCAGGAGTACCTTATATATTTGAAAGATTTGTAAATAAATCCAGTATGCACAGATCTAGATTTAAACAATAGTTCAATTACTGATTATTCATTTTACCAAAAGATTCATAACTAATTCCTTTAAGAGGCAAGCTCCTCTTATGTATTTAAAACTATGATAAAATCCATTAAATATTCACAGTTGACATATTACTCTTTAGGGGTACAAGTATTAT
This sequence comes from Eubalaena glacialis, assembly GCF_028564815.1. Classification (NCBI taxonomy): domain Eukaryota; kingdom Metazoa; phylum Chordata; class Mammalia; order Artiodactyla; family Balaenidae; genus Eubalaena; species Eubalaena glacialis. Next base: position 31,179,412 of record NC_083718.1, read on the forward strand.
ATATATAGAGAGAGGTATAGTTGTACCTTGGCAGAAGTAATAACTCCTATTAATTCTGTGAAGTGAAAAGATAACAGTATTGGAACTAGAGATTCCCTGAAGATAAAAATCTGTATCACAGAAACTGAAGGCAGTTACTTACACCAAAGGGAAAAAAGGAAGGAAAGAAGGAGGGAGGAATTCATTTGTCATTTCCTCAAGGACAGACCAAGTAGAAGAAAAAGGAGATGTACTTTTCCAGTTCCCTACTAACACAGGGAAAGCTTTTAGATGATATTTTATTTTTTAAATGCCTTTTCTATTTTCTGTTTGTGTTCATGTTGTGTATGTATATTTTAAAAACCCATACTTTTGGTAAATATCACTATGTAATGTATATTGTACTGCTATATTCTATCTATCACATTTACCAGATCTATCATCTATCTATCTATCTATCATCTACCTACCTATCTATCACCTATTTATATAGCCATCTATCCTTCTACTCGTCCAGCATAAAAATCTCTGCTCAAGATAACTACATTTTACAAGAAAATCTTTCCATTTCTAATTCTAGCCCACTCTGGAATCTAGAGTGATAAAAAATAGCTTCAAGAGGGAAAGATTATTGTGAGACTTTTCCTCTCTTCAATATATCACATTACAGGGCATTCAACAAATCAAATGACAAAGTTGTCATTGCTACCTTAGAAGCTATGGAGAATAACCACACACATGCACACACATACCCCTGTCTTCTTAGAGTTTATCAACTACTGAAGAGACAGAAACCCAACATGTGATCCAATCACTGAAAATCAGCTTCTGCTACCAGCAACAGAGCACCCAGGGCAGGCAGGGGAGCTTGTGCCTAGAAGATTCTGCATCCTTTACATGCAAGCTGAGGATCACACCCCAAAATCATTTATTCAGTAGAGTCAAGATGTGAACATTCCTCACTCTTTTTCATGTTTTTACTTCATTTTGAGGAAAACAGCCCTGCCTAGTTCTCTTTTGAAATAGCTGTGGGCAGGCCCAGTTTACAGGGGGCTTGTGCCCCTCACAGTCTGGCTCTTTAGCACACTTGGCTCCAGGCCACTGGTAACCAGTATAGCTCATGACCAAATGTCATTCCCATTGCCAGGTTGTGGGAGGCCATGAAATGCTCACAGTATGAAAATGGAATTCATCCAATGTGTGCCATACACTACCTTTTAAAATAAATTAAAGTACAGTTGATTTACAATGTTCTGTTAATTTCTGCTGTACAGCAAAGTGATTCAGTTAAACATATATATACTTTTTTTAAAATATTCTTTTCCATTATGGTTTATCACAGGATATTGAATATAGTTCCCTGTGCTGTACAGTAGGACCTTGTTTTTCATCCATCCTATGTATAATAGTTTGCATCTACTAACCCCAAACTCCCAATCCATCTCTCTCCCACCCTCCCTCCCCCTTGGCAACCACAAGTCTGTTCTCTATGTCTGTGAGTCTGTTTCTGCATCATAGATAGGTTCATTTGTGTCATATTTTAGATTTCACATATAAGTGATATGGTGTTTGTCTTACTCTTTCTGACTTACTTCACTTAGTACTATAATCTCTAGTTGCACCTATGTTGTTACAAATGGCATTATTTTGTTCTTTTTTATGGCTGAGTAGTATTCCATTGTATATGTGCTTCCTGTACTTGGATTTCTGTTTCTTTCTTTAGGTTTGGGAAGTTTTCAGCCATAATTTCTTCAGATACATTTTTGATCCCCTTTTCTCTTTCTTCCCCTTCTGGGATCGCTATTATGCATAGATTGGCATGTTTTATATTATCCCATAGGTCTCTTTTATTGCTTTTATTTTTTTTCATTTGACTTTTTGTTGCTGTTCTGATTGGGTGATTTCCCTTATTCTATCTTCCAGATCTCTTATGCATTGTTCTGCATTATTCATTCTGCAATTCATTGCCTTTAGCTCATCTTTCTCTCTGCAAGTGTGTTTTCTAATTTTTCTTGGCTCTTCTTTATAGTTTCTAGATCCTTTTTACAATAACTTTGCATTTCTGTTGATAGCCTTTCTTAATTCCTTCAGTATTTTTATTACCTCCTTTTTGAACTCGGGATCTAATAGACTGGAGAGGTCTGTTTCATTGTTTGTTCTTTAAGGGGAATTCTCTTGGTCTTTTAACTAGGAGTGGTTCCTCTGCTTCTTCATTTTATTTATATTTCTCTTTCTCTGTGAGTTTAGGAGAAACAATTATCGACTGTGGTCTTAGAGGGCTATTTATAGGTGGGACTGTCCCTGTGTAGCTTGTGTGGGTTTAATATTTTTGGTGCAAGGGTTGTTTTTAGTATGGATGCCTGCTGCCTCTTTCCTCAGCATGGACTGGCCATTATCCCCTTGGTAGGGGCTATGTAGGTGCAGCTGCTGGTTCTTGGCAGCAATGGCAGGTTTTGAGAGCCCCTGTAGCCCTCAAGTGCGGCTCACAACTGCTCCTGGAGCCCGGGAAGGAAGGGGCTGCCATACACTACCTTTTGATCAAAGGGAGCTGTAGGAGAGAAGCAGTAACAACAATTCAAACCAAGAAAACATATCCCATTTCCCAAGGGAGAAAGAGTCACAGCTTGAGAGGACTCTTTCTTTCAGGTCCCCACAGAAAGCATTGCCGGATGGCCCCCAAAGGTGGTGGGGAAAGTGAGCAAACACACAGGGCCTACTCCTGGAGACTGCCTCAGGCAAGCATCTCGTTCATGTGTCTGGTTACTGTACTCTGAAGCTGGGGTCTTATCTTGGTGATTTAGTGCCTGAAGGAGTTTTGGCAGCCATTACATACACTTGGCTCAGGAATGAAGTGTATGCTTGGCAGAGCATGACTCGTTATTTTCTGATAATGTTTACATCCTGATCAGTGTCGTCAGATTAAAAATACTGTCCATTGTGCGGTGATGTCTGTGTGTGACTACAGCTCAGCATAGGAGTGCAGGCACTGTTCTGAGCTTTCACAAAGTGCCTGCTGGGCTACAGCCTCATGCGGCTACAGGCACACTGACTTGCACTGTAGTTCTCCTCTTCTTCTTCTGTGATGCATTTTTACCCTAAACACAGATTCAGTGATTAAAATGATCAAATGATAAGAAGCACCAGTTTTTTCATCACTCAAATCTGGATTCAAATCCTAGCTCCACTAGTTAGCAAATGGGTGAAACTGAGCAAGTCATCTAGGCTCTGAGGCTCAATTTACTCATCAGTGAAATGGGGATACTAGCATACCACCCACTGCCTTATTTTGAGGAATAAATTAGATGATGTATTTAAGCTGCTCTTCAAGGAAATTGGCATGACTAGAGTGTAAGAAACACTATTTATTACTATCGGCAAATCTGTCTCCGAAGCTGCTTCTGTGAACTGGGTGGTAGGCGACCGTATTCCTGCTGATTTATTCAGTAGCTGCAGCTGAATTCAGTCCACCTGAAATAGAATTTTTTATCTGGAAGGGGATGTTGCAAGTAAGATTCTAAAATCTGGAATTGGCTGAGTGAAAGAGGTGGGACTTTGGACAGTTAGGATTCAGATATTTCAGGCTACAAATCAGGTGACCCTTATTATGTGATGGAAAAACATTTGGTCAGATTGCCACCTGCTGTTCTTTGGAATACAGACCATGTGCCATGGCAGCTTTGCTATCAGCATAAGTAGTAGGAAAAATCCAGAACCCTGGCATGAGGTTATAGATTTTTTTTTTCTGAAGGAGAGCTCTGCACTCAGCCTAGAGTTTGCTAATCTGTAAGCAGAGATGGGAGAGGTATTCTTTACCTGTGGCCTGCATTCTAAATTCACTGCGAAGCCTATATTTTGCATACATGCAGAATTTTTAAAATAAATGTATTCTTACCAAACTCAGTACCTGAGGAGTTTTCTTATACACAGTATCTTAAGTGTTCTTTAGACAAATGCCAATTAACTAAGATCATATTACGCTTGATATCTCCCCACTAATGCCTATTATATTTTAAACTACCTCAAAACATGGCCATTAAGCTATGGAATAGAGGACTTGGAAGAGCCCAGAGATCAGCAGGTGAGGGAAAGGAATCTTCAAGCTAAATATCATGTCTAGATGAAATATTTGTCTGTGGTCATTCACACATGGAATTAATTGACCAAGAGCAAAAAGATTGGAAATCGAAATTTTTGATGGAACTATATTGCCAAAGGCCATAATTATTAAACCTCTAAGTCCATTCCTGTATCCCAAATTCAAACCAAAAGAAGTGGCCCCAAAATATCTGTGGCCCCCTAAGGGGCCCCCTAAGGGAAGTTATCCTCTACAAAGCCTGCTTCATATGTAGTCTTGGATGACAATGGTCAAGAGATGGTCTCCCAGGGAGTAGAATGTGAGGCTGTTGGACTGGGTAAACCCAGGAAGGTATCCTAGTGATAGAGCACAGAAGTTCTGAGCTTTCCTGCCTGGCAATGTTTGGTATTTACTCTGGTAATATCTCTGCTGTGTGCTTTCCATTGTTCTCTTTCCCAAATAGGAGTTAATATTGCCCTTAACCTGTTCCTTTTTTTAACCATTAAATATTGAGTGTTCTGGGGAAAGATAGCTTGTCTTTCAGTTTACCAGTCATTAGACTATGTGAAGTCCCATATAGATCTGATGTAAGGGTTGCACCCAGAGACTTTGAAGAGCTGAATGAAGCAAATAAATTAGGCTTTAAGGTTGATGCCTTTGAGGAGCAATGCTAACATATTCTGCCTTGGAAGGAAGGGTGTGTGTGAATATTGGGTAGCCGAAGGAGTTGACTATGACAGATATAGCTAACTGTCTCAATAGCCATTCTCCCCTTACTTACTAAAGAAACTCTAATTTTATTTGAAGTGGCAAACAAACAATCCCACTTACCAATCACCCACTTGGCAATCACCTTCCACTTACCTATAACCTCCCCAGACTTCCTTGAATAGTCATCTGACCCACTTGGACTAATGAGATACAAGCAGAAATCTATTGGCTAGGCCTCCAGAGATTTTATTTTCCTGATTAAAAAAGAATAAAGCTGTTTAGCATTTACTATTTGCTCCTCATCTTCCTCTCTTCTTTTATTTTTAGCTGGAATTAAGACTCAGAGCCTGAAGGTGGAGGAGTCACCTTGAGACCATTAAGACAGAAGCTGCATGCTGAGAATGGTGGAGCAGGTAGCTAGCAGGAAGCTAGCTCCTGGTGACTTCCTTGAGCAGTTGCACCAGCTATGGATTGACTGTCAATTTCTAGATTCCTTCTTATGTTAAAAAATCCCTTACTTATTAAAATCCCTGCAGTTGAGTTTTTGTGTAAATACATGTATACAGCCGCATTTTAATAAACTGTGGCTTGGTTGCCAAGAGAAATAAGAGGTCATGGAAAAGAGAGGAAGGTCAAACATTCTTAGTTTTGGAAAGTCAATAGAAGCAATACCTGAAATGATGGAAATGGCAATGGAGTTGTGAAGGAGGCAAGTGTGAGGTTTATATAGTGAGGATGATGGTACCTAAGGAAGTTGAGGAGGCAGAAGAGTGTGACTGTGCCAGAGGCCAAAAGGAGAGGTGAGGCCAAGAGGGGGCAGCGGTACTCTCTTAAGTAAAAACCTTGGGACAGATGAAGGCCTGTGTCAAACAGAGTTACCCTGCCTGGGCCCAGGTACATAGTAGCAAGCTTCACTAGTACATGTTGGAACTCAGAGGTGGAAGAATCAACAGAATAATCTCCCAATCCTCTGGACATTCTGTGAAGAGTCATGTTTGGGCTGTATCATGGGTCTTCTGCTCTTCTGTCTTTTTCTTCTGAATGAGGACAGTCATTCAGGGGACTAAAAAGGCTGGGTTTAGGTTTCGTGCTGGCTGTTCAGGGGAGTTGTCTGGGTATGCCGCTTTCTAGCATCTGATATGCCTGAGGGAAGCTGGGGCTAGATAGGCAAGGCGAGCTATCATTTAGGCCTTCAAATCACGCTTGGTTAATCCTGTTTGACTCTAGTAGCCTGGGAAGACATTTATTTGCCTTTAATATATTTTTTACCTACTAATTCCATGAGATGTGATATTAGGCATAGAGACTCCTTGTCTAATGAATATATAACAGAATTCTAGTCAAGAAAAGTGATTACATCTTAGTTACCTGTATAATAAACATCTGAATAATTTCATTGGTCTCTCTGATTTTTCCTGATTTCTGTTCCTGCATTTTAAGAAAATACAAAGGAAAAGGTCCTCTAAGATACAGCAGTCTTCCAAGCTTCAAGCAGACCTCAACTTGGAAGGCCTGAAATTGAAAGCACTGGTAATGGATTTGCTCAAATCAAGCAGAATAAAGTCCTCCCTCCTGGCATGAATAAAAACAATCATAATCTTCAAGTAGCATGTACTACATAGATGTTGTGATTATGCCTCTCCTTTTAACATACTGATAAAGAAAACAAGAAATGGAATAAAACAATGAGGAAATCTGTCCATCCCTGCTTTTGCTTCCATTATTAGTTTTAAGAGAGATTATAAGGTCATAGTGGTTTGCCCGCCAGACCTGGCTCATAGGCCAGCTATGTTTGACCCAGTGTTTTAAGAGATTTTCTAAGTACTTGTTGTTAAGCCAATGGATCAGAGACTATTAAGAACACATCTGTAGTTAAGGACATTAGGCTTCTTTATATTGTTGCCACAAGGGTGATCTCACTCTGGGGAAACCTCTGGGGAGTTTCTGGTAAGGGGTTGTTGAAAGGGTCTTCTTTTAGAGGTTGGGCTTGTGTTCGATTTTGAGAAGGAATTGGGAAGCAGATACCAGTTCTGGATTTCAGACTACCAAGAAACTAGGAAAATTCAGACATTGAGTATCTTAATAATTTGTACCTACAAGGTGGGAGCATTATATGAATCTAGATATACGATTGTTAAAGAAGCAGTATCCACTCAGAAATAAGAGATGTTAGCCAGAAGAGGAGTTTTAGCCATTTTTGTGTCAGGGGGTGACCTCATCTATGTCTTTTTCTGAACATAGTCATGGAGTGGCCTTATTTGTTTTGCTTTGAGTATTATAATTTGGGGGTAACATTGTGGTCTGGTTGTCAATAGGGCCATTTTTTTACTTTCTCATTATCAACATATTAAAAATCAAGAGATTTTCACCTAATCTGAATTTGTCTCTTTGGGGAAAAAAATGGAAATATTGGAAAATGCTGGGCTTTTATTTCCAGATGACACTAATTGGCTATTTTATCTCCAGTTTGCCACAGTCTCCACCCACTTATTGTTTGATAACAGGCATACTTTATTCTTTCATGTTATTTTCCTGACCTTTATAGAGGTGTGCATTTTAAACCTCTGGTCTAGATAATTAGCTAACCTCTCTTTTGCAATGGCCTAGGTCTTTTCAGTTATTGAAAATGTTTAATTCTCAAATTTTCTTCACAGTTATTAAAATGAAAGTATTTACCATCATTTAACTAAATCTCTATGTATTAAATTTTGGTCTATATTATTTTAGGAAAATAAAATGAAATCCTCAAAGCATATATCACATTTCAACTGATTGATCAGTCTCTAAATGGCTCAGCTGATTTATGTTGAATTTTAAAGGTAGTAAGCTAGAACACATCTTTCAAGCTAAATCCCATAGGATACTTATAATTTGTCCATCAGTAGGACTCTTGAATACAAGTGACAGTATAATCTCACTCAGACTGGCTTAAACAAAAATAATTTATTGAAACACAGTAAGATAAGCAAAATGAGAAGACAGAAAAACACACAGCAGATGAAGGAGCAGGGTCAAAACACACCAGAACTAACAAATGAAGAGGAAAGAGGTAGTCTACCTGAAAAAGAATTCAGAATAATGATAGTAAGGATGATCCAAAATCTTGGAAATAGAATAGACAAAATGCAAGAAACATTTAACAAGGACGTAGAAGAACTAAAGAGGAACCAAGCAATGATGAAAAGCACAATAAATGAAATTAAAAATACTCTAGATGGGATCAATAGCAGAATAACTGAGGCAGAAGAACAGATAAGTGACCTGGAAGATAAAATGGTGGAAATAACTACTGCAGAGCAGAATAAAGAAAAAAGAATGAAAAGAACTGAGGACAGTCTCAGAGACCTCTGGGACAACATTAAATGCACCAACATTCGAATCATAGGGGTCCCAGAAGAAGAAGAGAAAAAGAAAGGGACTGAGAAAATATTTGAAGAGATTATAGTTGAAAACTTCCCTAATATGGTAAAGGAAATAGTTAATCAAGTCCTGGAAGCACAGAGAGTCCCATACAGGATAAATCCAAGGAGAAACACACCAAGACACATATTAATCAAACTATCAAAAATTAAATATAAAGAAAACATATTAAAAGCAGCAAGGGAAAAACAACAAATAACACACAAGGGCATCCCCATAAGGTTAACAGCTGATCTTTCAGCAGAAACTCTGCAAGCCAGAAGGGAGTGGCAGGACATATTTAACGTGATGAAGGAGAAAAACCTACAACCAAGATTACCCTACCCAGCAAGGATCTCATTCAGATTTGATGGAGAAATTAAAACCTTTACACACAAGCAAAAGCTGAGAGAGTTCAGCACCACCAAACCAGCTTTACAACAAATGCTAAAGGAACTTCTCTAGGCAAGAAACACAAGAGAAGGAAAACACCTACAATAACAAACCCAAAACATTTAAGAAAATGGGAATAGGAACATACATATCGATAATTACCTTAAATGTAAATGGATTAAATGCTCCCACCAAAAGACACAGACTGGCTGAATGGATACAAAAACAAGACCCATATATATGCTGTCTACAAGAGACCCACTTCAGACCTAGAGACACATACAGACTGAAAGTGAGGGGATGGAAAAAGATATTCCATGCAAATGGAAATCAAAAGAAAGCTGGAGTACCAATTCTCATATCAGACAAAATAGACTTTAAAATAAAGACTATTACAAGAGACAAAGAAGGACACTATATAATGATCAAGGGATCGATCCAAGAGGAAGGTATAACAATTGTAAATATTTATGCACCCAACATAGGAGCACCTCAATACATAAGGCAAATACTAACAGCCATAAAAGGGGAAATCGACAGTAACACAATCATAGTAGGGGACTTTAACACCCCACTTTCACCAATGGACAGATCATCCAAAATGAAAATAAATAAGGAAACACAAGCTTTAAATGATACATTAAACAAGATGGACTTAATTGATATTTATAGGACATTCCACCCAAAAACAACAGAATACACATTTTTCTCAAGTGCTCATGGAACATTCTCCAGGATAGATCATATCTTGGGTCACAAATCAAGCCTTGGTAAATTTTAAAAAATTGAAATCATATCAAGTATCTTTTCCGACCACAACGCTATGAGACTAGATATCAATTACAGGAAAAGATCTGTAAAAAATACAAACACATGGAGGCTACACAATACACTACTTAATAACGAAGTGATCACTGAAGAAATCAAAGGGGAAATCAAAAAATACCTAGAAACAAATGACAATGGAGACACGACGATCCAAAACCTATGGGATGCAGCAAAAGCAGTTCTAAGAGGGAAGTTTATAGCAATACAAGCCTACATCAAGAAACAGGAAACATTTCGAATAAACAACCTAACCTTGCACCTAAAGCAATTAGAGAAAGAAGAACAAAAAAACCCCAAAGCTAGCAGAAGGAAAGAAATCATAAAGATCAGAGCAGAAATAAATGAAAAAGAAATGAAGGAAACAATAGCAAAAATCAATGAAACTAAAAGCTGGTTCTTTGAGAAGATAAACAAAATTGATAAACCATTAGCCAGACTCATCAAGAGAAAAAGGGAGAAGACTCAAATCAATAGAATTAGAAATGAAAAAGGAGAAGTAACCACTGACACTGCAGAAATACAAACGATCATGAGAGATTACTACAAGCAACTCTATGCCAATAAAATGGACAACCTGGAAGAAATGGGCAGATTCTTAGAAATGCACAACGTGCCGAGACTGAACCAGGAAGAAATAGAAAATATGAACAGACCAATCACAAGCACTGAAATTGAAACTGTGATTAAAAATCTTCCAACACACAAAAGCCCAGGACCAGATGGCTTCACAGGCGAATTCTATCAAACATTTAGAGAAGAGCTAACACCTATCCTTTTCAAACTCTTCCAAAATATTGCAGAGGGAGGAACACTCCCCAACTCATTCTACGAGGCCACCATCACCCTGATACCAAAACCAGACAAAGATGTCACAAAGAAAGAAAACTACAGGCCAATATCACTGATGAACATAGATGCAAAAATCCTCAACAAAATACTAGCAAACAGAATCCAACAGCACATTAAAAGGATTATACACCATGATCAAGTGGGGTTTATTCCAGGAATGCAAGGATTCTTCAATATATGCAAATCAATCAACATGATACATCATAGTAACAAATTGAAGGAGAAAAACCATATGATCATCTCAATAGATGCAGAGAAAGCTTTCGACAAAATTCAACACCCATTTATGATAAAAGTCCTGCAGAAAGTAGGCATAGAGGGAACTTTCCTCAACATAATAAAGGCCGTATATGACAAACCCACAGCCAACATTGTCCTCAATGGTGAAAAACTGAAACCATTTCCACTAAGATCAGGAACAAGACAAGGTTGCCCACTCTCACCACTATTATTCAACATAGTTTTGGAAGTGTTAGCCACAGCAATCAGAGAAGAAAAAGAAATAAAAGGAATCCAAATCGGAAAAGAAGAAGTAAAGCTGTCACTGTTTGCAGATGACATGATACTATACATAGAGAATCCAAAAGATGCTACCAGAAAACTACTAGAGCTAATCAATGAATTTGGTAAAGTAGCAGGATACAAAATTAATGCACAGAAATCTCTTGCATTCCTGTATACTAATGATGAAATATCTGAAAGTGAAATTAAGAAAACACTCCCGTTTACCATTGCAACAAAAAGAATAAAATATCTAGGAATAAACCTACCTAAGGAGACAAAAGACCTGTATGTAGAAAATTATAGGACACTGATGAAAGAAATTAAAGAGGATACAAATAGATGGAGAGATATACCATGTTCTTGGATTGGAAGAATCAACATTGTGAAAATGACTCTGTTACCCAAAGCAATCTACAGATTCAATGCAATCCCTATCAAACTACCACTGGCATTTTTCACAGAACTAGAACAAAAAATTTCACAATTTGTATGGAAACACAAAAGACCCCGAATAGCCAAAGCAATCTTGAGAACGAAAAATGGAGCTGGAGGAATCAGGCTCCCTGACTTCAGACTATATTACAAAGCTACAGTAATCAAGACAGTTTGGTACTGGCACAAAAACAGAAATATAGATCAATGGAACAGGATAGAAAGCCCAGAGATAAGCCCACGCACATATGGTCACCTTATCTTTGATAAAGGAGGCAAGCATATACAGTGGAGAAAAGACAGCCTCTTCAATAAGTGGTGCTGGGAAAATTGGACAGGTACATGTAAAAGTATGAAATTAGAACACTCCCTGACACCATACACAAAAATAAACTCAAAATGGATTAAAGACCTAAGTGTAAGGCCAGACACTATCAAACTCTTAGAGGAAAACATAGGCAGAACACTCTATGACATAAATCACAGCAAGATCCTTTTTGACCCAGCTCCTAGAGAAATGGAAATAAAAACACAAATAAACAAATGGGACCTAATGAAACTTAAAAGCTTTTGCACAGCAAAGGAAACCATAAACAAGACCAAAAGACAACCCTCAGAATGGGAGAAAATATTTGCAAATGAAGCAGCTGACAAAGGATTAATCTCCAAGATTTACAAGCAGCTCATGCAGCTCAATAACAAAAAAACAAACAACCCAATCCAAAAATGGGCAGAAGACCTAAATAGACATTTCTCCAAAGAAGATATACAGATGGCCAAGAGGCACATGAAAGAATGCTCAACATCATTAATCATTAGAGAAATGCAAATCAAAACTACAATGAGGTATCATCTCACACCGGTCAGAATGGCCATCATCAAAAAATCTAGAAACAATAAATGCTGGAGAGGGTGTGGAGAAAAGGGAACACTCTTGCACTGTTGGTGGGAATGTAAATTGATACAGCCACTATGGAGAACAGTATGGAGGTTCCTTAAAAAACTAAAAATAGAACTACCATACAACCCAGCAATCCCACTACTGGGCATATACCCTGAGAAAACCATAATTCAGAAAGAGTCATGTACCAAAATATTCATTGCAGCTCTGTTTACAATAGCCAGGACATGGAAGCAACCTAGGTGTCCATCATCGGATGAATGGATAAAGAAGATGTGGCACATATATACAATGGAATATTACTCAGCCACAAAAAGAAATGAAATGGAGGTGTTTGTAATTATGTGGATGGAGTTAGAGTCTGTCATACAGAGTGAAGTAAGTCAGAAAGAGAAAAAGAAATACAGTATGCCAACACATATATATGGAATCTAAGGAAAAAAAAAAAAAAAGGTCATGAAGAACCTAGTGGCAAGATGGGAATAAAGACACAGACCTACTAGAGAATGGACTTGAGGATATGGGGAGGGGGAGGGGTGAGATGTGACAGGGTGAGAGAGTGTCATGGACATATATACACTACCAAATGTAAAATAGATAGCTAGTGGGAAGCAGCCGCATAGCACAGGGAGATCAGCTCGGTGCTTTGTGACCACCTAGAGGGGTGGGATAGGGAGGTTGGGAGGGAGGGAGATGCAAGAGGGAAGAGATATGGGAACATATGTATATGTATAACTGATTCACTTTGTTATAAAGCAGAAGCTAACACACCATTGTAAAGCAATTATACTTCAATAAAGATGTTTTAAAAATAAATAAATTAAAAAAAAAATAATAAAGTGTCCTGAAACCAAAAAAAAAAAAATAATTTATTGACTCACATAACTAAAAAGGCAAGGGAAATATTTGTCCATACTGCTTGATCTAGGCACGTAAATAAAGCCATCTATTTACAATGTTTTAGAGTCTTTTCCATTTCTCATCTGGTCTTCTTTATGTTGGCTTCCTTCTCAAGCTCTGCATGAAAATGGCAAATATATATTAAACTTTACAAATATAGTTTAATGTTTGACTCTCTTCTCTTTTTGAAAGCTGCACATTCATTTTTTTTAAGTTCTCAATTCGATTATTCCATTTCATCCCTTCGGTGAATAAATTAACAAACTTAATTTAAAAAAATCAGCACTGTATGCTCTATGCCAGACACTGCTGAGTGATAGGAATGCAAAGGCAAACATAACACATTTCCTTCCTTCAAAGAGCTCATAGTTCATTAGGGGATTCAGACAAATGGGCAAATGATCACAATCTAATGGGATGAATGCTATTATACCTTTATGTACATGGTGCTAAGAGACCATAGCTATCAGATTCAAGTCTGCCTGAGTAGGGAGTGGGTGGTCAGGGAAGGTTGCATACAATAAATACCCCTTGATCACTTACCATGTTCAGATACTATGCTGAGGGATGGGGTTACAATGGAGACAAGAAAGCCCTCACAGGTCTTACCATCCTTAAAAGATGAGGAGGAATTTGTCATATGGAAGATTGTTAGTGACATTCCTAACAATGTTAGTGACATTCTCTTTGACCTAGAAATTGTCCTTCTACTGCCCCTCACCTGAGCAACTCAAATAAACTAAAAACAATACTCACCATAGCCCTGCTCCTAATTTCATTATTGGCAGCCCTAATGATCCTACATTCACACTTCACCTTGGCCAGCATAATACCAATCATCCTATTAGTGCTCACAGCCTGAGAGGCCGCACTCAGACTATCCTTACTAGTGATAGTATCAAACATATATGGCACTGACTACGTACAAAATCTTAACCTCCTCCAATGCTAAAAATTATTGTTCCTATGATTATATTAATACCCCTGACTTGGCTATCAAAAAGTAATATAATTTGAATTAATGCTACAGCCCATAGCCTGCTAATTAGCCTCACAAGCCTGCTCCTCCTTAATCAGTTTAATGATAATAGCCTTAATTTCTCATTAATGGAATAATAAATAATTAGTGCTAAGATATGAAGACATGACTTGTTTAGAGAACTCCAAGTTCAATGTGCCTGGGAGAGGGGCAGAAAGTCAAAATGAAGAGAAAGAAAAACTAAATCACAAAAAACCCTGAATGAATGAATTGTATATTGTAAAAATGAGGAGCACTTGAAATCTTTTCATTGGGGTAGTAATGTAATCAAATTCCTATCTTACGATAATTCTAGCATTGGTGTGGAAATGGATTACAGCAGTGGTCCCCAACCTTTTTGGCACCAGGGACTGGTTTCATGGGAGACAATTTTTCTATGGACGGGGTGGGGTGGGGGGCAGGGATGGTTCAGGCGGCAATGTGAGCGATGGGGAGCAATAGGGAGGGGCAGATGAAGCTTCTCTCACTCGCCCGCCACTCACCTCCTGCTGTGCGGTCCGGTTCCTAACAGGCCGCAGACCGGTACGGGTCCGCAGCCCGGGGGTTGGGGACCCCTGGATTAGAGAAAGCTGAGATAGGAGGAAGGAGACCAATTAGAGATATATGTTAACTTTTGAGCTGAGGATGTGCAGTGGAGGGAAATAAGAGACAGTCTAGAAGTAGAATTAATGAGATTTTGTGTCCAAAGTATGGGAAAAGTCCACAAATGAAGGCTGAAGATGACTCTTGGGCTTTTGCCTTAGGCATCTTGGTGATTAGTGGTGATATTAACAAAGGCAAGGGAAGGAGCGGAAGATTGGTGTGAGGAGGGGAAGATAACGAATTCCACTTTGAAGATATTAAGTTTGAAGTAGTGGCCTGATATTATAAATGCCAGAAAGCAATTGAATGAGTGGGTCTGCAACTCAGGAAATTGGAACTAAGATATATAGATTTATTTAGAACACATCAACCAGGGAATCGAAGACAAGAAGTTAGGATTACTCAGGGAGAATGTTTAGAAATTTTAGAGGAAGACTAGGTTGGTGCCTGGGCAAATTTTGAATGTAGTTGAGCAAAGAGAACCCATGGAAGCAGAGTGACAGGTAAAAAGAGTGTGATTTTTTTAAAGAAAGGAAAGAAAGTATTTCTGAAAGGAAAGTGTAGACGATAATGCCAACTGTTGCAGAAGTGAAGTAAAATAAAAACGAGGAGTAGATTTTAGATTTGGCACCTTGATGTCTGTAATAGTTTTGGATATAGGTGAGGAGGTAAGTATAAAAAGCCAGGAGGGTGGAGGAAAGAATGGAAGATGAAGAAATAGTGGATGTATGTTGCTTTTTCCAAAAGTTTGGCAATTAAGGAGAAAAGGATGATAGCTAGAGGAATTCTCAGAGCAGAGGTTAACTTTTGTTTGTTTGTTTGCTTAATTATTGTTTATTTTATTCCAGGTGGGGAAGAACTGAGTATATTTACATATAGACAAGGTACAGCCATGGAGAATAGGTTCCTACGGGGTTGTGAGAGGATTCATGGAGCAAGAACAAACTGGAGGCAGGAGATGATGAAATTTAAAGACTAGCCAGAGGGATTAGCTCACTGGCTTTCAAACTTGTCTGTGCATTAGGTTCACCTGGAAAGCTCTAATGCAATGCCAATGCTGAGACTCTGTTCTGAATTTCTGAGACTGGGCCCAGGGAATGGATACTTTTTAATAGCTTTCCAGATAACTTCAACATATAATCAGCATTTCCTAAAACAAATAAGATGTATCCAAACTTGTCAAAGTGTTAAAGGGTGAGGAATATTTCCAAGGCTAGAACATCATGAAGGGAGTTTGAGATGATCCTCTCTCAATTCTAGGCAGTAATCAGGACTTTATTTTTTTTCTGGCATCTGACAAGTTACAGAAATAAGATATGGAGGCCATGAAAGAGAAGCACAAAAGAAAAGCTTCCAGAGAAGCACAAAAGAATAACAAAGTTGAAGTATTTGTCCTCCAGGGCCCAGGGGTGTCAAGGAATTTCTCTGGTCATATGAATGGCTTTGAGATGATGAAAAACATGTTTGAAGAGGATATTTTCTTTAGAAAATGTAGACAAAATAGATATAGAAAGGGAGTAAATGAATTCTAGGGATCTTTTTGATCCTTGGGAAAACTTTTATATTGAATAAGTCCCATAAAGTTCCTGTCATTTCTGAAAGGAAACAGTAAGACAGAGCTCTAACTCCAAAACATTCCCTCAACACGCACACACACACACACACACGGAGAAAGGAAGCTAAACCTAAAACAAAAAACCAATATTTGGGATTTTTATTAGTTATGAATGTTTGTCTATAGGCAGCAGAAAATATGACTTCACTGACTTAGCAATTAGGAATTGCTTATGTAATATGACCATCGAAGTAGCTGTTAGTGTTGGTTCAATGACTTGATAATAAGAAACCTCATGATTCATTTGCCTTGCCTTTTGTTTTTTCATCCCATGCTCAACACCTTATGTTGTAAGATAAGCACTACTCTTCTTGGCACCAACACACATTCAAGGCTAGGAAAGGAAGGAAGGGCAGGAGGTTATGCAGGCTGTGACTTCTATTTTATCAGAAAAGCAAAATCTCCCTCAGGACTTCTGCTCCCTGGCAGAGAATGCAAGCTGCTTATCCAACATTTGTCCTCCCATAGTCCTCAATAACAGAAGCCAATTTTATTTGGGGTGTCACTGTGCTCAGCTAAAAGACTATATGTCCCAGCTTTCCTTGCAGCTTGGGCTAGTCAATAAGACAACAGGGAAGTTGTGGGGTTTTAGGAATGTTCCTTAGGAGGTAGCCAGCACATGCCTTTCTTGTCCCCTCTTTTCTACCCTCTCCAGCCCCCCAGGGCCTGCCTGTAATGTGGTGTCATGCCTGGAACCCCAACACAATTCCTCATTTAATCATAGGCAGTGGTGAACTGCCAGAGCAGTCCCTTTCACTTTCTGGTGGAACACAGAGAAGAAGGAATGGTTCCTGCTGGTGGCTACATCCCAAGTTGTCCAAAAGTTCACTGTTCTGCCTTACATCTATCAAATTTGGAAAGAAACATATTTCCACCTTTGAGAATAGTTAATCCGGGTAGATATTTTCTGAGAACTTCATTCTCAGTTATATCAAAGACCAAGGGAAAACACTCAATGGTTTATAGGGGAAGGAAGGTATACGGAAGAAGTAATTTTGGATTTAGCCTCGTCGACTGAAAAACAGGCACAATGTGAGAGTTGTGAGTTAAGTTTATTTGGGGCCTAATGAGGACTATAGTCTGGGAGATAGCCTCTCAGATGGCTCTGAGGAAACTGCTCTGAAAAGGTAGCGGGGAGGTCAGTATATACGTGATTTTGGTGAAGGGGGATAAGTGTAATCAAGCACCCATTTTGGCAGAAGGTTGCTGCTAGTCATGAGGAGCAGACGTCACCATTAATGATTTTAGTGCTTTTCTAGATATGAGAAGATGCAAGAAACTGGGGCCATAAAATTGTCTTCTGAAAATACCTATCTGAAGGCCTATTCAGCTGGTTTTCCCAGAGCACAGAGTGTCTCATTCCTGATCTCAGCCTTGAACTCCTTTCAGGGTGTGTTGAAGGTCAGCGACTGCAGTGGCTAGTGACTTCTTTCTTCCATAACCAAATGGCAGGTAACAATTTTTAGCTGGCAGTTTTTTTTATACATATCAATTTATTAGAGAAATTACCTACCAAGTGGTTAATTTTGGCACAATGCGTATACTCTGATGGGGTTGTGGCAAGAAGTCCCTCATGAATGCCATGTTTTTCTCTCAGAGAGAGTAGCATTTGAGGGCATTGCTACATTTATGCAAAGTTGAGCAGTTTGTCAGGGTGACTGCCAAGTGACGGATCTTATCTGAGGTGCTTTTAACTATTCAGCATACTCCATATGTCTTCGTTTTACTTTAATCTTGGAAGTCCTTGGTTCTGGACAGAATGCTAACCTGAGGGTGGGCTCTGCCCAGTGGCCTCCATTGTCACTTTGGGGTGTCTTTTCGTCATATCACATGGCTACTGCCACTCCTCTTTCTATGGAACTTTTTTTTTTTTAATTTTTTTTTAAACGTCTTTATTGAAGTATAATTTCTTTACAATGGTGTGTTAGTTTCTGCTTTATAACAAAGTGAATCAGTTATACATATACATATGTTCCCATATCTCTTCCCTCTTGCATCTCCCTCCCTCCCACCCTCCCTATCCCACCCCTCTAGGTGGTCACAAAGCACCGAGCTGATCTCCATGTGCTATGCGGCTGCTTCCCACTAGCTATCTATTGTACATTTGGTAGTGTATATATGTCCATGACACTCTCTCACCCTGTCACATCTCACCCCTCCCCCTCCCCATATCCTCAAGTCCATTCTCTAGTAGGTCTGTGTCTTTATTCCCGTCTTGCCACTAGGTTCTTCATGACCTTTTTTTTTTTTTCCTTAGATTCCATATATATGTGTTAGCATACTGTATTTCTTTTTCTCTTTCTGACTTACTTCACTCTGTATGGCACACTCTAACTCCATCCATCTCGTTACAAATACCTCCATTTCATTTCTTTTTATGGCTGAGTAATATTCTATTGTATATATGTGCCACATCTTCTTTATCCATTCATCCGATGATGGACACCTAGGTTGCTTTCATGTCCTGGCTATTGTAAACAGAGCTGCAATGAATATTTTGGTACATGACTCTTTCTGAATTATGGTTTTCTCAGGGTATATGCCCAGTAGTGGGATTGCTGGGTCGTATGGTAGTTCTATTTTTAGTTTTTTAAGGAACCTCCATACTGTTCTCCATAGTGGCTGTATCAATTTACATTCCCACCAACAGTGCGAGAGTGTTCCCTTTTCTCCACACCCTCTCCAGCATTTATTGTTTCTAGATTTTTTGATGATGGCCATTCTGACCGGTGTGAGATGATACCTCATTGTAGTTTTGATTTGCATTTCTCTAATGATTAATGATGTTGAGCATTCTTTCATGTGCCTCTTGGCCATCTGTATATCTTCTTTGGAGAAATGTCTATTTAGGTCTTCTGCCCATTTTTGGATTGGGTTGTTTGTTTTTTAGTTATTGAGCTGCATGAGCTGCTTGTAAATCTTGGAGATTAATCCTTTGTCAGTTGCTTCATTTGCAAATATTTTCTCCCATTCTGAGGGTTGTCTTTTGGTCTTGTTTATGGTTTCCTTTGCTGTGCAAAAGCTTTTAAGTTTCATTAGGTCCCATTTGTTTATTTGTGTTTTTATTTCCATTTCTCTAGGAGCTGGGTCAAAAAGGATCTTGCTGTGATTTATGTCATAGAGTGTTCTGCCTATGTTTTTCTCTAAGAGTTTGATAGTGTCTGCCCTTACACTTAGGTCTTTAATCCATTTTGAGTTTATTTTTGTGTATGGTGTCAGGGAGTGTTCTAATTTCATACTTTTACATGTACCTGTCCAATTTTCCCAGCACCACTTATTGAAGAGGCTGTCTTTAATCCACTGTATATGCTTGCCTCCTTTATCAAAGATAAGGTGACCATATGTGCGTGGGCTTATCTCTGTGCTTTCTATCCTGTTCCATTGATCTATATTTCTGTTTTTGTGCCAGTACCAAACTGTCTTGATTACTGTAGCTTTGTAATATAGTCTGAAGTCAGGGAGCCTGATTCCTCCAGCTCCATTTTTCGTTCTCAAGATTGCTTTGGCTATTCGGGGTCTTTTGTGTTTCCATACAAATTGTGAAATTTTTTGTTCTAGTTCTGTGAAAAATGCCAATGGTAGTTTGATAGGGATTGCATTGAATCTGTAGATTGCTTTGGGTAACAGAGTCATTTTCACAATGTTGATTCTTCCAATCCAAGAACATGGTATATCTCTCCATCTATTTGTATCATCTTTAATTTCTTTCATCAGTGTCCTATAATTTTCTGCATACAGGTCTTTTGTCTCCTTAGGTAGGTTTATTCCTAGATATTTTATTCTTTTTGTTGCAATGGTAAACGAGAGTGTTTTCTTAATTTCACTTTCAGATTTTTCATCATTAGTATATAGGAATGCAAGAGATTTCTGTGCATTAATTTTGTATCCTGCTACTTTACCAAATTCATTGATTAGCTCTAGTAGTTTTCTGGTAGCATCTTTAGGATTCTCTATGTATAGTATCATGTCATCTGCAAACAGTGACAGCTTTACTTCTTCTTTTCCGATTTGGATTCCTTTTATTTCTTTTTCTTCTCTGATTGCTGTGGCTAACACTTCCCAAACTATGTTGAATAATAGTGGTGAGCGTGGGCAACCTTGTCTTGTTCCTGATCTTAGTGGAAATGGTTTCAGTTTTTCACCATTGAGGACAATGTTGACTGTGGGTTTGTCATATACGGCCTTTATTATGTTGAGGAAAGTTCCCTCTATGCCTACTTTCTGCAGGACTTTTATCATAAATGGGTGTTGAATTTTGTCGAAAGCTTTCTCTGCATCTATTGAGATGATCATATGGTTTTTCTCCTTCAATTTGTTAATATGATGTATCACGTTGATTGATTTGCGTATATTGAAGAATCCTTGCATTCCTGGAATAAACCCCACTTGATCATGGTGTATAATCCTTTTAATGTGCTATTGGATTCTGTTTGCTAGTATTTTGTTGAGGATTTTTGCATCTATGTTCATCAGTGATATTGGCCTGTAGTTTTCTTTCTTTGTGACATCTTTGTCTGGTTTTGGTATCAGGGTGATGGTGGCCTCGTAGAATGAGTTGGGGAGTGTTCCTCCCTCTGCAATATTTTGGAAGAGTTTGAGAAGGATAGGTGTTAGCTCTTCTCTAAATGTTTGATAGAATTCGCCTGTGAAGCCATCTGGTCCTGGGCTTTTGTGTGTTGGAAGATTTTTAATCACAGTTTCAATTTCAGTGCTTGTGATTGGTCTGTTCATATTTTCTATTTCTTCCTGGTTCAGTCTCGGCACGTTGTGCATTTCTAAGAATCTGTCCATTTCTTCCAGGTTGTCCATTTTATTGGCATAGAGTTGCTTGTAGTAATCTCTCATGATCGTTTGTATTTCTGCAGTGTCAGTGGTTACTTCTCCTTTTTCATTTCTAATTCTATTGATTTGAGTCTTCTCCCTTTTTCTCTTGATGAGTCTGGCTAATGGTTTATCAATTTTGTTTATCTTCTCAAAGAACCAGCTTTTAGTTTCATTGATTTTTGATATTGTTTCCTTCATTTCTTTTTCATTTATTTCTGCTCTGATCTTTATGATTTCTTTCCTTCTACTAGCTTTGGGGTTTTTTTGTTCTTCTTTCTCTAATTGCTTTAGGTGCAAGGTTAGGTTGTTTATTTGAGATGTTTCCTGTTTCTTGATGTAGGCTTGTATTGCTATAAACTTCCCTCTTAGAACTGCTTTTGCTGCATCCCATAGGTTTTGGGTCGTCGTGTCTCCATTGTCATTTGTTTCTAGGTATTTTTTGATTTCCCCTTTGATTTCTTCAGTGATCACTTCGTTATTAAGTAGTGTATTTTGTAGCCTCCATGTGTTTGTATTTTTTACAGATCTTTTCCTGTAATTGATATCTAGTCTCATAGCGTTGTGGTCGGAAAAGATACTTGATATGATTTCAATTTTTTTAAATTTACCAAGGCTTGATTTGTGACCCAAGATATGATCTATCCTGGAGAATGTTCCATGAGCACTTGAGAAAAATGTGTATTCTGTTGTTTTTGGGTGGAATGTCCTATAAATATCAATTAAGTCCAACTTGTTTAATGTATCATTTAAAGCTTGTGTTTCCTTATTTATTTTCATTTTGGATGATCTGTCCAGTCCATTGGTGAAAGTGGGGTGTTAAAGTCCCCTACTATGATTGTGTTACTGTCGATTTCCCCTTTCATGGCTGTTATTATTTGCCTTATGTATTGAGGTGCTCCTATGTTGGGTGCATAAATATTTACAATTGTTATACCTTCCTCTTGGATCGATCCCTTGATCATTATATAGTGTCCTTCTTTGTCTCTTGTAAGTCTTTATTTTAAAGTCTATTTTGTCTGATATGAGAATTGGTACTCCAGCTTTCTTTTGATTTCCATTTGCATGGAATATCTTTTTCCATCCCCTCACTTTCAGTCTGTATGTGTCTCTAGGTCTGAAGTGGGTCTCTTGTAGACAGCATATATATGGGTCTTGTTTTTGTATCCATTCAGCCAGTCTGTGTCTTTTGGTGGGAGCATTTAATCCATTTACATTTAAGGTAATTATCGATATGTATGTTCCTATTCCCATTTTCTTAAATGTTTTGGGTTTGTTATTGTAGGTGTTTTCCTTCTCTTGTGTTTCTTGCCTAGAGAAGTTCCTTTAGCATTTCTTGTAAAGCTGGTTTGGTGGTGCTGAACTCTCTCAGCTTTTGCTTGTGTGTAAAGGTTTTAATTTCTCCATCAAATCTGAATGAGATCCTTGCTGGGTAGAGTAATCTTGGTTGTAGGTTTTTCTCCTTCATCACTTTAAATATGTCCTGCCACTCCCTTCTGGCTTGCAGAGTTTCTGCTGAAAGATCAGCTGTTAACCTTATGGGGATGCCCTTGTGTGTTATTTGTTGTTTTTCCCTTGCTGCTTTTAATATGTTTTCTTTATATTTAATTTTTGATAGTTTGATTAATATGTGTCTTGGTGTGTTTCTCCTTGGATTTATCCTGTATGGGACTCTCTGTGCTTCCAGGACTTGATTAACTATTTCCTTTACCATATTAGGGAAGTTTTCAACTATAATCTCTTCAAATATTTTCTCAGTCCCTTTCTTTTTCTCTTCTTCTTCTGGGACCCCTATGATTCGAATGTTGGTGCGTTTAATGTTGTCCCAGAGGTCTCTGAGACTGTCCTCAGTTCTTTTCATTCTTTTTTCTTTATTCTGCTCTGCAGTAGTTATTTCCACCATTTTATCTTCCAGGTCACTTATCCGTTCTTCTGCCTCAGTTATTCTGCTATTGATCCCATCTAGAGTATTTTTAATTTCATTTATTGTGCTTTTCATCGTTGCTTGGTTCCTCTTTAGTTCTTCTACGTCCTTGTTAAATGTTTCTTGCATTTTGTCTATTCTATTTCCAAGATTTTGGATCATCTTTACTATCATTATTCTGAATTCTTTTTCAGGTAGACTGCCTATTTCCTCTTCATTTGTTAGGTCTGGTGTGTTTTGACCCTGCTCCTTCACCTGCTGTGTGTTTTTTTGTCTTCTCATTTTGCTTATCTTACTGTGTTTGGTGTCTCCTTTTCACAGGCTGCAGGTTCGTAGTTCCCGTTGTTTTTGGTATCTGTCCCCAGTGGCTAAGGTTGGTTCAGTGGGTTGTGTAGGCTTCCTGGTGGAGGGGACTAGTGCCTGTGTTCTGGTGGATGAGGTTGGATCTTGTCTTTCTGGTGGGCACGTCCATGTCTGGTGGTGTGTTTTGGGGTGTCTGTGGCCTTATTATGATTTTAGGCAGCCTCTCTGTTAATGGATGGGGCTGTGTTCCTGTGTTGCTAGTTGTTTGTCATAGGGTATCCAGCACTGTAGCTTGCTGGTCATTGAGTGAAGCTGGGTCTTGATGTTGAGATGGAGATCTCTGAGAGATTTTCGCCGTTTGGTATTACGTGGAGCTGGGAGGTCTCTTGTGGACCAGTGTCCTGAAGTTGGCTCTCCCACCTCAGAGGCACATCCCTGATGCCTGGCTGGAGCACCAAGAGCCTTTCATCCACACAGCTCAGAATAAAAGGGAGAAAAAATAGAAAGAAAGGAAGAGGATAAAATAAAATAAAATAAAGCTATTATAATAAAAAATAAGAAAAAAAATTATTAAGAATAAATTTATTAAGAAAAATTTTTTTTTAATTTTTAAAAATAGATTTATTAATTTTTATAATAAAAAATAAGAAAAAAATTATTGAGAAAAAAATTTATTAAGAAAAAAAATTTTTAATTTTTTAAAATAAAAAATATGAAAAAACTTATTAAAAAATTTTTTTTAATTTTTAAAAATAGAAAATAAGGAAAAAATTATTAAGAAAACATTTATTAGGGAAAAAAATTTTTTAAGTAAAAAAAAAAAAAAAAAAACAGACGGACCTAACCCTAGGACTAACGGTGAGAGCGAAGCTATACAGACAAAATCTCACCCAGAAGCATACAAATATACACTCACAAAAAAAGGAAAAGGGGAAAAATTAATATATCCTGCTCCCAAAGTCCACCTCCTAAATTTGGGATGATTCGTTGTCTATTCAGGTATTCAACAGATGCAGGCACATCAAGTTGTTTGTGGAGCTTTAATCCGCTGCTTCTGAGGCTGCTGGGAGAGAGTTCCCTTTCTCTTCTTTGCTTGTACAGCTCCCGGGGTTCAGCTTTGGATTTGGACCCGCCTCTGCATGTAGGTCGCCTGAGGGCATCTGTTCCCCGCCCAGACAGAACGGGGTTAAAGGAGCAGCTGATTCGGGGGCTCTGGCTCAGTCAGGCCGGGGGGAGGGAGCGGTACGGAGGAGGCGGGGCGAGCCTGCGGCGGCAGAGGCCGGCGTGACGTTGCAGCAGCCTGAGGCGCGCCGTGCGCTCTCCCGGGGAAGTTGTCCCCGGATCACGGGAGCCTGGCCATGGCGGGCTGCACTGGCTCCCGGGAGGGGTGGTGTGGAGAGTGACCTGTGCTCACACACAGGCTTTTTGGTGGCGGCAGCAGCAGCCTTAGCGTCTCATGCCCGTCTCTGGGGTCCGCGCTGATAACCGCGGCTCGCGCCCCTCTCTGAGGTCCGCGCTGATAGCCACGGCTCGCGCCCGTCTCTGGAGTTCGTTTAGACGGCACTCTAAATCCCCTCTCCTTGCGCGCCGCGAAACAAAGAGGCAAGAAAAAGTCTCTTGCCTCTTCGGCAGCTGCAGACTTTTTCTCGGGCTCCCTCCCGGCTAGCTGTGGTGCGCTAACCCCTTTAGGCTGTGTTCACGCCGCCAACCCCAGTCCTCTCCCTGGGATCCGACCGAAGCCCGAACCTCAGCTCCCAGCCCCCGCCCACGCCGGCGGGTGAGCAGACAAGCCTCTCGGGCTGGTGAGTGCTGCTCAGCGCCGAGCCTCTGTGCGGGAATCTCTCCATTTTTCCCTCTGCGCCCCTGTTGCTGTGGGATCCGCGCTGATAGCCGCGGCTCGCGCCCGTCTCTGGAGCTCGTTTAGGTGGCGCTCTGAATCCCCTCTCCTTGCGTGCCGCAAAACAAAGAGGCAAGAAAAAGTCTCTTGCCTCTTCGGCAGCTGCAGACTTTTTCCCGGACTCCCTCCCGGCTAGCACCGAAGCCCGAGCCTCAGCTCCCAGCCCCCGCCCGCCCCGGCGGCTGAGCAGACAAGCCTCTCGGGCTGGTGAGTGCTGGTGGGCACCGATCCTCCGTGCGGGAATCTCTCCGCTTTGCCCTCTGCACCCCTGTGGCTGCGCTCTCCTCCGTGGCTCTTAAACTTCCCCCCTCTGCCACCCGCAGTCTCCGCCCGCGAAGGGGCTTCCTAGTGTGTGGAAACCTTTCCTCCTTCACAGCTCCCTCCCACTGGTGCAGGTCCCGTCCCTATTCTTTTGTCTCTGTTACTTCTTTTTTCTTTTGCCCTACCCAAGTACATGGGGAGTTTCTTGCCTTTTGGGAGGTCTGACGTCTTCTGCCAGCGTTCAGTGGGTGTTCTGTAGGAGCAGTTCCACGTGTAGATGTATTTCTACTGTATCTGTGGGAAGGAAGGTGATCTCCGCGTCTTACTCTTCCGCCATCTTGCCAAGACCCCCTCTATGGAACTATTTAAGCCTGTGAAACCCGCCTCCTGTGGAACAGCTTTTTCTCTTCCCCACTTCTTGTCTCCACTGAAGAGTCACTCAGCAGCTTCTGTGGATGTTTTTGAAGCTTTGGAGCCCAGTGAGGACTGAATTTTTCTCATGTTGCCTCAATCTTTTAGACTCTAAGCACAATTCCTTCTGCTCCACCTTTCCTGCAGGTGTGGGATACAGCTCTGCCATTATACTTTTCTTTTTAGAACTTCTAAGTTGTGTTTAATTTGCTGATTTTATTCATTCCTTTCTTTCTCTAAAACTGCAGGACCCCCCTGGCACAGGCTGAGATACCTACATGTCCCTGAAGTTCATTCAGCTACCCTTCAAGTGTTTTAAAACATTCAGCCTTTGGATAAGCTACCTCTATTCAAGGCTATCCATTCACAGTTTGCTCCTTCACCCTGAGAACAGAATGGATTTTGGGCAGTGACTCTAGCACTTTCCACCTAAGCTTTAAATTAATAATTTAAAGGTAAATTCTCCCTAGTGTCAACATTCCAATACCTGGAATGTTGTTCATTGCCTTGAAATTTAAAAGCAAACATTTCTGCTCAACAATGCCTAAACGGCCTGTTTATGGAGAAATTCTATTTGTCTTAAAGTTGAATCCTTGCCTCAGCTACGAGTACTTAGAGAAATTATGCCTTCTAGTCCAAGGTCAGTCTGTGGAGATACTGTATGCTGATACTTTGCACTGTTTTCCAGAATGCTAGTACCTGCAGCTTTGTCTCCATAGAAACAGCAGTTTACTGTGGCAAAGTTGCCATAAACTCATGTGAACCACTAAGGTGAAAAATCCAACATGGCTGAGCCTCACACCCAAAGCTGCGTGCCTTGGTGATGACAGCTAAAAACTAAATAAAGGCACAGTTGTTAAGACACAGCCACATGGCTCAGAATGGCCTCTCTAGGTTGTCAGGGTCCAAGCTGTGTACTTACTGAAGCCCACACCTAAATTCCCATGCCTTGGCCTCAGCTAAAGATTCACCACGTCTTATTTTGGTCTGGTTCTCAGATTTCTGGCCCAATCCAATAGATGTTGTACACATCTATTTTCCCCCCCTGCCCAAGTATTGAACTACTTGAAAAAAAAGAAAAAAACAATAAGTTATAGACTGGAGGTCTGTGTCCCCCCGAAACCTAATGCCTGAAGGGATGGTCCTAGGATGTTAGACCTTTGAGAGGTGATTAGGTCATGAGAGTGGAGCCCTCATGAATGGGATTAGTACCTTCATATGAAAGAGAGCCCAGAGAGCTCATAGGATTATCACAGTAGCACAACAATGAACTCTATTGTGTGGGTTTTTTGGTAAATTTACATCGCATTTCTCTTGGGTAAACACTTGGAAAATGAAATTCTTGGCTAATAGGGTAGGCACATGTTCAGCTTTAGAATGTATGACCAGTTTTCTGAAGGGATTTATAATTTATTTTATTTACAATTTATCCAAAGGGATTTACCAATTTATATTCCCATCACCAGTGTAGGAGAGCTCCAGCTGCTTTACATCCACATGAACGTGGTTTTTTCAGTCTTTTTAATTTTGGCCATTCTGGTGGTTGTGTAGTCATATCTCTTTGTGCTTTTGATTTCCATTTTCATGATGACTAACGATTATAAACATGTTTTCATATTCTTACCAGCCCTTAAATATCCTCTTTTGTGAAGTACATGCTCAGGTATCTCCCCCAATTTTCTGGGCTAATTTGATGTTTCTGGGTTGTTTGATGTTTGCTTATTCATTTGTAGGAGTTCTCTATACATTTTGTATTTGCATCCAGACCCAGGACATCTCTCTCAGTACCACAGTGAGCCCATACCTAAGCAACCTGGATGTACAGGGAGTTTTACCACCTTTTAGGGTAAAAATTTGACCAGCACGGGACAAGAGTTGATGGGTTAATGTGTTCCCTTTTTATCTTACTTGGACAAACATCCTGAAAGCATGCTGTATAGTCTTAGTCAGTCCCATGGAATTGAGACACCAGTTGTCTGCATCAGAGACCAAGTCAATAATTTACCCTTAAACTCCAATATCAAAAACATTCTTCCAAGACTTTTTTAAGAGCTGCCTCCCCTCAGACAATTTATCCCTTTGTTGAATTTCTTTAAATATCACATAGTATTTTTTTAATGAACAGTTCAAATTTATTCACCCTTAACTTCCACACAACAATAGATATGTTTGAAAATGCATTTGCTATATTTACAGCACTGTGCTCAGCCCTTTATATGTATATCAGCAAATTCTCACACACACACAAAATAATTACTGTTATTAGCTCTATTTTACAGATATGACGATTGTACGTAGCAGTTTAGTAACTTACTCAAGGTTGTGAACTGAAACAGGAAACCAAACTCAGATCTTTTTTCAAAAATCCTGTTTGAGGGACTTCCCTGGTGGTCCAATGGTTGGGAGTCCACCTTCCAATGTAGGGGATGCAGGTTCGATCTCTGGTCGGGGAACTAGGATCCCACATGCCACAAGGCAGCCCGCGTGCCACAACTGGAGAGAGGCCTGTGGGCTGCAACAAAAAATTTCGCATGCTGTGTCTGGGACCCGATGCACCCAAATAAACAAATAAGTAAATATTTTTTAAAAATAAAGCTTTTGAAAAAAAAATCCTGTTTGATTAATTGCAATGTTCTGCTGCCTTACTTTGATTGTAGTTCTAAATCCAAACATGATAAATTTGCTGCTGATATCACATGACATAATTTTCAGTGTGTTCCCTGAGGCTTCTTCTCATTATTTTCATACGTTAATGAGGAGGAGGAGAAGGAGGATAAAGATGAGGATGATGACAATGAATCACTTAGTCTGATATCCCTTATAAAAGAAAAAGTAGCGAAATCTCTGGGGGAAAATGTCATTCACCTCAAGAGGAACAGATGGCTCAAGCTTACAAGGAGCTACGCAAACACAACTAGGAAACTGGAGCCTTTTCTAAGCATACAGTGGGCTAATAAAGAAAACAAACATTTACTAACCAGTGTTGAATGAGATAACAAGAAAAAGAACTGCAGCCATAATCATAGGGCTTTGGGCAAGCCAGGGAGAGCATAAAGGGAATCTTATCCGTATAGCAACATGGTTAGTTTCCCATTTGCCCATCCTGAGAATGTTTAATCTCTATTTTACTACCGTTGGCTCACTGAAGACAGAGATTGGAGTGAAAGGACCAAAGACTTTGGGGCTGCACATACTTGGGTTTAATACCCGGGCTTGGCCACTTACCAGCTGTATGTCTTTGTGGAAGCTGCTTGATGTCTCTATGGCTCAATTTTCTCATCTGAAAAATGAAACTAATAAAAGCCTGGCCTTTCTGGGATTTTGCGGAGGTAGGTGTCTGGAATTGTTTCCTTGGCAAACATAATGAAATGATAATTTGCATGCAAGAGTTTAATTGGGCTGTTTTCAGGATCACCACCTGTGGGGGAGCAAGGGAAGCAAGTTTGGGCTGAACAAGAAGCTGACGGCCTGGGCAGTTGCAACAGAAACCTCAGCTGATCCTGTAGGAGCTCTAGAACTGAGATGACCCTTAAGAGTTGTCCTGCCTGAGACAAAGGGCCAGGTTTTTATACCCCACCTCTCCCTGTGGACCAGACATTGGATGTGGGTTGTGTCCAGTGGGGAGTTTCTGACCTTGGGCTAGGTGGCTCTCTTTAGCTAAAGCAGATTACCCAAGAGCTGACACTCTCAAGGGATGGCAGAATGAGTGCTTCCGTTGCGAAGGGGGGCCTAAGTAGTGGCCCACAGTATCCACTAGAGTAGGTAAAGCCCCAATGCCATGACTCAGTAGATGTCTCTTCACCCTAACTCTCCTTCCCAGAGTCTCACCGTGCTTTTCCTTAAGACACTGTAATTGAACTTTGAGCTGCCATCATTGGCGTCTACCCTAGGGATCATCCATCTTCCTGGCCCCATTCCCAGCTTCCTTTCCTGAGGTGACAGCATGCCTTTCAGGCAAGACCCAGTCACTCAATTCAGAGACTATCTTTGAGAAGTTCCTGAGAGCTACCACCTTTTAAAGCCTACATCCTGGAGCTGTTTATCTTGAGTCTTTGCACATTTCTGCTCATCTCTTCTTTACTTCAGATACTAGAGTTCAGTTTCCAAATATGAACCTGGCACAAGTCAGACAGCACAAAAAAACTGCCAATAGCCAGACACTAGCCAGAAAATCAGGTAAAAATCAACAAAACAAGCCCCACTGAATGTATCTGCATGGAGGTCAGGCCATTTCCCATAATAGATTCAGAAGAATAAGTGACCTGGTTGGGAATAGCTAGCTAGCTGACAGATGGCACACTTCTCACATGGCCCCAGGGCTGAATGAGTCTTGTTTTGTATATTATGTGAACCCTTCTAAAGCATCAGTGCTGGTTTGATTAGTGACAGCTAATATTTATCAAGCCCTTCCCATGGGTCATGTGGGTTATCTCATTTTCTCCTCACTGTAACTGGGTGGGGTTCCTGTGAGGAGGGGAGTACTAGTTTCTCCATTTTGTACCTGAGGAAATTGAGGCTTAGAATGAATTTACTTTTCTAGGGTCAATGAGATTTGAATCTAGGTAGTCTGATTCTTAATATCTATGTGGGAATTATGGCCTAAAACAATAGGAGTGGTGCAGAGTCCAGTACCTGCTCCCTTAGATCCAGGAATGATCTCTTTGTGTCAAGGAGGAACGCATGGTATATAGTGGGTTGAATAGTGTCCCCACCAAAATTCAAGTCTAGCCAAAACTTCAGAATGTAATCTTATTTGGAAACAGAGTTAAAATTAGCTAAGGATCTAAGATAAAATAATCCTGGTTTTAGGGTGGGCCCCAAATCCATTGACTGGTGTCATAAGAAGATGAGCAGAGGACACAGAGAGACACACAGAAGGAAAGTCCATGTGAAAACAGAGGCAGAGATTGGATTGATGTGATCACAAGCCAAGGAATGCTTGGGGCCACCAGAAGCCAGAAGAGGCAAGGAAGGATTCTTCCCTAAAGTCTCCAGAGAAAACATGGCTCTGCTGATACTTTGATTTCAGATGTCTATGCTCCAGAACTGTGCAAGAATAAATTACTGTGGTCTTCAACCAGCAAATTTATGTAATTTGTTATGCCAGCCCTAGGAAACTGATACGTGGTATAATAGAAACAGACCTAAACTGGAAACCGTTCTTGTTCTTCTGTAAAATGAGGAGTTTGGTTTAAATGACCTCTAAAATCCCCCTCATCTTTGTCAGTGTATGATCCTAAATCATGCCCTTCCCCAAAATAATCTTTGCACCAGCCATTTAATATCACAGTTACTCAGATCCTTCAATACACCTTTTTAAATGGCATTTCTTCTACAAATCTCTTAAGTAAAATGTAATCTAAAATGACTTCAGTTTTGAAAATACTCTTTGTTTGTTCTTGCCATCTCTTCACTTCCTAATACAGGCACTTATAGCACAGATGACAGCATCAAAAATTAATGCAAGCATTTGAATTTGCCTGAGTTTGTCGCTTTTCAATGGGCTATGCCAGTAATGATTAGATTCTAGAGAGAAATTGACTCTCAGAAGTACGTAATCACACCAATAACCTACAAAAGGCTGAAGGCTATGAAATGCAGGACTTTTCACAGTACAGATAATGCCCATGTAAATGTTCTTCCTTACTTAAACTTTTGCAAGATAAGACTGTGACCAACACCTCCTCATTATGGGGGCAGCAAAACTAAAACAATACAAAAGTAGATTTCTACCCCTAAAACACTTTGTTTCTCAGTGGCCCCACAACTAAATCTAGATATGGATCATACTCCTTCACTTTAGAGATCCTGTTTACATACCATTGGCTGAATGCTAAAAGCAACAGGGAGCTGAAGAAAAGAAAAGTTAATTAACTTGTCCAAGGTCACCCGGTCAATAAGTAAAGGAACCAGATTCAAAGTTAAGACAGTCTGACTCCAGAGTGTGTGCTCTTAATCCCTACTGTACTTCCACAACATCTCCATACTATGATTTGGAGAATGGATTTGATGGAATCAAGAATGAAGAAAATGAGACCAGTTAAGAGACTGATGTAATTTTCCAGGCAAGAAGTGATACACACTTGAATTAAAATAGAAGTAATACGGTAGAGGGAGTAGATTACAACATTAAGGAGGTAGAAGTTAGATAGACTGATTTTCAGGAGAGAGAGGGTTGAGGTATATGACATCCTGGTTTGCCTCTTGGTAAGTGAATAAATGGTGGTGTTATTCACTTAGGTAGGGAGCACAAGAGGAGAAGAGATAAGCTTGAGTACAGATAATGTGTTCAGTTTTGGACACACCAATTGTATCTCCATTCCTGTGGAGATGTTCAGTAGATGTCTAAATGGTATATATCTTACTCCCAATTTTTACATGTCTCCAGATTTTCTTGGCTCTCCTGCTTCCCAAGCACTTGGCCACTTGCTCAGTGGAGAACCTGAACTGCTTGCCACCTTGTCTCTCAACACTGCTGGCAGTTCCAGTCACTGTTAGGGAAGGCCAGGCTCTGGCAGTCTCCATTGTCCCCAGAACAGTGGGAGCCACTGCAGCTCTGGCCTCCAAACCTGGCCTGAATGCATCCGGAGGTGTTGGTTTCTCTACCACTCTGGAATCAGATGAAGTACTACCCTGGGAGATTGGCTTCCCCAACAGCTTCCCATAACCTGGAAGTATAGGAAATAAATGGTCCAGGTGGTGAAATTTGACTAATAAAAGACAAAAAATGGAGAGAGCCAGCAGATGCCTTATTCTTCCTGCTTTCCCATGACAACTGTTTCATGGCACAATGGTTCCAACATCTTATCTGGAGACATCCCCTGGAGAACAAGCAAAACAACAGTGCTTTTTTGGAGCTGTACCAACCTGGCCATGTTACAAATTGTATTTGTTTTCCCTTTTTTTCTTTTCCCCTCATTCTTGATTTCCTGGATTGTACCTCCTCCCTGAATAAAGTATTATCTTGTAAGCTTTGTCTTTGCCTCTGTTTTCCAGGGAGCTTTGGTTATAACAATTGGTACAAGAAGTGCCTCTGGAAAGCAGACACTTAGCATGGGGTTTTGACAATGTTCTTCCCACCTCTATAAAGTCAGGAAGAAGTTACTGCTGGAGTAAGTGTGATGGCAAAACCCCTCTGGCATGTAGAACATAACAAATACTAAAGCTTTCACATGTATTTAACTGGGACAAGATGCAGGTGGAAGGGAAGGAGAAAAGAGATCAAGTATATGCTACACTAGGTTGGTATAAGGGCAAGAATAAGTTGTGCTGTGAAGTAAGTACTTTTTTTTCCCCCTAACTTCCAGGGCTTTATTTATTTATTTTTTTGAATTTTATTTTATTTTTTTAACATCTTAATTGGAGTATAATTGCTTTACAATGGTGTGTTAGTTTCTGCTGTATAACAAAGTGAATCAGCTATACATATACATATATCAGTATATCTCCTCCCTCTTGCATCTCCCTCCCACCCTCCCCATCCCACCCCTCGAGGTGGTCACAAAGCACCGAGCTGATCTCCCTGTGCTATGTGGCTGCTTCCCACTAGCTATCTATTTTACATTTGGTAGTATATATAAGTCCATGCCACTTTCTCACTTCGTCCCAGCTTACCCTTCCCCCTCCCCGTGTCCTCAAGTCCATTCTCTATGTATGCATCTTTATTCCTGTCCTGTCTCGAGGTTTTGTTTTTTTTTTATTCCATATTTATGTGTTAGCATACAGTATTTGTTTGTCTCTTTCTGAGTTTGAAGTAAGTACTTCTGAGAGCACTGAAGATCTTGCAAAAAATATAAACAATACGTCCAGAGTAGTTAATTGCCATCTTAAGGAATACTGTGAATGTTAGGGTACCTTTGTGGCAATTTTAAAGGGGATTCCTGTCAACTGCATCCTCAGGGCATGCATGCTCTGCTGAAATATCA
The DNA here is from genome assembly GCF_028564815.1 of Eubalaena glacialis. Taxonomy (NCBI): domain Eukaryota; kingdom Metazoa; phylum Chordata; class Mammalia; order Artiodactyla; family Balaenidae; genus Eubalaena; species Eubalaena glacialis. Next base: position 31,213,161 of record NC_083718.1, read on the forward strand.
AGTCTAGGATCAAATTGTAAGTGTGGCTGTGTTACAAACAAGGCTTAATGCATAGATTGACAGGTTTTCTATGTCAAAGTCAAGGCCCTCACAGGGAAACAGTAGACCTTGAGACCTGGGATGAAGACATTTGGGTTGGACTAATCTGAGCATCTTATACTTGTAAATTCCCCAAGATCCTTCTAGCAAGGAATACAGCCTTCTTTCCCTTGCCAGAGAAGAATAAATTTTACTTGTCTGGAAACTGTAGAAAACATCATCTGAATGAGGTTACTTGTAATATAATATTAGCTTCCAAGTTTCACCTCGCCACTCCTCTTTGGCTTCAGGCCAATAAACAGGGCCATATGTCAGCACAGCCCGAGCAGGGAAACATAGCCTTTGTTTCAGGAAAGATAGCCAAAACATGTCAAAATAATCAAGTGGCATGACTACTATGTACCAGTAGGAAAAGGGAGAATATTTCTGAAAGGAGATATTTAGGGTATTATATCGTGGTATGGAGAAAGCTGGAGCAGGATGAATAGAAAAGAATTTGTTGACATGGGGAGAATTCTCTCATGACTTGGAATTTAATATTCTTTCCTGGAAAGACATATTTGTGCCAAGTGTGCCAATTTCATGGGGCTGGCATGTTGGTGAAATTTTCTAGCAAAGACATTTGCTTAAAGCTGGTTCTTATATTTTGTTAGGATGACTCCTTGAAGCTAGGCATGACAATGACCTTCAATAGATGAAATAGAGATGACAGAATCTCCTTGGCCCAAGATTGAGGAAGGAGTCAGAACGCTCAGGGGTATAGAGTATGAGGATGGGTTTGCATGTAAAACCCCAAATCCATCACTTGACAGTGTTGCCACAGGAGTAGTCAGAAGATGGTTGCTTCACCAAGGCAATCAAGAAGGACCAGAATCATGGGACTTCCCTGGTGGTCCAGTGGTTAAGACTCCACACTCCCAATGCAGGGGGCCTGGGTTTGATCCCTGGTCAGGGAACTAGATTCTGCATACCACAACTAAGAGGGTGCATGCTGCAACTAAAAGATCCAGGATGCCACAACTAAAAAAGATCCCACATGCCGCAATGAAGACCCCACGTGCTGCAACTAAGACCCAGCACAGCCAAATAACAACTAACTAACTAAATAAATAAATAAATATTTTTTTAAAAAGAAGGAAGGACTAGAATCTTTAAAAGGCTTGGTAGCATTCTCTTCTCTTAGTGAGGGTTGACAAAACGGTAATTCTGCCATGGAACTGGACTTCCTTTTAACAATGGGTGTGATGGGTTTCTGGAAAGTCAGAGGCCAGAAGTAATATTAAATCTCAGAAGGCAAGTAGACATATGTGTTATTTATATATTGCTAAGTGCATTTATTAATTCTAACAGTTTATCAGCAGATTCTATATATAAAAATAATCTTTTCTGTACAAAATGAGAATCATATTACTTCCTTTCCAGTCCTCATTATCTTTTATTTCCTTTTGTTGCCCTATTGCTTAGGCTTGAAACTTTACCTTTCTTACAATGTTAACATCTTTATCTCATCCTTGAGCATGGGGGAAAATATTTCAATGTTTCACAATTAAATGTGATGTTTGCTGTTGATTTTTTGTAGATATCTATGTCTAGGTTAAGAAAGTTCCCTTGTCTCCCAAGTTTGCTAAGAGTTTTTCTTATTATTATTATTATCATTATTATTAATCAATGTTAAATTTTAAATCTTTTTTCTGAATTTATCAAATTGATTTTTCACCTTCTGTTAATGTGGTGAATTACCTTCATTGTTCTTAAATGTTAAAATATCTTTACATTCTTGGGATAAAATCAGTATTTTTGTGACATATTTCTGTTTTGTATCTCTGGGTTTTATTTGCTTTTTTAGTTTAAGATTTGACATATTTCCATGAGAAACACTGACCTTTACTTTCCTTTCTAGTACTGTCTTTGTCACATTTTGGTATTGTGTTAATACTGGCCTCAAAACAAATTGGGTGGAAGAATCAATATTGTTAAAATGACCATACTACCCAAGGCAATCTACACAGTCAATGCAATCTCTATCAAATTACCAATGGCATTTTTCACAGAACTGGAACAAAAAAATTTTTAATTTGTATAGATACACAAAAGACCCCAAATAGCCAAAACAGTCTTCAGAAAGAAGAACGGAGCTGGAGGAATCGTGTTCCTTGACTTCAGACTATACTACAAAGCTACAGCCATCAAAACAATACAGTTCTGGCACAAAAACAGACACGTACATTAATGGAACAGGATAGAGGGCCCAGAAATAAACCTACTTTCTTACGGTCAACAAAAAAAGCAAGAATATACAATGGAGAAAATACAGACTCTTCAAAAAGTGGTGAGGGAAAAAGTGGTGCTGGGAAAACTGGACAGCTTCAAAAAGTGGTGCTGGGAAAACTGGACAGCTACCTTTAAAAGAATGAAATTAGAACATTCTCTAACACCATATACAAAAATAAACTCAAAATAGATTAAAGACCTAAAGGTAAGACAGATACTAGAAAAATTCCAGAGGAAAATATAGGCAGAACACTCTTTGAAAAAAATCACAGCAACTTTTTTTTTTAATCCATCTCCTAGAGTAATGGAAACAAAAGCAAAAAAAAAAAAAAAAAGTGACCTAATTAAACTTAAAAGTTTTGCACAGCAAAGGAAACCATCAACAAAATGAAAAGACACCTATGGAATGGGAGAAAATATCTGCAAATGATACAACCAAGAGATTAATTTCCAAAATATATGAACAGCTTATACAGCTCAATAAAAAAAGAAAACAATTGAATCAAAAAATGGGCAGAAGACCTAAATAGACATTTATCCAAAGAAAACATACACACGGCCAATAGGCACATGAAAAGATGCTCAACATTGCTAACTTTCAGAGAAATGCAAATCAAACCTACAAAGAGGTATTACTTCACACTGCTCAGAATGGCCATCATTAAAAAGTCTTTAAATAATAAATGCTGGAGAGGGTGTAGAGAAAAAGGAACCTGCCTATGCCATTAATGGGATTGTAAATTGGTGCAGCCACTATGGAGAACAGTATGGAGGTTCCTTAGTAAACTAAAAATAGAGTTGCCATATGATTCAGCAATCCCACTCTTGGGCATATATCTGGGAAAGACAAAAACTCTAATTCGAAAATATACAGGCACCCCAATGTTCACAGCAACACTATTTACAGTAGCCAAGACATGGAAGCAACCTAAATGTTCATCGACAGATGAATGGATAAAGAAGATGTGGTATATATATGCAATGAACTATTTCTCAGCCATAGAAAGAATGAAATAATGCCTTTTGCAGCAACATGGATGGACCTAGAGATTATCATACTAAGTCAAGTGAGTCAGACAGAGAAAGACATTATTTTAGACTCCACATATATTACTTATATGTAATATAAGTAATTTATTACTTATAATATAGTAATATATTACTTATAAGTAATATAATATATTACTTACATGTGGAGTCTAAAATAATGATGCAAATGAACTTATTTATAAAACAGAAAAGACTCACAGACATAGAAAACAAACTTATGGTTTCCAAAGGGGAAAAGGGGGAGGGATAAATTAGGGATTTGAGATGAACAGATACACACTACTATATATAAACTAGATAAACAACAAGGTTCACTGTATAGCACAGAGAACTATATACAATATCCTGTAATAAACCATAATGGAAAAATATGCATAAGAATATATATTCTTTTACATATATTCTCTCTCTATATATATGTATATGTGTAACTGAATCACTTTGCTGTACAGCTGAAACATTGTGTTGTATGCCTGAATCAACTATACTTCAATTTTAAAAATAATCAATAACAACAACAAAAAAAAACACCCAAAAGAAACAAACTCTTTCCCTTTCTAATCTCTGAAAAAGTTTGTGTGACATTGGTATTACTTCCTCTTTAAATATTTGGAACAATACATCAATGAGACCATCTAGATCTGGATATTTCTTCATGACAAAAACTCTAGTAGTGGGTTCAGTTTTGATCATTGTTTTATGACTGTGGCTAGGTCCTTTTTCAGTGGATATTTCCAATTCATAGTGAAATGTTTTAGCATTAAGTTCTTGATAATATATTATTATTCTTTATTGTCTGTGGGGACTGTAGTGATTTCTCCTTTTTATTCCTAAAATTGGTAGTTTATGCATTCTCTCTTTTTTTTTTCTTGATCAGTCTTGCTCAAGGCTGTTTAATTGCGTTATTCATTTTGTAGACCCTGATTTTGAATTTTTTCTGTTGAACATTTTATTTCACTTAATTGATTTTGACATATATTTATTATTTAGTTTTCTTTGATTTGATATTATCTTTCTATTTATTTTCATGAAATGTTGGATCATTTATTTTCTGCCTTTTTTCTTCACTAATATATGTACTTACATCTATAAATTCTTCATTTCTAAACACTGTTTCTGCTTTATGCCATATTTTGGCATGATATATTTTCATTGAAATTAAATTAAAAATACTTTCAAATATTTATTTCAATTTCTCTTTTGAATTATTTGTTATTTAAAAGCTTACTGATTAATATTCCTAACATTTGTAAATTTTCTGGTTGTATTTTTGTTGATGAATTTTAGCTTAATTGCACTACAATTTAAGAATGCACTCTCAGTTATTTTAATTCTTGGATATGTATTGAGGCTTGCTTTCTAATGCAACATATGAAGAGTTTTGGCAAATGTTCATGTGCATTCTGTAATTCTTGACCATAGTGTTATCTTTAGTCAAAGTATGTAATGTTCACATTTTATATATTGTTACTATTATTCTATCTCTTGGTTCTAGCACCTTTTGTAAGATGTGTGTTAAAATCCCCCAAATTGATTAAGATTTATGTATTTATTTTATTCTTCCTTTCTCGTAATCTCTTTGTCTGGTTTTAGGATATTGCTAGTCTCATAGAATGAGTTATGAAGTGTTCCCTCTGTTTTTATTTTTGGAAGAGATTGTAGAAAATTGGTATAATTTCTTCCTTAAATGTTTGGTAGAATTCACTAGTGGAACCATCTGTGCCTGTTACTTTCTATTTTGGAAGATTATTAATTGTAGATTCAATTTTGTTAATAAACTTCAGCCAATTCAAATTATCTATTTCTTCTTGTGTGAGTTTGGTAGATTGTATCTTTCAAGGAATTGGTTCTTCTTTTAAGTTATTAAATTTGTGGATATAAGATTTCATATATTTGAAGATGTTCATAATATTTGTTTATTATTCTTTTCCCTTTCAATGTCATCAGTAGTGATGAGCCCTTTTCATTTCAAATATTAATAATGTCTACTTTAAAATAAAACGTCCAGTTATCTCACCAACAAAGTTAGTTTATTCAGGAACAGCCAGAGAAATTGCAATTTGTGAAGCACTAGCTATGGCAAGCCATGGGCAGATACAGAGAAAAAACGAGGGGAGCTTGCTTTTATAGGGGAAAGAGGGAGATGGGAGGGGCTGTTCAAAATGAAAGTTCATTAGAGGAATGTAAGAATTCAGGGTGGCAATGGCTTCTCATTGGCTGAGCTGTGGCATTTTCCATTGGCTGAACTTGTTGCTGGGCAAGATGAAAATCTTCCTTCCTCTTCCTAGAGAAGTAAAGTAGAGGCACCTTCATGTTAGAGGTGCAAGGTGCGTCTCTTCCTGTTTGAGGACATTGACACCAAACAAAAGAGGTAGAACATGAGAACTCCTTCAACAGACTTTCCTAACCAACTTTAATTGAGGTTTCCTTTATTAATTTTCACAGTTATTTGTGTCTCTTTTGTTATCTTGATTATAGTGGCTAGAGATATAACAATTTTATTGATCTTTTCAAAGAATTAGCTTTTGGATTTGTTGATTTTCTCTATTAATATCTTGGTTTTGATTGCATTTATTTCTGCTCTGATTTTCACAATTTCTTTTCTTCTTTCTACTTTGAATTTATTTATTTATTTATATTGAAGTATAGTTGATTTACAATGTTGTGTTAGTTTCTGATTTACAGCATAGTGATTCAGTTTATATATATATATATATATATATACAGTTTATATATATTTATATATATTTATATATTTATATTATATATTATATATTATATATATAATATATATATTAAATATATATTATATATATTATATATATTATATATTATATATTTATATGTTTATATATTTATTTATATAAATTTATATTTTATATATATTTATATATTTATATTTATATAAATATATATAATATATATATTTATATATATTTATATATTCTGTTTATTACAGAATATTGAATATAGTTCCCTGTGCTATACAGTAGAATCTTGTTATATGTATCTAATTTATACATATTAGTGTGTATCTGTTAATCTCAAATCACTAATTTATCCTTTCTCCCACACCCTTTCCCCTTTGGGAAACAACCAACCATACTGTTCTCCATAGCGGTTGCACCAATTTACAATCCCATTAATAGCATAGGCAGGTCCCCTTTTCTCTACACCCTCTCTAGCATTCATTATTTATAGACTTTTTAATGATGGCCATTCTGAGCAGTGTGAGGTGATACCTCACTGTAGGTTTGATTTGCATTTCTCTGAAAGTTAGCAATATTGAGCATCTTTTCATGTGCCTATTGGCTGTGTGTATGTTTTCTTTGGATAAATGTCTATTTAGGTCTTCTGTCTATTTTTTGATTTGATTATTTTGTTGTTGTTGTTTTTGTTGTTATTGAGTTGTATGAGCTGTTTGTGTATTTTGGATTTTAAGCCCTTGTCAATTGCATCATTTGCAAATACTTTTCTCTATTCCATAGGTTGTCTTTTCATTTTGTTGATGGTTTCCCTTGCTGTGCAAAGTCTTTTAAGTTTGATTTGGTCCTGTTTGTTTATTTTTGCTTTTATTTCTGTTGCTTTAGGACAACAACCGAAGAAATCATTGCTACGATGTGTGTCAGAGAATGTTTTGTCTATATTCTCTTCTAGGAGTTTTATGGTGTCCTGTCTTATATTTAAGTCTTTAAGCCATTTTGCATTTATTTTTGGGTATGGTGTGAGGTAGTGTTCTAACTTCATTGATTTACATGCAGCTGCCCAGCTTTCCCAGCACCACTTGTTAAAGACATGGTCTTTTCTCCATTGTATATTCTTGCCTCCTCTGTCATAGATTAATTGACTGTAGATGTGTGGGTTTATTTGGGGGCTCTCTAGTCTGTTGCATTGGCCCATATGTCTGTTTTTGTGCCACTACCATGCTGTTTTGTTTACTGTAGGTTTGTAGTATTGTCTGAAGTCTGGGACGGTTATTCTTCCAGTTTTGTTCTTTTTCTTCAGGATTTCTTTGGCAATTCTGGGTCTTTTATGGTTCCATATAAAATTTAGGATTATTTGTTCTAGTTCTGTGAAAAATGTCATGGGTAATTTGATTGGGGTCCATTAAACCTGTAGATTGCTTTGGATAATATGACCATTTTAACAATATTAATTCTTGCAATCCAAGAGCATGGGATATATTTAAATTACTTTGAATCATCTTCAGTTTTCTTTATCAATGTTTTATAGTTATCAGTATATAAGTCTTTCAGCTCCTTGGTCAGGTTTATTCCTAAGTATTTTTTATGTGATTTTTAAATCTTTATTTATTTATGTATTTATTTTTGGCCATGCCACGTGGCTTGTGGGATCTTAATTCCCTGACCAGGGATTGAACCCAGGCCCTGGGAGTGAAATCACTGTGTCCTAAGCACTGGACCACCAGGGAATTTCCTTCTTTTTTTGGCTGCATTGGGTCTTCGTTGCTGCATGTGGGCTTTCTCTAGCTGTGGTGAGCTGGGGCTACTCTTCATTGCAGTGCACAGGCTTCTCATTATGATGGCTTCTCTTGTTGCAGCACATGGGCCCTAGAGTGTGTGGGCTTCGATACTTTACAAGTGGCGTGCAGGCTCAGTAGTTGTGGCTCATGGGCTCTAGAGCACAGGTTCCGTATTTGTGGCACTTGGGCTTAGTCGCTCCATGGCATGTGGGATCCTCCCAGAGCAGGGATCGAACCCATGTCCCCTGCATTGGCAGGTGGATTCTTAACCACTGCACCACCAGGGAAGTCTCGCTTGACGTGATTTTAAAAGGTTTTTTTTTTTTACATTCTCTTTCTGATGTTTCATTGTTAGTATAAAGAAATGCAACTGATTTCTGTATGTTAATTTTGTACTTTGCTACCTTACTTAATAATTTCATCAGTTCTAGTAGTTTTTATGTGGAGTCTTTAGGGTTTTCTATATATAGTATCATGTCATCTGCATATAATGACAGTTTTACCTCTTCCCTTCCAATTTGGATACACTTTCTTTCTTTTTCTTGTCTGATTGCTGTGTCTAGGACTTCCAAAACAATGTTGAGTAGAAGTGGTGAGAGTGAGCATTCTTGTCTTGTTCCAGATTTTAGTGGGAAGGCTTTCAGCTTTTCCCTGTTGAGTATTTGTTGGCTGTGGGTTTGTCATAAATAGCTTTTATTATGTTGAGATATTTTCCCTCTAAACCCACTTTGGCAAGAGTTTTTAATCATTAATGGATGTTGAATTTTATTAAATGCTTTTCCTGCATCTATTAAGACATCATGTGCTTTTTGTCTTTTCTTTTGTTTATGTGGTATATCATGTTGATTGATTTGCATATTTATCCTTGTGACCCTAGGATGAACCCAGCTTGATCATGGTGTATGATCTTTTTCATGTGTTGTTGGATTCAGTTTGCTAATATTTTGTTGAGGACTTTTCCACCTATATTCATCAAAGTTATTGGCCTGTAATTTTCTTTTTTGGTAGTGTCTTGTCTGGTTTTAGTACCAGGGTGATGATGGCTCATAGAATGACTTTGGGAGTGTTTCCTCCTCTTCAGTCTTTGGGAAGAGTTTGAGAAGAATTGGTTTAAGTTCTTCTTTGTATGTTTGGTAGAATTCTCCAGTGAAACTGTATGGTCCTGGACTTTTGTTTGCAGGGAGTTTTTTAAATTACATATTCTATTTCACTTGTAGTGATCAGTCTGTTCAAATTATCTGTTTCCTCTTGATTCAGTTTTGGTGGGCTGTATGTTTCTAGAAACTTGTCCATTTCTTCTAGGTTGTAAAATTTGTTGGCATATAATTGTTCATAGTATTCACTTTTTTTTTGTATTTCTGTGGTATCAGTTGTTGTTTCTCCTCTTTCATTTCTTATTTTGTTTAGTTGGGTCATCTCTTTTCTTCTTGTTGAGCCTGGCCAGAGGTTGTCTATTTCGTTTACCCTTTCAAGGAACCAGCTCTTGGATTTATTGATTTTTTTCTATTGATTTTTATCTCTATTTTATTTATGTCCTCTCTGATCTTTATTATTTCCTTCCTTCTGCTGAATTTAGGTTTTTGTTTCTTCTCTTTATAATTCATTTAGGTGGTAGGTTGGGTTGTTTATTTGAGATTTTTCTTGTTTTTTGAAGAAGGCCTGTATCACTATGATCTTCCCTCTAAGGACTTCTTTTGGTACATCCAATAGATTTCGTATGGTTGTGTTTTCATTGTCACTTGTCTCCAGGTATTTTTAAATTTCCTCTTTGATTTTATCATTGAACCATTGGTTTTTTAGTAGCATGTTGTTTAGTCTCCATGTAATTGTTTTTTGTTTCTTTTTTTTTTTTTCTCATTTCTCTTTCTGTGGTTGATTTCTAGTTTCTTGTCGTTGTGGTCAGAAACGGTGCTTGAAATAATTTCTATCCTCTTAAAGTTGTTGAGGCTTATTTTGTGTCCTAGTATGTGGTCTATCCTAGAGAATGTGCTCTTGAAAAGAATGTGTATTCTGTTTTTTTTTGGATATAACGTCCTGAAAATATCAAAAGTCTAACTGCTCTATTTTATCATTTAGGATTTCTGTTGCCTTACTGATTTTTTCCCAGAAAGATCTGTCCACTGTTATCAGTGAGGTGTTAAAGTCTCCTATTATTATTGTATTTCCATCAATTTCTCTTTTTCTGTCTGTTAGGATTTGTTTTGTGTATTTAGGTGCTCCTATATTGGATTTACATATGTTAACAGGTGAAATAACCTTTTCTTGTATTGATCCTTTTATCATTATATATTGTCCTTTTTATGGGTAGTTTTTTTTTTAATTTATTTTATCGAAGTATAGTTGACTTACACTGCTGTGTTAATTTCTGCTGTACAGCAAAGTGATTCAATTATACATATATATATTCTTTTTCATAGGCATTTCCCTTATGGTTTATCATGGGATATTGAATTAAAGTGTTGTTCTTTATCTTTCTTTATGGCCTTTGTTTTAAAGTGTACTTTTTCTGATATGAGTATTGCTACCCCCTCTTTCTTGTCATTTACTTTCACATGAAATATCTTTTTCCATCCCCTCCATTTTAATCTTTGTGTGTCCTTCATCCTAAATTGGGTCTCTTGTAGGCAGTGTACTGTAGGTTCTTTATTATCCAATCTGCCACTCTATGTCTTTTGATTGGCACATTTAGTCCATTGACAATTTAAGGTAATTATTGATATGTATTTATTGCCATTTTAAATCTTGTTTTCTATTTGATTTTGTATTTTTTCATTTTTCCTTTCTTTTTCCTTTTGTTTTCCTTTTGTGATTTGATGGTTTTCTTTGTATTATTCTTGTGTTCTCTTCTTCTTGGTGTTTGTAAATCTACTGTATGTTTTTCATTTGTGGTTACCCTGCTTTTCAAGCATTTTATCCCATTACTATACCTACTTGCTTTAGACTGGTAGTCATATAAGTGCAAACACATTCTAAAAAAAAAAACCCTACATTTTCTTACTCCCCTCCCCCACATTTTATGATTTTGATGTCCTCTTTTACATCTTCATGCTTATCCTTTTGCTGTTCATTCTAGGTTTCATTGCTTTCACAAGATTTTTTTTTTTTGCTTTTGTTGTTGTTTTTGTTGTTTTTAATCTGTGTACTGGAGTAAGTGATTTACTTTCCAATTGTGATGTTCTCTTTCCTATAGTTTCTTGCTTCTTTTCTATTTGGAGAAGACATTTCAATATTTCTTTGAGGATATGTTTAGTATTGCTGTATTCTTTGAGTTTTTGTTTTTCTGTGAAATTCTTTATCTCTCCTTCTATTCTAAATGATAATCTTGCTGCATAGAGAATTCTAGGTTGCAGTTTTTTCCCTTGCAGGACTTTGAATATATCTTGCTACTCCCCTCTGGCCTGCAACCTTTCTGTAGAGAAGTAAGCTGATAGCCGTATGAGGGGGTTCCCTTGTAACTAACTTTTTGTTTTTCTCTTGCTACCTTTAGAATCCTCTCTTTACCTTTAATTTTGTCATTTTATTTATAATATTTCTTGGTGTATGTCAGTTTGGGCTCATCTTCTTTGGGATCCTCTCTGTTTCCTGTACCTGGATGTCTGATTCCTTCTCTAAGTTTGGGAAATTTTCAGCCATAATTTATTCAAATGCATTTTCAATCCCCTTTTCTCTTTCTTCTCCATCTGGGATCCCTATTATGTGTAGATATGGATGCTGTATATTATCCCATAGGTCTCGTATATTGCTTCCATTTTTTTGCTTTTGTCTTTCTGTCTGCTATTCGGATTGAGTGATTTCCATTATTCTATCTTGCAGATCACTTATTCATTCTTCTGCAATATTCAGTTTGCTATTTATTGCCTTTAGCTCACCTTTTGTCTTGGCAAATGAGTTTTCTCTATCGTTGTCACAATCCTGTCAGGTCAGGAGTCTTCCCCAGTTGTTGCAGTAGAAGCCCCTAGATCCATTTCTGAGCTGTGGTGTGAGGTGGGTGGGACTGGAGTGCTTCTTCTGGGAGAGGAGCCACTGAGTATTCCTCCATAGGAGCTGTCCATTGGGAAGTGTGCTCTGTGGTGTTGCTTGTCACCTATTGTGCAGGTTCACAAAGTACACTGTTGATGGCATGTCCTTGGCCCCAACTCAAGTGTGGGGATGCAGGCAATTGGCCTGGGTGTCCCAGGCTCTGTGCTCACAGAGCCATCAGCACAGATCTCTTGGTACAGATCTGCTGAAGTCTGGCACTGGGACCACAGTAGCCATGCACCTGGGCCCACCAAGGGAGAGTTGGAATCAGCACAGACCCTGGCCTGCCTCCAGGTGTGTTCACCAGCAAAACCCACAGCCACTAACACTGGACCCGCCCCAGCAGTGGGAGCACCAGTAATCTACTCAGATGTCCAGCTGGTGCTGCTCATGGAGTAAATCCCTGGATCGACAGCCCTGGAACACTGCTCAGATTTCAGCCCTGGTTATGGAGTCATGTGGCCCCTGGGGATCAGCTCAGATTTCAGCCCAGCCTCTTTGTGTGGGCAACCTGCTCATGCCTGCGTACTCCTAGAGTTCATAGAGGTGGAGCTGGACCTGCTGTGAGCATACCAAGAATGAAGCTGCTATGGCTGCACCCTGCCCCTCCCTTTGTTTACAATGGGCCTTCTATGGTGGACATGGGTTCCATCCTCTGCACACCCCCAGTTGCACTTCAGACCACACTCCAGCCCCTTCAGGCTGTCTCCTTGCAGCCAACTCCAGTCCTCTTGCCAGGTCTGTCTACTGAAGCCCGAGTTTCAGCTCTCAGCCCTTGTATGCACCAACAGATGTGTTTCTTGGTCTGGGAAGTACAGGGAGGTGGCCAGGACGGTCTGTGCTGGTTTCTTTCTGTTCTGCCTGACAGAATCCAGCTGTTGCATTCTCCTCTGAGCCTCTGAAGCTCCCTTTGTGTCCTGGCTGATCTCCCATCAGTAAAAAGCTTTCCCAGGCTGAGAGTCTCATTCCTCTTTCACAGCTCCATCCCATGGGCACCAATCCCATCCAGATTCCTCTTTTTTTGTTTTTTTTTCTTTTGTCCTACCTGGTTATCTAGTGATCTTTCTTGCAACTTTGGTTATATGAGATCTTCTGCCAGTGTTCTGTAGGTATTCTATAAGAATTGTTCCACCTGTAGGTGTATTTTTGATGTATTTGTGGGAGGAGGTGAGCTCCATGTCCTTCTAGTCCACCATCTTGATCTCCTCTTCTTTACTTTGGATTTAATTTTCTCCTTTGTTTTCTTGTTTCTTAGAATGGAAGTTTAGATAATTGATTTTAGATCTTCTTTTCTAATGTGTGCATTTAATATTATAAATTAATATTTATAGCATGGTTTTTACTGCATTCTACAAATTTTGATAAGTTGTATTTTCATTTTCATTTAGTCCCAAATATTTTTAGCTTCTTTGAGACTTATTCTTTGACCACGTGTTATTTAGAAGTGTGTTGTTTAATCTTCAAATATTTTTGTATTTTCTAGCTCTCTTTCTGTCATTGATTTCCAATTTGATTCTATTGTAGTCTGAAAGCATACTTTGTATGATTTCTACTTTTAAAAATTTGCTGAGGTGTGTTTTCTGCCCCAGGATGCAGTCTATCTTGGTGAATATTCCACGTGGACATGAGAAGTATGTGCACTTTATTATTGTTGGATGAAATATTCTATAAATGTCAGTCAGATCCAGTTGATTGATGGTGCTGTTTGGTTCAACTATATCCCTATTGATTCTTTTTGCCTGCTGGACCTGTTAAGTACTGATAGAGGGGTGCTGAGGTCTCCAACTATAATAGTGGAATTTTCTATTTCTCCTTGCAATTCTGCCAATTTTTCTTTCATGTATCTTGATGCTGTCTTGCTAGGTTTATGCATGTTAAGAATCGTTATAATTTCTTGGAGACATGACCTCTTTAATATTACATAATATCCTCTTAATCACTGATACTTTTCCTTGCTCTCAATTCTACTGGTCTGCAATTAATACAGCCATTCTCTTTTCTTTTTGTTTGCATTAGTGTAGTATATCTTTCACCATCCCTTTCTTTTCTCTTATGTTTTTTATTGGAGTAAAATTGCTTTACAAAGTTGTGTTAGTTTCTGCTGTACAATGAAGTGAATCAGTTATATGTATACTTACATCCCCTTCCTTCTGGAGCTCCCTCCCACCCTCCACCCCCCATCCAACCCATCTAGGTCATCACACAGCACAGAGCTTAGCTCCCTGTGTTTTACAGCAGGTTCCCACTAGCTATCTATTTTACACATGGTAGTGTATTTATGTCAAACCTAATCTCCCAGTTCATCCCACCCTCTCCATCCCCCCCACACTGGGGTCCACATGTCCATTCTCTACGTCTACATGTCTATTCCTGCCCTACAAATAGGTTAATCTGTACCATTTTTCTAGAGTCCACATATATGTGATAATATATGATATTTGTTTTTCTCATTCTGGCTTACTTCACTCTGTATGACAGACTCTGTGTCCATCCACATCTCTACAAATGACCCAATTTTGTTCCTTTTTATGGCAGAGTAATATTCCATTGTATATATGTACCACATCTTCTTTATCCATGCCTCTGTTGATGGACATTTAGGGTGTTTCCCTATCCTGGCTATTGTAAATAGTGCTGAAACGAACATTGGAGTGCCTGTGTCCTTTTGAATGATGGTTTTCTCAGGATATATGCCCAGTAGTGGGATTGCTGGGTCATATGGTAGTTCTATTTTTCGTTTTTTAAGGAACCTCCATACTGTTCTCCACAGTGGCTGTATCAATTTACATTCCCACCAACAGTGCAAGAAGGTTCCCTTTTCTCCACACCCTCTCCAACATTTATTGTTTGTAGATTTTTTGATGGTGGCCATTCTGACCAGTGTGAGGTGATACCTTATTGTCCTTTTGATTTGCATTTCTATAATAATTAGTGTTGCTGAGCATCTTTCATGTGCCTCTTGGCCACCTGTAAGTCTTCTTTGGTGAAATGTCTATTTAGGTGTTCCATCCATTTTTTAATTGGGTTGTTTGTTTTTTTGATATTGAGCTCCATGAGCTGTTTGTATATTTTGGAGATTAACCCTTTGTCAGTCGCTTCATTAGCAAATAATTTCTCCCATTCTGAGGGTTGTGTTTTTGTCTTGTTTATGGTTTCCTTTGCTGTGCAAAAGCTTTGAAGTTTCATTAGGTACCATTTATTTTTGTTTTTATTTTCGTTACTCTAGGAGGTGGGTCAAAAAGGCTCTTCCTGTGGTTTATGTCAAAGAGTGTTTTCCTATGTTTTCCTCTAAGAGTTTTATATTGTCTGGTCTTACATTTAGGTCTTCAATCCATTTTGAGTTTATTTTTGTGTATGGTGATAGGGAGTGTTCTAACTTCATTCTTTTACATGTAGCTGTCCAGTTTTCCTAGGACCACTTATGGAAGAGACTATCTTTTCTCCATTGTATGTTCTTGCCTCCCTTGTCATAAATTGGTGACCATATGTGTATGGGTTTATCTCTGGTTTTCTATCCTTTACCATTGATCTATATTTCTGTTTTTCTGCCAATACCATACTGTCTTGAGTATTGTAGATTTACAGTATAGTTTGAAGTCAGGTAGCCTTATTCCTCCAGCTCCGTTTTTCTTTCTCAAAATTGCTTTGGCTCTTGGGAGTCTTTTGTGTTTCCACACAAATTATAAAATTTTTTGCTCTAGTTCTGTGAAAAATGCCATTGGTAGTTTGATAGGGATTGCACTGAACCTGTAGATTGCTTTGTGTAGTACAGTCATCTTCACAGTGTTTATTCTTCCAATCCAAGAACATGGTATATCTCTCAATCTGTTTGTATCATCTTTGATTTCTTTGATCAGTGTCTTATAGCTTTCTGCATACAGGACTTTTGTCTCCTTAGGTAGGTTTATTCCTAGCTATTTTATTCTTTTTGTTACAATGGTAAATGGGAGTGTTTCCTTAACTTCTCTTTCAGAATTTTCATCATTAGTGTATGAGAATGCAAGAGATTTCTGTGCATTAATTTTGTATCCTGTTACTTTGCTAAATTCATTGATGAACTCTAGTAGTTTTCTGGTAGCATCTTTAGGATTCTTTATGTATAATATCATGTTATCTGTAAATAGTGACAGTTTTACTTCTTCTTTTGCGATTTGGATTCCTTTTATTTCTTTTTCTTCTCTGATTGCCAGTGCTAAATCTTCCAAAACTATGTTGAATAATAGTGGTGAGAGTGGGCCACCTTGTCTTGTTCCTGATCTTAGAGGAAATGGTTTCAGTTTTTCGCCATTGAGAATGATGTTGGCTGTGGATTTGTCATATATGGCCTTTATTAGGATGAGGTAGGATCCCTCTATGCCCACTTTCTGGAGGATTTTTGTCATAAATTGGTGTTGAATTTTGTCGAAAGCTTTTTCTGCATCTACTGAGATGATCATATGGTTTTCATCCTTCAATTTCTTAATATGGTTTATCACATTGATTGATTTGCATATATTGAAGAATCCTTGCATTCCTGGGATAAACCCCACTTGATCATGGTGTATGATCCTTTTAATGTGTTGTTGGATTCTGCTTACTAGTATTTTGTTGAGGGTTTTTACATCTATGTTCATCAGTGATATTGACCTGTAGTTTTCTTTTTTGTGACGTCTTTATCTGGTTTTGGTGTCAGGGTGATGGTGGCCTCGTAGAATGCGTTTGGGAGTGTTCCTCTCTCTGCTATATTTTGGAAGAGTTTGAGAAGGATAGGTGTTAGCTCTTCTCCAAATGTTTGATAGAATTCACTGGTGACGCCATCTGGTCCTGGACTTTTGTTTGTTGGAAGATTTTTAATCACAGTTTCGATTTCAGTGCTTGTGATTGGTCTGTTCATATTTTCTATTTCTTCTTGGTTCAGTCTTAGAAGGTTGCACTTTTCTAACAATTTGTCCATTTCTTCTAGGTTGTCAATTTTATTGGCATAGAGTTGCTTGTAGTAGTCTCTTATGTTGCTTTGTATTTCTGCAGTGTTACTTCTTTTTCATTTCTAATTCTGCTGATTTGAGTCTTCTCCCTTTTTTTCTTGATGAGTCTGGTTAATGGTTTATCAATTTTGTTTATCTTCTCAAAGAACCACCTTTTAGTTTTATTGATCTTTGTTATTATTTCCTTCATTTCTTTTTCATTTATTTCTGATCTGATCTTTTTGATTTCTTTCCTTCTGCTAACTTTGGGGTTTTTTGTTTTTCTTTCTCCAATTGCTTTAGGTGTAAGTTTAGGTTGTTTATTTGAGATGTTTCTTGTTTCCTGAGGTAGGATTTTATTGGTATAAGCTTCCCTCTTGGAACTGTTTTTGCAGCAACCTGTAGGCTTTGGGTCATTGTGTTTTCATTGTCATTTGTTTCTAGATATTTTTTGATTTGCTCTTTGATTTCTTCAGTGATATCTTGGTTACTTAGTAGTGTATTGTTTAGCCTCCATGTGTTTGTATTTTTTACAGTTTTTTTCCTGTAATTGATATCTAGTCTCACAGCATTGTGGTCGGAAAAGATACTTGATATGATTTCAATTTGATTAAATTTACCAAGGCTTGATTTGTGACCCAAGATGTGATCTATCCTGGAGAATGTTCCACGTGCACTTGAGAAGAAATTGTATTCTGCCACTTTCGGATGGAATGTCCTATAATTATCAATTAAATCTATCTGGTCTATTGTGTCATTTAAAGTTTGTATTTCCTTATTTATTTTCTGTTTGGATGATCTGTCCATTGGTGTAAGTGGGGTGTTAAAGTCCCCTGCTATTATTGTATTGCTGTCAATTTCCCCTTTTATGGCTGTTAGCATTTGCCTGATGTATTGAGGTACTCCTATGTTGGGTGCATAAATATTTATCACTGTTATATCTTCTTCTTGGAGGGATCCCTTGATCATTACATAGTGTCCTACCTTATCTCTTGTAACAGTCTTTATTTTAAAGTCTATTTTGTCTGATATGAGTATTGTTACTCCAGATTTCCTTTGATTTCCATTTGCATGGAATATCTTTTTCCATCCCTTTACTTTCAGTCTTATGTGTCCCTAGGTCTGAAGTGGGTCTCTTGTAGAGAACATATATACGGGTCTTGTTTTTGTATCCATTCAGCCAGTCTGTGTCTTTTGGTTGGAGCATTTAATCCATTTAAATTCAAGGTTCATATCTATATGTATGTTCCTATTACCATTTTCTTAATTGTTTTGGGTTTGTTTTTGCGGGTCTTTTTCTTCTTTTGTGTTTCCCACCTAGAGAAGTTCCTTTAGCATAAAGGTGAAACTGGTTTGGTGGTACTGAATTCTCTTAGCTTTTGCTTGTCTGTAAAGCTTTTGATCTCTCTGTTGAATCTGAATGAGATCCTTGCTGGGTAGAGTAATCTTGGTTGTAGATTTTTCTCTTTTATCACTTTAAGTATATCCTGCCACTCCCTTCTGTCCTGCAGAGTTTCTGCTGAAAAATCAGTTGATAACCTTATGGGGATTCCTTTGTATGTTATTTTTTGCTTTTCCCTTGCTGCGTTTAATATTTTTTCTTTGAATTAAATTTTTGTTAGTTTAATTAATATGTGTCTTGTTGTGTTTCTCCTAGGGTTTATCATGTATGTGACTCTCAGCGCTTCTTGGACTTGCATGACTATTTCCTTTCCCATGTTAGGGAAGTTTTCCACTATAATCTCTTTGGATATTTTCTCAGAACGTTTCTTTTTCTCTTCTTCTTCTGGGACCCCTGTAATTTGAATGTTAGTACTTTTAGTGTTGTCCCAGAGGTCTCTGAGATTGTCTTCAATTCTCTTCATTCTTTTTTCTTTATTCTGCTCCTCAGCAGTTATTTCCACCATTCTTTCAGTTCATTTATTCGTTCTTCTGCTTCAGTTATTCTGTTATTGATTCCTTCTAGTGTATTTTTCATTTCAGTTATTGTGTTGTTCACCTCTGTTAGTTCTTCAATTCTTCTAGATCTTTGTCAAATATTTCTTGTATTTTCTCAATCTGTGCCTCCATTCTATTTCTGAGATTCTGGATCATCTTTACTATCATTACCCTTAATACTTTTTCAGGTAAGATGCCTATTTACTCTCCATTTATTTGGTCTTGTAGGTTTTTACTTTGCTCCTTCATCTGTGACATAATTTTTTGTTGTCTCTTTTTTTCTTTTTTTTGGTATGTGGGATTGTATTCCTATCTTACTGGTTGTTTGCCCTGAGGATTCCAGCACTGGAGTTTGTAGACTGTTGGGTAGAGCTGGGTCTTTCTGCTGAGATGACAACCTCTGGGAGACCTCACTCCAGTGAATATTCCCTGGGGTCTGAGGTTCTCTGTTTGTCCAGTGGTTCGGAGTCAGAGGTCCCATCGCAGGAGCTCTGGCCCAACTCCCAGCTTGTGAACCAAGATCCTGTAAGCAGCATGGGGCGGCAAAAAGAAGAAAAGAAAAAAAAGAGGGACTTCCCTGTTGGCACAGTGGTTAAGAATCTGCCTGCCAATGCCAGGGGCATGGGTTCGAGCCATGGTCCAGGAAGATCCCACGTGACGCAAAGCAACTAAGCCCATGCACCACAATGACTGACCCTGCTCTCTAGAGCCTGCAAAGCCACAACTGCTGAGCCTGTATGCTACAACTACTGAAGCCCGCATGCCTAGAGCCTGTGTTCTGCAACAAGAGAAGCCACTGCAATGAGAAGCCCATGCAGTGCAACAAAGTGTAGTGCCCACTCGCTGCAACTAGAGAAAGTCCATGCACAGCAATGAAGACCCAATGGAGCCAAAAAAAATAAAAAACAGAAAACAAAAAAAGGAGCAGAACAATAAGAAAGGGTAAAAAATAAAATTAGACTAGAAAACTAAAAGATATGTTAGAAAGAATAAAAAAATAAAAATATAGATGAAACAACAACCAGAAGGTAAAACAGAACCACAGTAGTAAAAAAGAGAAGAAAAGGAAAACAAAAAAATCTGGAAAAGGCCTTGGTTGTGGGGAGTGGCACTTAGGCTGGGGCAGGGTTTAGGTGGTGGGCAGGGTCTATGTTTAGGCCCCAGAGGGCCAGTAAAGGCCCTCAGGGGGCTGGGGGGGGGCTTAGTCTTAACGCAGCAGGAGGGGCCCTGGCATGCCTCTGGCCTTGGAGGGTGGAGGACCAGGTCCAGGACCCCAACAGGCTCACTGGGCCAAAGTGGACAGGGGAAATGCTAGGCGTGTTCCCCCCTGATCTTCCAATCCCAGAGAACCCCTCCCCATGGCCTCGCTTTTTCTTCTGCCGCCTCCCTCTTATGACCCTGGGACCCCTGCAGCCAGTGGGGACCCTGGAAGGCAGGGGACAAGACCCAGAAACCCAACAGACTCCCCAGGGCCTAGTGCATGGAGGAAACACCTGCAGTGCCTCCTCTGATCCCCCAGCCCTGGATATTCCTCCCATCTGCCTCTCCTCCTCTTCCCCCTTCCTCCCTCCCTCCTACATCCCTAGGACCCCTGCAGCCAGAGGGAGCCTCAGAGGGCAGAGGACCAGGCCCAGGAGTCCAGCAGGCTTCTCAGGGCCTGAATGGGTGGGGGAAACGCCTGCTGAGCCTCCCCTCATCCTCTGGTCCTGGAGGGCCCCTCCTGCCTGCCTCTCCTCTTCTCTCCCCGTCTCCCTCCTATGCCCCTAGGACTAACGCAGCCCGGAAGGGGCCTTGGAGAGCAGAGGACCCAGCCCAGGTGCCCTGCAGGCTTCCTGGGCCCCAACTGGGCAGGGAAGACCCTAAGCGCACTCCTCCCAATCCTCCAAGCCCCCAAGGGTCCCTCCAGGCATGGGAAACCCTCCCCCTTCCCAGATACCCCCTAGGGGTGCTGGTCCTGTCCGGCCTCCACTATTCTTCCCCCCTCACTCTCCTCTCATCCTACCCGGTTGCTCGGGGATTCCTCCTGTCTCCTTGGGCGTCAAAGTCTGTCACCAGTATCCAGCAGGCACCCTCATTGTAGGGAGACATGAACTCCATGTCCTCCCCTGCCACCATCTTAACATGCAGTATTCCTTTACTTTTAATCTATTTGTGTTTTTATATTTAAAATGGGTTTCCTATAGAAAACATAGTGTTGGATCTTGTTGGTGGTGGTGGTTTTTTTTAACCCATTCTGATAGTCTTTTAATTGTTGTATTTAGACCATTCTAATTTAAAGCAATTGTTTATATTGCTGGATTAGTATCCACCACCTCTGTAACTGGGTCCTATTCATTGCCCTTGTCTTTTTCCCTTTTATTTGTTTTCCACATCTTTTTCTGCCTTTTGGTTTTAATTGAACATTTTATATGATTCCATTTCCTCTTCTCTCTTAGCATATAAATTATAATTCTTTAAAAATATGTTTAAGTGGCAGACCTAGATTTTGCCACTATCTCAGTCCACTTTCAAATAATACTATACTGCTTTATGGGTAGTGCAGGTAACATAACAGAGTATTACCAATTTCTCCCTCCCCTACTTTATAACATTATTGTCATATATTTCACTTATCTGTAAGCTATAATCATCATTGTTACTATTTTTTAACAAACCGCTATTTGTTAGATCAGTTAAAAATAAGAAAAGTAAAAGATGTTATTTTAAGTTCATTTGCTCTTTCTCTAATATTCCTTTATTCATATAAATCTGATTTTCTGACCTATATCATTTTCCTTCTCTCTGAAGAACTTCTTTTTAGCATTTCTTGCTAGCCAGATTTATTGGTGGGAAATTCCCTCATTATTGTTTACCTGAGAAAGTCTTTGTTTCTCTTTCACATTTGAAGAATAATTTTGCTGGGTACAGAATTCTATGTTGATTGGTTTGTTTGTTTTTTTTCTTTCAACACTTTAAATATTTCACTCCATTCTCTTTTTCCTTGCATGGCTTCTAAAAGAAGTCTAACATAATTATTTTATTTAGTTAATTTTTATATTATTAATATTTATTATGAAATGTACATCTTTATCTCTAGTAATGCCTTTTGCTTAAAGTGTACATCTTTGGAGTTAATATAGATATTCCACCTTTTTGCGGGGGAGGGTTACTGGGATATACTTTTCTACCCCTTTATTTTCAACCTTTTGTGTGTTTATATTTAAAGTGTGTCTCTAATAAATAACATGTAGTTATATTTTCTTTTTAACTCATACGTAGTCTTAATATTTAGCACATTTATGTTTTTGTTATTACTGATGTATATAGACTTATTTATATCTTTATATTATATTTTTCCTATTCAGCACCTCTCTTTGTTTTTATCCCTTTCTGGTGTCTTTTATTAATTATAAATAAATTAATACCATTAATATCTTAGTGAAATATTTTTCTTGTTCCATTTCTCTCTCTATTTATTTGACATATATTTATTCTTTTACTATTCTTTTAATGGTTACCCCAGAGATTACAATATGTACCCTTGACTTATTATAGTTCAGTAATAACTATTATTTTTATTACTTCCCAATAATGTTAGAAGTTATGGATATTTTAGTTCCCTTTCAATATTTTGTTACTCTTGCCATGAATTTTACTTATATTTTAACTCTCACATAATATTGTGTTTTTATTAAAGTCAATATTTATTTATTTTTACACACATCTTTGCCCTTTCTAGTGCACTTTATTTCTTCATTCATTTCTATCTTTCCTGGCAACAAATTTCTTAGTTTCTTTTTCTTTCTGGAAATGACTTTTATGATTTTTTTTTTTTTGGTATGGATATTTTCACTGGTTAAATAATTCTAAGTTGGCAGTTATTTTCTTTTAACACCTTAAAAATATAATTCTGTTATCTATTGGCCTCCATCATTTTTATTGAGAATTCAGTTGTCATTTTAAAGTCATGTGTCATTTTTCTCTTTTATTCATTTTAAAGTTTTTCGTTATATTGGTGCTGAAAGGCTTTACTATTATTTGCTTACATCTTACTTGACTTATTTAGCTTGTGGTTTGCAGTGCTTCTTCTATATCATTTTGCTTCTCTCTGAAGAACTTATTTCAACATTTCTTGCAAGTCAGGTCTATTGGTGAGAAATTTCCACAATTATCATTTATCTGAGAATGTATTTCTCCTTCACTTTTGTAGGATAATTTTGGTGGATCAGAATTCTAGGTTGGTGGTTGATCTGTGGGTTGATGACTTTGATTAGTTTTGAAATTTTCTCATATAGTTTTTCTCCAAATATTGTTTTTATTCTTTTCTTTCTTTCATCTGTACATTACAACTCTTCATTTTACCCCAAAATATCTTCCACTTTTTTTTCTGTATTTCCTATTCTCAATGGTTCTGTTTTTTAATCTCAGTGCTGCTGTTTGATTATTTTCTGTTAACATTTCTTCCAGTTCACTAATCCTGTCTTCAGCTGTGTCAAAACTGCTGCCAAAGACCTGTTTGATTCTTAATTTCAGTTATTATATTTTTATGTTATAGAATTTAAATATTAAATGAATTACAACACTTTGGTGAAGGTCTTTATCTTTTAATCTATTTTCTCCATCTTTGCCTTTATGTTCTTGAACATGCCAATCATAGTTACTTTGAAATTCTTAATTTTCAACTTATTATCTTGATTACCTTTGAGTCTGTTTCTTGTCTTCTTCCCTCTTGGCTTACAATCATATGTTCCTGTGTCTTGGCATGATTAGTAATTTTTAATTGAAAGGTAGATATTGAATAGTAAAAAAAATGATAGAGCCTCCAGTTTATATTTCTCCATAGAGATTTTACCTTTTCCTGTGCTGGGCATATAGAGAAAGGGCTTATAACTTTATTTCAGTCAGAGACTGTGTTGAGTCAAGGCTATATTTTGTTTTTGGAAAGGCTTTGTCTAGTTCTGGTTAATTTAAATCCTAGGTTGTAAATTTTCAGTGCCTTTTTGTGTTGACCTAAACAAGTAGACTGCCAAATATTCCTCCAGCAAAGATGGGTTTATTTAGGATCTGCTGAGAATTGAAATTTGGGGTCTGCAACCATGGTGAGTCCCAGGCAACTTCCCGCATGGCAGGGGAAGGAAAGGAAAAGGAAGTAAGGAGGGCTACATTAGAGAGTCCATGGCTTTTCATTGGTTGAGTCCTTGCCAGAAAAGAAAAGAAGTCTTCCTTTTTCCTGTTGGACTGTTATTATTACAGGGTGTGAGAACTCCCCATTCTGGTCTCCCACTCTATTTAATTGAGGTTTCTGCTGATTAATTTTTTACATTTCCCCCTTTTGATCAAGACCATTCTCTGAAAGCATCTCTGATCAAGTATCAAGTTTTCTAGTTTCAGCAGCTTTTTGTCCCTCAACATCAGGAAGAACCTTTCCTGGGCATCATGTGTCTTATCAATGGGAAAGTTCACAGATTGAAAACCTATTAAGGTCACAGTGAAGTAACAAGTTAAGAGTAGGAAGGAGAACTGTCAGGCACTTTTTATCTGAAGTCCATATGTTATCAAGTTCATAGACATTGGAGATCATGTGAAACATTACATCATCAAAGGCTTGGCAATAAACTTCCAATAGACCTGGTCCAGATATCTTAGGAAAGCTGTCTCATCAGATGTCATCTGCTTCAATTCTGGGAAATCTTTACTTTCAAGTCACCAGATGAAGTGTATGTCTAGTCAGGGTTCAGTGTTTTCTTTAGGTGTGTAACATGAATCCAAAAGTCTATTCCTTAGAGTTTGGTGGCACAAGGGTTGGTTAGCAGTACTTGATAGGGGCTTTTCCAGCAAGGTTGAAGAGAGTTCTTGTGGTGGTGTCTTTTCCCATAGATAAAATTTCCAGGTTGCAAAATGTGATGCTTAAGGTCTTCATCTCTAGAGAGTACACTGTGAAAAGATGGCTCTACCAAAACATGGTTATTTTAATAGAAGCAATTAGGCCTTTGCAATATTAGGGTATCTCTCCTTCTATCAGTTGTTGATCAAAAGAAGCAGGTGTCAATTGTATTGGATCTCCTGTGACCATTTCAAAGGGTGAGAGTTTATGAGCTCCAAGAGGGGTGGGTCTAAGATTTAGAAGGACCCACAGCAATGCTTTTGCCCAAGGTATTTGGAGGGCCTCTACAAATTTTGTCAATTGAGTGTTAATAATGCTGTTAGTGCATTAGAGGATGGAGGGTTGTAAGCACAGTGAAAGTGTTGTAAAACCAGACACACAACACAGACTTGTTAAAGCACCTGGCCAGCAAAACATGTTCCTTGGTCACTATGAAGTTTGAATAATCTTTCCCAAAAGGACTTTAGCCACAAAACAGGTAGTAGACTGTCTGCAAGGGAAGCCTTCAGTCCAGTCTGAAAATGTACAGATCATGACTAAACATATTTATATTCATTAGACAAAGGAAGTTGTACGAAATCTATTTGCTAGTTTTTAAAAATTATCATTTGGGAAAACATCTCTTTGGACCATGACAAAGGTTTAGTTGCTGTTGTTCCCCTTAAAGGCATCATTCTTTGAAGGATTATCAGCAAGGTGATTTCCCCTAACTTCCAGAGAGTCAAGTTTAAAAAGCCCTGGAATCTTAATAATAGCTAAAGTGACAGGTAAAAATATTGCATCAAATAATTCTTAAATATAGTGCCCATTTAAATTTTTATTTCCACTGGAAGTAAGGAAACCAACATTCCTTCCACAACATTCCAAAATCATGAACTACCAAAAGCATATCTACTATCAGTATAAATATTGGCAGTTTTGTCCTTGGCTAAAGTTCAAGCCTGTGTAACAGCATATAATTCAGCCTGTTGGGCCAAAGTAGCCATGGGTAAAAATGCTGCCTCAACATCAAAAGTAGTTATAATAGCATACTCAGCACAATATTTGCCATTGTCACCTTTAAAATAAGAACCATCAGTGAACCATGAGAAGTAAATATTACCCGATGGGATTTTCTGTAGATCATCATGAGGAGTCAGGAGGTGGTCCATCAGTGTTAAGCAGTCATGAGGGACTTTGTCAGTGATGGAGGGAAGAAGAGCAGCTGGGTTAAGTTTATTACAATATAAAGAGTTATGTGCATGGCAGTTAACAAAAGGACTTCATAGGAGGTGAGGCAGCTGGCTGAGAAATACTGAGTGTGATGAGAATTTAGGAGAGCTTCTACTGCATGAAGTACAAAAATAGTTAAAGGGGATTCCACAATAATTTTCTCTTTGTCCTTAGCCAAAAGAGCAGTGGCTATAATGGCTCTAAGACCAGAGTGGTATCCCCATGCCACAGGGTCCAGTTGCTGACTATATTTCCCCATAGGTCCATGGTAGTCCCTGTGTTTTTGGGTGAGTACTCCAAGGGCATTCCCTTTTCATATATATAAAGGGGGGATATGATAATTAGGGAGCCCAAGGAGAGGTGAGTTCATCAAATTCTCCTTTAAGGCTTTTAAGGCTTTTAAGACTACCTTGTTCCACAAAATTGGACTGGGGTTGTTAATGTTGAGTAAAACCTATAGTGGTTTGGGCATAAGAGAAATTTGGAATTCAATTTCAGCAATAACCAAGTAGCCCAAGAAAACCTCACAGTTGGTGCTTAGTTTTGGGTTTTGGGAAACATAGGACACCATGAAGTCTATCTGGATCTAGGTGTAACCCTTGTTATAATATCAGATGCTCTAAATACCGAACCTGGATTTGGGAAAACAGTAATTTTTCTTTGACGACCTTGTGTCCCTTTAAGGCTAAAAGTTTTTAGATGCTGTCTTCCCATGAGGAGCTTTCAGAAGTAGAGCAAAGAAGCAAATGGTCCACATACTCCAACAAAGTAGAACCTCTAGGGAACTTTATGACATCCAGACCAGCCTTTAGGATTTGGGAGAAATAAGAAGGTCTCTTACTATTACCCTGAGACATTGCTGTCCAGGTGAATTATTCTTCCCAAGTGAAGGCAAAAAGGTTAAGGCAAAAAGCTTCATTAAATGGAATACTAAAGAATGCACTGCATAAATCAATTACAGTAAAGAATTTACTTCCAATGGGAATGGATGTTAGTAGTGTATGGGAGTTAGAAACAACAAGGTGTTAAAGGATAACAATGCTGTTTATTGCTCAGAGGTCCGGAACAAACCTCCACCCTCAGCCTTTAGGTTTTCTCACCAGTAATATGGGAGTGTTACAGGGGTTAGTACAAGGAATAATGACACCCTGAGCGTTGTAGTCTTCTATTATGGGCTTTATGCTTTGGAGGGCTTCTTATAGGGTATTGATTAATTCTGAGAAGACGTTTTGAGACGTCTATTTGCATCTTGATAGGAGTTGTGCTGTGAATTTTGCCAACATCAGTTGGAGATTTTGCCCATAAGGAAAGTAGTAGCTGATTCAATAGGAATGAGTTATCAGTGTTTCCAGAATCACCTCTAGTACCATCAGAGATGGAACAAATAAAAGATGTCAAGGGTCATTTAATTCACTTGGTGGGTTCCTTTGATTACTACTGTTAATTTCTAGAATCATTTCTCTCTTTGGGAAGAAAGACATACTGGCATGATACTTCTCTAAGAAGAAGTCTCAACCTAATAAATAGATGGGGATGGAGGAACTAAGGAGAAAAGTGTCAGTATCTCTCAAAGAGCCTAAACAAAAGAGAATAAGTTTAGAGAGAGGAACCTTTTGAGGTTTATTAGAGATGTCCACTATCCACTATTTGAACTGTTTTAGTACTCCGAGGCAGGGGCTGCTTTATAGTAATGGGGTTGAGCACCAAGAGTGTGGCTCTGGTGTCAATTAGGATTGGAAGCGAGTCATCCCCAGCCTGGAGAAATGTTTCTGAAAGCCAATTAAAAGGGAAGAGTGAGAAGAGCCCCTGCAGTTCCTTGGAGCCCCATCATTGAGAATTGGGAGAAAGTTGGAAAGGCTGGTTAGAGGGCTGTAGGCACCTAAAGCACTTCAATTTGTAATGATCTCTTTTCCAATGTCCTGGCTCTTTGCAATAACAGCAGAAATCAGGAAGGTTTTGGTTTTGTTTAGGAACCCTCATTTGATGGAGTTGAAGATTAAGAGCTGACTGCCAGATTAACAAAATCAGCAGTGGACATAGTTTGCATTCCATCCTGGTCTTTCTTACTAGAAGGAAAAGGTCCCAGTTCAGCAAATTAATAAACATAGAGTTAAAAGCTACCCAGGTGGAATCAATATCTGAAGACTAGAATTTTCTCTAAAGACAACCTGAAGTCGATTGTAATAATCATGAACAAGTTCTTCAGATTTTTGTGTGCAAGACTGAATTTTGTTTCAATCAACAGTCTTCAGAAAAGTCCTAGGAACTGCTAGGTTGATAAGTCTGAATGATTATATTAAATTCCTTAGCAAATCTGAGGAATTTAGTTACTTTGGGAAACTTTTTGACTATGGCTTGCAGTTCAGCTTTAGTCCAGGGAGTATAAGAAATTAAGGGTTTAACCTCTGGATCCTCAGATGGCTTAATTTTAAAGGGACAGGTTCTGACAAGTTCAGAGGAAAAGGGAGTGAAAAGATTTTCAGAGAAAGGGAGAAGTTTGGCGAGAGACTTGGGGGAACTGAGGCTGTAGTGGAAGCATAGGCAGCACAGAAGGCAAGGAGGCAAAGTCTGACCACAAGGAGTTGAGGGAAACAAGACAAGGCTCTGCTGGAGACAGAGCCTGAGACAGAGAAGCCAAGGAAGAAGAGCCTGAGGTGCCGGGAGCCATTTTATCTCTCTTTGGTAATTTGTTTGCCTCAGTTAATCTTAAAATCTTATTCTTTAGTGAGGCAATTTTAGATTCCTAACAGCATTGGGAAGCTTCAAAATACCAATCGGAATAAGCATTCCACACAGTTCTGAAAAATTCTGAGCTATTGTAGTCCAATTCTGTTTTAAGGGAATTAAGTTTGGGGATTCCAAAATTCCCCATAAAGGTCATTGATCTTCTAAATTGCCTTTGGTCAGGTCAGTCTATTTAATTAGAAATGCACAGGAGGAAGGACTGTGTTTTTTTGCTGCGCTGCCCAGCTTGCGGGATCTTAGTTCCTTGACCAGGGATTGAACCTGGGCCACGGCAGTGTAAGCACCACATCTTAACCACTGGACCACCAAGCAATTCCCAGGTTATGATTTTTAAACATAAAATCAGCTGGAGTTCCTGTGAGGGGGGCACCCTCAAAATACTTAGATAACTGGGATCCCATTTCCTACAGGTCTTTTATCCTCTAGAATAAAGAACAATTTTCAAACAACTTAAACAGCTTACAGAACAAATGGCTCAATTCAAACAGCTTGCAAGCTAATCCCAGCCAATCCTAAAAAGATAACTTGGTCTGGGAGGAGCCAGGTCTCCAGAAGACAGCTCTTCTAAAGGAATGGGTTATGGGCTGAAAAACCAACACAGTTTCATTTATTTTTTTCTTAATCATCTTTATTGGAGTATAATTGCTTTAAAATGGTGTGTTAGTTTCTGCTGTATAACAAAGTGAATCAGCTATACATATACATATATCTCCATATCTCCTCCCTCTTGCGTATCCCTCCCACTCACCCTATCCCACCCTTCTAGGTGGTCACAAAGCACGGAGCTGACTTCTCTGTGCTATGCGGTTGCTTCCCACTAGCTATCGGTTTTACAGTTGGTAGTGTATATATGTCCATGCCACTCTCTCACTTGCTCCCAGCTTACCCTTCCCCCTCCCCGTGTCCTCAAGTCTATTCTCTTTGTCTGCGTCTTTATTCCTGTCCTGCCCCTAGGTTTTTCAGAATCTTTTTTTTTTTTAGATTCCATATATATGTGTTAGCATAAGGTATTTGTTTTTCTCTTTCTGACTTACTTCACTCTGTATGACAGTCTCTAGGTCCATCCACCTCACTACAAATAACTCAATTTCATTTCTTTTTATGGCTGAGTAATATTCCATTGTATATATGTGCCACATCTTCTTTATCCATTCACCTGTCAATGGACACTTAGGTTGCTTCCATGTCCTGCCTATTGTAAATAGAGCTACAATGAACATTGGGGTACATGGCTCTTTTTTTTTTTTTTTTTTTTTATAATGTATGTAAGGCACTTAGAACAGTGCCTGGCAATTGGGAAAAGTTACTCTTTTTTTTTTTTTTTAATTTATTTATTTATTTTTGGCTGTGTTGGGACTTCGTTTCCGTGCAAGGGCTCTCTCCAGCTGTGGCGAGCGGGGGCCGCTCTTCATCGTGGTGCGCAGGCCTCTCACTGTTGCGGCCTCTCGTTGCGGAGCACGGCTCCAGACGCGCAGGCTCAGCAGTTGTGGCGCATGGGCTTAGTTGTTCCGCGGCATGTGGGATCCTCCCAGACCAGGGCTTGAACCCGTGTCCCCTGCATCGGCAAGGAGACTCTCAACCACTGCGCCACCAGGGAAGCCCCATGGTTCTTTTTGAATGATGGTTTTCTCAGGGTATATGCCCAGTAGTGGGATTGCTGGGTTGTATGGTAGTTCTATTTTTAGTTTTTTAAGGAACCTCCATACTGTTCTCCATAGTGGCTCTATCAATTTACATTCCTACCAACAGTGCAAGAGGGTTCCCTTTTCTCCACACCCTCTCCAGCATTTATTGTTTGTAGATTTTTTGATGATGGCCATTCTGACTGGTGTGAGGTGATACCTCATTGTAGTTTTGATTTTCATTTCTCTAATGATTAGTGATGAGCATTCTTTCACATTTTTCTTGGCAATCTGTATATCTGCTTTGGAGAAATGTCTATTTACGTCTTCTGCCCATTTTTGGATTGGGTTGTTTGTTTTTTTGATATTGAACTACATGAGCCACTGGTAAATTTTGGAGATTAATCTTTTTTCAGTTGCTTCATTTGCAAATATTTTCCCCCATTCTGAGGGTTCTCTTTTCGTCTTGTTTATGTTTTCCTTTGCTGTGCAAAAGCTTTTAAGTTTCATTAGGTCCTATTTGTTTATTTTTGGTTTCTTTCCATTTCTCTAGGAGGTGGGTCAAAAAGGATCTTGCTGTGATTTATGTCATAGAGTGTTCTGCCTATGTTTTCCTCTAAGAGTTTTATAGTGTCTGACCTTACATTTAGGTCTTTAATCCATTTTGAGCTTATTTTGTGTATGGTGTTAGGGAGTGTTCTAATTTCATTCTTTTACATGTAGCTGTCCAGTTTTCCCAGCACCACTTATTGAGGAGGCTGTCTTTTCTCCATTGTATATGCTTGCCTCCTTTATCAAAGATAAGGTGACCATATGTGCGTGGGTTTATCTCTGTGCTTTCTATTCTGTTCCATTGATCTATATTTCTGTTTCTGTGCCAGTACCATACTGTCTTGATGACTGTAGCTTTGTAATATAGTCTGAAGTCAGGGAGCCTGATTCCTCCAGCTCTGTTTTTCTTTCTCAAGATTGCTTTGGCTATTCGGGGTCTTTTGTGTTTCCACCCAAATTGTGAAATTTTTTGTTCTAGTTCTGTGAAAGATGCCAGTGGTAGTTTGATAGGGATTGCATTGAATCTGTAGATTGTTTTGGGTAGTATTGTCATTTGCACAGTGTTGATTCTTCCAATCCAAGAACATGGTATATCTCTCCATCTGTTTGTATCATCTTTAATTTCTTTCATCAGTGCCTTATAGTTTTCTGCATACAGGTCTTTTGCCTCCTTAGGTAGGTTTATTCCTAGGTATTTTATTGTTTTTTGTTGCAATGGTAAATGGGAGTGTTTCCTTAATTTCTCTTTCAGATTTTTCATCACTAGTGTATAGGAATGTAAGAGATTTCTGTGCATTAATTTTGTATCCTGCTGCTTTACCAAATTCATTGATTAGTTCTAGTAGTTTTCTGGTAGCATATTTAGGATTCTCTATGTCTAGTATCATGTCATCTGCAAACAGTGACACCTTAATTCTTCTTTTCTGATTTGGATTCCTTTTATTTCATTTTCTTCTCTGATTGCTGTGGCTAAAACTTCCAAAACTATGTTGAATAATAGTGGTGAGAGTGTGAAACCTTGTCTTGTTCCTGATCTTAGTAGAAAAGGTTTCAGTTTTTCACCACTGAGAACAATGTTGTCTGTGTGTTTGTCATAAATGGCCTTTATTATGTTGAGGTAAGTTCCCTCTATGCCTCCTTTAAGAGGGAAGTGTATAGCAATACAATCCTGTATCAAGAACAAGAAAAATCTCAAATAAACAACCTAACTTTACACCTAAAGCAATTAGAGAAAGAAGAACAAAAAAACCCCAAAGTTAGCAGAAGGAAAGAAATCACAAAGATCAGATCAGAAATAAATGAAAAAGAAATGAAGGAAACTATAGCAACGATCAGTAAAACTAAAAGCTAGTTCTTTGAGAAGATAAACATAATTGATAAACCACCTACCAGACTCATCAACAAAAAAAAGGGAGAAGACTCAAATCAATAGAATTAGAAATGAAAAAGGAGAAGTAACTCCTGACACTGCAGAAATGCAAAGGATCATGAGAGATTACTACAAGCAACTCTATGCCAATAAAATGGACAACCTGGAAAAAATAGACACATTCTTAGAAAAGAACAACCTTCTGAGACTGAACCAGGAAGAAATAGAAAATAGAAACAGACCAATCACAAGCACTGAAATTGAAACTGTGATTAAAAATCTTCCAACAAACAAAAGCTCAGGACCAGATGGTCTCACAGACGAATTCTATCAAACATTTTGAGAAGAGCTAACACTTATCCTTCTCAAACTCTTCCAAAATATAGCAGAGGGAGGAACACTCCCAAACTCATTCTACGAGACCACCATCACCCTTATACCAAAACCAGAAAAAGATGTCACAAAAATAGAAAATCACAGGGCAGTATCACTGATGAATATAGATGCAAAAATCCTCAACAAAATACTAGCAAACAGAATCCAACAGCACATTAAAAGGATCATATACCATGATGAAGTGGGGTTTACCCCAGAAATGCAAGGATTCTTCAATATACGCAAATCAATCAATGTGATACACCATATTAACAAATTGAAGGATAAAACCATATGATCATCTCAATAGTTGCAGAAAAATCTTTTGACAAATTTCAACACCCATTTATGATAAAACCCCTACAGTTTCATTTAAAGCAGCCTCTTCCCAATAGAATTGGGCTGAAGGCATTCTTAGCCAGCTTCAGTTAAACAGTCTGATCGCAAGATCAGATCAAAGTGCCAAACAAGTAGTTCATACAGAACAAGGCCTTAACCACAAGGATGAAACCTTTATATAGATCCCAAGTAAAAACTAGAGAGCTTCAAATGCAAAGAGGGTGTGAGCCTGGATCCAGGAGAAAGATGTACCTTCAAACGCCAGGGTCAGGCAGAAAAGCAGTGAGTGACAATGGGCTCCACCGTGGATGCCGCACCTATTTGCTCACCAGCCACAGAGCTGCGGAGGTCTTCTCTGGTCCCCATACATGCCACCAAAATGTTGATCTGAAACAAATAGACTGCTAGATATTTCTCCAGCCAAGATGGGTTTATTCAGGATCAGCAGAGAATTGCAATTTGGGATCTGCAACAACGGCAACCCATGTGCAAGTCCCCACGTGGCAAGGGAATGAGAATGCTTTTATGGAGACGATAAAGAAGTTGGAAGGGCTACAGTAAGCAAAGAGTCCATGGTTTTTCATTGTCTTAGTCCTTGACAGGGAAGAAGAAGAATCTTCTCCTTTTGAGCTCTGCTTTTGTCCCAGGACATGGGAGCTCCCTTTTCTGGTCTCTGAGCTCTATTAATTTTTCACATTTCTGATAGCCTGATATGTTCACTGGGAGCCCTTCCCCTAGCAAATCCTGAACTCTAATTTTTATGTCAATATCATAGTGAGACTGCAAAAAGCACGGCTCTGAATTTCAGGAGATTTCGGCTCAGGTTTATATCTTCCGAAGACATTCAGCTATAGAAATAGGCAAATTCCTAGAGTGCAAAATGGTCCCTCACCAGATTGAGTTTCACTCTTCTCTACTCACTGGAATGTTGCCTCCTCACTTCCAATGTTGTCTCTCTAGCCTTGTGAGATTTACATAGTCCCTTCTGGTTTCTGTCCTCCAGCTACGGCCCCCTGCCTGGGAAAAGCCCAAATTATCAGCCTCTTGCCTTGGAACTGGAATTGATAATTGCCCTCAGTAACAAAGTAGCTACTATTGTGGTCTCAAGTTGCATTTCCCTGATGACTAATGATGTTGAGCATTTTTCATGTGTTTATCAGTCATAGATATATCTTCTCTGGCAAAAATCTTTTGTCCACTTTTAGACTGGGTTTTTGTTTTTTTATTGTTGAATTTTAAGAGTTGTTTATAAATTCTGGATACAAGCTCCTTATCCGATATATGATATCAAAATACTTTCTTCCCTTCTATAGGTTGTCTTTTCACTTTCTTGACAGTGTCCTTTGAAGCACAAAGGTTTTTAACTTTAATGAAGTCCATTATATCATTTTTTTCCTTTTGTTGTTTGTGCTTTTGCTGTCATACCTGGAATTGTTCCCTAAGCCAAGGACATGAAGATATACTCGTAAGTTTTTCTTAGAGTTTTAGAGTTCTGACATTTAGGTCTATGATCTATTTGAGTTATTTTTGGTAAGTGGTGTGAGTAGAGATCCACTTTCATTCTTTTGTGTGTGGGTGCTAGTTGTCCCAGCACATCTGTGGAGAAGCTATACTTTCCCCGTTGAATGACCTTGGCACCCTTAACAAAAATCAATTGGCCATAGATATATGGATTTTATTTTGGACTCTTAATTATATTTCTTTGATCTATGTGTCTATCTTTATGCCACTGCCAAACTCTCTTGATTTCCATAGCTTTGTAGTAAGTTTGGAAGCAGGGAAGTGTGATTCTCCAATTTTATTCTCCTTTTTCAAGATTGTTTTGGATATTCTGGATATCTTGAATTTTTATATGATTTTTAGGATCAGCTTATACATTTCTCAAAAAAAAGGTAGATGTTTCAATAGGGTTTGCATTGAATGCACTGTCAGTGTAGTTTAAAATTACATTTATCTTATGAATCAGAAGAACATATTTTTCATATTTTAAAGCCCGTTTGCGTTTCTTTTTCTGAAATAGGAACTCATATCTTTGACTCTTTTCTTCTTTGGGTGTCCGTTCCAGTTCTATTCTTATAACACTCAAATTATGTTTGAGAACAAGACTAGAGGGATGGGCATGTTTCATAGCTACACTAGAATATAGACTCATATATACTCTTCATGCTCCACTTGTATTGTGGTACAGGATATTTCTGATTAAAATAACCAGACCCACATTTAAACTAACAAGGGAAAAACCTGTTCTTTTTTCCTCTTTCCTCAGAAGACAAAGTATATTTATTATTATGTCCATGGATTGAAAATTCCAAAATGACTTTCATCAAAATAGCCAGACAACTCATACTTGGAAGAAAGTTGTTTCACAAGACACATCAATTTATTATTAATGGTTTTTTTTTAATCAGTTTCTTTTTCTTCAGATTTTTTTTTCATTGTTCTCCATGGGGAGAATTTATAGAATTTTTGCCCCCTTTCTGTTTTGAAGGGATTTCCCCTTAGTTATGTTATTTCTCCTTTCTCCTTCCCTTACCTGGTATGGGCTAACAATTATTTATGCTTCTCTTGTATTTTTCAGTTTTCTAACTACAATTTATAGGTCTTAAATTTAGCCTAGTCATGATCCTTGGAAGAAAAAGGCTTAGGTATATAGCTATGTCTTGGTTAGTGAGAAAAATAGCTCCCAGATGTGTCAAGGCCAGATAACCAGTGTCACCGCGAGGTGCACAACGACAGAGGGATAGGGAGCATCAACCTCCATACTGATCAAGGGTCAGTGATGGGTAGTTTTGCTGTTCTCTCCACTATGCTAAGAATTAACTTATAAGTACAGGTGTTTGACAGCTTTTGTTTCAAATATGAAGACCTCTTATTCTATTCCCCTGGAGTACTGAAAGTGTGCATTTTCATTCACTCCAAACAGACTGTCAGTGTCAATGGGTGTTAATCAATTCTAGATCACTAAAAGGCTGTGTGAATACCTAAATGGCTCTGCCTGTTCTTGATAACACATTAGAGAAACGAATAAGGCAGTGAAATTATAACATAATTAATTTCAAATCATGAGCAAAGTAAGATGACCATGCGTTTTAAGCAAGTTTTCTCTAAGGGCTCAGTGCTGTATCTTTTCAAATTTCTTTCTGGGAGCAACTAATGTTCTCTATCTGTCCAGTCTCTCTCACTTCTTTATTTTAAATTGTCCTGTATGTTATTTCATCATTCTTCTTGGTGACGGACACAGATTTTTGAAATATTGACTTGGGTACATTAGTATAGAAAGAAAAAGAATATGTTATAGAGTTTGAATGTGGTTACGTGTGGCATTTCCACTGAAGAATGATATGAACAGAATTTTGCTTGTATTTATTTAACATTTTTCTCCTAAGGAGGTCAAAGAACTTTATAAATGTGACTGTGAATCATCTTTGCATTACTTGCAAGTGGTGCCAAATTCACAGGATTTTTCATGGCACTAACATTAGCAGAAAGCATTGATATTTGCCAGTTTCGGTTAACCATGTTCTCTAGGTTTTTTCACTTTAGTTGTTTCAGAGGACAAGATTTTCTTCAGGTATGGCTAAAGCTATTTTATCAAGAAATTGTTGAAAGAAAGGAACTAACTTCTATGTAGGTCTTCATGTGCCAGAGGCCATGCTAAAAGACCAAAGATGTTATCACATTTGATCCTACGGCAGGCTTATGAGGTATCTTTTATTATCTCCACCTATTTCAGATGAGGAAACTGAGGGTTCTCACACTGCAGAAGAGAGCTCTGAATCCTAGTCTAACTCCAAAGCCTGAACTTCCTCTTCCATATTCACTATCCCACCCCCAAGGAGACTGCATGAGAGTCCTGTGCTCAGGATACAAAAGAAGTAGACTTGGGTTTCCCTGGCCTACAATTACATTTCCATTAAATTCCAAAGTGTGTGTGTTTTCCTATAAAGTTTTAGAAAATGTTTTCAATTCCTTGATTTTTTCTAGGATAGGGGTTATACCTCACACTCCCAGCCAAGTTCACTGAAAATGGGACTTTTGTCAGAACAGGCTAAGCATGACAGAAACCTTATTGCAAGTCAGCTTTATCAAGGATCATTTATGAATAGCATTTTTGGGCCACTTCACTCTTTACAAATGAATTCAAAATCAGAATGTTCACTTATGGAAGCAACAAGTATGTACTGTACAGTACAAAGAAATATAACTATTATTTTGTAATAACTTTAAATGTAGTATAACCTATAAAAATATTGAATGACTATGTTATACACCTGAAACTAAAATAATATTGTAAATCAACTATACTTCAATTAAAAAAAAAAAAGAAGGTTCACTTGTGGAGAAGCTGTGCTTTCTGCTGCTATGTACGTGTGGCCAGAAAATGGGAAGAAAAGGAATATGGAAGTAGCTTAGGTCAAAATAGAAAAAATAAATAAACTAAGTGTGCCTGAAAATAAATGGCCATATCATGTCAGCTCCACTGTTGGTGCTAAGGCTGATCTCTCAGAGGTGTCAGAGCTGTAAGAAAGCTCAAAGATCATAAAGTCTAATTGACCCATTTTTTCAGATGAAAACATTGAGCCACATGTGGCAGCGGCAGGGGAAGCCAGATTCCACGACTGCAGCAGCAGGTTCATGGCAAGAATCATGGCTTGCAGGCTGCCCTGGGTGGCCTCGTCTTCCTGCAGCTTGTAGACCCTCAGGATTAGTGGAGCTGCTGCAGAGGCAGTGGTCACCCAGAGCAGCAAGAGTACCACCACCAAGCTCCTTCCCCTGGAAGTACACTTAGCATTGCAGCATCAAGATGCTATATGTCTGGTCTTGGTGCTCTGGCCGGGTGTCAGGCCTGAGCCTCTAGGGTGGGAGAGCCAAGTTCAGAACATTGGTCCACCACAGACCTCCTGACCCCTCATAATATCAATCGTTGAGAGCTCTCCCAGAGATCTCCATTTCAATGCTAAGACCCAGCTCCACTCAACGACCAGTGCTGGACACCCCGTGCCAAACAACTAGCAAGACAGGAACACAACCTCACCCATAAGCAGAGAGGCTACCTATAATCATAAGGTCACAGACACCTCAAAATACACCACCGTACGTGGTCCTGCCCACCAGAAGACAAGATGCAGCCTCATCCACCAGAAGACAGGTACGAGTCCCCTCCACCAAGAAGCCTACACAACACACTGAAGCAACCTTACCCACTGGGGGCACACACCAAAAACAACAGGAACTATGAACCTGCAGCCTGTGAAAAGGAGACCTCAAACACAGTAAGTTAAGTAAAATGAGAAGACAGAGAAATACACAGCAGATGAAGGAACAAAGTAAAAACCCACCAGAACAAACAAATGAAGAGGAAATAGGGAGTTTACCTGAAAAAGAATTCAGAGTAATGATAGCAAAGATCATCCAAAATCTTGGAAATAGATGGAGAAAATACAATAAACGTTTAACAAGGGCCTAGAAGAATGAAAGAGCAAACAAAAAATGATGAACAACACAATAATGAAATTAAAAATTCTCTAGAAGGAATCAATAGTGGAATAACTGAGGCAGAAGAATGGATAAGTGACCTGGAAGATAAAATAGTGGAAATAACTACCACAGAGCAGAAGAAGAATGAAAGAATTGAGGGCAGTCTCAGAGAACTCTAGGACAACACTAAACAAACCAACATTCGAATTATAGGGGTCCCAGAAGAAGAAGAGAAAAAGAAAGGGACTGAGAAAATATTTCAGGAAATTATAGTAGAAAACCTGCCTAATATGGGAAAGGAAAGAGTCAATCAAGT
This sequence comes from Eubalaena glacialis, assembly GCF_028564815.1. NCBI lineage: Eukaryota > Metazoa > Chordata > Mammalia > Artiodactyla > Balaenidae > Eubalaena > Eubalaena glacialis. The sequence goes on from NC_083718.1 coordinate 31,251,776, forward strand.
CCAGGAAGCACAGAGAGTCCCATACAGGATAAATCCAAGGAGAAACATGCCAAGACACATATTAATCAAATTATCAAAAATTAAATACAAAGAAAGAATATTAAAAACAGCATGGGAAAAACAACAAATAACATACAAGGGAATCCCCATAAAGTTCACAGCTGATCTTTCAGCAGAAGCTCTGCAAGCCAGAAGGGTGTGGCAGGACATATTTAAAGTGATGAAATGGAAAAACCTACAACCAAGATTACTCTTCCCGGCAAGGATCTCATTCAGATTCGACAGAGAAATTAAAACCTTTACAGACAAAAAAAAGCAAACAGAATTCAGCACCACCAAAATAGCATTACAACAAATGCTAAAGGAACTTCTCTAGGCAGGAATCACAACAGAAGGAAAAGACCTACAATAACAAACCCAAAACAATTAAGAAAATGGTAATAGGAACATACTTATCGACAATTACCTTAAATGTAAATGGATTAATGTTCCAACCAAAAGATATGGACTGGCTGAATGGATACAAAAACAAGACCTGTATATATGCTGCCTACAAGAGACCCACTTCAGACCTAGGGACACATACAGACTGAAAGTGATGGGTTGGAAAAAGATATTCCATGCAAACGGAAATCAAAAGAAAGCTGGAGTAGCAATTCTCATGTCAGACAAAATAGACTTTAAAATAAAGACTATTACAAGAGACAAAGAAGGACACTACATAATGATCAAGGGATCAATCCAAGAAGAAGATATAACAACCGTAAATATTTACGCACCCAACATAGGAACATCTCAATACGTAAGGCAAATGCTAACAGCCATAAAAGGGGAAATTGACAGTAACACAATCATAGTAGGGGACTTTAACACCCCACTTTCACCAATGGACAGATCATCCAAAATGAAAATAAATAAGGAAACACCAGCTTTAAATGACACACACATTAAACAAGTTGGGTTTAATTGATATTTGTAGGACATTCCATCCAAAAAATCAGAATACACTTTCTTCTCAAGTGCTCATGGAACATTCTCCAGGATGGATCACATCTTGGGTCACAAATCAAGCCTTGCTAAATTTAAGAAAATTAAAATCATATCAAGTATCTTTTCTGACCACAACACCATAATATCAATTACTGGAAAAAAAAAACTGTAACAAATACAAACACATGGAGGCTAAACAATACACTACTAAATAACCAAGAGATCACTGAAGAAATCAAAGAGGAAATCAAAAAATACTTAGAAACAAATGACAGTGAAAACATGACTACCCAAAACTATGTGATGCAGCAAAAGCAGTTTTAACAGGGAAGTTTATAGAAATACAATCCTACCTCAAGAAATAAGAAACGTCTCAAATAAACAACCTAACCTTACAGTTAAAGCAATTAGAGAAAGAAGAAAAAAAAAAACTCCAAAGTTAGCAGAAGGAAAGAAATCATTAAGGATCAGATTAGAGATAAATGAAAAAGAAATGAAGGAAATGGTAGAAAAGATCAATACAACTAAAAGTTGGTTCTGTGAGAAGATAAACAAAATTGATAAAGCATTAGCCAGACTCATCAAGAAAAAAAGGGAAAAGACTCAAATCAATAGAATTAGAAATGAAAACAGAGAAGTAACTCCTGACACTGCAGAAATACAAAGGATCATGAGAGACTACAAGCAACTATATGCCAATAAAATGGACAACCTGGAAGAAATGGACAAATTCTTAGAAGAGCACAACCTTCCGAGACTGAACCCGTAAGAAATGGAAAATATAAAAAGACCAATCACAGTCACTGAAATTGAAACTGTGATTAAAAATCCTCCAAAAAAAAAAGCCCAGGTCCAGATGACTTCACAGGCGAATACTATCAAACATTTAGGGAAGCGCTAACACCTATCCTTCTCAAACTCTTACAAAACATAGCAGAGGGAGGAACACTCCCAAACTCATTCTATGAGGCCACCATCACCCTGATACCAAAACCAGACAAAGGTGTCACAGAAAAGGAAAACTACAGACAAATATCACTGATGAACATAGACGTAAAAATCCTCAACACAATACTAGCAAACAGAATGCAACAGCACATCAAAAGCATCATACACCATGATCAAGTGGGGTTTATCCCAGGAATCCAAAGATTCTTCAATATTTGCAAATCACTCAATGTGATAAACCATATTAACAAATTGAAGGAGAAAAACCATATGGTCATCTCAATACATGCAGAAAAAGCTTTCGACAAAATTCAACACCCATTTATGATAAAAATCCCTCCAGAAAGTAGGCATAGAGGGAACTTACCTCAACATAAAAAAGGTCATATATGACAAACCCACAGCCAACATCATTCTCCATGGTGAAAAACTGAAATCTTTTCCTGTAAGATCAGGAACACGACAAGGTTGTCCACTCTCACCACTATTATTCAACATAGTTTTGGAAGTTTTAGCCACAGCAATCAGAGAAGAAAAAGAAATAAAAGGAATCAAATCAGAAAAGAAGTAAAGCTGTCACTGTTTGCAAATGACATGATAGTATACCTAGATAATCCTAAAGATGCTACCAGAAAACTACTAGAGCTAATCAATGAATTTGATAAAGTAGTAGGATACAAAATTAATGAGCAGAAATCTCTTGCATTCCTAAACACTAATGATGAAAATTCTGAAAGGGAAATTAAGGAAACACTCCCATTTACCATTGCAACAAAAAGAATAAAATACCTAGGAATAAACTTACCTAAGGAGACAAAAGACCTGTATGCAGAAAACTATAAGACACTGATGAAAGAAATTAAAGATGATACAAACAGATGGAGAGATATACCATGTTCTTGGATTGGAAGAATCAACATTGTGAAAATGACTATACTACCTAAAGCAATCTACAGACTCAGTGCAATCCCTATCAAACTACCACTGGCATTTTTCACAGAACTAGAACAAAAAAGTTCACAATTTGTATGGAAACACAAAAGACCCCGAATAGCCAAAGCAATCTTGAGAAAGAAAAACGGAGCTGGAGGAATCAGGCTACAAGACTTCAGACTATACTACAAAGCTACAGTAATCAAGACAGTATGGTACTGGCACAGAAACAGAAATATAGATCAATGGAACAGAATAGAAAGCACAGAGATAAACCCACGCACATATGGTCACCTTATCTTTGATAAAGGAGGCAAGAATATACAATGGAGAAAAGACAGCCTCTTCAATAAGTGGTGCTGGGAAAACTGGACAGCTACATGTAAAAGAATGAAATTAGAACACTCCCTAACACCATACACAAAAATAAACTCAAAATGGATTAAAGACCTAAATGTAAGATCAGATACTATAAAACTCTTAGAGGAAAACATAGGCAGAACACTCTGACATAAATCACAGCAAGATCCTTTTTGACCCACCTCCTAGAGAAAGGGAAATAAAAACAAAAATAAACAAATGGGACCTAATGAAACTTAAAAGCTTTTGCACAGCAAAGGAAACCATAAACAAGAAAAAAAGACAACTCTCAGAATGGGAGAAAATATTTGCAAATGAAGCAACTGACAGTGGATTAATCTCCAAAATTTACAAGCAGCTCATGCAGCTCAGTATCAAAAAAACAAACAACCCAATGCAAAAATGGGCAGAAAACCTAAATAGAATTTCTCCAAAGAAGATATATAGATTGCCAGCAAACACATGAATGAATGCTCAACATCATTAATCATCAGAGAAATGCAAATCAAAACTACAATGAGGTATCACCTCACACCAGTCTGAATGGCCATCATCAAAAAATCTACAAACAATAAATGCTGGAGAGGGTGTGGAGAAAAGGGAACCCTCTTGTACTGTTGGCGGGAATGTAAATTGATAGAGCCACTATGGAGAACAATATGGAGGTTCCTTAAAAAACTAAAAATAGAACTACCATACAACCCAGCAATCCCACTACTGGGCATATACCCTGAGAAAACCATAATTCACAAAGAGTCATGTACCACAATGTTCATTGCAGCTCTATTTACAATCGGCAGGACATGGAAGCAACCTAAGTGTCCATCGACAGATGAATGGATAAAGAAGATGTGGTACATATATACAATGGAATATTACTCAGCCATAAAAAGAAATGAAATTGAGTTATTTGTAGTGCGGTGGGTGAACCTAGAGTCTGTCATACAGGGTGAAATAAGTCAGAAAGAGAAAAACAAATACCATATGCTAACACATATATATGGAATCTAAAAAAAAAAAAAAGGTTCTGAAGAACCTATGGACAAGACAGAAATAAAGGCACAGACGTAGAGAATGGACTTGAGGATACAGGGAGGGGGAAGGGTAAGCTGGGAGCAAGTGAGAGAGTGGCATGGACATATATACACTACCAAATGTAAAGTAGCTATTGGGAAGCAGCCGCATAGCACAGGGAGATCAGCTTTGTGACCACCTAGAGGGTGGTATAGGGAGGGTGGGAGGGAGACACAAGAGGGAGGGGATATGGGGATATATGTATACATATAGCTGGTTCACTTTGTTATACAGCAGAAACTAACACACCATTGTAAAGCAATTATAATCCAATAAAGATGTTTTAAAAAAAATTGAGCCACATGGATATTAAGTGACTTGCCCAAAGTTAAATATTTCGAGTCTCAACACCTAGTCCAATACCCATCCCATGACACCACAATTACTTGAAGGCCATGAAATAATACATGGCTTATAATTTTTCTATAGTTAATCTGATATATATGTTTTATATAGAGTACATTTAACTTACTAAGCTGGACTTTTCTTGAGAAAGAAATAACCCCCTCTTATTTTAAGCTATAGAGATTCTGGGGCTTGTCTGTAACCACAGCATAGCCTGCCTGTCCTGAATAATACATTCCTGTATTGAGTTGATCATACTTTTTTCTCTCTTAATGTATTTATTGAAATCTTACGTTAAAATATTTTTTGATGTTGACTTATTCTTGCATTCTTGAGGTAATTCCTAGATTATGATATAGTATGTTGATATGGCCTATTTGATATATACTACATTTAATAAAATTATTTTATTTATTTCTTGCCTCTAGGATCACAAGCGAGATGGGTCTATCATGTGTTCTTCTTACCCTATCCTTGTCCAGTTTTGACATTAGGTTTCACTAGATTCATACATTGGCTGACTTTTCCTCTTTTTCTATTCCCTGAAATAGCTTGTGTAAGATAAAGATGATCATCTCGAGTTTTGAGCAAGAGGGAATGTAGCATCAGATGAACTTGATGAGGTGATGAGGGGTCAGATGATTTAAGATTTGTAGGCCACAAAATCTTTGTAAGAAGCTTGAGTTTTATTCTAAGGGAATTGGGAAGCTATTGAAGGATTTAAGCTCCCAAATATCATCATGATCTATCACGTATTTTAAATATATCACTCTGGCTTTATTTGGAGAATATATTAATGTGGCTAAGCATGGAAGCAGAAAGAGTAGTTAGGAGGCTACTTAAGTAGTCTGTGTAAGAGATAACGGTGGCTTAGTCTAGGAGGAGGCAGATGAAGTGGGAGAATAGAATTATCTTGATGTGATATTTATTTTGATATATATTGACAAGACATTAATGGATTGTATAAAGGAATGAGGAAAAGGGAAGGATTATGGCTTCCTTGAATGATTCTTAGATTTTTGTTTGTGTAATTGGGAAAAAGAGTGTTCTACATGCTCACATAGGGAATTCTGGGAAAGGAAGAACTTGGGACGTAGGTTGGGAAAATATAATTTCTGTCTTGGACCTCTTTAAATAGAAAAGGCTATTATGTATCCCAGTGAAGATGTAAACAGTTGGAAATGTGAGTTTGGAGCTCTGGGTGATGGGGTAGAAATCAGGATAGGGGATGTAAATTAGGATATCATCAGCATAATGATGGCATTTAAAGCCACTGAGCTGGATGAGGTCACCAGAAGAGAGAGTATCTGGGGGCAGGCAAAGAAGTTGAGCCAGGAAGAGACATTCTCCAGGGTACTTTAGTAGCTCTCTTGTATTTCTAATTTGGGTCTGGATGATTCTCCATCTACTTGGGCTGTGATATTCATTTAGAAACCTGTCAGCCACTGTGTAGGTACTTAATGAATAAAGATTTAATGATTCAGAAAAGATAGTTTTTTGTGGGCAAGATGTTTGGGAATCCACAGGAGTTCTTGCAGTGGCTTCCCGGGCCTCCCTCCACCTGTAGTGGCTTGATAGAGAACTTCAGGTTCTCCCTCAGAGAACTTCTAGCATAAATGTTCTGCTTTCAGTCAGCGTAGAATTGTGTCAGCCAGAGAGTTGAATTGAATCTGGCACATTTCACCAACGGGTCTCAGAAGGGAGGGAGAGCTTTAAACCAGGATCACTCCTGAAGGCCTGGAATGTCACACCCTTGGCCCAGGGCAGGATTTTTAATCAGTCATAGCATTCTTTCTGCTGATCCCACAAATGATGACCTCTTTCTCAACACGCAGAGCTCAAGGCATCTAAACAAAAATGAAAGCAAAAGCTTCATTGTCAATCAAGGAATAGACAGATGTGCGATTTAAGAGCTATAGTATTTGGAGAGCTGAAGAACATGTGTTTAGCCTCTCAAGAGGACCAAAAGAGATGGCTTCAGGGCCTTGATCTGCTGTTCAGGGAGAGTTTCTCTCCCAGGTGGCCATACGCTACACTGGGAAACTTGGAAAAACCTTGTTTTCCAAATATGGGCTCTATTAGTCAAGGGCAAATAACACTGATTTTTGTACCTTGAAAAATTATTCCTGGAGTAATCAATGGTAAGAAAGAAAAGTAATTCTTTCTAGGGGTCTAATATTTAAGGAGAATTGGAAAATACCACCCTGTGTCAAGTAGATTGAAAGCTGCAGATTCGATGGTTTAAGTACCATAAGAGAAAAAGTTACACAGCACAGGGAGAATCTTATCCTGGTGCTAAGCTCTTTGCTATAGACTGCTTTGCCATCTTTCAATTACAGCATTATTCTTTGTATAGTATTTGAAGTTGGTAAGCATAAACTAATTTAGGGTCTACTTTCTAAATGTTTTTCTATAAATTACAGAAGTGTATTAAGTAATTTAAGTAAATCTTCAGTTCACTGTTTTTTGGTTTCCTTTTGTTGTTTCTTCTTAAAAACAAGTTAGGTTTGTAGAAATTCAGTAGTGTTCATGCTTGGCTAGTTGAAAGAACTAGGAAATATTTATAAGTAGAGATAATGGAGAATCAAAGAAAAGGCTAATAAGAGAATTACAAGTGAGGTTCTGACTTGGGGTGAGCAGTTGCCCTTTACCCTGAACATGATAAAATTAGCAACTTCTGAGAAAATACAAGCTGCTGGCGGGAAGATATATATAAGACAACCATGTGGTGAAGACCAACTTCATGATATCAGATAGCAAATGTTTCTAGGTGTGCAGCTTCTCTCACAGTCACACTTCAGCAACAACCAGCCCACCCCTTCTGTATGCAATGTTTAAAACTAAGTCCCTTCTCCTGCATGAGGTCTTCCCTGACACCAAGAAAGCCCTAAATGAAATCAAAGAGATATTTTATTATTGGTATCCTTCATCTGTCATTTTTAATGTTTCAGGTCACTCTTGTCTCAATTTAGATGAAAATTATTTTAAGTCTTCATAGGAAAATGGTGTTCAGTTTTCAGTGTCCAGTTTCAAATCATTTCCTCCTATGCCATCTCATTTTGTAGTTAGACAACATGGATTAGAAGTAACCATTGTAGCCACTTAGTCCAGCATCCTCAATGTAACAATAATCCCTAACGACCATTCATCATGCCCTTGGACACCTCCAGGGACATGCAACTCACCTCCTCAGTAAGGCCATTCTGAACAGCCCTAATTGTTAGAAATTACTTCCTTGCATTGAACTGAAATCCATCTGCCTGAAACTTCTACCCTTTTAAACTTAAATTTGTCCTCTGGGGCTTGAAAGATTATGTTTGATTCTTTTTCCTCAAGAGAATCCTTTAATGTTTTAAGATAATCATCACAAATCACCCAAGCCTTTTCTTTTACTGACAAAGCATCTCTATTTCTTCCTATCATCAGAGTGGCTTTGAGCACCTTCACATCCTTATTGCTTTCCTCCAGATCCATTTCATCACTCCTTCAACCTGTTGTGCCCTGCTTGTGCCTGGCACTGTTGTAGGCACTGGGTGTACAATAGGGTGCAATAAGTAGTGAAAACAGAACAAAATCTCTGTGCTCATAGATCTTAAATAGCAGAGGTAGAGGCAGAGTTTTAACAAACGATTGAGTGTGGAGGTCTATGTCATTGGTATGTGGAATCCAGAACATTCTAGATGTGTCTGCACAGAGCAGTGCTGTGCCAGGCCCAGTTTCTAATAACTCCATTCATTTGGTCTATACTTCTCCATCACTGTATTTCTAGCAATGCAGTCTGAGATTACATTATTTTGGGGGGACAGACGTGCACTCTTTTTGAACAATATTAAGTTTGCTTTCAATTACAAACAAAACAAACAAAACCCAAGTATTTTTTTCATTTGAACTGATGTTCAGTCATATTTTGTCCATCCTGTACTTAGTGTTAATTTAACTCTCTCCCATCTAGGTATAAGACTTAATATTAATCCTTCCTAAATTTCATCTTATTTGGTTACAAGTTCATCTTTCCAGCCTGCCTTAATCTCCCTGGTTTCTGCCACCATTAACCGGTGCATTAGCTATTCTTCATAGCTTTGTGGCATTCATAAATTTGATAAGTGGACTACTTACACCCTTACTTGAGCCATTGCACAAGCCCAGTTAGAACAGGGAAATTCTAAGGTCAGAACTCTGAATCCTCCCCATGAAGTCCTCCTTTCTGGTGTGTCCTGGTCAATTAATCAGCTCTTTTTTCTGACTTTTTTCAGTCTGTTATGAATCCAATGAACAGTTTTTCGAGCCCTCACTTTATCTTCATGTTTACAAAGCTCTCACAAAAGAAACTGTCGAATGCCTTGTTGAATAGTACATATTGCCTTCATATAGTCCTCATTTGCCAGTCTAGAGACCATACCTCCAGAGGAAATGCGGCTGGTCTGCACAATGTTGTGGCGGGTGTACCCTCATTTGGCTCTTTGTGATCCCCATTCTTTTCTTCAAATATTCAAAGCCCATCCACTTTCTGATTGCTTAAGTCCCAGACTTCCCAGCATGGGCTGTAGGTTCTTTGCAATCTGGCCCCAATTTATATACCATCTTCATCTCCATCAAAGTCATTCTTTCTCTTTGAAACCATCCACATCAAACTTCTTGCTGTTCATTAAATATTTGTCTCTTATTTACGTTTCTGTAATTCAGCATATGTTATTCCACCCACCTGAGATGCTGCTGTGCTCTTCCTCCCCTTTGTCCATCTGGAAGATTCCTATCAATTTTAGAGAGTCTGATAAAATGTCCTTGACTTTCATTTCCGTGCTTTCCTAACACTTTGTCCACACATGCACTGAATACATCACATCATAGTGATTTACCCATCTTTCTACTGAACTCTGTCTTGGGAAAGGTTTATTCATCATCAGAGACTAGCATAATGTCTGGTATGTTGTAAAGGACTTAATAGACATGTGTTGAATTCTATTGTAGAACTTTCCTATGGGCAGGCTTTAAGTACCAATCCAGTATGTGCATCTTCTCCCTTATTTCTGGCAAACTGGCTCAATTTTGCTATCACCGTTTCTCTACCATGCTTTAAAAGTTCCTGAGAATTTCATTTCCAAATTCTCTCATTGCCAATGACTGGAACTTCTCTGACTTTGGAGATAAATTCTTTAAGACGATTGAGTGCCTTTTTTTTTTTTTTGGCTGTGCCGTGTGGCATGCAGGATCTTAGTTCCTTGACCAGGGATCGAACCCACACCCCCTGCATTGGAAGCACGGCGTCTTAACCACTGGACCGCCAGGGAAGTCCCTGAGTGCCCTTTTTATTTTTCTTCTCTTATCCTGAGCCTCAGTTGCCTCTTAGAAGTGTTATCACATAATGTAAGAATCATTAGATTTGGAATCTTAAGACTGGAGTTTAAGTCCTGACTCTAATTCTGCCAACTTGTGTGACCTTGAGAAAGTAAGTTCACTTTATTGAAGCCCAGTTTCTTTATTTGTTATTTGAAGGTTATTGCTTCCATTTTTATTATTTTAATATTCTAATCATGTTTTCTATCATTTCTAATTTGAAGACTGTTCTTGGCTAAGAATTTGGAAACTAAATAGGAAATGAGTTCTTCTGTGTTTTCCTACCTTCTGGGGTCATGACCCCACTTACCCCTGTCCAGCTGCTGGACTCTGCACCCATGCATCCCAATATGAGCCCCGCTGAAAACTCCAAACATGGCCTCTTCTTGCCATGCTTAGCCCTCCTGCAGGGGCTCTACCTTCTAGCTCTCATTATACCATTCTGATGCTGTCACCTGGTTTTCACTACATTTTAGACACCATACACTGCCTGTTGGATGGATTGTTTTCAATTACTGTAGCTACAGCTGCCCCTGGTGTCTGACCAACAGAAATGATGGTCTATTTCTAGGCCACTGCTTCTGATCTAATCAATATGACTGCTATCAGACTGCCTTTCTAAATACTTTACTTGCCTTGCAATAAAAAGATTTTCACACAGAACAAAGCAGATAATACGAGTTTTGTTTTATTGTTAAGGACACTGAGGCTTAGAATGGTCAAGTCACTTGCCCACTGTGACCCAGATTTTAAGCAGTGAAGTCAGCTAAAACTCAGATGTTCTGATACCCTCTCTAGTCCTACTCCAACATGCCAAAAGGGCAGGAACAAGGTCGCAACACTTTCTGTATTCCTTCCCAAACATTATACAGCATCTCACTCATAATATGTGTTCAACTAATTTGCCAACTAATTGAAAAGTGTATATAACATTTAAAAATTGTGTCACTTTGGAAGTAATCTATATCAGAATTTAAACATTTTAACAGGAAGGAGTGTTATGATGTGATTTCTTTTGTGTTATGATTTCTAGTCATCTTGTGTGAAAGTTACAGGATTTATGCTATGTTAAGCTATGCTAAGTAGTTCAAATTGAGTCTCAGTGGCCAATGTAAACTTTCATATTAGTTGTTTTGAAATGTCTGCTGTAGGATTGCAAGTGTCTTTGAGTAATAAACTGAGAGTGCTAATTTCGATAAGGGATTTGTTAGGCAAATTAGGATTTATGTCACTGGAACTGAAGGAGCAACTGATAGAGACAAGATCCCCTGGGGTATAATTGTTGCTCCTACTGACAGACAGACTTCTTAAAATGAGACCACTGAGCTGCATGACTGGAAGGCTCTTTGCTGGAGGAGCCAACTCTGAGCTGCTGAGAGCTATTCCAGGAAACTGCTGGGGGCTCCCTCAGAGCAACAGATGTCTTCCCACACATACTTGTCGCTTGTCATGAGCCCTGCTGCTGGACCTGAGATGCCTCCTTCCCATGCTTTTCCTTGGAGCACCTCGTTACCCCCTTGCTATTTCCTCACTTTGACTAACTCATGTTGTGTGCTAATTGTGTGCAATGTACCTAGTGATTTGTGAATTGAATTGGCTACATTTCGTAAGTCTATAATTTTGTGATTCTTTTCTTTTTTAAAAAACGTTATTGGAGTATAATTGCTTTACAATGTTGTGTTAGTTTCTGCTTTATAACAAAGTGAATCAGCTATACATATACATATATACCCATATCTCCTCCCTCTTGCATCTCTCTACCACCCTCCCCATCCCACCCCTCGAGGTGGTCACAAAGCAGAGAGCAGATCTCCCTGTGCTATGTGGCTGCTTCCCACTAGCTATCTATTTTACATTTGGTAGTGTATATATGTCCATCCCACTCTCTCACTTTGTCCTGGCTTACCCTTCCTGCTCCTGTGTCCTCAAGTCCATTCTCTACGTCTGCATCATTATTCCTGTCCTGCCCCTAGGTTTTTCAGAACTTTTTTTTTTTTTTTTTAGATTTCATATATATGCATAAGCATATAGTATTTGTTTTTCTCTTTCTGACTTACTTCACTCTGTATGACAGACTCTAGGTCCATCCACCTCACTACAAATAACTCAATTTCGTTTTTTTTTATGGCTGAGTAATATTCCATTGTATATATGTACCACATCTTCTTTATCCATTCATCTGTCGATGGACACTTAGGTTGCTTCCATGTCCTGCCGATTGTAAATAGAGCTGCAATGAACATTGTGGTACATGACTCTTTGTGAATTATGGTTTTCTCAGGGTATATGCCCAGTAGTGGGATTGCTGGGTTGTATGGTAGTTCTATTTTTAGTTTTTTGAGGAACCTCCATAGTGTTCTCCATAGTGGCTCTATCAATTTACATTCCTACCAACAGTGCAAGAGGGTTCCCTTTTCTCCACACCCTCTCCAGCATTTATTGTTTGCAGATTTTTTGATGATGGCCATTCTGACCGGTGTGAGGTGATACCTCATTGTAGTTTTGATTTGCATTTCTCCAATGCTTAGTGATGTTGAGCATTCTTTCATATTTTTCTTGGCCATCTGTATATCCTCTTTGGAGAAATGTCTGTTTAGGTTTTCCACCCATTTTTGGATTGGGTTTTTGTTGTTTTGATATTGAACTGCATGAGCTGCTTTTAATTTTGGAGATTAATCCTTTGTCAGTGGCTTCATTTGCAAATATTTTCTCCCATTCTTAGGGTTGTCTTTTCGTCTTGTTTATGTTTTCCTTTGCTGTGCAAAAGCTTTTAAGTTTCATTAGGTCCCATTTGTTTATTTTTGTTTTTATTTCCATTTCTCTAGGAGATGGGTCAAAAAGGATCTTGCTGTGATTTATGTCATAGAGTGTTCTGCTTATGTTTTCCTCTGAGAGTTTTATAGTGTCTGGCCTTACATTTAGGTCTTTAATCCATTTTGAGTTTATTTTTGTGTGTGGTGTTAGGGAGTGTTCTAATTTCATTCTTTTACATGTAGCTGTCCAGTTTTCCCAGCACCACTTATTGAAGAGGCTGTTTTTTCTCCACTGTATATTCTTGCCTCCTTTATCAAAGATAAGGTGACCATAGGTGCGTGGGTTTATCTCTGGGCTTTCTATCCTGTTCCATTGATCTATATTTCTGTTTTTGTGCCAGTACCCTACTATCTTGATTACTGTAGCTTTGTAGTATAGTCTGAAGTCTGGGAGCCTGATTCCTCCCGCTCCATTTTTCTTTCTCAAGATTGCTTTGGCTATTCGGGGTCTTTTGTGTTTCCACACATATTGTGAAATTTTTTGTTCTAGTTCTGTGAAAAATGCCCTTGGTAGTTTGACAGGGATTGCATTGAATCTGTAGATTGCTTTAGGTAGTATAGTCATTTTCACAAGGTTGATTCTTCCAATCCAAGAACATGGTATATCTCTCCATCTGTTTGTATCATCTTTAATTTCTTTCATCAGTGTCTTGTAGTTTGCTGCATACAGGTCTTTTGTCTCCTTAGGTAGGTTTATTCCTAGGTATTTTATTCTTTTTGTTGCAATGGTAAATGGGAGTGTTTCCTTAATTTCTCTTTCAGATTTTTCATCATTAGTGTATAGTAATACAAGAGATTTCAATGCATTAATTTTGTATCCTGCTACTTTATCAAATTCATTGATTAGCTCTAGTAGTTTTCTGGTAGCATATTTAGGAATATCTAGGTATACTATCATGTCATTTGCAAACAGTGACAGTTTTACTTCTTCTTTTCTGATTTGATTCCTTTTATTTCTTTTTCTTCTCTGATTGCTGTGGCTAAAACCTCCAAAACTATGTTGAATAATAGTGGTGAGAGTGGACAACCTTGTCGTGTTCCTGATCTTACAGGAAATGGTTTCAGTTTTTCACCATGGAGAATGATGTTGGCTGTGGGTTTGTCAAATATGGCCTTTTTTATGTTGAGGTAAGTTCCCTCTATGCCTACTTTCTGGAGGGTTTTTTATCATAAATGGGTGTTGAATTTTGTCGAAAGCTTTTTCTGCATGTATTGAGATGACCATATGGTTTTTCTCCTTCAATTTGTTAATATAGTTTATCACATTGAGTGATTCGCGAATATTGAAGAATCTTTGGATTCCTGGGGTAAACCCCACTTGATCATGGTGTATGATGCTTTTGATGTGCTGTTGGAGTCTGTTTGCTAGTATTTTGTTGAGGATTTTTGCATCTATGTTCATCAGTGATATCGGTCTGTAGTTTTCTTTTTCTGTGACATCTTTGTCTGGTTTTGGTATCAGGGTGATGGTGGCCTCATAGAATGCGTTTGGGAGTGTTCCTCCCTCTGCTATATTTTGGAAGAGTTTGAGAAGGATAGTTGTTAGCTCTTCTCTAAATGTTTGACAGAATTCATCTGTGACGCCATCTGGTCCTGGGCTTTTGTTTGTTGGAAGATTTTTAATCACAGTTTCAATTTCAGTGCTTGTGATTGGTCTGTTTATATTTTCTATTTGTTCCTGGTTCAGTCTCGGAATGTTGTGCTTTTCTAAGAATGTGTCCATTTCTTCCAGATTTTCCATTCTATTGGCATATAGTTGCTTGTAGTAATCTCTCATGATCCTTTGTGTTTCTGAAGTGTCAGTTGTTACTTCTCCTTTTTCATTTCTAATTCTATTGATTTGAGTCTTCTCCCTTTTTTCCTTGATGAATCTCGCTAATGGTTTATCAGTTTTGTTTATCTTCTCCAAGAACCAGTTTTCAGTTTTATTGATCTTTGCTATTGTTTCCTTCATTTCTTTTTCACTTATCTCTGATCTGATCTTTATGATTTCTTTCCTGCTGCTCACTTTGGGTTTTTTTGTTCTTCTTTCTCTAATGGCTTTAAGTGTAAGGTTAGGTTGTTTATGAGATGTTTCTTGTTTTTTGAGGTAGGATTGTATTTCTATAAACTTCCCTCTTAGAACTGTTCTGCTGCATCCCATAGGTTTTGGGTCATCATGTTTTCATTGTCATTTGTTTCTAGGTAGTTTTTGATTTCCTCTTAGATTTCTTCAGTGATCTCTTGGTTATTGAACATTGTATTGCTTAACCTCAATGTGTTTGTATTTTTTACAGATTTTTTCCTGTAATTGATATCTGGTCTCATAGTATTGTGGTCAGAAAATATACTTGATATGATTTCAATTTTCTTAAATTTACCAAGTCTTGATTTGTGACCCAAGATATGATCTACCGGGGAGAATGTTCCATGAACACTTGAGAAGAAAGTGTATTCTGTTGTTTTTGGATGGAATGTCCTATAAATATCAATTAAGTCCATCTTGTTTAATGTGTCATTTAAGGCTTGTGTTTCCTTATTTATTTTCATTTTGGATGATCTGTCCATTGGTGAAAGTGGGGTGTTAAAGTCCCCTACTATGATTGTGTTCCTGTCGATTTCCCCTTTTATGGCTGTTAGCATTTGTCTTATGTATTGAGGTGCTCTTATGTTGGGTGCATAAAGATTTACAATTGTTATATCTTATTCTTGGATTGATACCTTGATAATTATGTAGTGTCCTTCTTTGTCTCTTGTAATAGTCTTTATTTTAAAGTCTATTTTGTCTGATATGAGAATTGCTACTCCAGCTTTCTTTTGATTTCCATTTGCATGGAATATCTTTTTCCATCCCCTCACTTTCAGTCTGTATGTGTCCCTAGGTCTGAAGTGGGTCTCTTGTAGAGAAGATATATACGGCTCTTGTTTTTGTATCCATTCAGCCAGTCTATGTCTTTTGGTTGGAACATTTAATCCTTTTACATTTAAGGTAGTTATTGATATGTATGTTCCTATGACCATTTTTTTAATTGTTTTGGGTTTGTTATTGTAGGTCTTTTCCTTCTCTTGTGTTTCCTGCCTAGAGAAGTTCCTTTAGCATTTGTTGTAAAGCTGTTTTGGTAGTGCTAAATTCTCGTAGGTTTTGCTTGTCTGTAAAGATTTTAATTTGTCCGTCGAATCTGAATGAGATCCTTGCTTGGTAGAGTAATCTTGGTTTTAGGTTTTTCCCCTTCATCACTTTAAATATGTCCTGCCACTCCCTTCTGGCTTTCAGAGTTTCTGCTGAGAGATCAGCTGTTAACCTTATGTGCATTCCCTTGTATGTTATTTGTTGTTTTTCACTTCCTGCTTTTAATATTTTTTCTTTGTATTTTATTTTTGATAGTTTGATTAATATGTGTCTTGGCATGTTTCTCCTTGGATTTATCTTGTATGGGACTCTCTGCACTTCCTGGACTTGATTGAGTATTTCCTTTCCCATATTAGGGAAGTTTTCAACTATAATCTCTTGAAATCTTTTCTCAGTCCCTTTCTTTTTCTCTTCTTCTTCTGGGACCCCTATAATTCGAATGTTGGTTTGTTTAGTGTTGTCCCAGAGTTCTCTGAGACTGCCCTCAATTCTTTCATTCTTTTTTCTTTATTCTGCACTTCGGTAGTTATTTCCACTATTTTATCTTCCACGTCACTTATCCACTCTTCTGCCTCAGTTATTCTGCTATTGATTCCTTCTAGGTAATTTTTAATTTCATTTATTGCATTGTTCATTGTTGTTTGTTTGCTCTTTCGTTCTTCTTGGTCCTTGTTAAACGTTTCTTGTATTTTCTCTATTCTATATGCAAGATTTTGGATCATCTTTACTATCATTATTCTGAATTCTTTTTCGGGGAGACTGCCTATTTCCTCTTCATTTGTTTGGTCTGTTGGGTTTTTACCTTGCTCCTTCATCTGCTGTGTGTTTCTCTGTCTTCTCATTTTGCTTAACTTACTGTGTTTGAGATCTCCTTTTTGCAGGCTGCAGGTTCATAGTTCCCGTTGTTTTTTGTGTGTGCCCCCAGTAGCTAAGGTTGGTTCAATGGGTTTTGTAGGCTTCCTGTTGGAGGGGACTGGTGCCTGTGTTCTGGTTGATGAGGCTGGATCTTGTCTTTCTGGTGGGAAGGACTGCATCCGTTGGTGTGTTTTGGGGTGTCTCTGACCTTATCATGATTTTACGCAGCCTCTCTGCTAATGCGTGGTGTTGTGTTTCTGTCTTGCTAGCTGTTTGGCATAGGGTGTCCAGCACTGTAGCTTGCTGGTCGTTGAGTGGAGCTGTGTCTTAGTGTTGAGATGGAGATCTCTGGGAGAGCTTTCGCCGTTTGATATTACTTGGAGCTGGGAGGTCTCTTGTGGATCAGTGTCCTGAACTTGGCTCTCCCACGTCAGAGGCACAGCCCTGACGCCTGGCTGGAGCACCAAGAGCCTGTTTCCACACGGCTCAGAATAAAAGGGAGAAAAGGAAGAAAGAAAGAAAGAACATAAAATAAAATAAAATAAAGTTATTAAAATAAAAAATACTTATTAAAAAAATTTTTAAGTAATAAAAATTACTTAAGGGGGAGGGAGATGTACGGAATACAGGGGGAGACTGCGGTGGCAGAGGTCGGCATGACATCGCAACAGCCTGAGGCACGCCGTGTGTTCTACCGAGGAAGGAGTCCCTTGATCACAGGACCCTGGCAGTGGCGGGCTGCATAGGCTCCAGGGAGGGGAGGTGTGGATAGTGACCTGTGCTTGCACACAGGCTTCTTGGTGGCTGCAGCAACAGCCTTAGTGTTTCATGCCCATCTCTGGTGTCTGCACTGGTAGCTGCGGCTCGCGCCGGTCTCTGGAGCTCGTTTAGGTGGTGCTCTGAATCCCTCTCCTCGCGCACCCTGAAACAATGGTCTCTTGCCTTTTAGGAAGTTCCAGACTTTTTCCTGGACTCCCTCCCGGCTAGCTGTGGCACACTAGCCCCCTTCAGGTTGTGTTCACGCAGCCAACCCCAGTCCTCTCCCTGGGATCTGACCTCCGAAGCCGGAGCGTCAGCTTCCAGCCCCCATCTGTCCTGGCGGGTGAGCAGACAATCCTCTCGGGCTGGTGAGTGCTGGTCAGCACCGATCCTCTGTGCGGGAATCTCTCCGCTTTGTCCTCTGCACCTCTGTTGCTGCACTCTCCTCCGTGGCTCCAAAGCTTTCCCTCCTTGCCACCCGCAGTCTCCACCCGCGAAGGGGCTTCCTAGTGTGTGGAAACTTTTCCTCCTTCACAGCTCCCTCCCAGAGGTGCAGGTCCTGTCCCTATTCTTTTGTCTGTTTTTTCTTTTTTCTTTTGCCCTACCCAGGTACATGGGGAGTTTCTTGCCTTTGGGGATATCTGAGGTCTTCTGCCAGTGTTCTGTAGGAGTTGTTCCACATGTAGATGTATTTCTGATGTATCTGTGGGGAGGAAGGTGATCTCTACGTCTTACTCCTCCACCATCTTGAAGGTCTCTCTAATTCTGTGATTTTTAACCTGGCCTAACCGCTGGGCCCTGACAAACAAGGAGAGAGGAATAAACTCCTGATAAGGACAAATTTTAGTTTTCATTTTTATTTTTTTCCTCTTTGCCAGCCCCCTGACATTGGTATGGGAGTTCTAATTAGCAAGAAAATGGCCATAAAATAGACAAAAGGATGGTAAAAGTGGAGAATAATTCATTAATGTGAGTATTGTGCCATAAATAATTGAGAGTTGACTACAAAGAAGAAAGTATTTCTTAAAAGTCCGTCATTTCAGATAAGATTTCTTAAATCGCTTTGCTTTTTTCACCCTGCCTATATCAATCTCAAATTAATTATCCCATAAAATGCCAATGTAATATTGTGACCAGCATTATCCATTTAACATGTCCTCATCTTTGTACTTGCCCCTGTGTCACTTGCAGTTCTTTCACACAATAAAAGCCTCAAATTAGTAAAGTGCTTTCTTCTAGAAATTTAAAATGCTTTCTCCATGTTAATGTTTAATTAATTCTCAAAGCATTTTTCCGTGGAGTGGGCATGTAGTAGGAAAAGGAATTATTCTTTCCTTTTATGACACATAGGAAACAGGTTTGAAGAGCATATCATTTCCATCTACTGTGGAACTTGATGTTAATTCAGTTTTGTTCAAAGTCATAGACCATGTTCTTTTCAAACAGAATCATGTTCATGGATTTATTCACTCAATAAATCAGCAAATAATTACTGGGTGCTCTCTATATGTCAGGTCCTGTTCTAGACCCTGGGGATATAGCAGTGAACAGGAGAGGAAAAATGCTTGACCTCGCAGAATGTAAATTCTTTCAGAGGGAGACAGACAACAAACATCGTCAATAAGTAAATTGTATTGTATGTTTGAAGGTGATAAATGCTCTGAAAAAGAAAACAAATCAGTGTAAAAAGGAAGGGGAGTGACAGGAGGGGGCATAACTTTAAATAAGTTATTTAGAGTAGGCTTCACTGAGAGGGTGCCTCAGCGATATCTGAGGGAAGAGCTGTCAGGGCAGGGGGATCAGCTGCTACAAACGTCCTTTGGTGGCAGCATGCCTGGAATGTTTCAGGAATCAAGGAGGGCAGTGTGGTTGGAACAGAGTGAATAAGGGGAGTAGCACAAATTAAGGCCAGAAGAGGTAACATGGTGTCAGATCAAATGGTGTCAGAATGAGGTCACTAGGGTGGGCCCAAATCCAGTATGACTGGTGTCCTTATACAAAGGGGGAAATTTGGACACAGAGAAGAACACAGAATATGATGTGAAGAGACACAGAAAGCCATCTACAAGCCAAGGAGAGAGGCCTCGGACAGATCCTTCCTTCAGAGCCTTTCAGAAGAAACCAACCCTGGCTGACACCCTGATTTTGGACATCGAACCTCCAGAGCTGTGAAATAATACATTTCTGTTGTTTAAGCCACTCATTTTGTGATGCTTTGTTACAACAGTTAGCAAACAAATAAACTATTTCCAATATTTCAAAAATATTAATCAAATTCTATTTTTTTCCAAGGTAAGACTGAAGCTAAAGACAAAGACAACAACAACAAAGACCTTAAATGTCATTGTTTGGGGTGGAATTACATTTATTGGGTGACGTAACAGGACTTTTACCTGATTCTCAGGAGTTCTATATAGCATGAAAAAATGGATGCATTATTACATTTTACAATTTAATTTGTTTGACAAAAATATCTCAAAATATAGGGTCCATGAGGAAAATGATAAGTGATTTTGAGCGATGATATCTGAGAATCACATATTTACATGGTTTTGGAAAGAAAGAAACAGAAAAACATACCAGAATATCCATGTTGTTTTGCTGTTTGCAACATAAAAAGTCATTACATAGGCCAAAAATACAAAAAAGAACATATTAAAGCTTTATGTTCTAAGATCCAGACAGGCTTTGAGAGATGATCTAGTCTAATTTCCACAGTTTATATATGAAAAATGTGAGTCCTAGAAATGTTAAGGTGATGGACATAATTTTGTTTCCAATATACTGTAACACAAATTATGAATTGTTTAATGAGGCTTAATAATAACAATAGAAAAGATGGTGAAATGTGCTATTCCTTGAATCTTCCTCCTTGATATTTGCCTTGCAAGGGTAAGTAGTCAAAGGAATTTTGAGTCATAAATGCACAGAGAGAAAGGTGTAAGTTAGGTACGTGGAGGGATGACAGTGGGATGAAAGATGAGACAGACAATAGAATGAAAGGCATCTTGGTGGGAGACCCCTGGATGTTTTTAAACTCATGCTGTTGCTAGAGGCATTTTTGCACATTTTTTTGCATAGGGCTTTGGAGACACACAGAGGCATGTTTGAATCCAGGCTCTGATAGTTAGAAGGTATATGACCATGGTCCAGTTTCCTAACATGAACCTCAGTTTCTTTACATAGCTTGTGGGGTAAATTTTGTCAGAAATTGTGAGAATTAAAAAAAATGTATAGGATGAATATAGATATAAATTATGTCTATATATAAATATAGATATGGTAGGAATCCTGTAAATGGTGGTCTTATTATAGTAATTTCCTAATGCGTTTCAGAATTTCTTGCCTATGTGTCTTACTGGAAACCTTTTCTGTCATTCTCTCTACATGGAGATATCCTATCAGTCCTTGAAGAGTCCAGTTTGAATGTCAACCCCTTCCCTTCAGTCAGTTCACATACTTTCTATCATTCAGTTTTGCACTTTCATGTAGTTATTGGTTTCAAGGTTTTAGCTCCCTAACTTGGATTTCTTGTAGAATAATGAAAAGCACCAGGAAGACTTGGATATGAACTCTGCCAGCCATTCAGTCAGGGAAGTAGAACCACCATGAGTATAATGGAATAAGAGTTGTACTTTAGGAACAATAGTTTACACAATTGAAATATCTGAGAAAAGTCACTGCCAGACCCTCTGAGGCCTTTGTGTCGGTGGGCAAGTTGAAGCTTACAGGGATATCTCGGAAGCCAGACATAGCCGGGTGCTGGAAGGGACCATTACAGGAAGCTGGTAGAAAGTCAATGGAAAGCTATGGTCTTTGCATGGCTACTGCTCCTTTAGGTCCACATTCAGACTCTTGGTACGTGTGTAGGGTGACTGTTGCTCATAAGGGTTGGGAATTAGGAATGTCTGAATATGAAGTGAGGGAGAGCAAGGACATGCTAGAACACTCTGGGACTCTGTGTGTGTCACGGTGTCAAACTACAAAGTCCTTCAGAGAGGAATAGGTGCTATCTCACTTTGTTTCCCTTATTTTGCACAAATTCCTCCTTTGGCAAACTCTGCTCACATGCACACAGGGAAGGGGATCTTGGGAAATGTACTTTTGGCTAACCAAGTTGACAGAGTAACAACCAGCACAGCCACTTATTGGTTATGTGGGCTGTATCTGGACAGTTTATGTAAGCTTTCTAATCTTCCCCTTTCCCACTGGTGTATCAGTGTAAAAGACATGACAATTATAACTACCTCTGCAGGGTTTTAGTGAGGATTAAATGAGATAATAATGTAAAGAATGTATTACTAAATATAAAAATTACTTATCGTATTATTATTATTAGATACATCTATTCATTTAGCTAATGTGCATCTACTGTGTGCCAGAAACTGTACTATGCCTGAGATGTTATATAGCAGTGAGATAAATAGACATTATCCCTGTTATCATGAAGCTGATCAGACACCAATTAGATATTCAAATAGAGATGTTAAGCAGGCAGATGAAAGACTGGATTTCAGAGCATGGGTCTACATTAAAGGTATATATTTGGGAGTTATTAGGATTTAGGAAGCATTTGAAGGTCTGAGTCTGATTTAGCTCACCTAGGGAGTGCTCGTAAATTGAGAGAAGTAGAAGCCCAATGACTGAGATATGAGGCATACCAAAATTTAGAAGTGAAAAAGATAAAGAGGAACAAGCAAAACAGCAGCCAGAAATGTAGAAAAGAAATAAAAGGGGTGGGGGGATGAGAGAAATAGGTGAGGGAGTTTAAGAGGTACATACTTAACAGTTACAAAATATATGAGTCACATGTATGAAATGTACAATGTGGGGCATATAGTCAATAATTATGTACTATCTTCGTATGGTGACAGATAGTAACTAGACTGACTGTGGTGATCATTTTGAAATGTATAGAAATATTGAATCACTATGCTGTGCAGCAGGAACTAACATAGCCTAATAAGTCAATTAAACCTCAAAAACAAACAAACAAAGAAACTCAAAGAAAAACTGATCAGATTTGCGGTTACCAGAAGTAGGGGTGGGGGGGAGGTAGAATTGGATGAAGGTAGCCAAAAGGTACAAACTTCCAGTCACAAGATAAATAAGTACTAGGGATGTACTGTACAACATGATAAGTATAATTAAGTATAATTAACACTGTGGCATGTTACATATGAAAGTTGTTAAGAGGAAATCCTAAGAGTTCTCATCACAAGGAAAAAACACATGTTTTTCTTTTCTTTTGTATCTATATGAGATGGTGGATCTTCATTCACTAAATTTATTGTGGTAATCATTTTATGATGTATGTAAGTCAAATCATTATGGTGTACACCCTTAACTTGTATAGTGCTGTATGTCAATTATGTCTCAATAAAACTAGAAGAAAAAAAAAAGAAATAACAGCGGTGTCCTGATAACCAAATGTAGAAAGTTTTTGAGAAGGTGAGAGGGATCAACTTTAACTTCTGCTGCAAAGTTGATTCACATGATAATTGAGAACTGACCATTGATTTAGTAACAAGGAGGTCATTGTCAGAATAGAATGGGTTCAAGACAGAATTAGGGTGAGGAAATTTTTGGTGTAAAAGGAAGCAGAAAAATAGGACAGGAGTAAGTGGGAAGTGTGTCAAGGGAGATTTTACACGTATCTATAACTGTATCTACATATAGATATCTTACGTACATATCTTACCTAAGATAATCTACACATAGATATAGATATCATATCTATATGATGGGTGGATAGGTGGATGGGGTATATTTTACACCTCATTCATAAAACATGAAATGTTAGCTCTATTCTGTTAGTTTGTTGATTGGTGGGAATGTTCCATCAGTGCTGAGCTTGGGTGAGACCCCCCTATAGGGACAGAACCTCTATCTCGAGATGTGAAGGAGAAAGACTGCTTGTTTCAGGCAGTTCCTCCTAAAGAGAAAAATGTTCAAACTGAGTGAATATGCCCAGTTATTCTTTCCAAACTTATTAATCCAGTTCATGACAACTTCCCGGAGTTGACTGAGTGAAGGGGAAGAGAGAGGGGCCGAAGGCGAAGAGGTAGTTTTTGGCTATGGTAAGAAGGTTAAGGACATATATAGAGAAGAATTTGAAAAAATGGCAATTTTGCTGAAAAAGATCACAATTTCCAGAGCACACCATGGAAAGAGTTTGGGAATTGGGGAAGAGTGGGAGATGGGTCAGACTAGGGTGTGTGTAATGTAGTTTGGGCTAGTAATCTTTGCCCCGTAGTATTTAGAACAGAGGATAGGTTGAATAAATATTTGTTCCCTGAGTGAAACCTGACAGGACCTGGGTAGGACTGGGGAAATACACTGGTGCACATGGCCGCTGGGTTTGCTTTGAACAGTTGTCCTGACCAGGGGTAAGTTCTATTCTTACCTAGGATGTTAGGAGGGGCTGGCTTGATTATTTTCTGTCTCTCCACCACACCTGGCCCAGCTGTGGAAGGAAAACTTCAGATACTTATAACTTCACAACCCTGCCCCTGAAAGCTGGACACACAAGTTTCTTTACTATAACTGGGACACAAGTGATTTTTCTTCTTAATGTGGCTCTAATCCTTACAGAAAAGAATTAGTGACAGCAACCTGAAGAATAATTATGGGGGATCAGCACCCCACACTTTCTTTGAAAACTGCTGGAGGTTGAGAGTAAGTGGGTGAAAGTTCCTCTGAGCACCATCTGTCAGAGAGAGAAACCAGATATTGGGGATGTGCCTTCATTTTAACAGGTGGCAAGATGTTCACCTCGAGTTGGCAGCCTCCAGATCATTTCCCGTTTCTCTAACTTAGGAGGAAGCTGTGAAAGTCGCAGGCAAACGGGCTGAATGACTCATTTGATCCTGGACATTTCCTTCACTCCTAGGATGTCTCAATATCTCTCTACTCTCGTTATTTAAGCATAACGATGAACACTCATCTGCTTCCCTCGCACCGTCAGCGAAGTCATCAGGCACGTGACGAAACTGCCGGCTGCAAGGGGCTCCATCCATTCCTGCATGCCTCCATCCATCCACCCACCTACCCATCGCCCTTCCTGTTCTCCGGCTTACACTCCCATCGCCAGGCCTTCAGCGGCGCGCGCACCGCCGGGCCGGGTGTGCAAGGGCCCGGGCTGCGCGCGCTGGGGGCAGGGCGGCAGCTTCCCACAGCGGAGACTGTGGGGCGGCGGGGCCGGAGGGGCCGCGAGGCCGAGCGGAGCCGAGCCCCGCCCCCTAGCCAGCACCTACGGACGCCGGGTCCCACGTGACAGTCCCCTCCTCCCTCCCCAGTCGCGCGCACGGGCCGGGCGTCTTGGTCCCGCGCACGCTCGTGGTCCGAGAGCCCGGGAGCAAAGCGAAGCGAAGGAGGGAGCGTCGGAGCGCGGGCCGTCAGAGCCCTGTGCCCGCGCGGAGGTGATGAAGCTGGCCGCGCGCTGACACCGCCGCACCCAGCCGCCGGGAAGAAGGCGCCTCGGGCCGCGACCTTCAGGAGAAGGTACGTGGCTGGGGGTTCGGGGGTGGGGGTTGGGGGGAGGCGGCGCCCCGGAGCCCCGCGACCCGGTCTTCGGGGCTGACACTGCCGCTGGCCCGGCTCCCGCGCGCGGCTCGGGCTCGCCTGCCATTTGCTGCCGCCGTGAGAGCTGGGCTTGCTTGTTTTCCCCTCTGTGCCTGGTCACTCTGAGGCTTCCGCAGTTAGGTGCTGCTCACGGTGACCCAGGTAATTGCCTAAAGGGCCGACCTCCCACCTGGTCTTGTTTCCGGGACACCTTCTGATGCCTTCTTGCAAAGGTTGGGCAGGGTTACGCCGTGACTTCCGAAGCCGAGTGGGCCGAGGGGAGAGGAGCCAGTGGCCGGCAGTGCAGGCAGGTGAAAGTCGGAGAAGCTGCCCTGACTTTGTGCGGGAGACCTAGGGGAATGAAGACGAAACACATGACTGGAGAATGGCTCGGGGAATGGGCCTCTCTGATGCGCCTGCATGCGGGAAACTAGACAGACACCTGGGCGAAAGTGTGCTGCCACAGGGTGTTGCCTTTCTGCCCATTTGGGGAAAACACCGAAGATACTGTGGAGATGCAGTATTGGGAGAGAAGAGAACTCATAGGATGGAAATGGTAACCGTGGTTTTTTTTTTTTTCAGTGAGCCTTAAACACTTTAAAAAATGAGTACCCAGAAAATCAAGTCAATTAAAACCATAGTCAAATGACTATTTTAACTAAAAGATTGTCATTTCTTACTTATAATTCCCTGGGAGTACTGTAGGTGTAAATTCAGTTTTTTTTTTTTTTTAAATCTGTTTCTGTGCTATTTCTTGCAAGCCAGCCCCAGCATTTAAGCATGCTCTATTGTGGGATGGGTGCTGTGGATGGGGAAGATGAATCAAGAGTCAACCTTCTTAAGTACTACCATTAGGATCTCACTGATGTCTCTCTGACTCTTGCAGGGAGGACTGATAATTCCTGTATCTAAGAGTGGACCACGTGTGTGGTGACATGGCCCAGGGGAATAATTATGGGCAGACCAGCAATGGGGTAGCAGATGAATCACCCAACATGCTGGTGTACAGAAAGGTAAGGATTTCTTCACTTTCGTGGAAAAAGGGAAACTTCTGGCTTCCTTGAATTTTTTTTCCCTCAGATCAGAGTATATATCAATTTTGTGGCCTTATGGATTCTCCAGATCCCCAGTGACTGCACATTATACTTGAGGATGATCTGACATTCTCAAGTAATGCATATGTGTAGAGACACAGTGAAGTAAATGAGGCTACTCATACTGTGTTCTCACACTTTCCCTGGTGATCTTACGTAGATTAATCTGCAGTCAGCAATAGCAGCAAGTTTGGACATCCCACATATTTTGTTTGTTACATACATGATTTTATAGCATCTGTAATAGATTTTAGAAGCTTTTTCTTATACTCCTTCTAAGCATTTAAGTTATAATGATTATAGAAATGTATAACATTTTGGAAATGAAAATAGACTACTTTGCAATTCTGGGGCAAGAGTGAATGTGGCTGTGGATGTATGGGTGGTTTAATAATTTTACTTTTAACTAAACAATTCCAGTTTTCTTCTTGTTAAATCTTAGCTTTAAAGCCACCATAATAAAGGTGTATTTGAATATTGTATGTGCTTCAGAGTGGTTGCTTAGGTAAGTTCCTTCTGGTTATAGTCAACAATCTTACTAAAATTAAGGAAGCAGTATTTTTTATTTAACTTCTGTACCATTTGTTTCTATTGCTTTTTATGCTGGGATTATTTTTCTTTAGCATATTATCTGTAGTGCTTATGGGGCAAGATTTCTTTAGTTAACACTAGCAATGGTAAAAAGGAAATCAGACCTTGAAACGAAGGAAATTGTTAAAGATTTTGGTAAGTGTGAACCCACTGAAGAGTCTAGGATGAGTTTGCCAGAGGATCAGAGCTGGTTATGAATAAAGATGAAAAGCTTTCCACCTTGACCTATACTAAATGAAAACTCTCCTTCTATGTGGGCCAGGATGATTAAGAGGTGGTGATGATATGTGTTTGAGGAAATCTTGTTATTGCTTTGATGTGAATATGCATGGGCATCCTGTCAATGCTAGCCTTGTAGACCGTAGTGTATTGTGTACCTGTGAATGCACTTTTGTGGGTCTGGGATAGCACAGTAAAACTTTTTTTCCACAGGGAAAAAAATTGCCTATTTTAGTCTTAAAGCATGCCAACTGGATAAATCAAGAAAATAATCCACTTAAACCTAAGTTATTACTATTATTTTCCTACATTGATTGAAATTACTGGATATTTGCCCATTCTGTATAGATTTGGTTCTGAGAAGAACTATCTTGGGGGCAGTTATGTGTTTTTTAAAGAAGTTATAATATTCTTTATTGTTTTGTATGACTGAATATTGTAATATGCAAGATGTGAGAATTGTAAATTCTATCTTACAGGTTTGTGCAATGTCGAGAGTTGGACTTTTGTAAAATTATCAGTAGTTAGCTATTTTTGTTAGGTCAAACACTATATTCTCTGTTTCCCTATTAAAGGATCAGGGGCTGAATTGATTGGACACCTAACAGTTAATCTTGATTAGAAATAAAGTTAATGTGACATCAGTCTGTGTCTCATTTAGTCAGTTATCATGAGAATAAGTGAAAAATGAGTCTAGGAGTTTTATAGATAGTTATTGGATTATTTAGTGTACCTAAGCTTCATATTGCTAATTTTGAAACACTCTATAAGTTGTTGTTTAGCATCAAATTGCCGTTAGGGCTACTTATAAATTAACAGGTTATGATGACTTCAGGGAGAGAATGTAATGCCTCATTCTTTTAAGCATTGTTATTCTGTTGGGTAAGGTTGGAACTGCTTGTGCTACTTCTTTGCCCTCCTTTTCCTAGCTTTTTGTTTAGGGTAATGATACATACAATTTATTTCTAGAAAAGATTTCCCTGATAAATCATTGTTGGAAAAAAGTTGTTAACACCAGTAAATTTTACTGAATGCTTAATTATGCATTGCCTGTCTATGCTTTTATTCTCTGAACATATATGTTTTTGTTTGTGATATAAATAATAATATATAAAGAAATACCAGATAATTTGTATAAAGAAACACAGTTGTTCTTGGTTATCATTTGCTGGTTACCAAGTCAAATGGTCCATGTCTGTAGGCAGACATACAACATGATGTCATGTGACCATTTTACCTCTGTTTTTTGTATCTTATGTGGGCTTTGACATTTAATATCTTCTCAGTAGAGGCCAGATTTTAATGTGAAGAACAGCGGAATAGTTGGAGAGGGGTAAAAAGGAAAGGAGTAGGTTGACTCCATATGTCAACTGCTCAACCTGCATGAAAGAATAAGCGACTTGTTACAAATGCTTATTAATCATGAAGTCAGTCAAAGGTTAGGAAAGAGCTTTAGCCTCAGGGTGCATTGCTTAGTATCAGTGAAGAGAATGGATAGAGAGATTGCTGTTTTATCGATTCATGCCAATTTTCCACTTCTAGTTCACTGTTGAAACACAGTTCTTAAAGTGGGTTCTGTGTTCTCACCATTTCCCCTCCCTGCAAGCCACCTCTTGTTTACTGCCCAGGATTCTGATGGTCTATACCTACTAAAGATATGCATGTGCTGTTTCCATTTTTTCTCGGTAGGTTGTGAATGAGGTTTAGGAACATTCTTGTGCGGGATAGAAAACAGTGAATGGTTGTCAAAGTGTAATGCACAGAAAAGAGCTGGGATTTGTGAATTTCTTGTGTTCGTCTGATGTCTCTCCATTATGATTATCCTCATATGGATTATTGGAATTCCTCCAAATAATGGGAAAGTTCCAGGGATCTTTTTTCCATGGAGAATTCCTTAGCGATGTTCAGGAAAAATGTATTTTCAGTGGGTAGAAATATGATCCTCCAGGCAGAGTGAGTGCTGCCATAGTGAGGGCTACAGGCATTAGTAACACTGTTACCGACCAGGGTTCTTGGACTCCTTAATCAATAGAAATTGATAAGAGGCCAGATGAGAAATTCAGGCAAGGGTTTATTGGGACTCCCACTGCAGCACAGGGGGGTGAAAACAAGTAACAGTTCCCCTTACTTGCTGCCTGAGTGGAGGGTGAGCTGGTCCCTTAAATGGGGTGAGGGTAGGGGTGGATCCGTGGGTCGGACTGGAGAGGTGGCTTGGGTCGTCTGCCCACTCCCTTGATGGTGCTGGGTGCAGGGATCATGCACAGCACCCTGCTTTTGCTCTGGACACCTCAGAAGTGGCAGTTGGGTTTTTGGTCTTTTTGTATCTTCTTCATAATTTGCCCCAACTGCACATGCACGCAGTTATTTTTAGTCCCTTATAGTTTCTTTGTATTCTGTTGCTCCAGGAGACATTTGTCCAGGTGCAAGCACTGCAGCAAAGGGTCCCAGGTCCCAGCCTGTCTCAACACTGCCTCACAGTCAGGGTTGGTACCTGCAAATCAGTCTCGGATATTTGCCAGTACCTTTTTGGCTTAATGTGAGGGCTCTCTGTAGGCATCATTTGATATCAGAGGTACATTTAAAAAATCCATATGGACAAAATATTTTCCTTACCAATTTTTCAATTTATAATGCTACTTTTTTTTTTATAAGCAAGTGATTAAGTTAGAGTGGTTATGTCATTTTATGTATTTGAAAACATTCAAAAGTTTATAAAATGTGAAGCTTAACCACTTTTATTTCTGGGGCTTCCTAAGCTCCCTTCAGGTAGGCCTTAACTAGAATGGAATAGAAATAATCAACTTCTTTAAGAAGAGACCCACCTAGCTCCAACTCACCTTGGATTCAGACTAGCTTCTTGAAATGTATGTAGAGGTGAAAACTCAGAACTCAAACACTACTCTCATTCTTGGTCTGCTTTGGGTAAAACTCTCATTCCTGGGGGTGGTACTGGCTGTAAAGGATCGCTGAGCTAGAACCCAGGGTTACAAGGAGACACATTCTAAATTTGGTGTCTGGCCAGCATGCTGCCCACTAGACAGTATACATCACTTTTTGTCCAGAAGCTGACATTCCTGCATTTGAAAAACAAAATTTCTAGGGCACCTTGGGGCCAATATTTCATATTGGCTGGAATGCTGGCTTCTTACTAGCAAGAATGCTCAAAATGACCAATAATTTCTGTTATTATTGTAGCAACCGTTTATCCTCCGGTTGTCAGAAAAGAAAATGAAAATATTTTCCTCATTCACTGTTTTAGTGGAATGAACACATATTTTGGAAATAGCAAACCTATAAAGTTCACTATGCGTCTCCCTTCCCCCCCACCTTTTCCCTCACCCATTCTCTCTTCCCCTCCTCTCTCTTCATTTTCCATCTAGTCACTCTCATTCCATTTGTTTCTTCCTTTTCACTTTTCAAAAACGGCTTAAGCGGGGACTTCCCTGGTGGCCCAGCGGTTAAGACTCTGCACTCCCAATGCAGAGGACCCAGGTTTGATCCCTGGTCAGAGAACTAGGTACCGCATGCCGCAACTAAAGATCCCGTGTGCTGCAACTGAGACCCCATGCAGCCAAATAAATAAATAAATATTTAAAAAAAAGACCTAGGGTGAAGATGTAATTTTCCCTGAGATGCTGCTCATTTTAGTTGTGAACGAGAAAATGGTGTCTTTTGGAGATGAGAGCAGGTACCAGCTTGTTTGAGTACCTGTTATACACAGACGTTCAGGTGCTTTTAAACTCAGTATCATATTGTCGTAGTGGCAAAAGGTTAGTCTTGAAAGATTAAGACTGCTCTATTTTTTGAAGAGTAAGATGGGACCACTGACCTTTCTTATATAAAGGTGTAATGGGAGCTATCAGCCCAGTAGGAAGATGACCTCTGCTGATTGGCTTGACCTAGACATTGCCTTTGAAAGCTTTTTCTGAAGGCAGTCTGTTCTGTGAAAACAGATATATCTGCAAGAGAGGGGAGTGACTAGTTTTCTTCTTTGGAAAAGATTTAGTCACAGACATCACTAGTTTCTTAGTGGTGAGTTAGCTGACATTTTTGGCACTAACTCAGTGCATTTGTCACTTCAGGATTGTCCAGTCTGGTCAGCCTTGAAGGTGTCACATTCCTCCCTCCTCGAACTCCATTATGAAAAATAGCCTTTGACATTTTTGAACCTTAGTTATCTTGCTCTGTCTGGGTATAGGGTGCAGCTACATGTTAGTACAGTAAAGAATATTTCTAAGTGATGACCAGAGAAAGGCCTGTTAGAAAAGGAAGGAATGTTTGCAAATGGATAATCACAAAAGGCATTTAAGCCCCTCAGATTTCTAAATTAGGGGCTCAGATGGGAGGCGGGCATCAGAAAAATTCCATTTCTAAAAAATTCCAAAATGGAGTGTCTTCTATATGCATTATTTGAAAGCACCTTCCTAGACTGAAGGATGTTGTCTACTATAAATATGAATTTAATCTGTTTGAATCAAATGCAGACCTGTTTTTCCCTCAGTGACACAAATGCGTCCTGAGATAGGATAGGACCACCATCTATGATACTTCTGAGAAGTAGATAGAGACATTTTATGAGTAATAATTTCATGTTGAATTTTGGATAATAATTGAGTTCGGAGCAAGAAAGCCTTCCATGGTGGAGCTTTTTCCTCACCAGTTGTTGCTTATCAGTGCTATTTGTGGCATTAAGATAAGAATTTGTGGCCTGAATTTTATTTCCGTTTCTCACCTCCAACCTCCCCACATCTAATCGATCAGAGGAAAGTGCAGATGTAGAAAGGAGAAGCTATGAAGGGATTTTATTGCCTTATAATAGCCTTTGTGGCTCTGTTGAGTGATGGAAAGCAGGGTATATTTCGGTAGTATGATTGATGGAATGTGGTCACTGCAGAGAATATGAAAATATTTTGGATTTGGATAGTTTAGTGACTTAATAATAAATATTAAGTCTCCTTGAAAACGATATTGTGGAAAACAAGCAGCACAAGTAATTGGCCCTTGCTCCCCCTTTCATAGCTGTGAAAAGGAAGCATTTGAATGTCAGAGTTACAGAGGCTTCTATCTTACAAAATATCAATCTAATTATAAAATAATTGTAAATGTTAAAGTGGGTATGCGGTTCCTTAGGGGAAAAAAGACCCACTTCTCTGCCATTTGCCCAAGGCAATATGAAAATTTGACTTTCCCTCTTTTTAATTCCCTTTGTCTTGTGTCTAATTCAATCAACAAAGGTCTCAGGACATTGGAACTCTAATAGACAATCATGAAGGTTATTTCAGCTCCATTAAAATTGCCACCTGGCCTAGGCTAGAAAAAATTTTGACTGGGGGGGCCTATCCAGGGAGATAAGTTGTTCTGTCTTCCGGAAAACTCTGTAGGAAAATGGCAGCTTTGTTCTAGCTGGGTTCTTAGGAATAGTTTAGAGGCCTTCTTATGTTAGGTCCTTTCTGGTGATTAGCAAGTAAAATTTTCTTAAGGAGTCAGTGTGCCGAAGTAGAAGCATGTGCATTGCAGTTGGGCGGTTTTGGTTTTAAATCATGGCTCTGCCATTGTTTAGCTCTGCAGTTGTGGGTTAACAACCTAACTCCTTTCATTTCAGTTTCCTTATGTATAAAATGACAAAAAATAAGGAAATATTTCCTTCATAGAGCTGTTTGATGATAAAATGAGGTAGCCTATGTTAGACCCTCAATGAATGTCTCAAAAATGCTATAAGAATAATATAATTATACAATTATAATTATAACATAATTTATAATATATAATAGTTACATTATATATTATAATTCTAATAACTTCTTTTCTTATTACTATTTATTTAATGAAACACCTTGTATGTTCCATGGGGTCCAATATGTTGCTATATTTTTTGATAAAGGTGAAAATGTGAACATTTTAACCACCTCCAGTCACGTCTTTCTGGTAGTTAAAAGGGCAGATTCTGTAAGATGCTTTGGTAATACCATTTTTATGACACAATGAGTGTCCTGTCTTATGTTATTAGTTCGATATAGCTAGCTTCTTCTATTTTTAATAAGCCCTTTGAATTATTATCTAATATATCTTTGAAGTCTGCATAGTTACTTAGATATTATGTAAACTCAATAAAGCCTTTGCATTCTGGAATTTCAGAGGTAAAAGGAAACTAAGAATTTATCTACTTTTTAATTTTGCAGATTATGAAATTTAAGATCAGAGAAGTAACATGATTTGTCTAAGGTCACACAGGTTGAATTCAGGTCTTTATTTGTCTTTCTGTGGTGTGTGTGTGTCTCTCTCTTAAAATAAATGCAGTAAGTCTTGTGTTTGTAGTTCAGTTTCAGTAAGAAATCAGCATCCTGGTTACTCTGTGGCATCCATGGATTATTCCAGGATATTTAATCACCCATTATAAATAGATTACTAGATTCCCTTTTCCCTTCAACTATAGTTTAGCATTTGGAGCCCCAGGAATGATAAGATTGGGAACTAGACTGACTGACCTACCCTGGTAGTAGTTCTGTTCTTGATTTGATCCTGACTGGAAGTTCTAGGCTGATGAAAACCCAGAATTTGATGCTCTGTGCCAACACTGTCCAATAGAGCTTTCTGTCATGATGGAAATATTCTGTGTACTGTCCAGTATAGTAGCTACTAGCCACAGAGGGTAGTTGAACACTTGAAATGTGGCTAATGTGACCAAGGACTTGAATTATAAATTATATTTAATTTTAATTAATTATAATTTCAATTTAAATAGCCCCCTGTGGCTAGTGGCTATTATATTTGATAGCATAGTGATTATGGAATAAAGACCTTTGGAAAAACAGCATCAAACTCAAGAGAAGAGATAAAAGAAAATGCTATACTTAGCTTGAGACTTGGCATGCAGTGCTTGTAACAAAGTAGAGCCCAGCAAACAATTTTTTAAAATAATAATACAGATGTAAGGTTTTAAAGGAGGACCATGGTCTGCTAAGGAGATATTAGGAGATATTATAATAAATGACACCAAGGGTTGATGTTTTGTTATTTTTCATCCTATGGAAACTTTAAGTTGTCTGCAGAGGCTGGCCCTCCAAAGGTCAGATGATAGGGGCTGTCTTTCAGTAAGACTAAAGTCTGCATATACCATGAATATTCCAGGAAGTGCACTCGCAGCATCTCAGATGATTTGCTGATGTTGAAAGTATTCCAATTAATTTCTATCTTATGGTGTCTCAGACATGCATCATAGCCATTCCAATTCCTAATAAGACTGAGGGAAAACCAGAAGCCCTGGGTAAAAGGGATTTAAAGTGGTTGGAATCCTTGTTCAGAATTTAAAATTGGGTTATAAAGAAATCCATTTTTTTTAAGCTCACTTCTCTTTCATATGTCTCAGAATGTTGAAAGGAAGACAGTAGTCTAGGGGAAGTAGTAATTCATGACGGAGTGACAGAGTCTCCAAGTCAGAAGGGCTAGATGTGAATTCCTGCTCTGCCCCCGACTGGCTGTGTAAGTTTGGGCAAGTGTGTTAACTTCTCCTAGAGACTACTTTACAGAATCATTGAAAAGATGAAGTATAAGTGAGAATGTTTGACTGAGAGTGATTGACAGGTAATACAGACTCTTTTTGGGAATTGTGGAAGTTACTGAGGTTCCTTGCAAGAATAAACTTTGCAAAACTCTCCTTGACAAGTCTTCCCTGCTTGCTGAGTGTCCCCATGGCTGTAGGTCATTTAGGAGTCCAGCTAACATGCTTTCCCCCATTTGGTCATTGCTGGAAGATGTCAAGACCAGTATAAATCTACATAACCATGTTTGGCCACACAGAAGCTTTTGAACGTTAGGCAAAAGGTTAGTAGAAAGTTTTTTTCTAGTACAGAAATCTAGGGAAATTTTTCACCTTTAATATTTAAAATGATGTATACCAAAGCATTTTGAAGAAAATTAAGTACACATAGAACATATTATTAATAATATTTCTCTTGCTGAACTTTTTTTAGATGCATTTCCTCTGGAAATTAATGCCATTTGTCACTTGCTCTGTTTTATATTTAGTATTTTGGGTTTTGACTTTTGGTTTATTGTTAATTAGAATAGTTGTCATTTATTGAGTGTCAAGGCCTTTACCTGTATTACCTGATTTCCTTAAAATATGTTGCACGTTGATTATTAGCATCCTGTTTTTCTAATAAGAAAGCTGAAACTGACTTATGCAGACTATGTGACTGCCCAAGATTGCTCAGGGATTAGTAACAGAGCTGGTGAGCTCCACGAGGGTGGAGACTCCTATCTTTCAGTGCTGTGTTCCCAGCACCTAGAAAAATGGCACATAATAGGTGTTTCTGAATATTGAGTGCCTAAGCACATGAATCAATGAGTGAATAAATGAATGAATGCTTGATCCAAAGACCATATTCTTGCCTCTTCACTGTGTTGCTTCCATTTAAGTTAGTGAATGGACAGCACACTCAAAATTCAGTTCTGTATACCATACATACATTGAGCCTCAGCTCTGATTGAGCCTTGTGTGGGCATTGGGGATAGAGTTGTGCTCTAGATAGATAGGGTTTGAGCCCTCACTGAGCTTACTTTACAGTGGTGAGGACAGATGTCAGACAACTTATCATAGAGTGATTACTGCTGTGAAAAGGGAAGAACTGACTGTTAGGAAAATTTATTTATATTGGGTCATCTGGTTTCTAAAATAAATATTATGTTGATATGTATCTTCTGTTTGCAGTTCTGAGTGCTTAGCACAGTGCCCAAAGTGCCCAGCTTCTGACACTTAGTAAGTGCTCAATAAATGAACTAAATTGAGCTAAGCTAATGTTGAAAGTCTTCAGAGATTTATGGAGACAGAGGAGGCAAGAGTGTTGATCTTATCCCTTAGAAAACCAAATGTCTCCTGCCATAGACTTAAAATTTACTTAATACTTGTGAACTTTAATGAAATTACTTTGCCTCTTTGAGTCCCAGTTTCCTCCTCTGAAAAATGGAGATAGTAATAATAATAATGATAAGTTATTATAAATAGTGCATGTAAAGCTTGGATAAGTAGGAAACATTTAATATATGTTAACTATTACTTATAAATGCTGCCCCAAAAGGATTTCTCTATAAGTGGAAGTGATGACATATAAAGAGGATTTCCCTTTAAAATTTGTCTTTCTTATACATATTTTAGAATTTAGAATTTGCTGCTCTTCATTGGCTCTTGATGATTTTGTTTCAAGCTGTTTCATATGGTAAATGTACAATAAATATTAAAAATTTTTCATCTTACACAATTCAAACAAATATAAAAGAGAAAAATAATATAAAGAATCTTCATGTACCCATCACATCGTGTCAACAATTCTTAACTGCTGGTAAATCTTGTTTCATTTATGCTTCCTCACTTCGGATTTCCCCCAGTTGGTTATTTTGAAGCAAATCTCAGAAAATATATCATTTAAGATATAAATTCTTTAGTGTGTATAAGTACTTTTAAGGAAGATAAAGGTAAATAAAGGTAAATAAAATGATAATTTGTCCTAGGTCCTTAAAATAATGGCATATTTTACTCCATGAGCTTTATCATTTTTTTCATATTGCTCAAATGGGTCTATCATTCTTTCTCTTTCTTTTTTCTTTGTGGTAAAATACATCTAACATAAAATTTACCATTTTAAACATTTTTACATATATAGTTAATGGCATAAAGTACATTCACAATGTTCTGCAACTATCACCAACATCCATCTCCAGAACTTTTTCATCTTCCCAAGCTGAAACTCTGTACCCATTAAACAGCAATTCCCCATTCTCCTGTCCCTCAACCCCTGACAATCACCCTTCTACTACTCTCTGGCCCTATGAATTTCACTACTCTTTTTACCTCATATAAGTGGAATTATGCAGTATTCTTTTGGGACTGGCTTATTTCACTTAGTATAATTTCCTCAAGATGCATCCATGTTATAGCATGTGTCAGAATTTTCTTCCTTTTTAAGACTGAAAAGTACTCCATTGTATGTATATACCACATTTTGTTTATCCTTTCATACATGGATGGGCATTTGGGTTACTTCCACCTTTGACTATTGTGCTAATGCTGCAGTGAACATTGGTGTATAAATATCTATTCGAGTCCATGCTTTTAATTCCCAGAATCAGAATTGCTGGATCATATGGTTATCGTATTTCTAATTTTTTGAGGAACCACCATATTGTTTTTCATAGTGGCTACACTATTTTACATTCGTACCAGCAGTGCACAAAGATTACAACTTCTTCACATTCTCACCAACACTTGTTATTTTTGATAGTAGTTATACTAATGGGTATGAAGTGACATCTCTTTGTGGTTTTGATTTGCATTTCCCAAATGATTGAGCATCTTTTGCTTATTGGCTATTTTCATATCTTCTTTGGAGAGTTTGTGAACTTTTAAAGAGATTTGATTGTCTGCAGTGAGGAATGGTTTGACCTATGAACTACATGACCACTTAGATTTATGTCTAACCAAAATTCTGTTATTTTTGTTTGGATTTCTGAGCTACCTTTTTAATAATGGGGAGGTCTTTAAAGTCCTTTCTATCCTTAGCTTCCAAGTTTACAGTTAAAGTGAAACCTCCATAATTGACTCTTTTGGGTGATGGTAGTGATGAAGCTTAATGAATAAAAAATTTAAAAATAATAGCACATTTAAAAATGAATTCAGTTTTATTTGTTTTGAATCTATGAAGTAACTGCTTTTGGGGCTATTGGGATGGGACAGGCAGTCCACATCTCTTAAAGAATCTTGTAAATGTTTTAAAGAATATTCCAGACTCTCTCAAGAATATTTATTGTCTTTCTTTGACTTTTATTTAGTCTTTCCATCCTTTTATTCCCAGTACATTTAAGTTTGGAAAATGTTAGTGAATATAGAGCACTCACTTTATTCTTAAGGTAAGAATAGAGATATAATTGATTTTAACCAGAAAAGTTACTATTCATTTTAGATTAGTATAGAAAGATAATTTCAAATGAATTTCTCTTTTCATCTTAAATCTTGTTTTTATGCAGTTGTATATTCTTTTCATAACATTTCTTTTAACTGATTTGAACTGATTAACTGATTTGAAGATGTCTTAGTATAGGTCATGTGGGATGAGACTTTCAGTGGCTTCAATCAAAAGGACTTTATCTGTTGGAAATGTGTTCTAGCATTCCCCATTGCTGTCTTACTCTGAAAGTTTACTAGAAACTAATTAATTTACTTGTACACTATGATTTGTTTGACTTGTACCCTATTGATTTGTTTGACTTGTACCCTATTGATTTGTTTGACTCAAAGCTCATTATCACTTTATAAAACTGTGGTAAACCCCTCTGTCCTTGATATTTCTTTTCCTCTTCTTCTGTAGTAATAGCACTCTGCATTTTCATGTAGGCACATGGCCACTAGAATAAAGATTGCATTTCTCAGGCTCCCAGGCAGCTAGTCATGGCCATTTGATATATTCTGGCCAATGAGATGTAAACAGAAGAGGTGTATATAGTATCTGGGAAGTACACTTAAAGAAAGGGAGTATACCTTTCTTTTTTCCTTTTCTTACTCTTCCTGGCTAGAATGCAGTCATCTTGGCTGGGAGGTAGAAGCTGAGAGTTATGGATGGCAGAACAACAAAAGGGAATGAACCGGGTCCCTGATGATTACAGAGTCAGCATACAAACCTGACCTGCCTACATAATTCTATGTTAGAGAAAAATTAAAAATTAATTAAAAATTAAAAATTCTTCTTCTATTTTTTTAAAAGATTTTTTTAGAGCAGTTTTAGGTTTACAACAAAATTGAGAGGAAGGTACAGAGATTTCCCATATAATCCCTACCCTACTTAACCAACCTTATTATCAACATTATTCATCAGAGTGGTAGATTTTTACCAAGGATGAACCTATACTGATACATCATAATCACCCAAAGTTCATAGGCTACCTTAGGGTTCACTATTGATGTTGTACCTTCTGTGGTTTGAACAAAATATATAACGACATGTATCCATCATTATAATATCATACAGAGTAGTTTTATTGCCATCTTTATGTCTTCTTTAAGATATTATGATTTGGATTTTCTGTTACTTGCGACCAAACCAAATTCTAACCAACTCAACAGCTACATCCGAAACCTTTTGTTTTTAATCTGTAAGATAGTAATAGGGAAAAAGTTTTTTTTTTTTTTGAAATATACGTTTCTTGTTTTATTTTATAAACCTTTTTAAAAAAAATTAATTAATTTATTTATTTTTGGCTGTGTTGGGTCTTCGTTTCTGTGCGAGGGCTTTCTCTAGTTGCGGCAAGCGGGGGCCACTCTTCATGGCGGTGCGCAGGCCTCTCGCTGTTGCGGCTTCTCGTTGCGGAGCACAGGCTCCAGCCGCGCAGGCTCAGTAGCTGTGGCTCACGGGCCTAGTTACTCCGCGGCATGTAGGATCTTCCCAGACCAGGGCACGAACCCGTGCCCCCTGCACTGGCAGGCGGACTCTCAACCACTGCGCCACCAGGGAAGCCCTTGTTTTATTTTAAAAGCAACCTATTTGCTTTCTAGGAATAAATGTAGTTTCTTTTAAATAATATAATTGAGAAATTCTGCCGCATTAATTATGTAAATAGTTCAATTTAATTTAGTAAATATTTATTGAACAATTGTTTTGTGCTAGGTAATTTTGCTAGACGTGTCGGGGGTAAAGAATCAGTGATGACAATCATATATTCTTTATCAGAGCACTTTACAATCCCAAGATTGGAGGAGCAACAGTTTTACAGTTAATTTCATGTATGTATATGTGTATGTGTAAAACCTCATAAAATTGATGGTGCACTTATTAAATTTTTTATTATTTATTATTTTTAAAGATTTGTTTATTATTTATTTATTTACTTTATTTTGGGTTGCGTTGGGTCTTAGTTGGGGCACACGGGATCTTCATTGAGGCATGCAGAATCTTTCGTTGTAGCGGGCGAGCTTCTCCTTAGTTGTGGTGTGCAGGTTTTTCTCTTCACTAGTTGTAGCGTGCAGGTTTTCTCCTCTCTAGTTGTGGCGCACAGGCTCCAGGGCACACGGGCTCTGTAGTTGTGGCGCGCAGGTTCCAGAGCGTGTGGGCTCTGTAGTTTGCAGCACTCAGGCTCTCTAGCTCAGTAGTTGTGGCGTGCGGGCTTAGTTGCCCCACGGCATGTGGGATCTTAGTTCCCTGACCAGGGATCAAACCCTCATCCCCTGCGTTGTAAGGCGGATTCTTTACCACTGGATCACCAGGGAGGTCCCTTACTCAATTTTTAAAAAATTCTTATTTTCCTATGAGGAAACCAAGGCCTGGAAAGGTTATTTGCCCATGTCAAAAAATAAATGCACATTAAAACCATATGTTTCATTTTATTGCCAATTAAATATGCTAGGTATAAGAGGAAACACTTTTAAAAAATTTGAATTTATTTCTTTACCTTAGAAATTACTCATATAACAGATTTTATAGCTGAAGATGCTCTTCTTGCAATGTCTTTTTAGCTGATTTGAAAATGGAATCATTTTACATACTAAAACACAAGCTACTTAAAGTTGTAGAGCTAGGCCAGTACTGCCTAAATTTATTTGAACACTATATATGAGCCTTGTTTTATGCTTATAAAAAATTTTATAAGCATTTTGTTGAGCATATTTATGAAAAAGAATTACCCTTCTCGGTAGCGTCTTCGTAGGAAATTGTACATTCTTAACCATGCAGATGAGGTGCTGAGTTGAATTTTAACAAAGAGAGTCAAGTAAGTGCAATGAAAACAATTTATTTACACCATCTATTCCATCAATCTGTGGTGCCCGAGTATATCAGAAATACCCACACAACAAAGCAAAATATAGACGTTTCTGCTGTGGCATAATAAGTTCCACTAAAAAAGCCCCACACTCTGCAAAATCACACACTAAAAATAACTGGCATTTTGAAGGAAATAGAATTGGAATAGATCACTCAAAATGTTTTAACCACCAAAACATTTAATGTTATAATTAAGCAATAACCAAAACAATCTTATTAAAAATTCTAGCATGGCTATAAAAACATGCTAACTTCCCTATAAGTAAAGAAATAACACAGTAATACAAGCCTTTACCTTTAGAAAATACAGGAGAGGGTGGCTTGATGGAAGAGTATATAAGGAAGTATTGCCTGCTGAATTATGAAAACAAGGACAGAGGGACATAAGCAGCAGAATTTGCAGGTAGAGGAGCAGTGACAACCTTACTATGAAATGGTTCTGGCTCCTTATCTAGTGTTTGCTTGTTTGTTTTGTACCAATATATGAGAGAAATGTGCAATAAACCCTTTTGAAACCTAGCATTTAGCCAGACTGAGCCAAGAGGAAGAATGGGTCATGTGAGCAGTGCTACATTCCTCCAGGGCTTGCTGCACCCACTATGTGTATACTTTGTGTTTGGCTCTTGTGTTGTGGTGGCACAAAACGTAATGTGCTAAGAAATATTGTGCATGAACCCATGGGGCTTCTATGTTGGTCTGACATAATTCCCTGGTTTACCAATGGGCTAATTCTTGCTATGGAAATACACTCTGTGTGAAACACACTGCATCAAATGATTGTTAAACTCCTCACTGTTGAGCGAGGGAGACCTGCCCAGTCCAGGCAAGAACAAAAGCAAGTGTGTTTGAACTAAGGGTGGTGCAAGGAAAGGAGGCAGAGGAGGTGAACAATGGGTAGATAAAGGCAGACAAGGGAAGGTGAATGCTTTGAGAACACACTGTTTCCCATGTGTGATTTTATTTGATTTTTGTAACAGTCCTATGAGGGGGTACTGTTTCCTCTTTCTACATATTAGGAGAATGAGGCCCAGAGAGGGTAAAGACTTGGCCCAAGATTGCACAGATAGAAAATGGTGGTGTCAGGATTTGAAATCAAGTATGTGTAACCCCAAATCCTGTGTTTTACAAACTATAGCAGGTGACTTCCCTACTGGGTTGGAATATGGGCCCTGTAGCCCGTGTCTTGAAGGCAGTGGGCCACACTTCTGTGGCTTTGTGAACTTACGGAATCTTTTAAACTCCCTGAGCCTCTTTTTCCTCACAAATGGAGGTGCTAGGAATAGCCACTTCAGAGGATTATTGTGACAATTATATATGATTACACACGTAGAAGTGTTTTACAAATGCGTAAACATTATGCAAGCAGTAAAGCATCTTATTTTCTCTCCACGAAACTTCCAGCTCTTTACATTAAAAATGGTTATAAATGGTTTTTTAAGATTACAGGCGTAGTAGTTTATATAGTCACAAGTTAAAAAGCAGAAAGAGGAAAGTCCCTGGGAAGTTTGGTTCCAAAGCAAAACGCTTCTGTATGTTAAGTAAACTGAAGGAGGGAACTGTTGATTCCAGCTGCAGATACTGCTTGCATGTGTGCTTATTTTTTTTAATCTTTTTGGCTCTTTAAGAAGAGGATCTGGTTCTGGTTTCCCTTGTGTCCCTAGAGAAACTAACGTATCACCTGGCAGATTTAGTGGATATTTAATAACTGTCTGACAGATTTAGGACTGTGTGAAGGAAGAAAGAGAATTGTGGTTAAAATTTTTACAACAGATTCAAAATATTTGTTTCTACTATTTTATTAAAAAGTAGTTCCACGAACTAAGACAAAAATGGCAGTTTCTCAGTTTGCTTTGTAAGTTGTTAATAGCAGCGGCATTTGCTGCAATCTCAAGAGTGTTTAAATAGCCATTTAAGCCCTTACAGAGTAAAAAGTACATTGGACTAATCTGAAGTCCCTGGTTCCGACTTTGCTTATCATTACTAGCTGGTTGGTTTGGACAATCTGGGTCTTAATTCTTTGCTTTGTGAAACGTGTCTGTGTTTGTGCATGTGGGAAGGGCATAGCTGATGTAAGGATGCTTTCCAAGCAGTGCTAAGGTTTCAAGGTATGATTCAAGGTGCTGGAATAACTTCCCATACTCCCCCAGTAACCTGAGAGATATAATCCATCTCTCAAGGTTATAGACCACCCCATTACAAGTGGGCTCAGTCTTTAGTTTCTTGCTGTGCTGTTTCATTTTATTTGGTTTAGCCTTTCTTATTAATGTGGAGATTGGAATAATCAATGTGCAGGAAATTAATTGTCTCGTGGATATTATTTTTGATTGTTTGGAACATTTGACTGGCAAAACCTAGTGCCCCTGCCTGCTAATTGTTAATGACTCCTAATATGTCGTAATTTAATAATGCTTGTGGAAATTAATGTTTGCTTTCTTTTGTATTTGCATATATTAGAGCCTTTGCATAAATCAACTGATGATTCTAGAAGTGATTTTATAGCTAGAACTACTGATACGGATTTTTGCCAAGACATGGCCTTTTTCATTGCAGTTTCCTCTTTTTATAAAAATACAAAATGGTCATAGTATTCAAAGGAAACTGAAAAATCCATGGACTTTCTTAATGCTACTTTTTAAAAACTACATTAGAGAAGGAAACTTTTATCAGTTGAGTGGCTGTTGCTGTTTGGGAGGAATGCTCTGTTTGCCCCTCCTCACTGTATTGCCCTATGATATACAAAAGAACTTTCTAACAGCCATTCAACTGTAGAATGAGTCCCTTCAGGATAGGAAGTTTCTTTTTTTAAGAGGTGCATCAGTTCAGTGAGATTGAGTGTCATTGAGCTTATTAAAGCATTCCATGGCCTAGAATGATCTTAATGATCTATATGACCCATACAACCTCTGACTGAGAACGGATTCTGCTATTTCAACCATTGCCCTTGTTCTTAGTGGAAACCTTAATTATTCTTTAAAGGGAAAAAGATTTTAAACCACCAATTAACCACCATCTTCATAATGTCAGTCTAGAAGCTGAGAATTCTGAAAAGCTTTTACTTTTCTCATCCATCATCTGCTTATTCTAGATAATTTTATTTCTGGTTTACCTTTTTTTTTTTGGAAGGGAATAAAACACTTTGATGTATATTACATTGACTTATTATACTAATAGATTTCTGAGCAAGTTCCTTTGTGGTTATGGTTTTGTTTTACTTAAACGTTATAGAACCAAACAATGTTCACGAAACTATAATATTATACTTGCTATTTATGTAGAACTTTCACAGAAACTTATTAAAACAGAGAAATACAAAGGACTATTTTTTCTACGAAAAAGATGAGAAAACTAAGATGCAAAATAAATAGAACATTTTTGTATTAATAAAGAGAGCTAATAAAACTCAAAATGGCCTTTTGATCTTGCTAATAGATCATAATGCCTATACAAATAGTTTTGATACTCTTACAAAAAATAAGAAAATACAGTGTATTCCTTTAAATCATTGTTAAATTATTGAGATTTAAGGAGTCAAATCATGACTGTCAGGCTCAGTAAAAGATTGCCATAGCCTAACATTTAAGCAGTATTTTGACCTTTACAGAGTGCTTTTAGAGATGCTATTTCTTTTTAGTCCTCATAGTTATCCTATGGGAGTTATTATCCTTATTGAG
The DNA here is from genome assembly GCF_028564815.1 of Eubalaena glacialis. Taxonomy (NCBI): domain Eukaryota; kingdom Metazoa; phylum Chordata; class Mammalia; order Artiodactyla; family Balaenidae; genus Eubalaena; species Eubalaena glacialis. Next base: position 31,296,239 of record NC_083718.1, read on the forward strand.
TATGGCAGATGAGAAACCTCAGTCTTAGACTTAGCCAAGATTATAGATCTGAGGACACAAACCCAGGTTTTCTAACTCACAAAGTAGTTCTCATTCTTCCAACCTAAGTCTTTCCTTAGTCGTCTAGATACCATTTTGAATACATCTGTTATAATGGCCTCAAAGTAAAGACTGGAATGATCCAGTTGAGATATATCCAGTCACTACTGGATTACTCAAGGCAAATTCTCACACGTGACTAAACAAACTTTGTGAAGTTGCTGTCACCTCAGTAACCTCATCTCACCAACTGAGTGTTTTTCTATCAATACCAGTAGTCCAGCAGGCCTTGAGAAGTAAGTGGTGGAGAAAGCTAGGCAAGGCAAATGACAATATTGTAGTGGTTGATGCCTTTAAGGAGTGCCTAGGTCTGCCTCTCTGTTGGTCTGTTTGGAGATTTTTTCTAAACTCCACCTACTGAATTTCCTCTCTGTGAGAGACTCTTCAAAACAAAATAAAACCTTGTATTTGTTATCCTTCTCCTCCCAGGCGACAGTGAATTGAGACCAACTCAGTTATGACTGTTCACCATTTTGGAAAAAAACTCTCCATCCCTTGCAGGAGGCAGTGAAAACAAAGGCTGGTGGGGAAATAGGACTGTCTGTTGCATTCCTATAATGTCAGAACCCGTATTATATGGTTCAGAAGTTGAAATTTTAATTTTTTTTCTTCCTCCTGTTCGTGTCAATTTGTGGGGAGGATTCAGAGGCTTTATTTTATCAGTATTCCAACTAAATTCCCCAGGGAAGGTCAAGCTGCCAATAAGTTTCTGCTTCTCATTTGTTTACAGGTATGCAACTAGGAGATACACCACAATCAAGTTTTCCAAACAGTTTGCACAATTAATTAGGCTTTATCTAAAAGGGAAGTGTTTCATTGTTTTTGATATTTCATTGGCAGTGTATGAAGTAAAAAATTACTTTTTAAAATTGAATGGTACTCTTTGGAATAAATGTTTAAATGAAAGGACTGGAGTGGAGGCTGAGGATACAGTGGGTGAGAGGGAGATTCAGTGTGAAAGTACCCCACGAACAATTTTGGAAACTAGACTGTGCTCTCAGTCTATTACAATTTTAACCTTCCTGGACCAACAAAATTCCTCCTCTGTCTGCCGAACTCTCCCAACATTTGATTGATGTTTCTTTTATGATACGAATCACTTTTCATCTCTGCCTTACCATATGTCTTTGTATTGTGTGTGTATGAATGAATAATTACCTTGTGACCCCCTAACTGGGAATATCTGAATATAAGCTGTATTTCTCATTTTGTATTTCTATAAAACATTCCTGGGCAAACTACTAGCTGGCTAATAAAATTACCCAGAGTTCTACCCATGAGTAGATTTAAATCTCTGCTGTTTTAGAGAGTCTATGGATTGAGTGAAACTAGTAAGTAAATGCAGAAATAAAATAGCAAAAATGATTGCTAGATTCCAGGTCTAAAACAGTCTCATAGTATGTAAAAGTGAATAAGTAATAGTAATAATAGTGACTCTAATAAGAATATCAAAAACAACAGTACAATAGTTAAAATATATTATTTCTTTACCATATGTGAGGCATTGTGCTAAGCACTTTACATATGCTATATAATTTTATCCTTAAACTAGTTACAGATTTGGAGAACTTAAGGAAGATGCCAAGGCTAAGCTGCATTGACAGAGCCAGGATTCAAACTCAGATTTTTTTTAAAGCTTGTTCTCTCCACCATTATATTATAATGCAATAGATTCTCAATCGGGTTTCATTAACAGTTTTTCACACTCAAAGTGAAGCTAAGAGGTTTTGCAATCTTAGTGGTGACTTTCAGTTCAATAAACAACAGCACAATGGGTAAGTGATAATACCCTCTTTCTAAAATTAGACTGTTTCTCTCATTTTTGATAGACAGGATTAGGAGTTGGCAATAAAATAGTATGTATATTTTAAATGTCTCTTTAGTTGGTTTTTGACGTCTGCTAGAGCAAACAGTTTAAAAAAATAGAAGGAAAAATCCACTGAAGAAGAATGCATTTAATATAGGAATTATGAAAAAGCTGTACTAAATAGAGATGAAGTGATGACTGATGAAAACATTTGTTGCATCCAAATAGAAACAGGGTTTTATTTTGCTTTGTAGTGTGGAAGATTATGCCTTTAGATTCTAGGGTGTATAAATAGTTTCCATAAGAAAATTCAACCACAGAGTGGCTTGATTAGTATAGTGGAACTTCTACCACCTATTTTCTGGACATTATAATTCTGTTTTTGCATAAATGGTTTCAATAGCTTTTTGTTTTATCAACCCTCCTACACTTCAGATCACATTGAGCTTGCAATCAAAGGAAGTATTTTTCAGAGAAGCTACTGTATAGCAAGGCCCTCTTCAAGTTCTGTTGATACTTTTCGTGATTGGTTATTTAAACCTAAACACTGGCTTTATGTTGAAATCTTTCTAATTACATTTTATTAAATTTCATTCAGTTTTTCATCATGTTGGGTTTTTTTGTCTGACAGATTATATGTTCTATTCCATTTCACTCTCAGATATGTGACATGGGCCACTTAAAGCTGATCTCATCAGAAGACAGAGCCATGAGGCCTCACTTTAGTTAAAAACTTGCCACCAAATTTTCATTGACTTATTAACCAGTATTTTCTGTAAAATCTAATTTGAAAACATCATTTTCAATTCTAATTTCTAATCGTTGAAATTTAATGTATCTTTATAATTGACCTTAAATATATTTTAAAAATAAGATATGACATAATAATATAAACTTCAAATACATTTTTTAAAGAACGAGATGAAGTACAAACAAGAAACATATGCAAAATTTGGTAAGAGCTGTTGTGGGCAGGCCTATTGATACTGTTGGTTCAAAACCTCAGGGCCTTCCTGGGTGAAACCTGAAACCCGCTCCATACATGGAAGGCAAGGGGAGATGGAAGAGGCAGACACTCCAGATTGGTAGGTGGCAGGTGGAATAAGCAGGAAACTCATGTATGAGACTTGCCTTGGGCAGCTAAAATAGGTTTCCACATCTGCCCGCCAGAAACTTAAAAGTTTATCTAGTTACATCAACTATACCTCAATGAAAAATAGTAATAGTGTTAAGGTTGAGAAACCCTGGAAAAAAAAAAAGTTTATCTAGAGGCCTTTAACCGGGTTCAGTCACATATTCAGTTCAGATGGTCTCAACACCACATTGCTCTTGGAAGTCTGCGTTCTTGCGAACGGCTTCTGCTGGGAGAAGCTTGCCTGAAATGTGTATTCCAAGGACCGGAGAGGGGTGAGGAGCCTCTGACTGCCCAGGTGCAGCTCAGGGGTCAACCTGCGGTCACGTCCTTTCCATGCCCTCTTCCAACATGCATAGCGAAACACTCTCATAGGGAAGTGAAGAAGGGAAGGTGATAGCAGAAGGATTCTCTACATTTAATAAGCGAAGGTGCAAATGAGGAGGTCAGATATGCCCAGCAGACAGTCTATGGCGATAAGCCTTACTTCTGGAGTGTCCTGAGAGAAAGACAGACTAAGAGTGGTGTTTCTTTGCTCCTCACTCGGGAGTTGATGTAATAACACAGCTGGGGTCCCATAAGTTGGATGTTGAGGGATTTCTTCTTTCCCTCAGTCTTTTCCCATTAGAGGTGACTGGAGATGAAGCTCCTGGAGGTACCTCTGTCTGCATAGGAATCCTAGGGAGGAAAACCGAAGTTACTGGTGGTGCTTGAACAGCTTATGACTTTCCTAAGGAAGCTAACAGCCCTGGGGAAGCTGACCTTTGCTGGGGGATTTGGCAAAGGGATTACACTGTTTTATCGGTAGATCCTGTTACCGTGTACTTAAGTTTATTTATCAGTGTAGTCTCTAGAGTAGAGGCTACTTGTGACATAGTAAAAAAAGAATAAAAAACTAATGGTTGTTTGAAGTCATCCTGTTTACCTGGAGAAGTGAGAAAAATTACATTTTCCTCTAATCAACTTACAGATATTCTCTCTTTCTCTGTCCCCCCACCTTTCTCCCTCTTTCTTTCCCTCCCTCTCCCTCTCTCTGTGTCTCAATACTTGATTTGGATTTAAGAAAAAAAAGTTAATAACTTCTGAGCATAATGTTATCCTACAACACAACAGACATATGCATAGCAGACATCAGATCTAAAATCTGTGCTTGATGCCTTGGAGTTTGAAAAATGGTCTCCACATAAAGGTTGGAGTAACCCAAATGGATCACCATTTCTCTTGTCAATAGGCATATCCTGTTACTTTCCTATAGTAATGAAGTGAATGTCAAAAAAGATTTATTTGGGAGGCAAGTAAGTATGTGCACCTGTGTCTGACAGTGGATTATGCATACATGAAACATGCCTTGAAGCTGTTCAGATCCTTTAATTTTCTCCTACTTCCAACACTCATGTTAACAACATAAATACCCGTTTTACTGTTGTGTGGTCATTTTGCAATTTTGTATTTACAGCTTTGTGTGAGTAACTGGAGAGTGACGAGCACAGTAGTACTTATTGTATGACTTTTTCCCCTTTTATTTTTTCCAGTTTTATTGAGCTATAATTGACATATTACATTGTTTCAAGTGTACAACATAATGATTTGGTATTTCTATATATTGTGAGATGATCACCACAATAAGTCGAGTTAACATGCATCACATCACGTAGTTATATTTTTTTCCTTTTGATGAGAACTTTTAAGATGTACTTTTTGGCAACTCTCAAATATCCAATATTGTTAACTTTAATTATCATGCTGTATATTATATTCCCAGAACTTACTTATCTTATAACTAGAAGTTTGTACCTTTTGACCACCTTCACCTACCCCATCCCTCTCTCTGGCCCCTGGAAACTGTAAATGTGATTTCTGTTTCTATGAGTTTTTTTCTTTTAGATTCCACATATAAGTGAGATCATACAGTACTTGTCTTTCTCTGTCTGACCCACTTCACCTAGCACAATGCCCTCATGGTCCACCAACGTCATTGCAAATGGCAGGACCTTCCTCCCTTTATGACTAAACAGTATTCCACCACATACACACACCACATCCTCTCCATCCATCCATCTGCTGATGGATACCCAGGCTGCCCCTGTGTCCTCGGCATCATAAACAACACACACCACCATGGACCTGGGGGTGCAGACATCCTCTGGGGATGGTGATCCTGTTTCCTTCAGACACGTCCAGAAGTGGAACTGCTTGACCATATGGAAGATCCATTCCTAGTTTTTTGAGGAACCTCTGTTCTGTTCTCCTCAGTGACTGCATCAGTCCATACTCTGACCAACAGTGAATGAGGCCCACCCTCATCCCTGCCAGCACTAGCCATCCCTCATCCCCCTGATAACAGCCATTCCAACAGTTGTGAGGTGACACCTCACCGTAGCCCTGCTCTGACCTTCTTAATAATTCCATACACTTGCTGGACACCTGAATATCTTCTTTGGAAAAAGATCCATTCAGTATTGTATGGCTTCTGTGTAACTAGTAGGTGCAAGGATCCCCTGCTAGTTTGGATCACAGTGATCACTCACTAAGAATTGATTGAAAAGGGCTGCATAGGTCCCTTGCATCTAGTTTCACATTGCTGTGCTTAACAGCACCAGGAAGGCCTGCCATTGTAGTGAGTAAAAAGTTTGTCACATTGAAATAGAGAAAATCTTTGTTGTGTAAATAATTGTTTTTTCTTAGTTACTAGAATCCTTTAAATCTCCTTAGAGTCAGGTTGTTGATGGGGATGAGTGGACATTGAAATATATATGATGTCGACTAGTTTCAGATATGTTTACCAATATTTTTCTCATATCAAGATTACCTTGTTTGTGAACTTTACGTTCATTTTTTTCATTCCTCTTCATTTAAAATGTAGCTATGACTATAAAGTCATAAATTTATAGTAGAATATGAAGTGTTATAGATTACTCTGACCACAGAAAATTTTAAATTCTGAATATAAGTATTAAATATATTTCTTAAAGAAAGAGCAATGAGCTGAGCCTTATGAAATAGGTCAGATTTTGACTTAAACATATAAGTTAGAAGAGGCGTCTAGCCAGGGAAAAATAGCCAGAGAAAATTAATAGATATGAGAATAAGCCATGGAAAGTTGGTGGGCAACAGTAGGGAATGATGCCAAGAAGTGAGATCAGATTCTGAAAGGTCGTGATGATCATGATAAAAGAATTTAGCCTTTATTCAGCAGACGGTGGTGCTCTATAGAAGAGTTTTTAATTGGGGATGACTATGAATTAGGAGGTCTTCTGAAGCAATACAAAGATTGCACATGGGAGAAGGCAGAAAGCTCAATGATAAGGCCCTCATAAAATCCCCAGGAGGGTAGTGAGGGCGTAAGTTATACTATTTGCAGAGAAAATGGAAAAAAGGGCATTGGTTATATATGAGACGTAGCATCACTAGGTGGTAATAGAAAAGGAACCATCATCTGTGTCATAAGGCAAAAAATGTTCTGGGTTTCTGCTTCCATATCTATTCTTTTCCATTCCAAATTGTCTCCAGGGCAATGCATCCAATGTTTAAAATATTCACTATAATAGTCTAACTGTTTTAAGTGAACAAGCTAGTGATAAGTAGCTAGAGAGTTAGTTTAAATTTAAAGCTCATTTATTCCTTCCTCTATTGAGTAGAAAAGAAAATCATCATCATTATTGTCGTCATCACGATCAGGACCATCATCTAACAACATTGAAGGCTATCTGTGCTAACCACTATTGTTCATAATCTCACTTATTGCTCATAATAACCTCTTGAGGCACTCTTACTATACCCATTTTACACATGAGATAGATGAGGCTTAGAGAGATTAAATAGCTTGCCTAGGGCCACATAGGTAGTAAATGGCAGAGCTGGGCTTTGGGCTCAGGCAGCCTGGGCTTTAAAAAATAACACTGTTTGCCTGTGCCGCTTTGCTACAGCAGTATATCAAGAATAGATTAAATTCTTTTACTATGAACTTCCAGAATTTATCCTAATTATTTGGGTATATTACGAATCTGTCATACTGGGGTTTGGGGTATATTTCAGAATAGTTGTAACCCAGCGGGTTGACTGGAATCAGATTCTCAGGGTATCAGGACCTCAGACAGCTCTCAGGCTTGTTCTCTAATGGGAACTGCTTCTGTCTGGCATTTTCATTTGTCGTTTTTTCTACTAATTAGCCTTCATCCTATACTTCACCTTTTGTCCTCCCTCATAACATTAAATTATGTTGGCTCTTCTGATTTCTAATTCCAAAATTTTGAGATTAGAATCTGATTGCCTGGTTTATCTTCTGATACTTGGGCATAGGTTTGCCACTGCCTAGTGTGTGCATTGACTGTCCTTCAATGAGAACCCAGTTTGTCTTCTTAAAACTGGATTTGGGGGAAGGAGAAGACTGTACTCCCCTAGGCCTGCCCCTTCAGCGAGAGTGATGGGTGACACAGGCTCTGACAGGTACCTCTTTGGTTTAGAAGAAGTAGATGGTATATGTTACAAATGCATCACTATTTAAGTAAAATAAATTGTCACATCATCTATTGGTAAATACTGTGTATTAGCCAGAACTTGGTTGTGTTCATTGGCACTTAATATAGCCACAGAAACATATTATCAGGAAATTTTATATTATCACAGAATCAAACACTTCACTTTTTATTTTTTTTTAATTTCCAAATAAAAATATCACAGTAGTTTGTAGTGTATGAGAATAACTATGATATTTAAATGATTAAATCAGATAATCAAAATCCCTTGGTTTTTGTTTTCTACCTTGATAAAATTTACATGTTTGTTTCTTACTGTCAGAAGAATTTAGAAATCATTTTATTTCCCAGCTCTATCAAATTGATTTCTGTCCTTTGGAGTATTCTAAGACTGCAGCATAAAATTCAAGATCTGGGCAATATTTGTGTGATTCTGTTTTCATTTGTTCCTCATGTGGGAATTCATGAATTATGATATCTTTATCTTACATTTCATAGACTATTTGCTAGAAAAAGGTAGGGCCATTGACACTGTGACTGTATGGAAATGATACTTGCTACTCTACAGCCTAATAGGATTTCTGAAACTATCACCTTCAGTAGTAATCATGTTGGTATTTATTATTTAATGCCATAAAGGCCTTCAGGTTTTCTGAGGTTGGAACTTAAAGAACACCTGAGGGGCTGCCTAACATCAAGGCTCAGTTCACCCTTAAAGGGAAATTCATATAATTTACCCTGATAATTCAATTCAGGGTAAACTGTTTTTTAACTTGAATTTTTACATGTAGGTTATTCAACCATCCAATTTTTTTCATTAACTTTCTTTATATGAGAAATAAACAATTGGCAGATAAGCTGCTATATATATATATTTGTTAAAACAACTTCTGATGTCAGTTATAGGGTGAACATAGAGTCATTAATATCTTACAACACCTGAACCTGTTAAATAATGGTAGCAGATATGTGTGGATTATGTGGAGAAATAAAATAATCCTGGAATGTCTTCTGAATAATTATTTTAAAAGATCCAGTCATTCACTTATAGTTCTGCAGTTGTATACCTACTATGTCCTCACTGCTGTGGGAGACTATGAAAATGAATAAGATGTGTTAGAGGTGGCAAGAGAGATATAAACCAGAAGACTGAGAATGTAGAGGACAGAGTTGTTACCCTCATATGGCATAATTTGGGCAGATTAATAGAGGAGGGGTTTGGATGAGTTGGGTTTGAATACGTGGAATGGGAGGTATGTTAGTCCAGTTGAAAAAGAGAGGAGAGAACAGACATGGAGCGGGGGTGAGTTCTCTGAATGCTAAGAGAATAGCACAAGGTCTTTTGGAGATGAAGTATAGATTTTACAAAGGATATGTGGCTTACCAGTGAAGGAGGCAGGTTGGAGCCAGCTTGTGAAGAGCTTGAATTCCAGACCAGAGGTTTGGACTTTATTCTACAAATAACAAGCAAGAATTATACAGTTTTAAATCAGGACACATACACATACACATATACACATTCTTGAGCTGTGTTTTAAGAAGTCTAATCTGTCTACTATGTGTGGGATATACTAGAGAAGATTATTTAGGATTATGGTTATTAGTTCTAGGTATATTTTATTCTTTAAGTTGGGCAGTAAATATCTGATATATGTGGTAATTCTGACAGAACTGAAGCAACCACAACCTCCTATCTTCTTGTTGTTAGGTATAAATGACAATATTCTTTGGTTTGAAGTAATAATTTTAGGAAGAAGTTTGGAAGAGTCTGACATTGAAGTAGTTAAAAATCTGACTTGTGATTCTGAATCAAGTGGAATATTTTTCACTATGCTTTTGGAAAGTGAATCTGATGTGTCCACCCAGCTTCATATTTGGAATGTCATGGAAGCATGTTGGCTGAGCTGAAAGGGAGATAGGGTTCACATCCAGCTGGAGACTCTGAATTGCTTAGAAGCAGAAAGCTTTGGAGAGAAAAAGACTACTCATGCTTACTACGTTTTAAATATAGAAACAGCTTCATTTCTTTGGGAGATAGAAAGGGCAATAATGCTCAAAGATGCGATGGCCAAAAGTGACTCTGTTATTCTGCAACAATTTGATCTGAAAGAATTTCTCCCTGTGGTGGTACAGTTTAAGGAGAAATTTATTATCTCCTCCCCACCACGCTGCCCAAGTTTGGACCTAGGGATTGGATTTGGGAAAGAATAAGTTGACACCAGGTCTAAATATTTATAAAATCTTTATGAAACTCCCTTTTTCAGATCTAGACTTCCTGTATTGAGTGGCAGTCTGCATGTCTTCCAGTCATTCACTGTGGGCCAGTGCTTATAACAGTGGGTTTTGCTGTTTCCTCTGTCCATTCAAGTTATGTAACATTGAGTGTTTACACTGATATATTAGGTAATTGTCCAGTCCAATTTCTATTTTGCTTTGTATTGTAGACGCAGCTGCATTTTAATTTTATATGTTATTGGAACAGAGAAGGCTTGTGCCCACATCCCAACCACCCCTTTTTTGCTACTGCTACAGAAAGTGCTTGCCTCACTACAGCACTCAGCACCCTCTACCGAAACTGTAGATTTACCTTGCATCTCCACTAGTCTCTGTTTGTTGAGAGAAGAGGCAGTGTCTCTCCTTTCTGTGTTGCAGTGCCTAACACAGTGCCATCAATTAATGTTTAGTCAATAAATACCATTAATTAAATTAATGGATTGTTTACATAAATAATTGTAACCTTTTCTAAGGCATCAAATCACCTAGTTTGGTTTAACTACCTAGTCAAAGGGCCAATTGCTTAAGTGAGAGAAAGAACAAAGGTCAGCCATTTGTTTAACTTTTGGAAATGTCAAAGTTATCAATTCACTCATCTCTTTATTCAGTAGGTGCTGTGCTAAGTCATGTGGGAATAACACACTTTCTGCAGTTATTTCAGTGTGATAAGTGCTTACTGTTGATGAATGCATGGAGGGGTCTGTCCAAAGGATAAACATTTATATTGCACTAGAGAGCCCGAAAAGGCTTCCTGGAGAAAGTGATGCTGAGTTTTGAAGGAAAACCAGGAGTTAATTACTTTAAGAACATAGGGAACGGTACTTACAATATCAGGAAGAGCATCTATAAGGGCGCAGAGTTGGAGTCAGCATGATGCTTCAGTGAACTACAAGTACTTCAGCATGGCTGGGAAAAAGCCTGGGAGAGTAGTTAGCTTCTTTTGGACATTTTAAAACTTTAAAACAGAAATTATAAAATATTTTCTTAAAGATATTTAATAAGTGAAATGAGATGGTAATGCTCTCTCTCTTTTCATTTATCCTTATTAAAAATAAAACTTTCTTCAACCCAATAGTAATACATGATTATTATGGTAACTTGGACTACATGGAAAAGATAAAATAAAATAAAACTCCTCCTTTAATCCCTCCATTCAGAGATACTACTGCCATTAATATTTTGGTGTATTTTCTTACTGATTTTTAAAATATCAACATTTAACAGATACCATTAACAGTAATAATTGATGTGTTTTTGTAGGTTTTTTCTTTTATATCAGTATTCCATATCTAATTCCATAGATGTAGAACATAGGAAAAATGAAAGTCAAGCAATAAATCATTAAATGGCCTTTATTTTAGAAAGGGAGAAGAAAGTTAACATTTATAGACAAAATGTTAGGTTTTTCATATTAAATATTATCAGTCAACCAAGTTAACGTTGCCAGAGGAATTTAGACTCTAATCTCTAGAAGATAAGAAGTGCCTATGGGATGCTACCATGTCTACATGGATTTCCTGCTACAGTTCTGGTTGTTCACTTAATCATTTAAACAGTCTGATGAATCACTTGAAAAATCACAGATAACCCAAATGTCTTACTTGAGGAGTAATTTATGGATCAGTGCCCTTCATTTGATCATCTCTTTCTACCCTCTTTTTAAAAAAAAGTCAAATGCCATGCATGTTTAAAGGGTTAAGTCTACGCAGCCTTTTCTAAATGAAGCAGAGAATTGAATTATTTTATTATTTTATTCAGTAATAAAAATTGAATAATTTTTTATTGCTTTACAATGATTAAAAAATAGTATGAATGTTGACTATTTTTACTTGTAAAACAACACTCCTGTGTTGAAAGTCCTCACAGTAGAAGCACTTAAATGCTGGCAATTGCATACATGTACCTAAGAATACTTTAAAATACTATCACATGTAAGAACTGACTTTTAAAAGTGGCGAGCTCTTTGAGACCACCTGCTTGCTACATTTCAGCCAAGTCTTATTTTATAGTTATTGTGAAATACTGTAGATGTGTACAATTTTATTGTTATTTTATTATTAAAACTGAGATACTTCCATTAGTGTTTGATGTTTGGATTCCCATATTGACTTAATAACTTTAACTTACTGTCCATATATATGTATTTATTATTTTCGCTTTTCTATCAGAATGTTTACTCTTTGGTTATAAACTCCTGGGTAACAGGGGATATGTCTGTAATACATAGACAAATGTATTAAACAAGGAATAAGTATTATGCTCAAACTCTCCATTGAGAAGGTGAAGTGGGTCAGCAGCATCAAGATGGCAAGAGATGGCTTTCATATGGAATACACAAGAAAGGATTTAGTTTATGTAAGGAAGCCAAGGCCTTGAAAAGGAATCTCAGAATAACTTGTATGGCATATGAATCACTGTTTACTGCCCAATGTTATATTCTGCTTTGGCAAAGGAGATGATGATATTATTGTCCTTGTAAGATATATTCAGAACCCAAAATATATCCAACAACAGCAGCTGAGGAGTGGCTTCGAAGCAGATGTATGAAATCTCGATAATCCGAAGAGATACATCTATAATGTAAACAATTGAGATGTTTATTCCATGATGTTTTGTAAAGGGCGCATACTTTGGTATGTGGGGACCACATTGGTCTCTCCTCTCAAAACCCGTCATCAGAATCCTGGGTGGCTGGGCGTGTGGTCCTTAGTATAGTGGGTTCTTGGGTGAGGTCTTAAAAAGCCTGGCTCGAGGTTCAGGGTTTGATTCAGCTGAAGGGTTGATAGCAGCTTCTCTCAGGCACATTGAGAGACCCACGAAAAGATAAATGCAGAAAGCAAGACAAAGGTCTTTTCCCCATATTTGGCTCCAGGTCATCTTAACAGCTATCTTACTGGAGACCAAGATGAAGTTCTAGAGCTGACTTGTGTTGTTTCACAAGAGTCAATTGTTAAACATACAGATGACCAATAGGCACATGAAAAGATGCTGAACATCACTAATTATTAGAGAAATGAAAATCAAAACTACAATGAGGTACCACCTCACACAGATCAGAATGGCCATCATCAAAAAGTCTACAACTAACAAATGCTGGATGGAGAGGGTGTGGAGAAAAGGGAACCTGCCTACACTGTTGGTGGGAATGTAAATTGGTGCAGCCACTATGGAGAACAGTATGGAGGCTCTTCAAAAAACTAAAAATAGAGTTGCCATATGATCCAGCAGTCTCACTCCTGAGCATATATCCAGACAAAACTCTAAGTTGAAAAGATACATGCACCCCTATGTTGATAGCAGCACTATTTACAACAGCCAAGACATGGAAGCAACCTAAATGCCCATTGACAGATGAATGGATAAAGAAGATGTGGTATATATACCCAGTGGAATATTACTCAGCTATAAAAAAGAATGAAATAATGCCATTTGTAGTAACATGGTTGGACCTAGAGATTACCATACTAAGTGAAGTAAGTCAGAAGACAAAGACAAATGCCATATGATATCACATATATGTGGAATCTAAAATATGACACAAATGAACTTAGCTACAAAACAGAAACAGACTCACAGACATAGAGAACAGACTTGTGGTTGCCAAGGGGGAGGGGGTGGGGGAGGGATGGATTGGGAGTTTGGGATTAGCAGATGTAAACTATTATATATAGAATGGATAAAGAACAAGGTTCTACTGTATAGCACAGGGAACTGTATTCAATATCCTGTAATAAACCATAATGGAAAAGAATATGAAAAATAATTTGTATATGTATAACTGAATCACTTTGCTGTACAGCAGAAATTAACACAATATTGTAAATCAACTATACTTCAATAAAATAAATTAAAAAAAAGAGTCAATTGTTAAATTCTCAGGAAGTCTCTGTGTTGGTTTTTAAACACAGCCATTATTTAATATTAAGTAACATAAACTTACAATTCAGTAAATTATATTAAAAGGCAGTAATAAGTACTCAAAACTCATCACTTCCTAATTATTTTTTACAAATTTTATTATTTTCTGTGCTTTTAAAACTGTTTACATCTTGTAAATAAACTGCTTATCTCTTCCCAACTCTAGGTTCTATATCATACATTGGAAGCTTGAAATCAGCCACATTGGGATAGTTGCACCACAAAAATCAGCTAACAGTACAAATGGATTGCTTACTTGATTGTTTTATTGAATTCTAGATCTGAGAAAGTGATGGCAAAAACATTGACAATGCAGATATAAACTTAAAATACATCGTGTTTAGAGCTGTTACATTGTGAACAGCCAAAAAAAGAGGAAATGTTCTTCTGATATTTGAAAACTGTTATCTGAATCAACAAAGTTACTCACATCTTTGATAAACAAGTAAAGTTTTGACATTCATCTTCACTGTTTTACTTGTTAAAATAAAAATATCAACCAGCATTCATGCTACATATAAAATTATAACAAAAACTATTTGGAAAGGAGTTATGGATTGAGATGCAACTCCATTTGTCAAATCATGGTTGAATTGCAACCACTGTTGGCTATGGATATAACAGTTGGGTAGAAACCAATGAAAGCATCCTGTGAGAATCAGTTGGCTGTGTAGAATTTGCAATAAGAAGTATGTATATTGTATTCTTGGTAAACTGTGTGGTACTCATTCTGTCAGTATAATTTATAATAAACATGTTTATACTTATATTTTTGGAGGGCCAGGTGCTGTCATTCATTAGCATAGTGCTGCCAAACTAGAAGCTGACAGCAATACCACCTACCCCTTAACCTTAAAAGTTTGGGCCTGTTTATGAGGCTATGATTATGAGGCTGTGGAAAAGCCCTTTCTCCTCCTTCCTTTGATGAGTAGAAATTTATTTCATAGACTCAAGGCTTCCTGTTTGTTTAAAATGTTAACATTCTTGGGAGAAGTGGCACATTATTCTTTATTAATCATTTGCATTATAGTATGCTTGAATTTGTTATATTGATTCATTGATTAGAGAGCCAGGGATATTGTGGAAGTAAAAAAGCTCAGAATGGAGAGTCAGAAATCAAAGAGGAATTTTACATACTTCGTTATTTTGTTCAGTGGCAGCAGGGAATTTAGAATTAGAATTATTTATGAATATTGGTCACAGGAGAGTTTAACATCCTTTGTGGGGTTTAAATAGTTTGTTTGCTTCTTCTATCAGGGTCTTTTCTGGTCAGCTGGCTCTATGTGACATTCCATAGCTCAGGGGCAGGAAAGTTAATAAGGGAGAATTGTTGGTATTGTTCAAAACATAATTTAGTCGAAATTATCAAAAAGAAATCATATTAGAGAATGCATTCAAATCTTTGGTACAACCAGAAAGTGACTCGGTATTGATACATTTTTTAAGCCATTAAATTCCTGATATTTATTTTCTCCTAGTCTGAAATTTTAAGGCAATAAGGCATAGCAATTTTCAGACAATAGAGAGTTAACAGGATAACTATGCTGGAGGAAATACAGGACTCAAGAGAAACACTTTAAGTTAATTATTAAAAAAATATGAAGTCAAAACATTAAAATACCCCTGGTAAACAAAATGAAGTGGTTGATTGTGAGATTGATCACTATTCAATTTAAAATAATTCTGTATGAGGCTTCTCTTTTTCTTAGGTTGAACTCGCTACTGTTAAGTAGATCTTCATTTCTGGCACTCCTCCACTCCCCGGGACCAAACTTATTTCTGCCATCATCTGCACCTCAAAAAATGGTACTACCATTCATTCCATTATTTAAGTAAAGAAATCTAGAAGCTATTCTTGATTCTGTCCTTTTTCTCACGTTGTATTCTATCCATCAACAAGTTTCCTTGGCTCTACCTCTAAAATACATCATGACTTCATCCACATTAAATCATTTCATAGTTACCACTATCATCTCTTACATAGACTACTGCTATTTTTTTCTCCACAGTACAGACAAAATGATCTATTAAACATTTCAGTTAGCTTATGCCACAGCATACTCAAAACTCAGTGCGCTGTAGGTCCTTGCCTTAGTCTACAAATCCCTATGGGGCTTGGGCCTGGCCATTGCTCTGACTGCTTCTCTCACCAAATCTCCTGCAAGGGTCTCTCTCTGGCCCTTTGCTAGAACTTCTTTGGTCTCTGGATGGGTTCTGAAGGCGCCAAGCTCATCCTACCTCAAGCAGTTTACAGCTGCTGTTCTTCTGTCTGAAATTCTCCTTCCTCAGATATTCACGAGTCACGATTTCTCTTAGCTCATACATCAACTTTCTTGAACTCCTTGCATTACTCTCTTTGTTTTCACCCTGCTTTATTCTTCTTAGCATTAATCATTATATGATATTCTATTACATATGATTTTTAGTGTTTATTGTCTGCTTTTCAATGAGGACTTCCTTGACCACATAATTTAATAATGCTCAGTCTGTTTCCCTGATATTCCTAATTCCCTTTACCCTCTACTATACTTATACATTGCACTTATCACTTTCTAACATTGTACGTAATATTATGCTATTGTTCCTAGTGTATTTCCCTCACTAGAATGTAAGCTCCATGAGAGTAGGTACCTTTGTAGATTTTGTTCACTGGTGCATCCCCAGTGCCTAGAATAGTAGGTGCTCAATAAATAGTAACTGAATGAATAAAGATGAGGAATGAAAAATTTGTTGAGTGATTGGAAAAAGTAAGGAAAAGCTCCCTATGGTTTGTAACCTAGTGATGTTAATTCCCTAATCAAATGTCCTTTGGGAGGCTCAAAGTTAGTAATATGCTAAGAAAATCCCAGTTGTGGTGAAGTTCACTTTTGAAAGCTTTAATTTTTCAAAGTATCAAATGTTCATCTATTTGCTGATGAAAAGAGAGGCTCAGAGCAATGCCCTGTTGCTCTTGCTGTGTATGTACTCGTCTTTTAAGTATCGGGGGCAAAGAGAATCAGCTTAAATTATTTTGTGGCTTTATTTTCCATTTGGGGAACACATTCCATGATACAGTCAGTTCTGCTATAACACTCATTTGAAATCACAAATTTGTTCCAACACAATTGATATATTAGGGAGCAATTTGCATATAATGCAAATTCACTTGTGAGTGAATGAAGAAAACTGCACGCAGCTGAATTGAGCCATATACAATAGAAATACACAAAACGCACATTTCTCAAACATCTACCAACTACCTCACAGTTTAGACCTATGCTATGAGCCACACCCACCTTCATATGGTGTTACCACTTTGCAATTTCAGACAACCCTTTTTCCATCACTTCACAGTAACACAAGTTGTAACCCTTGCCATGCCCACATCTGTTAGCCAACATCAGGTCTTTTCAAGATGGAGATTATGTATTATCTTGAAAATACTTAAGTACTGTAGAAGTTATGTATATATTAATCAATTAACATGTGAAAAACTGCTGCCATTTTTAATAGGTTTGCATCTTTTTTTCATGTGTCAGAGATTTTTTTTTTTAAATTAATTTTTATGGGAGTATAGTTGCTTTACAATGTTGTGTTAGTTTCTGCTGTACAGCAAAGTAAATCAGCTATATGTATAAATATATCCCCTCTTTTTTGGATTTCCTTCCCATTTAGGTCACCACAGAGCACTGAGTAGAGTTCCCTGTGCTATACAGTAGGTTCTCATTAGTTATCTATTTGATACATAGTAGTGTATATATGTCAATCCCAATCTCCCAATTCATCCCACCCCCACTTCACCCCCGGTATCTATAAATCCATTCTCTTCGTCTGAGTCTCTATTTCTGCTTTGCAGATAAGTTCATCTGTATCATTTTTCTAGATTCCACATATAAGCGATACTGTACTATATTTGTTTTACTCTTTCTGACTTCACTCTGTATGACAGACTCTTGGTCCATCCACGTCTCTGCAAATTGCACAATTTCATTCCTTTTTATGGCTGAGCATTATTCCATTGTATATATGTACCACATCTTCTTTATCCATTCTTCTGCTGATGGACATTTAAGTTGCTTCCATGTCCTGGCTATTGTAAATAGTGCTGCAGTGAACATTGGGAGGTATGTATCTTTTTGAATTATGGTTTTCTCTGGGTATATGCCCAGTAGTGGGATTGCTGGGTCATATGGTAGTTCTCTTTTTAGTTTTTTAAGGAACCTCCATACTGTTCTCCATAGTGGCTGTATCAATTTACATTCCCACAGATGAAGTTTTGACTGTTGTGCCTCTAACTACATTTTCCCCCCATAAGCTCTGTGATTTATTATTTATTTACTTTTATTTTATTTTTAAATTAATTAATTTTATTTTTGGCTGCGTTGGGTCTTCGTTGCTGCGCGCGGGCTTTCTCTAGTTGCAGCGAACGGGGGCTACTCTTCTCTGTGGTGCTTGGGCTTCTCTTGTTGCGGAGCACGGGCTGTAGGCGTGCGGGCTTCAGTAGTTGTGGCTCGCGGGCTCTAGAGCGCAGGCTCAGTAGTTGTGGCGCACGGGCTTAGTTGGCCCGCGGCATGTGAGATCTTCCCAGACCAGGGCTTGAACCCGTGTCCCCTGCATTGGCAGGTGGATTCTTAACCACTGCGCCACCAGGGAAGCCCCTATTGCCCAATTTTTTGTAGTGCATAATTTTTAGGAACACCTATGTTGTGTTATAGCTGAACTAGCTGTGTTTTCAAAAGGGACTGCAAAATGTCTAGTAATAATAATACCTTACAATTGTGTTATACTTTGCAATCTATAGGTTCCATTTTTGTTATCCAATTTTTTATTTTAATAATGATTCTTTGAGTAAGATACTTTATAAATGAAGAATCAAAACATGAGAGAGGGTTGAGAACCTTGTCAGGGGTCAAAAATCAATGTCAGAACTATAGTCAAATCCAAGCCTCTGTCTATAAGTGCAGTTCTCTGCCTCAGCAACTACAAGTACCAAGAAGAGAGGATACTGGCTCATTTCTCTGATCACTGTCTTGCAGATATGCATTCCATATCCCTCTGTGGGAAAAATATTTCTGATCGTCAAATGAATACCTTTGATTGAGCAGTGAATTTTAAAAAGCAATACAAGAATATTAAGTTAAGAATTTTAAAATTTCACATAACAGCAGAATAGGAAAGAGAGCAATTCTGAACTGAGTGAGGGAGGCATTTAAAGGCTAAGGGAGGATGATTCACCCATCATTCACTCCTATAAGCTCCTTTTCATGGATAGTCGTTAGCTCCCTGGGAATTTTATGATGCCATGATTTTGTCCTGGGTTTTCTTGACTGTAGGGGATGGTATGTTGGTAAAAAGAACATATTCCTGTCTTCCTGTGTTGACTGTCTCTTTGTCTTTCATCACACACACACAACACACATGCACACACACACGGCTTCTTCATCCAGGTCTTAATTTACACTGTTTCTTAAGATAGATATACTTAACGGAAAATGGTTGACTTGACTAAATTAGAAGATGTATTTGCTGCCATGAGTCAATTTCTCAAGTTCTTGACTTTTTTCATAAAGAAAAGAATGACTGCAAGTATTGGTTTCTTGTTCCCTTAAGATGAAAGTTCTTTGAAAAAATCCACCTTCAGGAAGAAGCAAACATGTTGTGTGCCTTGGAAATATGCCTTATTAACTTGTAATGGAATTACTCACAAGACAGCATTAATGGCATTTTTGGGCTGATGCATCCCTTATCTTGCTCTGGAATGCTAGCATATTTTTGTGAGTAGCAGAGACTGTGGCATTAAAACCCCTCTCACTAGGGTTCTCAAGGATACTTGTGCCAGTGTGACAAGTGGATTATTTTGAATTAATAAGAATCTGAGCACTGTATGGTGAGCTGTCAGACTGGTGCAATCATGGAGACTCATGAATCATGTGCTATTTCAATTATCACATTAAGCACGATATTGTAATTTGAGATTAATTCTAACATTTGCATTTTGCCTTGCCTCCTATGCCAGAGAATCAAATGTCACAATCTGTATTGTTTTCCTAAGTTTTCAGTGAATCAGGCATCTTTTATAGGAAAAGACACTGTAACGTATAACATTGTAACACAGTGTTCCTCAGATCTTTGGTATTATACTGACCTTATCACTTTTGCATTCTAGTAATGCTTCTAAGTATGAGTTTATTGCTGAAATCTTCTGTTTCCAGTGGCAAATGTCAGATGTCTATACTTTAATGCCAGATGCCGTGACTTTTGAATAATTTCTTTTGATAATGAACTTTCTTTTTTTTTTTTTTTAAGATAGTAGTCATCTTTTCTTTTTTTACATTTATTTATTTATTTATTTATTTTTGGCTGTGTTGGGTCTTCGTTTCTGTGCGAGGGCTTTCTCTAGTTGCGGCAAGCGGGGGCCACTCTTCATCGCGGTGTGCAGGCCTCTCACTATCGCGGCCTCTCCCGTTGCGGAGCACAGGCTCCAGACATGCAGGCTCAGTAGTTGTGGCTCACGGGCCCAGTTGCTCTGCGGCATGTGGGATCCTCCCAGACCAGGGCTCGAACCCGCGTCCCCTGCATTGGCAGGCGGATTCCCAACCACTGCGCCACCAGGGAAGCCCCGATAATGAACTTTCTTTACAACAGCCTGCAATATGACCAAGATGATTGGGTGATTCCTGTTCCTTATGAACTCCTTGGGTTGTTTATTCTTGTCATTTTCTTTTCGGTGCTTGCATGCCTTGAATTTTATAGGAGAGGTTAGTGAAAGATAAGCAAGAGAAATAAAATGAACAGTTTTGAGCCCATTGTTTGTCCATGTACTCACTCATTAATGCCACTCTGACATAGGTGATGGCTGTCCTCAGTTTAGAGAGGATGATGGAGAGTAAAACAAAGGAGACCTGTTGGTGTAAGAACCAGTATTTAAGTAATTCCAAACATTTTTAGTTTAAAAATCTGCATTAGCTAGCTTTCTTTTAATAAATCCTGCTTTCTTTCTTTTGCTGACTATTTCCGTGTGCATTAAGCTCGGAGGACACCCACACAGTGTGCTCATTGTAAGTATCCGTGGTGTGAACCAATGTATAAGTCTGGAGAGCGTGCTGTAAAAAGCAGCCCAGAGTCATGGTCAAATCTACTAGATTACGGATACTTATATCCAGGCTATGTTAGAAACTTTAAAAATACTTAGCAACTGTCTAGCCCAAGCCCTTAGAAGTACTTACACAGATGAGCACAATCCTTTCTAGGTCTCTCAGGCAATAGACCAGCTGATAAAAATAATTTGCTCTGACCCCCTAACAGGCTTGTTGCTGTCATCTTACAGGGCAAATGTTTAAAGTGTGATGCTTTATCCAGGTGCTTGATCCACATCAGTGTAAAAATATAAAGTTGATTTGTTTTTGGTTAAACAGAACTGGAATATTAGAATACAGCTAAGTTTTAAGCTGTTATTTTGATGGTCCTATTTTAAATACCAAAATGGGATCACAGCTCCTTCTATATTCAGTAGACTGTAAGGGATTTGATTGGGAGGCTGGACTGGAGTTGTTTTTCCATTCTGGTCAGTGTGCCCTGGGCTGCAGGCTAAAGAAAGCACTCAGTGCCTCCCCACCTCATTATTCTCATCTCCCTAGCAACTGCAGTGGCATCAGTGCCTGAAACAGCCCTTGAAAAAGAATAAAGATCATTGTGTCCAAAGTTATTCCTGATTTCGCAGAGGTAAGGATGTGTGTACATCCATCTGCACATTTTAAAAATAAAATCACAAGAGTGAAAAAAATTATTGGAATGAGGCGAAAAGCTGAGTATCAACATACAGCTGGAATTCTCATTGAACACATATTCTTATTGCCGTCTGTATCTGTACCTGAGGTCAAGGGAAGATAAGACTTTCACCAAGGACACCCGCTGAATGCTCTGGAGCTTTGGGTCAGCAACTTCTTTGGTAAGACATCCCATTCATTCAGTCGATCATTCAAGAATATTAACTGAGCATCTATGTGTGTCAGACACTGCAGATGCTGAGAGACACAACAGAAACACAAAACAAGTAAGACTCCTGCTCTTAGGGAATTTCTGTTCCAGTGTACATTCATTCATGTCTTGATATGACTTATGAAAAGGGCCTGGAAAAAAGCCTGCCATATTATGAGTAATCAATGACCAGCATCCTCTTCTTATCTTCTCCTTACCTGAAATTTACTTTTCTAAAGCAAACCTATTTCTTTTAGTTGGTTTGAGTGAATAACTAAATCTCTTAGCAGTTTGTTGAGATCTGTTGGTGAGTTAATAGAAATGTACTGGAAAGCCCTGATCAATACCTTTGCTCAATGGGAAGTAGCAAGATAATTGATGCACTCAAAAGTCTGTTGTTTATTTTTATATAATGTGCGTTTGTTATTTATCTCTTTTGGCAGTTGGTTACGCCAGTTTCCATTAGAATCTTTCTCAGTGTGGCCTTATTAGCAGGTCAGTGAATTTAGTAAGTTTTCCTTTAACCACTTTTAAATTCATTAGGATGGAGTGGAGAGTATGCACTTCCAGGGCCCACTCATAGTGTTTGGGATGTTCTCAAAATGTTCCTATAAATGACTCATCCAATAGATTGCATATTGAGATTGGACACAAGAAGAGCATTTTTCTATGGTCACATTTATAGTAAAGATGAAAAAATACCTAAACCACAAGAAACACAGTAGAATCTTTCAATAAAAATCTGTATTAGCAAAAAACACTCAACAGGTGAACAAATACTAATTTGCCTACCAAGGGCTTTGATTTCATTTTTACAGCCTTTCTCCCTTACAAACCATCTCATTACCTTCTTACCTTGTTGTTAGTGTGCTATGAAAGGAAACACTGGATAATCAATCATATGACACTATTTTGCCAGTTAACCTCTTCTGTTCCAAAGTAGGCTTCTAGAGGTAGGGATGTGTGTCTCTGTGTGTGTGTGTGTGTGTATGAGAGAGAGAGAGAGAGAATGAGTAGGAGGTCTTCTTGTAGTTACTTAGAAAAT
The DNA here is from genome assembly GCF_028564815.1 of Eubalaena glacialis. Taxonomy (NCBI): domain Eukaryota; kingdom Metazoa; phylum Chordata; class Mammalia; order Artiodactyla; family Balaenidae; genus Eubalaena; species Eubalaena glacialis. The sequence goes on from NC_083718.1 coordinate 31,318,945, forward strand.
ATATTAATATATCTTCTTTATTCTGATCTGAATTCCATGCTCCAAGACCATAAACTTTTCCAACTTCATTTCTACTGGTTAGTTACAGGTTAGTTAGACCTTGGAGGAAGTTACTTCACCTCTTTACATCTTTTTCCTTCTATAAAGAAGAGAGTGGGGAGAGTGGAGTTTTTGAGAAGGCCTTTGAAGTCCATCCAGTTGTAAGATTATTCTATTCTTTTAATAAATGTCTCTGAGGACAGTGCCCACTCTGAGTTCTTTGAACACATCCTCTAATATCCTGACACAGTCATTAGCAAGAATGGCCGTTATCTGAGCCTGTGAGAGCATGGCAATCACTTTGGTGGAACTCGATCTAGAAAAACTGAGATCGAAAATGATGTGGGATTGAGCATCAGCTTCATATTAATGCCTGCTTCTCTAGTTATGTGTGTGTTTTTTTTTTTTAATAAGAGAAAACTAGCCACTGGGGTAGAAATGCTGGAAAAAAAAATATATGTTTGTAAATTAAAACTTGGAAAAGGATATGAGCCAGTGAAAATAGTTTAAAATTCCTAAAAAGAACCTACCAGAGAAAACACAGAATACCTTTAGAGAAATTAAGCAGTTGTACCACTCATAAACAGAAGATCTGAAAAATTTAAACCTTTAAATAATATAGTAGATCAGGTTTATTGTGAAGTTTGGTTGTTAGATATTAGGACAACTATTTTTTGACAGATCAAGAGGGTTACAACATATTACAATGACTACAATTAGTCACTGTGTTTTAATTCATGACATAGCTAAATACAGGTAATAATAACAGATACTGATAACAGTGTGTAGTTAAATAAATCTTTGACACTACATTCCCAGGACCTTCTCAAACCTCACACATGGCAGATACATGATTTCTTACTTTATTTTCAAGCCAGCACCATAACTATCTTTGATGTCCCCTACCATCTTTCAAAAGTAAATAACTATATTTTTTAAACTAACTGCTTATTTAGCAGTATGTATACAACCCGAACTTTGTTGATATAGGAAAACTGGATGGTCAGTTCTTTTCTCCATGTGCACTTCTCCCAATCCCCTCTCAACCCCTTGCTGAGTCATTTGCTTTTCTATCCAGCTTGTAGCACCTAGAACTCAAATTCCTGCCTCAGCCACATTACAAACTTTTAATCATCAGGCACCTCCTGGGCCACTTGCAAATAGCAAAAACAACAACTCCAATCCATTGAGAACTTTTGTTGGATGTACTTCAAGACAGATCAAGGATCTGATGCTTCTCGTCACTTCCAGGGTTACACCCTGGCCTTAACCATGACTGTGGCTCTCTTGGGTGGGTGAAACACCTAACTCATATCTCTGCTTCCACACTTGCCTCTATGGTCTTTTCTCTGCACAGCAATCAGAGTGGCCTTGTTAAAATGTAAATTCACCAAATGGTTGACAAATGGAAATTTCTCTTATAGATATATTCAAATAATAAATGAAGAATAAGTGACAGAATGCAAACTGTTATCATTTTGAAATGATTATCAATAGGCTGTTACCACCACAAAATAAAACTTAACCTACATTACTGTTCCTCCTGATAAAAGTATTCTTCCTTCACCTATGAAGGAGTTTTGTCCAAAAAACAGAACCTGAATCTGAACAAGCCACTTGATCTTACTGCCAATTTATAGGAGACAGAGGAACATGTTACATGAAGCCATAGGCCTGCAATCAGCAAAATCCAGACTGTGGCAAATTCTGCAGAATAAACAACCTGGTTTTTTCAATAACAGCAAAAATAAATGCAAGAAAAAAAAGAGATGTTGGAGACCCTATAGATTAAAAGAGACTTAAGAGATAGCAACAATTACAAAGTATGGATCGTATTTTGATTCTTATTCAAACACACAAAGTAAAAAAAATTGTAAGTTTACCAAGGAACTATGACCGCTCACTGGACATCTGATGATATTAATAAAGCATTGTTAATTTTTCAAGGTTGAATCAGAGGTGTGATGGTAAATATTTAACAATTGGATCTCCAGAAATAAAAGCCCTGATTTTCATGTTTGTTGATTTCCGTGAAGTATATACTCCCCCTGTGGCCAATTTCAAGTTACCTACTTGAGGTCAGAGATCCCTGAATGAGAAGAGATACACACACAGGTGCTTTCAGGCTAAGCCAATATGAACTGCTCCAGCCCACAGTGGGGGTGATAATTATGTTGCAGTGGTGTTAAAAAAAAAAAAGTGCCTATATTTTGGAGGTGCCTACTAAAATACATATAGTTGAAATGACATGATGTCTGAGGTTTTCCTCAAAATGATCTGGGGTGGGGGTGAGTAGGGAGTATAAATGAAAAAGTATTTTAGTCATAAATATACTGGGGTTTCTTATACATTTTTCTCTACTTTACATATGATTTACATTTTCTAAAATAGAAAGATTTTAAAAAGTAAGTCACATCTTCTACTGAGAATCCTCCAGGGACTACCTTTCTGAGTAGATACCAAAGTCCTGACTATAACTTGAGAGGCTACACTTGACCTTCTCCTTTCACTCTGCTCCACTGGTGTTGACCTCCCTGCTGGCCTTTCAGTATGCTAAGCCTGCTTTCTCCTTTGGGCCTTTGTACTGGCTGCTGTCTCTGCCCAGAATACTTTCCCCCAGATGACCGCAGAACTCACACCTTCACTTTCTTCAAGCCTTTGCTTAGATGCCATCTTCCTAATAAGGGCCCTATTGAATGCTCCATTCTGCCCACAGCCCCAGCCTAGTACTTGTGATGCCTAGTACTTATCATCTTCGAACACATAATATTATTTACATATTTAAATCAATATAAATTACATATTTAAGTAGTTAGAATAGTGCCTGGAATGTAGTGGTTACTCAAAATAATTTTTTATTGAACAAAATGAGTGGATGCAGGTGACATCTGTGAATGTCACAGAATTTTTCTTCTCTTGTTTGCACTTCTGATTATATTACCTGCACTGACTACAACATTTAAATTATATTTTCGGAAGATGGTGCTGCTGGAAACACTTTTTAATATTGATAAAAATAGTACAAATTATCTTAGATTCTCTTCAAAAGGTCAATATAAATTTGTTTCTACACCAGAAATGCGGAGGTAGAAACCTTTTAACAGACTATAATAAGTATCTTAAAAACAGAATCAGTAAGCTTCCAGAGGAAAAAGAAAGACAGTTTGATTAGTTTACTTCCAAAATGTCTTGGCCATTGTTTTAGGGAGTTAACAATTTTTAGTTAGGAGCTGAAACAATTTTTAGTTAGAATCTTTTAGATTCTAGAATATTTGCTTGAATCAGAATTCCCCCACCTCCACTATTCCCCCATTATCTTGCAGCGTATACTTAGATATATGCTTTTTTCAGTATTTGTTCATCTAGGTAGATTAACTTTGACACTCCTTAACCATCATCCCCAAATATTCAGGGGAACATCTTGTAAGAACTTCAAGGAAGAACAAATCTCCTCAATTTTTGGACTTTCAAGCAAACACTGATAATTCTAGATGAACTTCCTAATGCCATGGTCCAAACAGAGAGCTCAAAAACTTGTCTGATGTTTTTTTCATACATGTAGTTAGGGTACATGGACCTAAATGCTATATTGAATTGTGTAGTCCTTTTATTACTCTTCATTTCTGCACTGATTTCTTTGCTCTAGCAAACAAAATTAGCTATTTCAGTGACCCAGGAATAGGAGCACTCCAGTATAGAATGTGAGAACCATGGTTGGTTTTTTGCTTAAGTCACAGCCAACTAATAACTAAAGGGCTTGGTTTTCATTCTGTTGCACAGCATTCAGTGGGACACTCAGGTCTTGAGTAAAAGGAGAAAGGCTTAGAAAATAAGCATATGAAAAGATGGGGAAATGCAAATTAAGACAACAATGAGATACTACTACATGCCTATCAGAATGATTGAAATCCAGAACACTGACAACACCAAATGGTGGTCGGGATGTGGAGTAATAGGAGCTCTCATTCATTGCTGGTGGGAATGCAAAGTGGTGTAGTCACTTTGGAAGACAGTTTGGCAGTTTCTCAAGAAATTAAACGTACTCTTGCCTACAATCCAGCAATAACTTTCTTTGTTATTAATCCAAATACATTGGAACTGTGTCCACACAAAAACTTATGCATGGATATTTATAGCAACTTTATTCAAAATTGTCAAAAGTTGGAGGCAACCACAGTGTCCTCCAGTAGGCGAATAGATAAATAAACTGTGGTATAACCAGACAGTGCAGTATTACTCAGCACTAAAAAGAAATGAGATGTCAAACCATAAAAAGACATGGAAAAACCTTAAATGCATGTTATTAAATGAAGGAAGCCAATCTGCAAAGGCTATGTACTGTATGATTCCAACTATATATGACATTCTGGGAAAAGCAAAACTATGGAAACAGTAAAAAGGCAAGTGGTTGGCGGGGATTAGCAGCGAGGAAGGGCTAAATAGGTGGAGCACAGTGGATACTTAGGGCAGTGAAATTACTCTATATGATCCTATAATGGTATTTACATGTCACTGTACATTTGTCAGGACTCATAGAATATACAATACCAAAAGTGTACCCCTAATGTAAACTATGGACTTTGGGTGATTATGATGTGTCCGTGTAGTTTATTGGATTCTAACAAATGTACCACTCTGGTGGGGGATTGATAATAAGGGAGGCTCTGTGTGTGTTGCGGGGGCAGCAGGATATGAGAACTCTGTATTTTCAGCTCAGTTTTGCTGTAAAAAGTAAAGTCTGTTTAAAAAAAGATAGGCAGGCCTAATAAAACTGAGAGGAGAGTACCTAAGTGATGCCTTAATGTGACTAGTTAAGGAATGAAATGAAGGGCTGCTCCATAATGAACTAGATTGTTATCTATTGATTTGCAAATATGAGCATAAATAGATTTTAGGAATGAAAATCAAAGCTGTGTTTCGAAATTAGAGTAGATTAGATCTCATAGTCTTTTCTGTTTCCTGCAAAAGATGCTGTATGTGTAGTGATGCTGGTTTCAGATCATTTCCTAAATATTCCAGTTGCCATAGCAGCCAAAGCTGATGATGGAATTTATATACAAAGCCCTCAGAAAAGAGATTTGCCAAAAAAGTCTTTGGAGTTGCTCAAGATAGTTGGCTTTTTCATATCTCATCTTCAAAACATTTCTTTGCTTATAAGTTTTCTGCATTTATTCTAGTAACTAAGATAGTAGTATTTTTTTTTTTTGAGCTAAAAATATGTACCTATCATCTAAGTGACATACATGAAATGGTCAGTGTAGTAACTAGACAGAATAATTGAAACACTGAATTTCCTGGAAAATATGGAGACTATTAACAAGCCTAGGAGTGTCAGAGGTTAGAAAGGGAAGCCCCAAGAGTCTTCAGAACTGTATTAGCTCAGGTTAGTTAGCCCTTCTTTCTCTTTAAACATATTATCATTTCTTGGGGACTAATCCTAGATTTAAGGTTGTACACACTAGGGACTTCCCTGGTGGTGCAGTGGTTAAGAATCCGCCTGCCAATGCAGGGGACATGGGTTCGAGCCCTGGTCTGGGAAGATCCCACATGCCGCGGAGCAACTAAGCCCGTGCGCCACAACTACTGAGCCTGCGCTCTAGAGCCCGTGAGCCACACTACTGAGCCCCTGTGCTACAACTACTGAAGCCTGTGCGCCTAGAGCCTGGGCTCCGCAACAAGAGAAGCCACCGCAATGAGAAGCCCGCACACTGCAATGAAGAGTAGCCCCCGCTCGCCACAACTAGAGAAAGCCCGTGCACAGCAACAAAGACCCAACGCAGCCAAAAAAAAAAAAAGATTGTACACACTAGAATTAAAATTAAAGGGTGAGAAGTACTTGTCATGTCTGCAGAGATCACTGAACCAGCTCTGGACTCCCCTGGAGATGCAATTTTGTAGCCTCTTGTTCTTTATCTGCTGATTTATGTGATGGTAAACATGCCCCAGCCTTGGGCACAGCTCTGTTGACCTTATTACACTTGTTTTTCTTTTCTGGAAGGTTATCCTAAGGTCACCAGAATGTTGTGAACGGAATCAAAACAATGGACACTAAATTCTTTCTCCACGGCTATGTGATCTCCTCAGAAGATTAGATGATGGGAGTCCCGGAGACTTTGAGAGAACTGACCTTTACCAGTATTGCTACTACCAATTAACATGGTTTCCCTGTTGACTGGTGCTACCAAGTATTTGCTTAGTGTTTAACATTCATAGAAGAGAACAAGCCTTATTTGGGGAAAACTATTTGTGAGATACTTCTTCTGGTCTACCAGAATTTTCTCTAAACTTGGACCTTGGTTTCCACTCAGCCTAAGCATAATAATACACAAGGGTGTAGATGACTGTGCTGAGTGCTGTGAAGAAACAGTAGAAGGTGCCATTAGGGAATATGGGAAAACCTGATTTAGTCAGAGGGGTGAGATGAGCCAAGATCTTCCTGAAGTGGTAACGTTTAAGCTGGGACCAAAAGAACGAGTAGGTGTCAGTAAGGCAAACAACTCTACTTGGATTAACTGACCTTATTTCAACTTTCCAAACATAATGCAAGCTCCCTGATCAGGGTATTCACACAGGCTACTTAACATTGGCTTGAAATGTTGGTCCTCTCCTGGTTTGTGATCATTTTTGTAATTATCCATTTAATATTAGTCTTCCCTAGTAATCCGCAATCAGAAGTTATATTTCTTTCCTTATCACCTGGATTTGAGTAATATTGAATTACTTTGTGATTCCTCTTCTTTGTCCCATTTGTCACTGTCCACCCAACATCTCCTTTGAGGGGAGTGAGTTAATGCACTGGTAGTAGATCCAATGGCAAATGAATGAGACTTTTTTTTTTTTTTTTTTTTTTCTGGTGTTGTTTGCATTTATCCCCAGAGCTAGAATAATGTCATTACATGCTTAATCTGTAGAATGGATAATTTTCCTTGTTCTTAGTTATGTCTTACCTGATTTACTACAATAGTTTTTTTTTTATTTATTTATTTATTTTTTTTTTATTTATTTTTTAACATCTTTATTGAAGTATAATTGTGAATGAGACTTTGCTTGAATATTTTTCTGTGCTGCCCAAGTTCCCTTTAATAAAATAATTTTGGTGGTTTTCTGGTTGACTATCTTTAATATATTGCTTTACCATTTATAGTGATAGCACACTTGTGTTTCAGTGTTTGATTTAGGTCTTGTAGTAGTTAAACTTTGCAACATATTACAGTTGTTCCTTCACCATTTCGTTGGACACCTTCAGACTGAAGTAGATGCTACTTCGAGTCACTTTGATTTTACTTTCTTTGATACTGTTCATTAGAAAAGTATTCTTGGGGACTTCCCTAGTGGTCCAGTGATAAAGAATCTGCCTTCCAATGCAGGGGATGCGGGTTAGATTCTTGGTCAGGGAACTAAGATCCCACATGCCGTGGGGCAACTAAGCCCACACACCACAACTACTGAGCTTGCATGCCTCAACTAGAGATCCCACGTGCCACAAACAACAAAACCCGCGCACCTCAACTGGAGAGCCTGTGTGCCACAAACTACAGAGAGTGCTCTGGAGCCTGCATGCAACAACTACAGAGCCCATGTGCCCTGGAGCCTGCACCACAACTGGAGAGAAGCCCATGTGCCACAGCAAAAAGATCCCGCATGCTGCAATGAAGATCCTGCCTGCAACTAAGACCTGATGCAGCCAAAAAAAAAAAAAAAAAATCTGCAACTCCTTAAATCAACCCATTATTGAAGTCCAGATTAATGGGGGATTTAAGGATTTATGAGTTCAAAAGCTGTCTATGGCTTAGTACTGTAATTATTTACATGTCAAGAATTCAGCCATGCCTTTTATAGACTTCACAGCAGATCAAGCTTTACCATGTAGTTCTTCCTAGTATTGGCCAATTATACTGTTGAATTTTCACCTGGTGGTGATGCCCCTGGTGACAGGATCATTCTTACTTGCTAATGAATTCCTAAATTTCTGAAATGAGGTTTTTAGGATCACAGAGTTTGTTACTGATTTTTCTCCTAGTAGAGCTGAATAATCAAAGCCACATTCAAACCAGATATGAAGAAAGTTGACTATCTATTCCTATACCTCATTACAAAAATTCACATCTTCTCCTTATATTGGTAGGGCGTTCTTGTTGTATTCTTTCTGAATTTAATCCACTCATCTTAATCTGGTTCTAAAATGGTGCTGCTATCCTTCTGAGGATTCATTCTCATAATTTATCTGTCCTTTCCATCCTTCCTTTTACAAATTAATTCCATAAATATTCATTGAACACATTCTATGGGCCAGACAGTTTTCTTTTTTTTTAATTTAAAAAAATTTTTTTTTAAATTTTATTTTATTTAATTTTTTAATTTTTTTTATTTTTTTTTTAAAATTTATTTATTTATTTTATGTATGGCTGTGTTGGGTCTTCATTTCTCTGCGAGGGCCTTCTCCAGCCGCGGCAAGTGGGGGCCACTCTTGGCCAGACAGTTTTCTAGGTCTGGGGCTACTGCAGTCAATTAAAGACAAAAAAATCACTTTCTTAATGGAGTTCACATTCTAAAGGCATGAGACAATGAGTAAGAGAAATAAGTAAAATATAGCATTTTAGTTGGTGATGAGTGCCATAGAAGAAATAAGGGAGAGAGATGGAGTGTTGGTGGGCAAATTGAAAATTTAAATCAGGTGGCCAGGGGAAAACCTAGCTGAGAAGCTAACCTTTGAGAACAGATGTAAAGGAAATGAGATGGCACTATTGGGGGAAGAATGTCCAAACAGGAAGAGCAGCAAGGGGGAAGATCCTAGAAGAGAAAAGATGCCTAGAATGGTCAGGGAACGATGAGTAGACCAGAGGGGTAGGACCAATAGGGAGAGGAAAGAGGATAAGGTCAAATATGTGACAGGGATCAGGCCATGTGGGGCTGTGTGGGCTACCTCAGGGACATTGTGGCTTAGTTACTGTGAGGGAGATGGAAAGTCCCGGGAGTTTTGAGGAGAGGAATGACATGATCTGATTTACACATAAGCAGATTTACTCTGGCTGTTGTGTAATAGGCTGAAAGGGATACAGTTGGAAGCAGGGAGACCAGTTAGGAGGTTGTTGCAATAAGCCATGCAGGAGGTGAAGGTGGTTTGGATCATAGTGGTGGCTGTGGAGGTGGTGAGAAGGAGAAGGATTCTGGCTGTATTTGTAAGGTAGATCTAAGAGAGTTTGTTGATAGATGGGCATGTGAAGGAAAGCAACAAGTCAAGGATGACTCAAAGTTTTTTGGCCCAAGCAACTGGAGGTGTGTAGTTGCTATTAAGAGAGATGGGGAAGACTGGAGGAGTGTAGGTTTGGTAGAAGATCGGAAGTTTGAGACAAGGTCTCCTTGTACCTCCCTTTCTCAAGACCCATGGCTATTCTCAGGCCTTCCTCAGTCCTGACACATACACACTCACTCATTCCCCACTGAAGGTGGTTGACAGGTTCCTGGGAGCTAGAGTCTCATTTAGTTCTGAACAAAGGGGCTGGGGGAAGGGAGAGGATATGTGTAGAGACAGAGTTGCCTTTTTAACATCTGAATTTTGGATGGAGTCCTGGAGGGCCAGGGACTTGAAGAAAAATACAAATTATACTAGAATTCATGTTTCATTTTAAAGTAACATAATCTCACAAGGAGTGAAATAAAGAACTTTCGTTGTAGCTGTTCTGGTATGCTGGTATGTATTTTCCTCTTTCATGTCAGATTTGAGACCTCAAGCTAGAAGCCATTCCTCTGGGATTCACATTTTTTAATTCCCTCACGCCATCCCACACCTCCTGGGCCCCTCCTGCCTGGTTTTAGGTCTTGCTCCCAGCCTGTTGGGTAGGGTCCATATTTGCTTCTTCACAGCTGAATTTGTTGAATGAATGGCGTTCAGCTCTATGATGTGACTTGTGCCTTAAAAAGCTCTCTGGTTATAACAGATCATCCTATTATTTGTAATTGGTTTTCCTTTACGTAAGTGTTTCACATTGAGATTGGGCTTCATTGGGAAGGGGTTCATTGAGATATGGGTACATAAGCTATTTGAATAATAGCAAAGAAATAATGTGCTACAAAATCTTAAAGCTGAAAATGGAATAAATCTTTGAGATTCAGAATTCTCAGAGGTATTAGCATGTCAGTTTTTTGGTAAACTCTATTTTATCTGGTAGTGTTTACATGTTTATACTATAAGGCCAATCGTGTTATTACTTTGAAAGAGGCTCACCTAAAAAGTGCTGATTTAAGGAAAACTTAAGTAATAGTACAAGAGGGTCATAGTTATAGCAAAAATTGTGAAGGTTGGGATGTAAATATAAGCTTGGGAAACACAGGTCTAATCTAAACAACCAGTTGATACTTGGAAGTATTCTTCCATAGCTCTGCTCAGTGGTCATTCAGCCTATCATTGTGTATGTTGAAGACTGGAGATTTTGCATGCCATAAGGTCATATTCAGACAATTGGGATTTATGGGAGTTCTCCACTGCATTAATGGTACTTTTCTTCTGAATCCGTCTAATAATTGTAAGAAACATAGTACATGGATCTTCAACTCTCAGTTACCCTGGGCTGCTTCTCAAGCATGTTTTGTTTGTTATTTTAGTACTATTATTAACGATAATTAGATAGGTAACATAGATTCAAATAATTTTAAATATTATCTCCTTTGGCTCATAGAAATGAATAAAAGAAGAATCAATTTATGTGAAAAAGAGAATAGACTGAACAGCTGATTCTTGTCCTTTTCCCAAGCTGGCCCTTGGGGGCAAGGAGAGACATAAGCAAGACCCAGCTTTTGGTTTGCTTTTGCAGGGATGTATTAGGTGTAAAAAATTTCCTCTTTAATATTAAGGAAAAGTGTCAGTTTGATTAAGGAACTGCTAAAACTGTGTCTTAAAAACCAACTAATTAAAATAAATCCAATTTGAATTGATAAATATATATATATTTTAGTCCACAAAGCTAGGAATTAATTTGTCTCTCCTGACTGCTACCAAACTGCATGGCAGATTTTATCATTACAATTATTAAAGAAAATGTCCTAAGTCAGGCAGTGTTCACAGACACCTGCAACCAGGCTAAGTCCCATGCAACAGTGTCTGAAAAAACAACTTCATTTCTATGCATTTCAAAAGCTTGTATGTAGTTAGTGATGGGCAGAGTTAAAAAACAACAGTTATTCTGTTGGTTGCTGTGGTGATGGCCTCAAGCTGGTAGCACCTCAGAGATGAACGTCTCCAGCTCATTTGGATGAGGCAGAAATGACGTGATGCTTAGGGTATGGCACTCCAGGTGTGTTTTTAACATGACAGTTACTGCGGAGAAATGTCTATTCTGAGACAAGTTGACTTTATTTTTAATTTTTCACTTGAAAACATTTTTATGTCACTTGACCCCCTAATCACCATTTCCAGCAGCCATTTCTCAGAGCTCAGTGTGATGGAACTTTGTACAGCGTTTACCATTGAGGGTGACTCAGCATTCTCAGCTCCTTTTCCGTGGTACTGAAATAAGGGTTCACCTTTCTGTTTGTTTTTCCTGGCTCTGTCAGTGCCTCCTTCTCCTCTTTGTTTCCGAAGTATGATCCTCCAACGTTGTTGCCTGTCTCCTCTGTCTGCCTCCTTCTGTGTCCCTTCTCCCTTCTCCTCTCTCTCCTCCCGCTCTTCATCTCCCTGTCTCCTCCTCTATTATCCAACCACCTCTCATGTCTATACAGATGATTCCTGAACCCTCATTACCAGCCCAGGATTCTCTCTCCAGTTGCAAATTCACATTTCTAACTCCCAGTTAGAATCTTCTCAAGATACTCTGTGGACACTTTAAACTCAACTTGTTCAAAATAAACTCATACTCCTACCTCCATTTTTGTGAATAATATGGATCTCTTAACTAACCACCCAGAATTGAGTCTTTGAGGCTATCTTCAATCCTCCCCTCTCCCAGGCCATTTGTATCCAAGCATGGGTTGAGTAGTCTTATAACCCGACACTTGGATCTACCTCATCCTCGCCTTTGTCACTGAGGCCACAGCTGTCACTGCCTGACACTTGGACTCCTAGCATAGTCTTTCACCTCTGATTGATTCAGGATGTTACTTGCTGGAGCTCCACAAACACAGCTCCAACTTAGCCTTTCCTGATATTCAAAATATGCCCTGTGGGCAGAAGAAAATCTCTATTCGTAAGTGTGGTAGTCTGACCCTATTCCCTGTTTTCTGCCTCAACACGGCTGTTTGCACCCACACACCACTGCTCTGGCCGCATAGGAAATGGGTTATGTTTTCTTACTGACTTTTCCTTGCTGACATTTCCCCTTTGCTTTGAAGACTCTTTCCCTCAACCTTTGTTACCTTTACATTAGTAAATGTAACTGTTTTTCTTATTATATAACAAATTTTAAATCATGAAAGTAACCTCACAGAAATTTTGGAAGACAGTAGAAAAATATTAGAAAGGAATTAAAATTCTTGCATAGTCACATCACTCAGATGTAAGATCTATTATATTATTTAACTTTATTTTCATTGATATATATTTACCACACATTTAGTTTAGTGATATTGATAAACACTGTATGTACAGGTTTTACATCAGCTCTTTTTACTTCGAATTACATTGTAAGCATTTTCTGGTGCATTAAATGTTATTTGAGAACATGTGTAATGTCTGCAAAATATTTTATCATATGGATGTACTGTAACTTATTCAAAATCTACTGGTTTGTGTAGTAAATAATTTTAAAGAGGTATAGTTTTCTGTTGAATTTTTAAGATGATTATCCCTGTACTGTTTCTTTAGGACACATGGTTTATTTCCTCCTGCCCTCCCTTTCTTCTCTCTGTTGCCCTTTATTTTCCCTGGGGTGAGAAGTGTTCAGTGTAGATTAAGCATTTGGCTGTAAGCAGGGGCGATGGCTTGTACATAATCCACCCGCTCTTGGCTTGAGTGCTGATAGTGTCTTCTCAGACCCATAACCTGGACTGGTTGTGCTATGAGCAGTTTCTAAGTCCTGTACCCTTCCGTTGGATTAATGGCATCCTCTTCTATCCTCACTATTTGTCTCTCTGGTGGACTAATAAATGGACAAAGTACATGAAAATCCACAGCCCTGATGTCCCTTTGCTACTAGGGCTCTTCAAACTTCACTATACAAGTAGCATTTTACCAGGATGGTGAAGTAGCACTTCATCATCCTGTAGCATTTTACTTTTTGGGGTCATACCCGTTTCCAGGGAGTGCTTTATTTCTTAAATGATCCCTTTTACACCCTCTCTTCTTGTTTTAAGGAATTAGTTTGTATAGGAAGCTGTGGAAAAAATAGTATGGATTAAAGTAGAGGCCAAGACATAATTTCTCTCACTGATTGCACTATAGAAGGAGTGCTCCTAGTGCTTTGGTTGGGACACTGAGTATTCTCTGGGCTGGAATTAGAAGAGTAAGGAATGTCCTATCTCCCCTTAGGCTGGTAGCACTGTCCCATTTTAGGTGGTAAACCATGTTCTGGCCAGTAGCAATCCTCAGGTCAGCTCTACAAGTTAGTGACCAGTGGAAATTCCTCAGGGTTCTTTATCAGACAGCCATCTGCTTTAGCTTCTTTTTCTGTGTTAACATGTTATTTCAGTTGCTAGATTTACGAACTATAAGCCACACATCAAAAGCACCCACAATTCTATGAGGCCCATCTAAAATGGCCTTTACATGAACTGATCCTGATGTCCAGGGGGACTTGGCTCACCGTCTTCCTCCCTTGTGTTCTCATAATACTTGGATTATTCTGCTCTCAAAGTGTATATCTCATTTGGCATAATCTGTGTACATTTTATCCCCTTTACCAGTCTAAATTCGTTAAGGACAGAGAGGTGCTTTATTTACCTTGCCATGTTCTCAATAGAAATCTGGGAAGGAGGTGGGGTGAGTGGAAACAAAACATGAGTGCTTGTGGCACACTAAGTCAGGCGCATGATACTTTACCTGTGCCATTTTATACTTCCATTATATTGATTAATTGCATGCATACATGCAGATATCCTTTTAAGTGCCAATGTCACATTAGAAAGTAGTGTTCACATATACATGTGTTTGTAAATAAGTTTATAATCCATCTAATCAATCCATGACATGTCTACACTCATTCTCCATTGACAGTTGAGAAAACCGAGCTTTGGAGAATTTATATAATTTATCCAGACTCACACAACTATGAAGTGACAAAACTGGTATCCAAATCCAGATCAAATCAATTGTAAAGCCTCTTTGTCACCCTTCCACACCCCTACTTTTTATAAACGTATGCTGAGGTGTTTAGTTAATGTACAATTGAGTACAGAGTTCATTCTCTTTTTTATTTTATCAATCAACCTAACTTGAAATGGGAATAGGCCAAAATTTCCTTTCTACTTTGCATAAATAAAAAAATGAAACAAAGGGTTTTTATTTTGCACCCTGAGATAGTGGATGATTAGAGAGAGATTTGGATATTTGGAGTTCACGTAACCATGCTAATTTTCTAAGTCAGTGCTACCTTTTTGTAAGCTTTTGTTGGAGAAGCTATTCATGTATCTTAAAAATTTAATCTGTTGGCTAGTGGATTGTGTCTGAGGGAAATTTGCACACGTTCTTTGGAATGCCACTTTATTTTCAAATCATGTAAATTGCACACTTGGCATCAGCTAGTGCTATTTTCCTTTTGATCATCTTGCCTATAGCAGCTCTGGGTGAGACATTATTACATATGCACTCCCTAAAATACATACTTCTCATTTACAAACACTTGTACATGTGAACCCTACTTTCTACTGTGGCATTTGATTTTAAAGGGAGATTTTCACATGTGTATGCAACTAACTAGAACATAGAAACACTGAGATGGAAAATGCAGGGCTGCTTTAACTTTTGCATATATTCTAATGATATCTCCCTTGGTGAGATAAGAAATTTCTCAACAAAGGATTCCTGCTGAGCTTGAATAAGTGATAGCACCACCTACTTTCAATGTGAGTGCACTGGGCAGAGCCGTGGAGAGCGGCCCTGTGCTCTACCTTGCCTCCATTGCTCCTCCTCTCACTTCAGTAGCAGCAGGCACAGTCATGACCCAACTCCGTCCTCCTCCCCCCCACCATTCCCCGTCTCCCCCCAGGCAGATTGAGAGTCTGTTTGATCTCTGATGCACCTGAGACAGTGAGGTGTGATGAAAGCTTCCTTAATTTAGAATAAGTGCTCAGGAACCCAGGTGCTTTCTAAATATGCTTTGTGGTTACTCCATAAATATTTGTTCAGTCAATGAGTGAGATAAGTGCACCTTTTACTAGGCACTTAACAACTACTGTGTCATGGAATCTGGAACTATAAAATTGAATGAGAAAAATTGAATGAGTTGTTGCATAGAATCTAATTGTTCAGGAGGGTTACTAGATGTTACTATACAACATGGTGAGTATTATGATGGAAGCCTGGAAAGGCTATTAAGGGAATATAGAAGACAAATAAACCAAGCTTGTAAATCAGGGAGTATTTCCTGACAACTGGACAATGGGATTAAATTTTGAAGTATGAGTGGGCATTTACTAGATGAAGAAGGTCCACAGGGCAGAAAGAGGAAAAAATTTATGCAAAGAAAAGTGCAGAGTTAAGGAAAGGATGATGTATTTAGGGACCTACAATTAGTTTGAATTGACTGGAGAAGGAGACTTAGATGCTGAGGCTGATAGAGAGGCAGGAGCCAGACCATGAAGGACTTATGTACTTAGTATCTCATGGAAAGTTTGACTTGCATTGTCTTGGGTATGGGGGATGCTCTGAGACCAGCACCCCTTACTGAGGGAAGAATTGGTGTCATTACTTGCCTTGCATATTAAGCCTTATACAACAAAAACAACAACAAAGAATGGTCTGGGCATTTGCAGAAGTTGAGTGGATTTATACAGTTACTAAGCAGGCAGGTTGCTTTGGTTTTGGCTGGCGTCTAATGTCAGAACAGTGCCGTCACTGGAAGGCATCCTCGTGGTAGTGGTAATTGTGCTCCAGAAAGGCGTATTTCCTGCTGAGTAGCTAGAGGTTAGGATGGAGAGGCTACAGGGGCCAGAACCACCAATCAGACGTGGAACCTGAGTTCCAGAGGTTGGGGAGGAATCCTATCCTGCAGGTCCTCAATTTCTTGCGAGAGGCTTTGGGCAGGGTGCCATGAAGAGAATTTTCAGGACTTTCCAGAAATGGATTTATTCCCTTACAGGATGTTGCAGTTGTTAGGAGCCCTCAGTTTGAAAATGGAAGTAGGCCTTTTTACTTATCTTACTCCTCTTGATGGCAGATAACCTTGATGTCTGCAGCAATGCAGTTTCCCATCTGAGGAGTCTACAGATCAGAGAGAAGGTTCCCTTCCTTTGCATCACTGCCCCACAGGCACTTCAGCACATTCATAACAGATTCAGATGGAGTTGGAAGGAGGATCCACTGTACACTTCGTTAGGCTTCCTGAAAAGCCTTCTCAGAGGACAAGTAACAGGCATGCTGGTCTCCTTACCTGCTCAGAGATGAAGCCTGAACTAGATACATGAAAAAGAACAGGAGCTTTGGAGCAGAACAAACCTGGACTCAAATCCTGAATCTTATCATCTCTAGCCATGTGATCTCAAGCATGTTGCTTTACCTCTCTTAGCCCAGTTTTCACATATGTGAAAACTTCACAGGTAATAAAATATCAGGTGCTTGGTCACATAAACTGTATGATCTGTTGATGTTCATTTTTTCTCATTGCCAAAACTTCACAATTTCTGTGCTGTGGAAATTTTCATTATTTCTCATAAGTTTCTACATCAAGTAAAATGTTAATTGATCTGCAACGAGGTGCCCCTAGTTTTCTAGAAGAGTTCCACTTTCAAATGACTTGTCCTATGTCATGTATCTTGATTTTTTTTTTTCCATCAGAAAATCTGGCCACCACAGATGTCCAAGCCTGACTGTTACTTCCTTTAGAACAGGGCAGAAACCTGATTTCTGGCAATGCATGTGATGTTTATACGGGAGAAGTTCATCTGTCATATGTATAGTAGATATTTATAGGTATCTATAGAAATGAGGAGAACCAGAAGGATCTTCCTTTGCCTAAGATCATTATATGATGCAGAACACTTCTGTATTACAGAAAAATAGAACTGGAAAAACTAGAACCAGGGGCTTACGGGTCATACACTGTACTAGTGACCTCATTGCCATGTATCCTTTGTGCCCAGAGAGAAAGGGTTCTACCCTCACTGTAATACTTTATGTTAATGGGCGGAAACCACTCCTTTTGTGCTAAGACCCTGGACACATCATGACTTCTCTTAGCATTGATCAGAATAATTTTGTTTAGAATAATTTAGTGATGTCTACATGTGTCACTGTCTAGTGACTTTTAAAAAATACTGTAGTCAGCTGTATTTTGAGCTTTAAGGTCAGGTAATTTTATCATGACATACAGGAATCTATATTTTGAAGGCTCTCCAATGGTTGGAGTCTTTGCAGGAGTTAAGCACTGAAATCTAGATGCCATTTGTCAATTGTGGTGGGTGGTGTATAGGTTACCAAACAGAAGAAGAGGGCTGCAAGTGGCATGTTTATGGGACTGTGAAGTCACTTTAATGATATTACTCTTCCTTGAACAATGTGGCATAACTAGAGACTTCTGGAAGATAGCAATAGTCAGGCTGGTAGCAGCAAGCTGCAGGGGGCTGGCTTTTATTCAGGAAGCTGAAAAGACCTGATAGAAGGATCTCTGTTTGGACTAGATGGAGAGAAGGAGAAGAAACTCAGAGGTTGAATGAGACTGATTCCTGGTGAGGCAGGTTTGATATACTCTCTATGCGATTGAACCAGCAGATAGTCTGTATATTCAGGCTTGCTAATAGGATAATACCATCATCTGTTCATCCCCCCCTTTAAAATTACAGTGGGAATTCTTCCTGATGGTGTTTCGGAATTAGGTTTGGTTGGAAGGAAAGGAAGCGTCTCACATATAAAATAATAGGAAACAATTTCATTCTCCTTTATTAGAGCTGATGAAGGGAGTCAGTGTAAAACAAACTGGACTGAATGGAGAATCTGTATTCTGATCTTAGTTTTACCACTAAGAAGTAGCATAACATTGTCTAAGTCACTTCATTGCCTTATCACCTATGAAAAGATCCCTAAGGCTCTTTCTGTCTCAGCATTGCCATGACCTTAGGTATGGGAGAAGGTAATAGAATTGTTGAGGTTTTCTGGGATGGAATGGGTATGACTAGAGATGAAGGTAGAGAGAATGGAAGTGACCTCAAAAAGGGACTTGGAATGAATGATTTCCTTGAAGATAATGCAGCAAAAAGTTGGTAGAAAACAAAAAGTTTTGAATTCAAAAGGATATGATCAATAAACAAAAGGATTATGATTACATTTACAATTATCATTTTCAGGTTATTATTAACTCTTATGATAGAGTTTCAAAAATAAGGAATATGATTGATAATCTTTATTCTAAGAGACTTGAACCTTTTAGATTTGGTGTGTGTTTGTGGGTGAGGGCTGGGGAAAGGTTGGGGCATGTAACCTTGAGGACCACGTTCCACAGAGGGCACTCTTAGCTACTGTGAAATAGTCAGGAGTCCAGCCCGGCAGGAAGAGGTCAACCAAGACCAATAAGGAGCTTCCTTATTGGTAAGAAAATTTATTATCTGAGAGGAGTTTTAGTACACTGTTTGAAAGCACTGACTCTGGAGACACACTTCTTGGGTTTGAAACCTGGCTCTGCCACTTTTAGCTGTGTGACCTTAGACAGGCTATGTAATATCTTTTTGAATCAGTTTCTTTGTGTGTAAAATGGAGATGATAATAACTTTACTTTAGAGGGTATTATGAAGATTAGATGTAAAATACCTGGGACAGACTTCTGTCT
The DNA here is from genome assembly GCF_028564815.1 of Eubalaena glacialis. Taxonomy (NCBI): domain Eukaryota; kingdom Metazoa; phylum Chordata; class Mammalia; order Artiodactyla; family Balaenidae; genus Eubalaena; species Eubalaena glacialis. Next base: position 31,337,889 of record NC_083718.1, read on the forward strand.
CCAAGCAGGTGAAGTAGACATACTTTTTCCTACTGGATCCTCTAAGTACAATGAAAAGCCCTGGACACTATATACAAACAAATGTAAGAAGACTATGAAAGGAGAAGATAAGAAGTTAGACTAGCTAGGGACTTTGGAACATGAGGAATGATACTGCTAATGAGTTCTATAGGTAATCTTTTTGCTTCATATCCCAGACTTGGAGTAGAAGAAGGCAGCAACCTAGAAATTCCAATGGGCACAGACCAGAAAAAACCCCCACAAAAACCTGATCTCTCTAGTTGAGGGACCAGGAAAAGGGCAACTCAGAAAGACAGATACTTTTAGATAATAACAGCTCCACTCTAGCCAAACACCACAGAAAAAACTGTGGCCCCACCACCACCCATACCAGCAAAGGCTCAGTGGGGAGACTAGACATTTTCTCTCACAAAGCTGTAATGAGGTACCCAACACCTTCATCACAGTGGTGCCAGAGAAGACCAAGTAGGGGTCGGGACTTTCATTCCTTGTTGTTAGTATCAAGACTCTCTCTCCCATCCCACACCATGGTCAGTGGAAACAATATGGGTAGCCTGGACAGTAACGATGTAAACCCTCTCTTTTCCTCTGAGGTGGTGTCAGAGGAGGCTTAATGGAGAGTCAGGACTTTCACCATTGCCCAGGGGTAATGAGAATATCCCCATTGTGGTGTCAGAGCTGGAAATACCACCCATGACAAAGAGTGACAGGGAGCGCCCTCCACTCCCAGGTGTCAGTGGAAGCCAAGTGGCAAAACTGAACTTCATCTGGCAATAATGAGGTAGCACCCTCCCCAATACCCTGCCAGAGCAGTGTCAGAAAACATAAGATCCAGAGTCTCCTAACATGTGACAAAAATGCCTTGTTTCAGTTGAAAATCACAAATCATACTGAGGACCAGGAAGATCCCAAACTGAATGAAAAAAAAAAAAAATCAATAGCTACCATCATCAAGATGACAGAAATGTTAGAATTATCTGACAAAGATTTTAAAGCAGCCATAAGAATGATAAGAATACTTCCATGAGCAATATGAGCACACTTGAAACAAATGAAAAAATGAAAAGCCTCAGCAGAGAAATAGAAGATATTAAAGAAAAAAGCTAATTGGAAAATTTAGAACTGAAAAATGTAATAACTAAAATAGAAAGCTCAGTGAATGGGCTCAACAGCAGAATGCAGGTGATAGATGAAAGAGTCAATGAACTGGAAGATAAAGCAACAGAAATGACGCAATCTGAAAAACAGAGAAAATAGACTGAAACAAAATGAACAGACTCAGGACCTGTAGGATTATAACAGAAGATTTAATATTTGGGTCATCAAAGTCCTGAAAGGAGAGGAGAATGAGGGTGGGCTGAAAAGGTGATCAAAGAAATACTAGATGAAAACTTCCCAAATTTGGCAAAAGATATACACCTATAGATTCAAGAAACTGAATGAACTCCACCCAGAATAAACCCAAAGAAATTCATGCAGGGACACACCATAATTAAACTGAAAATTAAACTAAAAGAAAAAAATCTTAAAAGCTGCCAGAAAAAATGTCATTTTAATCTATAGGGCAAAAAAAAAAAAATTAAAATTTTCATCAGAAACATTGGAAGCTAGAAGGAAGTGGCATATTATTTTTCAAGTGCTGAAAGAAAATAGTTGTCAACCCAGAACCCTCTATCCAGCAAAAATATCCTTCAGGAATGAAGGGGAAGTCAAGTCATTCTCAGATGAAGGAAAACATAATTTATTGCCAGCAGACCTACCCTAAAAGAATGGCTAAAGGAAGATCTCTAAACAGAAAATAAATTATAAAAGAAGGAACCTTGGAACATCAGGAAGGAACAAAGAACATCGTAAGTGAAAGTATGGGTAAATACGTAGTTTTTTCTTCTCCTTTTGAGCTTTCTACGTTATGTTTGACAGTTGAAGTGAAAACTACAACACTGTCTGATGTGACTTTAAATGTATGTGAATGAAGTATTTAAGGCAATTATATTATGAAGAAGAGAGGGTAAAGGTACATAAAGGGAGTTAAGTTTTCTATATATCACTCAAATTGGTAAAATAATGACACCCAAGTAGGTTTTGATAAGTTATGTATAATGTAAAACCTTAAAGCAACAAATAAAGTTATACATGGAAATTCACTTAAAAAGATATCAAAATGAAATTCTATAAAATGTTCAAATAATCCACAGGAAGGCAGGAAAAAGAAAACTTATGAAAAACAGAGGGAATAGAAAAAATTACAAAGGCAGACTTAAGACCTAACATATCAATCATTACATTAAAAATAAATGGCATAGTACACCAATAAAATTACAGAGCTTGGCAGAGTGGATTTAAAAACATGACTGAGCTATATGCTGTCTATAAGGAACTGGTTTCAAACATAATAATTAACAGAAAGTGAAAGATAGAAAAATAAATTTATACAAATATTAATTAAAGGAAACAATGAGTGACTATATTAATATCACATAAATTAGTCTTCAAGGTCAAAAAAATTACTAGAAACAAAGAGGGACATTATATAATGCTAAAAATGTTAATCCAGCAAAAAGACATAGCAGTCTGAAATGTGTATACATCAAAAAATAGTTGCAAAATATTTGAAGCACAGCTCATAGAATTGAAAGAAGTAGACAAATCGACAGTTTAGCTGGAGATTTCAACACTCCTCTCTCAAAAATGGATTAGAACAACTGGACAGAAAGACAGCAAGGATATAGAAGAACTCAGCAACATCTTCAACCACCAGGATCTAACCAATATTTAAAGAACACTCTAGAAGTAATATATATATATATATATATATATATATATATATATTTTTCACCCCCCCCCAAATGGTTATGGAACACATGCCAGATAGACCACATCCTGGGACATAAAACTCACCTCAGTAAACTTAAAAGAATCGAACCCATAAATAATATGTTTTCTGACCACAGTGGAAATAAATTGGAAATTAATAACAGAAAGGTAACAGGAAAATCTCCAAACACTTGGCCACTAAACAACACATTTCCAAATAAATCGTGAGTCAAAGGGGAAGACCAGCAGGAAATAGTTTAAAAATATTGAACTGAATGAAAATGAAAATAGAATATATCAAAATTTGTGGGGCATAGTTAAGTAGAACTGAGAAATTTAGAGCATTAAAAACATATATTAGAAAATAAGAAAAGCATCAAATCAATAAGAGGAGCAAAGCAGTAAGAAATAAGGAAATAATAAAGATAAGAACATATAGAAATGAAATTGAAAATAAAAAAATAGAGAAAGCAATGAAGCAACAGGCTGGTTCTTTGAAAAGATCAAATAAAGTAGCAAACCTCTGGCAAGACCAACAAACAAAAAAAGAAAGAAGACATATGTTACCAATCTCAAGAATGTAGCAGGAGCTATCACTATAGACTGCAGATAATAAGGATAATAAGGAAATACTCTACACACATAAATTTGATAACTTAGATGAAAGGACCACTTTCTCAAAAAACACAAATTATGGGCTTCCCTGGTGGCGCAGTGGTTAAGAATCTGCCTGCCAATGCAGGGGACACGAGTTCGAGCCCTGGTCTGGGAAGATCCCACATGCCACGGAGCAACTAGGCCCGTGAGCCACAACTACTGAGCCTGCGCATCTGGAGCCTGTGCTCCGCAACAAGAGAGGCCGCGATAGTGAGAGGCCTGTGCACCGCGATGAAGAGTGGCCCCCGCTTGCCGCAACTAGAGAAAGCCCTCGCACAGAAACGAAGACCCAACACAGCCAAAAATAAATAAATACATAAATAAAATTAAAAGAAACAAGCTACACTTCTCTTAATATACTCTTTAAAAAAAAAAACAAAACAGAAAAACCCCAAAATTACTACAATCTACTCAATATAAAGTTGATAATTTGAATAGCCCTATTAACAAATGTTTAAAGAGTTGACACCAATTCTACACAATTCCTTCCAGAAAATAGAGTAGGAGACAACACTTCCCCAATCATTTTAGGAGCCTCATATTACCCTTATACCATAACCAAACAAAGACTGTACAAAAAGAGAAAACCTCACATCAGTATATCATTAATATAGTGCAAAAATTCTTAACAAAACAATCACAAGTAGAATTCAGTAGGATAAAAAGAATTATACACTATGCCTACCTGGAGTTGATTTCAGTGATCCAAGGCTGATATAGTAGTTGAAAATCAATCATAAATCACCGTATTAGAAGGCTAAAGAAGAAAAATCTCATGATCATATCAATCAGTGCAGAAAAACCATTTGACAAAATCCAACACCCTTTTATGGTAAAAACTCTCAGGAACCTAGAAATAGAAGAGAACTTCTTCAACTTAATAAAGAACATCTACAAAAAACCTACAGCCAGCGTTATTCTTAATGGTGAAAAACTGAGTGCTTTCTCCCTAAAACTGTGAACATTGCAGGGATATTTACCCTTGCCACTCATTCAACACAGTGCTTAAAGTTTTAGCCAGAGTACAGTAACTCATGAAAAGGAAAGGACATTCAGATGAGAAAGGAAGAGGTCTCTCTTTGCAGATGACATGACTGACTATGTAGAAAATTCCAAGGAATCTATGAAAAAACTCCTAGAACTATTAAGTGAGTTCAGTAAGATCATGGGATACGTGGTACATGTCTTAAAATCAATTGTATTTGTATATCATAGCAATGAAAATTTTGGCACCAAAATTAAAAATATAATACCATTTACAATTGCTAAAGATAAAATTGAAATATTATGTGTAAACCTTATGAAACAAGACATATGCTGAATATTGTGCAATGCTGATCTAATAAATCAAGATTTAAATAAATGGAGAGACATACCATGTTCGTGGATTAGAAAACTCAAAATATTAATGATGTCAATTCTCCCCAAATTGATATATAGGTCTAACATAATTCCTATCAAAATTCCAGCAAGAGTTTTTTGTAAATATAGGCAAGAATACTCTAAAGTTTATGATGAAAAGCAGAGGAACTAGATTAGGTAAAACAATCTCGGAAAAGAAGAATAAAGTTGGAAGAATCAGTCTTCTCAATTTCAAGATTTATTATATAGCTACAGTAATCAAAACTGTGTGGTATTGGTAAGAGGGATGTATACATAGATTAATGGAACAGAATAGAGTAACTAGAAACAGATCCACACAAATATGAACAACTGATTTTTGGCAAAGTTGCACAGTTTGAAGGAGGAAAGGTAGCATTTTCAACAAAAGGTAATGGGGTAATTGGACACTCATGGGGAGAAATGAACCTCAACCTCTTATGTTTCACATTTTATACTAAAATTAACTGAAACGGGATTATGGACTTAAATATAAAGTCAAACTGATAAAGCTTTGATGAAAAACATAGGAGAAAACCTTTGAAATGAAGAGTTAGGGAAAGAGTTTGAATATATGATATTAAAAGCATAATCCATAAAAGGAAAAAAATAAAATGGACATCATCAAAATTAAAAATATTTGCTCTCTGAAATACCCTGTTAGGAGGATGAAAAGACAAGCTATAGACTGGGAAAGAATATTTGCAAACCATGTATTTGACAAAGGGCTAGTATTGAGAGTGTATAAAGAGCTCTCATGACCCATCTGTAAAAAACCAAACAATCCAATTAAAAAATGGCAAAAGAAGTGAAGAGACATTTCACAAAAGAGGACAGATGACAAATAAGTATGTAAAAATATGTTCAACATCATTACCCATAAGGGAAATGAAATTTAAAACGAACAATAAGAAATAACTACACAGCTATCAGAATGGCTAAAATAAGAAAATAGTGACAACAGCAAAAACTGGGGAAAATGCAAAGAAACTGGATCACTCATACATTGCTGGTGGGAATGTAAAGTGCAATAGGCACTCTGGAAAATAATTTGACAGTTTCTTAAAAAAGTAAACCTGCAACTACTATTCTATTTTCCCAGAGTTTGCAATCCTGGACATTTTTATTCCAGATAATTGAAGATTTATATTCACACAAAAACCTGTATATGAATGATTGCAGCAGTTTTATTGATAGTAGCCCTGACTTCATTTGCTAGGGCTGTCATAACAAAGCACTGAAACTTTGGTGGCTTAAGCAACAGATAGTTGTTGTCTCACATTTCTGGAGACTAGACATCTGAGATCAAGGTATAGTCAGGGTTGGGTCTTTCTAAGGGCTCTGAGAGAGAATCTGTTCTAAGCCTCTGTCCTATCTTCTGGTGGTTTTCTGGCAGTCATTGGTGTTCCTTGGTCTGATCTCTGCCTTCATGTTCACACAGAGTTCTCCCTGTGTTTATGCCTGGGTACAAATTTCCTTTTTTAATGCTGACATAAGTCACATGGATTAGGGGCCCACCCTACTCCAGTATGACATCATCTTATTATTTATCTGCAAGAACCCTGTTTCCAAATAAGATCATATTCTGAGATACTGGGGGTTAGGACCTCAATATGTGAATCAACAAGCCCCAAACTGGAAACAAGCTAGAAATCTTTCAACAGGTGAATGGGTCAACTGTGACATATACTGTAAAATACTACCCAGCAATAAAAGAGGACAGACTATCGATACGTGCAATAACCTGGATGAATCTCTAGAAAATTATAATGAGTGAAGAAAGCCAATCCCCAAAGTTTACGTGTGGTATAATTCCACTTATATAATATTCCTGAAATGACAAAGTATAGAAATAAATAACTGATTAGTGGTTGCCAGGAGTAATGCAGGGGGTGGAGTAGAGGGATGTGGGTGTGGCAGGCAGTATGAGAGATTCCTGTGGTAATGGACAGGGTCTGTGTTTTGTACTGATATCAATATCCTGGTTATGATACTCTACTATATTTTTGCAAGATGTTACCATTGGCAGATATTGACTAAAGGTTTCAAGTGGTCTCTCTGTATTATTTCCTGCAACTGCATGTCAATCTGCAGTTATCTCGAAATAAAATTGTAATGCCAAAAATACCTAAGATGTAAGTGTGTGGTACATAGCTAATTGTTCAGTAAATGAGCATTTGACTCAGTAAATGAATAAATTAGCACTAAATACTAAGTTATTATTATCTTTGATAAAAGACCATGTTTTTCATATAACTTCAGCACTGAGTGTGTCTACACATAATACATTTGACTTTTACCTTCCCTCAAAGAACAAATGTAGAAATAATAAGAAAATCAGTAGGTACCAACACCCATTCTTCACAGTAACTGTACTGTGTCCTTCCTCTTGAGTCCTAAGTGGAGCTCTCTGAGCTTTCTTGAGTACTGAGTACTGAAGGAAGTAACATCTTTGTCCTAATTCTCATCCATGTACTCCAGTGTATTTCTTTGTTCAGTTATATTATAAAGAAGTTCTGAGATATTGCTGCCTTCCATATTGCCCATGATTTCTTGTGGTCTTCATTGGGGAAGGAACCAACCAGAGCATGTACTAATTGTGTCCCACTATGGGGAAGATGTGTATGTTGATGGAGGCCCCCATGTGAATAGCTGTTGGTATGTGTTCCTTTTGTGGTGGAGTGAAGAGAGTGCTTCTCCCACTTTCTCTCAGAAAATGAGAATGGAGAATGGAAACAGGAAACATACAGTCCATTTTCAATGGATCTAGAAGGCATCTGCTACCCTAAACCACAATGAATGAGGAAGGGTGGACAAGTACACTAAAGGTCAAGGAGAAGTGTGCAGAGACATTGAGTCAGCATGCTCAAAATGAGAGTTTATAGACAAAGCCAACAGAGTACAGGTCTTCAAAGTGGGTGGAACAACCTGAGGGACAAGACAACCATCCACTGTTGGGAACAGTGATAACGAGGTGCATGGGCTGGTAAGGGAAGGATGAGTAGTTGCGGGTGAATGAGAAATGACACTGACGTGCTATAGTTGTGAGCTGCGGGCAGCAATGGAGGATCTGCACTGGGCAGCCTACAGCTACTGAAGAACCCTCACCCACCCTGTGTCAGAGAGAACCTCTCCAACAACCTGTAAATACCTGCTCCAGGAAGAGCTCACATTGTTCAAAAACAAGTGATAAATTATAAGGGGGGTGGGTAAGGAGAAGAGCCAAGAACAAGTTTTGTACAAAAGTAATGTAGAAAAGATTAGAAAAAACAAATACAAATGGCAGATGGAGAACGTGCACTCCAAAAATGTTCTCTGAACAGAATGATATTTGTGTTTTTAAAAAATTGAAGAAAGCAATAACTTCCATAGAATAAACATTTCAACCATGCATATGAGGTCATGGAACATGTGGTGAGGCAGTAGAAGAATGTGAAACATGAACTGCTTGAGCTCAAGAAATAACATGAAAGAAAAAAAAATCATCAAATATGAAGTCCTGCTTGGAAGCAACACAAAGAAAATTAGAGATTATTGAAAATAAGGCAGGTGAAATGAGGAGGTATTAGGCAAAGGATGCAAATTCTCATTATACAAGATGAATAAGTCCTGGAGATCCACTGTACAGCATAGTATCTGTAGTTAACAATACTCTATTGTATACTTCAAATTTTATTAAGAAGGTAGATCTTAAGTGTTTTTTATCATAAAAAATAATAAATAGAGAGGGCAGTAAAAGACTTTTGGAGGTGATGAATGTTTATGGCAAAGATTGTGGTGATGGTTCCATAAGTGTATATTTATCTCCAAACTCATGAATTGAATACTTAAATGTGTACAACTTTTGTATGTCAGTCATACATCAATAATGTCATTTGAAAACTATGGTTAGAAATATGAGTGTGACAGCATTGAGGAAAGCAAGCAAAATGATGACATGAGCAAAGCATAAAATGATTTTAAAAAATGATAAATATGGTAGAGAAAGTGAATCAACATATATATATTTACTATTCCTGAAGAAAAGAATCAATTAATGAAATGGAAAAAAAATCTAAAGATACAATTTAAGAAAACTTCTCATAACCAAAAGAAGCCTTGAGGCCAGGATTCAAGTGCCAAGAAATGTTGACACATAATAATCAAAATAGATGTATATCCTAGTAACTTTACTAGACCTCAGAATTGTAAAAATAATTTGGGTATAATAAGATGAAAAAACTGAGCCCAGCTTTAGACCTTTCCACAAAATTATCTAGAGCAGAAATAGAGGAAATTGGAGCAATGCCCTGCACTGTTCTGTACACCCCCCACAAACTGAAGCAGTGTTTTTAACAGCAAAAGAATCAAAGCAATCTGTAAATGTCAATCATTAGAGAACTATTTAAATGAATTATAATATTAAATTATAGTATATGCATGCAATGGAAGATTATATAGCTATTAAAAGAATATAGCATCTCTGACAATAATGTTTGGAATGATTTCCAAGGTATATTTTAAGCAGAAAACCCAATGACATGCTACTCTGTATTATTTTAAGATATATTTTTAAAAACTGATAATAGAGATTGTCATTGAGCAGAGTTAAGAGGGGTACCTTTCTCTGTCCCTTTTTTCTTCCTCTGTGCACATGCTATTAAGCTAAAGAACTGAAACAAAAAGAAATGGACTTGTTTATTCAAAATATCTTCTCTACTAGAGCCTGAAAATTCACCATTAGAGTCACCTTTCAGTTTTATTCATTGATTTCCATTTTAAGGTGCAGATATTCATAGGTCAGATAGCACATTGTGATTCCCTTGGGAGAAATGGACCATTACAATTCTTTTGTTTTTCTTCAGAACACATTTATCAGAGAAGATGCTCAATAAACACTGATTGTCTGGACATTCATTAAGCTAAAATGAAGCAACAAAATAGGATCCTTAAGATGATTCATATTGTTGCTTGAGTATGAAAGTATTACCAGATTGTCAGCATTGCTTCTTAAACCCATTTAGCCAAATGAAACATGGAATTGAGAATTAGAAATAAAATTAGCACTTTGAAGCCATTTTTTACTCTGCTTTAAGAACTGTATTTTTCCTTTTTGACCTGTCAGTAGAATCATATTACCTTTCAGGCTTTATCAAGAGCTAAATGTACTAATGACAAGAGTTGCCCCAAGTTAATTGTGTTTAGTCTAAACTGTTTATAGAATATTTTTGAAGTCCCTAGCGTATTCTGTGCTCTGATCCATTCTGAGCTGATCTTAAAGTCACCTACTTCATTTCCAAGTTCTGTAGGACAAATGTCACTGTGACCCCTGTGGTTCCCACTACCGACACAAGAGTTATGACAGACAAAGGCTTTAAATGGGGGAAGGTGATAAAATAATTGGATTATCTCCGTATCTCACATACAACCACATCAATATTTCTCAGCCATTAGCATGGCTCATTTTGGTCATGATTTAACCCACACAAGCCTGTATAAGGCACCTATCTAGATTCATTAAAAGCTTCAAATGATTAAGTCTCCATTTGAGCTGTTGCTACCCCTACTAAACAAATAGGTTTTTCTTTTACTGATTTGATTTTGTTTCCTACTGTAACTTTTTGAGAAATGTATTTTCAACCGACAGAACTGAGTGAAAAGAGCTGAGTGAAAAGTAACTGAGTGAAAAGTAGCTAAAATGCCATCTGGAATGGCAGTGCTTGCGTCCTGGCTGGTTTAAAGCATACAAGCTTGATTCTTTCCCCTTTGTCCTCAAGTAGGGCTTTATGAGATCCCTGGGAGAAGGAAGTCCCTGGAAAGCTTTTATAGATGAATACCCTGCCTACTCTTAACTCTGTTTTTCCGTCTGGGCCATTAATAAAAATCTACCAGCTGATCTTAATTGCTACAAGGGAGAGAAAGATGCTCTCAATGGTGGTTAACATTTCCTACCACAGAGGGTTTTAAAGAATCAAGACAATGTCTTAAGCTACCGTAAGATGCAAATAGGGAAACACAAAGCTCAAGATGGCGGAATAGAACGTGTATTCCATCTTACGAGAACAACAAAATCACAACTAACTGCTGAACAACCACTGACAAAGAAAACACTGGAACCTACCAAAAAAGATACCCTGCATCCAAAGACAAAGAAGAAGCCACAACGAGATGACAGGAGGGGCGCAATCATGATAGAATCAAATCCCATACCTACGAGGTAGGCAGCCTACAAACTGGAAAACAATTATAACACAGAAGTTCTCCCACTGGAGTGAAAGTTTTGAGCCCCACGTCAGGCTTCCCAGCCTGGGGGTCTGGCAATGGGAAGAGGAGCCGCCGAAGAATCTGGCTTTGAATGCCAGTAGGGTTTGATCATAGGAATTACACAGGACTGGGGGAAACAGAAACTCCACCCTTGGAGGCCACACACAAGGACCCATGTGCACCAAGACCCAGGGGAAAAAAGCAGTGACCCTGTAAGAGACTGGTCCAGACCTACCTGCTGGTATTGAAGGGTCTCCTGCAGAGGTGGGGGTGGCTGTGACTCACTGTGGGGACAAAGACACTGGCAGCAGAATTCTGGGAGTACTCATTAGTATGAGCCCTCCTGGAGGCCGACATTAGCCCCACCCAACAGCCTATAGGCTCCAGTGCTGGGAAGCCTCAGGCCAAACAACCAACAGGGTGGGAACACAGCCCCACTGGTCAGCAGAAAAGCACAACCTTCCTGAACATGGCCCTGCCCACCAGAGGAACAAGACCCAGCTCCACCCACCACCAATCACACCCATCAGGAAGCTGGCATAAGCCTCTTAGATAGCCTTCATCCACCAGAGGGCAGACAGCAAAAGCAAGAAGAACTACAATCCTGCAGCCTGTAAATGTAATGGAAACCACAATCACAGAAAGTTGGACAAAATGAAATGGCAGAATATGTCCCAGAAAAAGGAACAAGATAAAACCCCAGAACAACTAAGTGAAGTGGAGATAGGCAACCTTCTGGAAAAAGAATTCAGAGTAATGCTAGTGAAGATGATCCAGGATGTTGGAAAAAGAATGGAGGTAATGATCAAGAAGATGCAAGAAATGTTTAACAAAGACCTAGAAGAACTAAAGAATAAACAAACAGAGATGAACAGTATAATATCTGAAGTGAAAAATATCCTGGAAGGAATCAATAGTAGAATAACTGAGGCAGAAGAATGGATAAGTTACCTGGAAGACAGAATGGTGGTAATCACTGCGGCAGAACAGAATAAAGAAAAAAGAATGAAAAGAAATGAAGACAGTCTAAGAGACCTCTGGGACAACACTAAATGCACCAAGATTTGTATTATAAGGGTCCCAGAAGGAGAAAAGAGAGAGAAAGGTCCTGAGAAGATATATGAAGAGATAATAGCTGGAAACTTCCCTAACATTAGAAAGGAACCAGTCACCCAAGTCCAGGAAGCACAGAGAGTCCCAGGCATGATAAACCCAAGGAGGAAGATGCTGAGACACATAGAAATCAAATTAACAAAAATTAAAAACAAAGAAATAATATTAAAAAGAAGGGCAAAGCAACAAATAACATATAAGAGAACTCCCATAAGGTTATCAGCTGATTTCTCAGCAGAAACTCGGCAGGCCAGAAGGGAGTGGCACAATATTTTTAAAGTGATGAAAAGGAAGAATCTACATCCAAGAATACTCTACCCAGCAAGGCTCTAATTCAGATTTGACAGAGAAATCAAAAGCTTTACAGGCAAGCAAAAGCTAAGAGAATTCAGCACTACCAGACCATCTTTGCAGCAAATGCTAAAGGAACTTCTCTAAGTGGAAAAGAAAAGGCCACAGCTAGAAACAAGATCACAAATAAAGGTAAACACACAGTAAAGGTACGAAATCGTCCACACACAAATATGATATCAAAACCAGCAATTGTGAGAAGGGGAGAACACAAGGCAGGATATTGGAAATACATTTTTAATTAAAAGACCAGCAACTTAAAACAATCTTGTTTATATATAGACTGCTATATCAAAACCTCATGGTAACTGCAAACTGAAAATCTACAATGGGTACACACACACAAAAGAAAAAGGAATCAAAACACAATACTAAAGTTAGTCATCAAATCATAAGAGAAGAGAACAAAAGATGAAGGGAAGAAAAAAGACCTACAAAAACAAATCCAAAACAATTAATAAAATGGTAATAAGAACATACTATATCGATAATTACCTTAAACATAAATGGATTAAATGATCCAACCAAAAGACACAGACTGGCTGAATGGATACAAAAACAAAACCTGAATATACACTGTCTACAAGAGACCCAACTTCAGACCTAGGGGCACATATAGACTGAAAGTGAGGGGATGGAAAAAGGTATTCCATGCAAATGGAAATCAGAAGAAAGCTGGAGTAGCGATACTCAAATCAGGCAAGATGTACTTTAAAATAAAGACTCTTATAAGACACAAAGAAGGACACTATGTAATAATCAAGGGATCAATCAAAGAAGAAGATATAACATTGTAGATATATATGGACCCAAAATAGGAGCACCTCAATATATAAGGCAAATACTAACAGTCATAAAGGGAGAAATCGACATAGTGGGGGACTTTAACAGCCCACTTTCATCAATGGACAGATCATCCAGACAGAAAATCAATAAGGAAACATAGGCCTTAAATAGGTCATATTAGACCAGATGGACTTAACTGATATTTATAGAGCATTCCATCCAAAAGCATCAGAATACACATTCTCCTCAAGTGCACATGGAACATTCTCCAGGATTCGTGCTGGGCCACAAATCAAGCCTCAGTAAATTTAAGAAAATTGAAATCATATCAGACATCTTTTTTGACCACAATGCTGTGAGATTAGAAATCAATTACAGGAAAAAAAACCTGTAAAAAACCACAAACACGTGGAGGCTAAACAATATGCTACTAAATAGCCAATGGATCACTGAAGAAATGAAAGAGGAAATCAAGAAATACCTAGAGACAAATGAAAATGAGAGCACAACGATCCAACACCTATGGGTTGCAGCAAAAGCAGTTCTAAGAAGGACTTTTATAGCAATAGAATCTTACCTCAGGAAACAAACAAACAAAAAATCACAAATAAATGACCTAACTTTACACCTAAAGCAACTAGAGAAAGAAGAACAAGCAAAACCCAAAGTTAGCAGAAGGAAAGGAACCATAAAGATCAGAGCAGAAATAAATGAAATAGAAACAAAACAATAGAAAAGATCAAGGAAACTAAAAGCTGGTTCTTTGAAAAGATAAACAAAATTGACAAACCTTTAGCCAGACCCATCAAGAAAAAAAGGGAGAGGACTCAAATCAGTAAAATTAGTAATGAAAAAGAAGTTACAGTGGACACCACAGAAATACAAAGAATCATGAGACTACTACAATCAACTATATGCCAATAAAATGGACAACCTAGAAGAAATGGACAAATTCTTACAAAGGTACAGTCTCCCAAGACTCAACCAGGAAGAAATGGAAAATATGAACAGACCAATCACAAGTATTGAAATCGAAAGTGTGATTAAAAAACTTCCAACAAACAAAAGTCCAGGACCAGGTGGCTTCACAGGCAAATTCTTTCAAACGTTTAGAGAATAGTTAACACCTATCCTTCTGAAACTATTCCAAAAAATTGCAGAGGAATACTCCCAAACTCATTCTATGAGGCCACCATTACTCTGATACCAAAACCAGACAAAGATACCACAAAAAAGAAAATTACAGGCCAATATCACTGATGAACATAGATGCAAAAATTCTCAACAAAATACTAGCAAACCATACCCAACAATACAATGAAAGGATCTTACACAGTGATCAAGTGGGCTTTATCCCAGGGATGCAAGGATTTTTCAGTATCCACAAATCAATCACTGTGATACACCCCATCAACAAACTGAAGAATAAAAACCATATGATCATCTCAATAGATGCAGAAAAAGCTTTTGACAAAATTCAACACCCTTTTATGATAAAAACCCTCCAGAAAGTGGGCATGGAAGGAACATAACAACATAATAAAGGCCATATATGACAAACCTACAGCTAACATCATTCTTAACAGTGAAAAGCGGAAAGCATTTCCTCTAAGGTCAGGAACAAGACAAGGATGTCTACTCTCGCCACTTTTATTCAACATAGTTTTAGAAGTCCTAGCCATGGCAATCAGAGAAGAAAAAGAAATAAAAAGAGTCCAAATTGGAAAGGAAGAAGTAAAACTGTCACTGTTTGTAGACAACATGATACTATACATAGAAAATCCTGAAGATGCTACTGGAAAACTGTGAGTTCATCAGTGAATTCAGTAAATTGGTGGGATACAAAATTAATATACAGAAGTCTGTTTCATTTCTATACACTAACAACACAAGATTAGAGAGAGAAATTAAAGAAACAATCTCATTTACTGCTGCATCAAAAAGAATAAAATACCTAGGAATAAACCTACCTAAGAATACAAAAGACCTGTACCCTGAATACTATAAGATGCTGATGAAAGAAATCACAGATGACACAAAAAGATGGAAAGATATACCATGTTCTTGGATTGGCAGAATCAGTATTGTCAAATTGACTGTACTACCCAAGACAATCTACAGATTCAGTGCAATCCCTATCAAATCACCAATGGCATTTTTCATAGAACTAGAACCAAAAATCTTACAATTTGTATGGAGACACAAAAGACCCCGAGTAGCCAAAGGAACCTTTTTTTTTTTTTTTTAAATTTTTTTTAGATTTTTTGATGTGGACCATTTTTAAAGTCGTTATTGAATTTCTTACAGTATTGCTTCTGTTTTATGTTTTGGTTTTTGGCCACGAGGCATGTGGGATATTAACTCCCTGACCAGGGATCGAACCCACACCTCCTGCATTGGAAGGTGAAGTCTTAACCACTGGACTGCCAGGGAAGTCCCAAGGCAATCTTGAGAAAGAAAAGTGGAGCTGGAGGAATCAGGCTCCCTGACTTCAGACTATACTACAAAGCAACAGTAATCAAAACAATATGGTACTGACACAAAAACAGTAAAACAGGATAGAAAGCCCAGAAATGAACCCACTCACCTATGGTCAATTTATTTACAACAAAGGAGGCAAGACTATACAATGGAGAAAAGACAGTCTCTTCAATAAATGGTTCTGGGAAAACTGGACAGCTACATGTCAAAAAGTGAAATTAGAACACTCTTTAATACCACAGACAAAAATAAACTCAAAATGGATTAAAGACCTAAATGTAAGATCAGATACTATAAAAGTCTTAGAGGAAAACAGGCAGAACACTGACATAAATCGCAACAATATCTTTTTTGATCGGTCTCTCAGAGTAATGGAAATAAAAACAAAAGTAAACAAATGAGACCTAATTAAACTCAACAGCTTTTGCACAGTAAAGGAAACCATAAACAAAATGAAAAGACAACCCAGAGAATGGGAGAAAATATTTGCAAATGATGTCACTGACAAAGGAGTAGTCTCCAAAATTTACAAACAGCTCATGTGGCTCAATACCTTAAAAACAAACAACCCAATCAAAAAATGGGCAGAAGACCTAAACTGACATTTCTCCAAAGAAGACATACAGATGGGTAAGAGGCACATGAAAAGATGTTCAACATTGCTAATTATTAGAGAAATGCAAATCAAACCTACAATGAGATATCACCTCACACCAGGCAGAATGACCATGGTCAAAAAATCTATAAACAAATGCTGGAGAGGATGTGGAGAACGGGAACTCTCCTACACGGTTGGTAGGAATGCAAGTTGGTACAGCCACTATGGAGAATGGTGTGGAGGTTCCTTAAAAAACTAAAAATAGAGCTACCATGTGATACAGCAATCCCAGTCCTGGGCATATATCCAGAGAAAAACTTGGTTTGAAAGTATACTTTCACCCCAATGTTCATTGAAGCACTGTTTACAATAGTTGAGACATGGAAGCAACCTAAATATTCATCAACAGATGAATGGATAAAGAAGATGTGATACACATACAATGGACTATTACTCAGCCATTAAAAGAATGAAGTAATACCATTTGCAGCATCTTGGATGTACCTGGATATTATCATACTAAGTGAAGTAAGTCAGACAGAGAAAGGCAAATACATGGTATCACCTATATGCAGAATCTAAAAAAATGATATAAATGAACTTATATACAAAACAGAAACAGACTCACAGACCTAGAGAATGAACTTCTGGTTACCAGGGTGTAAGGGTGGTGGGGAGAGGTAGATTGGGTGTTTGGGATTGACATGTATGCACTGCTATATTTAAAATAGAAAACCAACAAGGGCCTATTGTATGGCACAGGGAACTCTGCTCAATATTCTGTAATAACCTACATTGGAAAAGAATTTAAAAAGAATAGATACATGTATATGTATAACTGAATCACTTTGCTGTCCACTTGAGACTAACACAACATTGTTAATCAACTATACTCCAATGTAAAATAAAAATTTAAAAAAAGATCCTCAAAAAAATAAGTTGCAAATAGGAAGCTAGCATACTCCCAAGGTGACCGAGCCTAAGAATGTATAAACAAGTATCCTGTTAGGGGTTTGTTATAACATGTGTTTTTAAGGAAGCAAATAACTAATTGCATAAACTCTTCCTACTGAATATCACCTTTCCTCAAATTGAAAAAATAGACAACTTCCTTGGGTCATCATATGAACTAGTAGGTACTGAGCAAAGTCTTGTCTGTCCTGGGTCAAAGCACAGTCCAGGACTGTGGCTTTAATGTATGACTGTGGCCACTTCTGAAGTGTCTTTCTAATAATCCATTCTGTTTCTTCAACAAGAGCTGAATTGTCAGCTGTACTCAGTCTTTATGGTGAGGGAGGTCTAAAAAACTGTTCTGCTGAGCCAGCCCTGCCTTGCCTATGGTAATCAAATACCATAAGTACACTCATAGTACACTGTTCTTACCCTTACTTCTCACTTCTGTCAGTAAAATAAAGTGGCTATCCAGATAAAATAGGAGCACATCTACCTTGCCAGAGTTAACTTGAATAATCAATCCATCCTGTATAAGGTAAGGTCTTCTCAGTGCTCTGGTTGTGATATGATCTGAAAGAACATATTTAGAAGGTCAATGATACAGATTATTTAGTATAATTTCTCAGCTTAATATAAACCAGGGGAAACCTAGGCTTGCAATTTTCCATTGTCAGTCATGAGATTGGGAGGAAATACTGAATGTAACCACAGGGCATTTCCATGGGTAGTAATGAGGTTTTATTAGTAATATAATTGTATTCATTTTAAACCTGGAAAAGTCATGAGTAATAAGTCAGTTCAAACCATCCATTAAAAAATTTCTAACTTAATTTCTGTATTTTCCACTTAAATACATTAGAGTTTCTTGAGCCTTCTCAGTTAATGTCATAATCATATCTGCATAGATTACATTGATATTTCTTCATCTGTAAAATTTCTTCAGATATCTGTGTTACAAAATCATAATAAATAATATTAGTTCTGGGTACAAAGTTGCCTTAGAATGGCATCATTACTAAAAATTATTTAAATAGTTCTGTTATTTGTGTAGTCTTTGCCTCTTCAAAAAATTCAGGGGAAGTTTAGTTTAATTAATCTTTGTCCAGTTAGGTGTCTGGTTAATACAACCAATTTGGTGTATAATACCACTCTCCTCGTTTTAGACATTCAATAAAAGTTTGAGCGGCTACCAAGTATCAGTACCAGTCCAGATGCTGAAAATATAAAGATGAAGGAGATTTCTGGGTGCATGTAGGAAGTTACAAGAGACTATCACTCCCACACTAACTTTGACATTATCACTCCCACACTAACTTTGACATCAAGTCAAAGTTGATACTCTATAGTATTATAACCTTTCAAATCCATCAGAGCTGAGTATGAAGAGAAAGCCAAATTAACTAAATTTCAGAAAGTGACAAGCTGTTTCTGTGAGAGGGGAGACCCATAGTTGCTTTCATTCTTGGTTGATTAGTAGGAGAGGAAAAATCTACCATAGACAAAAGTATAAAGAGAAACCAGCTTAACTTTTGACAGTTGCATGTGAGTTGGCATGAAGGATTAGAATTCCAAAGAGCTCCAGACACAGCATATCTGCTTCCATCTGCCAACTCTTTTCCAGGGACCTTCACCAAATGTGCAGAGGTACAGTGCCAAATAATGGCATCAGAACAAGTTTGCTGAACTAATTTATCCCTGAGATATGAGAGGTCTTTCTTAAATACAAGGCGGAAGACTATTGAAGGCTAGGGATAGGGCAGGAGATAAGACAAATTTCTCTCAGGCATTTTAGACCGTCATCAAGTATACTATAGTAGGCCCCTAAAGGCTGAGAGTGGGGCAGGAAAGCTGAGATCGTCTCACTAGAGTAATTAGGGACTTCACAGAATGTACTGTAAAAGACTTCTGAAGGCTAAGGGTCAGGTATTAGTGCTAAGAGGGATATCTTGAGGTGGAGAAAGCTATAAGTGGGACTGGAGAAGAAAGATAACTCCCTAGAGACCAAAAAAAAAAAAAAGCTGGAAGATGTACTGAAAAGTAGGTAGAGATTTCTCAGAGCTTGAAAATTTGGTGGCTGAGTTCCAAAGCAGAACAGTATTTCTAGAGACTTACCAATGGCCCAGTCTTGCTGAAGGGAAAGTCCTGATCGTGTCTTTCAACTTTTGAAGCCGGTGCATAACTAAATCTGACTAAAACAAAACTTTAGCCCAGACACATCTCAACTACAGATTATCCTAACTAAGCACTGACAGAAGGAGGAGTGTATCCTTTCTTAGGAAGTACTATTATTTACTTTAGTCTCTAATATTACTTTACTTACAATGTCTCAACCACAATAAAAATTCATGAAGTATGCAAAGATGTAAGGAATATGGCTTGAAGTCAAGAGAGGATATAGTCAATAAAAGTGGACTAAGGGTTGGACTAGATGATGGAATTATCAGGCAGACTTTAAAAAGGCCATGATATGTATGTTAAAGGATCAGTGGAAAAGTGGGCAAAATATGTAAACATACAGGAAATTTCAGCAGAGAGATAGAAACTATAAAAAAAACAGCCAAAGAATATGCTAGAAATGAAACCTACAAAAATAAAAAATAAAAAAAATTACTTGATGAACTTAATAGATAGAGGAAAGGATCAGTAAACCTGAACAAGTAAAAAGTGAACAAATGATCCAAACTGTAAAAGAGAAAAAAGGAGGAAAAAAATGAAATGAGCTACTTGAAACCTGGGGAAATTTTCAAATGGTCTAATCATAGGTAATTAGAACCTATGGAAAAAGAGGAGAAGAGCAGAGAGAAAAGAAATATCTGAAGAGAGAGTAGCTGAGAATTTTTCAAAATTGATTAAAGGCCTCAACCTTGACGAAAGATCTGGAGAGAGACTGGTTATATGGATGGGGTTAGGAACTTCTTTTCAGATTGGGTATTCAAGGAATGCTTATATGAGATTAGTGTAATTTGTGCAGAAATCATTAACCATGGTAAAATATAGTTGAGAGCATTCTAGGGTGAAAAAACAAACAAAAGCCCTAAATTGGTAGTAATCCTGGTGTGTTTGAGGGTGGCAGGAAGCCAGTGAGGGGAAAGCTGTGGGAAATAATGTGTAGAGGTCAGCAGGAGTGAGATCACATGACCTTGAGTAGGCCATTGCAAGAGGTGATGGGCAAATTCTGCTATGGGAAGATATTGACAAGTCTTAATGCATTTGATGAGAATTGTTTGAACTATGGGAATACCCGAACAGATTTCCACATCTGATTTCCTTTTTTTTTAAACATTTTGAGATACAAAAATGTTAATTCAGGAAAGATTCTTTACTTGTCTCTCTAATCAAGCTCATCAGGAAGCTCTGAGGTCATCTTTGGGTGAGGATCATAATAATTTTAAAGGTTATAACATCTATTTACAATTTTGGACTTTTAAATTTACATTTTAAAAGAAACATTTTAGCCAGGTTAGTTTCCACCAGCAGAAAATATACAGGTTAATTTTCCACATAGGTCAGAAGTGAAATGATGAATGTTTCAGCCACTGTGGTGATATTTAAAATAGGAGCCATGCATAATTCAAAAGGGACGTTAAATGTCTGAACGGGGAGTTTTATTTCTATGAATGTTACTTCATAGTCATTCTGAATGTCAGGTCTTCTGTACTTCTCATGGCCTAGGGCAGTAACCTACCTGACGAATGAAAAGCAGATTCACTAGAGCTTCAATTGGAGTTTTCTTTAAACTACATTAAAGTTTCTTTAAACTACGTTAAAACTTGAAAGTTTTCTTTACTAAGACAGGTACTTGATCTTCGAGCTATCAGTACACTTTCCAAGGCCACCAGGTTGGAAAAAATTGCTTTAGTTTTCATGTAAGCCATGGGAATATGGCTTAAATTTTGTCTGTTAAAATAAAGAAGTTTAAGTAGATTTAGGATTAAGTTTTATCCTTGTAAGACTTGCAATGCAAAAAACAAATGACCCCAAGATCATTAAAAGAGGACTATTTCTGCACCCTGAGATAGATGGAAGGAATGCACTTCTGTTGTTCCATGTGTCCAGTTTTAAATATGGTGCTAGTTAGGCCAAGGGCACGGACTTGCTTGTGCCATAGGAATGTCCTTAGCCTTATTCTACTCTGTCCACCGAAATGGAGAATTTCAATGGGAATTGGCACTGTGGGAGAGGGACTGCCATTTTAAAGCTAGGACCCTTGAGAGTACTCAAGGAGACAGGGGCAGGCATTCATCAGTGGAGTCAGGCAGGGCTGGCACAGTAGGCCTCCCAGAGAGGGTGAGGCTTAAACCAGTTCTGAAGGAGTTGAGATGAATTAACTAAGATTTCATAATATTCAAGGTCTTTGAGTTTATTTTAAAAAAAACATATCTGCTCCTATGTGCTATCCAAGTCATTTCGCTTGCTGATAAATGCACTGCCGAAAGTAACGGTGTTCAGAAAGAATGAGCTGTTTTTAATTCAGCTTCATAACGACCTAAGTTTGCCAACTGCTTGTGAGTCCATGGCCCTAAATGGCTAGAATGATTTACAATGCAGGATTTGTTCTTGTATTGTTCAGGCAGTAGTGTAAATTTCTACTGGAAAATCCGTAGATTTTCAAGTGTTGAAAGCATGACAGGTCTCATTTGGGATACCTATGATACATTTAGATAGAGGAAATGTACTTATGGTTCAAAGAATAGCAGATCTCCCCTTTGTCATCAGAATCACTTTTCGTTCTTTTTAAATTTCTTTCCCTTTTATTTTTCTTTCTTTTTCAATTACTCTCACTCAGTCTTTTCTTTTCCCTTTTCCTTGCTTTCTAAATCTGACCAGAGGCATATGAACAGACAAGCTGAATACATATTTCTGGCAATTATTCTTGGAAAAAGCTTTGGAAAATTATGTGACTGTTATATTACCATTCCCACCTAGTAGAATCTATCAAGATAAAAATACATGACTCGGCAGGAGCCCTTGCTTGAGGACCCCTGGGAATGAAATGTGAGGTTGAACCCAGTCTTCTTTCAGGTTTATTTTTACTTGCTGGCATCCTCAGTCATTGTGTTTGTCCACTAGGAGGTGTCTACCCATGTTTCCACAAAAAGCATCAGTGGACTAGAGTGTCACCTCCATAATCCTCCTACCATGTTCATCTGAGGCTTTTAGGCTGGTTACAAAAGAGGCCCGAGATTCTGTCAACTCTTCCATTTTCCTTAAAGTATTAACGCTAATCTCCTGGAAACATGAGATAGTTGTTGAGTTAGGAAAAAAAATGGCAGGGATGATAAGTATCACTCTATATAATTAGTCTGTATAATCTCTAGAATAACTACTGAAGAAATTTCTTATATATTTATCTAAACAAAGAAAGTTTTAAAATAATAGTACAGGTTTCTAGTTGAGCATGGAGCTTTGAACACCTGTTTTACCTCAGCTCCCTTTTAAAAGTCCACTTAAATGCTAGTGTAAGGCATAAAAATCAAGTTCAACAGTGAAGAGGAAGGAGAGAAATCAGGAGTGGGCTAGAGGTGTCCACACATTTTTGGAATATGTAAAGAGGTTGGAGGAGTGGAGACTGATTTAGCAGTGAGATAAAGCTGTAACTTATGCCTGTAGATGTCATCAAGCAACACCACAGATTCCCAGAAAGGCAACATGATTGGAGGCTTCAGGTACCACAGACAGCAAGGATAAAGTACAAGGCAAGACTATAGGAAAATCAATCCACATGTAGCATTTAAACCTCCACTTTCCCTCCCATACCCCATAGTGCCAGGCAACCACCCCTACCCTTGCTTCTATAGGAGTCTAGAAGTCTACCGCTGGAAAAACAGACTGGAGAAACTGTTACCTCAGGGAGCTCAGGCACATTGCAGGCCTGTGTTCTCAAGCAGGGACTGTTTTGCTCCCCACCCTCTGGGGGATGTTTGTCAATATCAAGAGACATTTTTAGTTGTCACAACTTGGGGAGGCTTCTGGCATCTAGTGGTTAGAGGCTAAACAGTCTAGCAATGCACAGCATGGCCTCCCATAGCAAAGGATTGTCTAGCCCCAGGTGTCCTCAGTGCTGAGGTTGAGAAACCCTGCTCTGGGGTAAGGAGAGGCACAGGGCTTGATGGGAATTAAGCCAGAGTCTGCACCTTGAACACTGGGAACCCCAGCTCCTTTCCCTACTCTGGTCTTGGAATGCCAAATGGCAGGCAGGAACTCTGATGAGTCTCTTCTGCAAGAGAGAAGAAAAGGCCACCAGACAGTGACTTTTGGGGAGGGGAGGTGCCAATAAAAATGCCTCTCACTGCCAGATTGTCCAACCACCAACTGGCAAGACCACCAATACACAGGTCCAATCAACGTGTTAACGTTTTATCTTTAAATATGAATGACAGGATATAATCTTAGAAATATTTCAGACTCAGAAAAAAAAGCACACACTTAAACTGAAATTAAAATTGTAAAAAGTGTAAACAGAGAAAACCAAAAAAAAAAAAAAAGTGTAGAGAAAAGAACACTTAAAAAAAATCTCATAATATCCTCAGAGAGACGATAGAAGTTTCAATGTATTCTATACTAAAAAGAGAAATCAGAGAGCAGGAAAGAGCTTTTTGAAATTAAAAATATGTGGGACTAAAAAAATAGAAGAGTTAAATGAAAGTTGAACTTTGCTAGGAAGTAAAATAAGAAGCAAAGAAATTGACAATTGGAGAGAAAAGATATGAAAGCTGGGGCTTTGACATGTGTCTACTGGAAGTTCTATAGAGAGAGAATAATAGGCAAAGAAATGTGAGAATAATTCCTCAAACCAAGGAATATGAGTCTCCAGAGGGGAAGAACTGCCAAGCAGCCAGCACCAGAAATTGAAAGAGAAAAATCAAGGCAAATCATTGTGAATTTTTAGAACACCAAAGAGAAAAAATGGGTCCAAACAAAGGACTGGGAATAGGAATTGGATCAGTCTTCTTAGCAGCAACCTGATCCACTAGAAGTTAATGGAACAATCCCTTCAGAGTTATGAAGAACAATGGTATGACCTGGTCACAGCCATCTAACTAGAATTCTCAACCCAGTCACACCCTCCGTGAAAGGTGAGGAAGGAATAAAGGCATTTTCAGACAGGCAAGAGGCCCCAAATCTACCTTTTATGCATCCTTTTTTGAGGAAGATACTGGAAAGGGGGGGAAGGTACAAGGGGTGAACCTGGGATCCTGGAAGCAAGGTCCCAACCTCAGAGAGTGTCTGAAGACAGGTGCAGAACAGCTGTGCAGGTGGTCTGGTGAGCACCCAGTCCAGCCTGGAGACAGGCAGAAGCTCTTGGGCAGAGTCTCCAGGTAAAGAAAAACGAAACAATGATTTCCTGTTTTGTTGGATTAGTGGAGCACAGACTTGACTTAATCATGGCACATACAGAGAGCAGAGGTCTGAATTATCGGGCTGTTCTCATAAATACAATGCTATATCTGAGATCTGAGGAGGTTTGAGGAAAAGGAAGAAAGAATTTGTCTGATTTTGTTGTCACATTTTATTGGATTGGCCAAAAAGTTCATTCGGGTTTTTCCGTACGGTGGTACCAAAAACCAGAATGAACTTTTTGGCCAACCCAATATATCCAAAAGGCTTGCTTACACTCCTTAAAATAAAACTCTGTTTTTCACTATGTCCCTGAAGTTTCTACCCAATGTTTGAAAAATATTAGGTGTTCCGCAAATAAATATTAGTTGAATGAATGTTTCAGATATGGACCTCGGTTCCACAAATTGTGGAAGAGTACACAAGACTGCACAGAAGTTCTCTATTCTGTCTTGAGGGAAGATAACATTCAGGTGAAAGAGGCCTGACTCCAAATGAGAAGGCTCAAGAAATGGGGTGTTCATCAGTGACTAAGAACTGGAGAGAGTTTTTAAATAAAGGAAAAGGAATGGAGAGATTTCGCCAATTTTGGAGCCAAGATAATCCCGATAAAAACCACTTTCAAAAATCAGATAATGGAGTCAGTGTGTGATCTTGACAACATGCAATTCCCCAGTCCTTGGGGTTTAGCTAACAAATTTAATGAGGCACTTCCAATTATTCTGAAATCATGGAGACCTGGCATGAAACCAGATCTATGCATAGAAGCCACATAATAGTTTCTAAAATAGGTGAATAACGGTCTTAAAAATTTGGTGTTAATCCTCAGAACAACAGTCTTAAAAATTTGGTGTTAATCCTCAGAACAACAATGATTTAAATGAGATAAAGGCAGAAGAATGGCAAGCGGCTCTGAGGCTCTGGAATCCTAGGTAGAGAATTCTGAATTTTGTGGTTCACAAAACCTTGAGCTCTCCACAAACACCCTCTACAGATCACCTCTGTTCCAGCCCCTGGAAACCAGGCTGTCTTGTACATTGAAAGGCAGGGAGGATCAAGAGGGAGGTGAATATAAATTGCTCTTGTCTAGTACTCAGGATTTGTGTGACCTGGATGCTAATGTCACACATTAATTGAATGTTGAATCATTTTACCCCATGATTCAATCTGAGTAATCACAGTTCTGTTTTTTTTTCCTGAGACTAAATGTCCATCCCATGTGTACTGTTGACTCTTTTATATTTGTTACCCTATGCTTCGGTCCCTGTAACTCATCCAAATCCTTCCTTTCTTTTGCTTGTCCAACCCGTTCAGGCTCATCTTGGAGCCCTGCCCCCTACCCCACCCTCTTGCCCTGACTCTGCACCCTGAGGATAGATATTGATCTTGTAGGACTGCCTCTGGGAACACCTCCCATGGCTGTTCTCCACCTGCCTATGGAAAATTTCTCTGCATCTTCTTGGCCTCTGCTGGCTTCCTGGATACCCTACAGCAAACCACCTTCTGGGTACTCAGAATCAACTGTATGCTTTAACTTTGCCCATGGGTCTGTTTTGATTGCCTTCTCTTCACCTATTGGTGAGGGAGGGATTACCATCCTAAGATTATGGGATGGCTGAACACATGGCACCTGACACTGGACAGATGAGATCAAAAGCAGTTTATTAAGCATATACACTCACAGCCTGGCAGAGGAGAACAGACTACCACCCAGAACATGTGAAGGCTGCACTTTGGAACAGAGCGAACAAGAAGGCAATGTGGTTCGTAGCCTTTGCAGTAATAAGAGGTTGGGGTGATCTCTGGTTCCTATGGGAGGATGTGATTGGCTTGTTTGAATAATTCCAGGGGCTGGCAAGGAACTGAAGCACACTATTCAGGGATGAGCAGGTACTGTGTCTGCTCTCCTTGATAAGGAGGGCTGTTTGTTTAGCTAGGGGACATTACCTGTGGGAACTTGCAGTTGGGCCATTCCAGGCCCCTCCTGGTTTGCTGCAGACTGTCAAGACAAGTATAATATTAGGCCTTGATACCTCAGGGTCTTTCCTTTATCTCCTGCCCTATTTGTGTGTTTATGTCTACTTAATCCTTTCCTGCCCCAAACACTGCATTTACCTTTCCATCTCTTGCGACATCACGGGAGAAAGTCAATCCACACCCACTGCATTAATCTACTTAGTATTATGAGATAAAATAGCTTGGTGGAAACCTCAAGATTGTCTGCCTGGATAACTTCATTTCGTAGCTGAGGGAATGGAGGCTATGGCATGCCTTGATCATAATCCCACAGTTAGTATTGCTGCCGGGGCATGAAGTTATTAAGATAAAATATTCGTTTATTTGATTGACAGTGAGATACTTTGGAGTTTCCATCCAGGAGCCATAGAATGCCTGGGTCCTCATCAGCTGAACAGGGACCTTAAATATTTTAAGAATTATAGCAATGGGTCATTAGCCATAGACACACACATCTCTCCTGTGGCCTCTACAGTACTTGGGATCCATCCAGGGAGGCTTCCTTCTCTTTTTCTTCCCTAGCATAGTGTGAATGACCAAGGCATTGCAAGGGGGAATGATGAATGGAGTAGGGAAGTGGGCTGTAACCCGGTATATGAAGGGCTGAAATTCAGACTTTGAGGATATAGAAGTGTGCCCTAGTGTTGCTAAATAATTCTATCTCACTTGAAAATTCCTTTTTTCCACTTGTCCTTTGAAAATAACTGTTATTTTCCCTGGCCCATCCACATAGTATACATGCAATATATATTATTTTTATTTCAATCTGAAAATTACCTTCATCTTTTTAAACATTTTTTTCTTTTTTAGTGTGCAAACACACTGTAAAAATCAGGGAAAATAGCATTTTTTATTTCCTGCTTTCTTAACCATCATACTTTTCTATAGGTCTAGTATTACTAAATGGTTATTTTTCTCTCCTTGGTTACAATTAACATCATGACTGCTGGTCCTTATTTAGCAGCTGTCTTCCTGGTATAAAGGGTAGAATAGAATTCTAGAGCTGGAAAGGATTTTTGTGACCATCTCAATTGTTGCCCTTATTTTTTATTTTTTTTCCAACATCTTTATTGGAGTATAATTGCTCTACAATGGTGTGTTAGCTTCTGCTGTATAACAAAGTGAATCAGCCATATGTATACACATATCCCCATATCCCCTCCCTCTTGTGGCTCCCTTCCACCCTCCCTATCCCACCCCTCTAGGTGGTCACAAAACACCGAGCTGATCTCCCTGTGCTATGCAGCTGCTTCCCACTAGCTATCCATTCTACATTTGGTAGTGTATATATGTCCATGCCGCTCTCTCACCTCGTCCCAGCCCACCCTTTCCCGTCCCTGTGTCCTCAAGTCCACTCTCCACGTCTGCATCTTTATTCCTGTCCTGCCCCTAGGTTCTTCAGAACCTTTTTTTTTTTTTGTAGATTCCATATATATGTGTTAGCATACGGTATTTATTTTTATCTTTCTGACTTCACTCTGTATGACAGACTCTAGATCCATCCACCTCACTACATATAAATTTCATTTCTTTTTATGGCTGAGTAATATTCCATTGTATATATGTGCCACATCTTCTTTATGCATTCATCTGTTGATGGACACTTAGGTTGCATCCATATCCTGGCTATTGTAAATAGAACTGCAGTGAACATTGTGGTACATGCCTTTTTTTGAATTACGGTTTTCTCAGGGTATATGCCCAGTAGTGGGATTGCTGGGTCGTATGGTAGTTCTCTTTTTAGTTTTTTAAGGAGCCTCCATACTGTTCTCCATAGTGGCTGTATCAATTTACATTCCCACCAACAGTGCAAGAGGGTGGTGTTTTCTCCACACACTCTCCAGTATTTATTGTTTGTAGACTTTTTGATGATGGCCATCCTGACCGGTGTGAGGTGATACCTCATTGTAGTTTTTTTTTTTTTTTTTAACATCTTTATTGGAGTATAATTGCTTTACAATGGTGTGTTAGTTTCTACTTTATAACAAAGTGAATCAGTTATACATATACATATGTTCCCATATCTCTTCCCTCTTGCATCTCCCTCCCTCCCACCCTCCCCATCTCACCCCTCTAGGTGGTCACAAACCACCGAGCTGATCTCCCTGTGCTATGCGGCTGCTTCCCACTAGCTATCTATTTTACGTTTGGTAGTGTATATATGTCCATGCCACTCTCTCACTTTGTCACAGCTTACCCTTCCCCCTCCCCATATCCTCAAGTCCATTCTCTAGTAGGTCTGTGTCCTTATTCCCGTCTTACCCCTAGGTTCTTCATGACTTTTTTTTTTTTTCTTAGATTCCATATATATGTGTTAGCATACGGTATTTGTTTTTCTCTTTCTGACTTACTTCACTCTGTATGACAGACTCTAGGTCCATCCACCTCACTACAAATAACTCAATTTCGTTTCTTTTTATGGCTGAGTAATATTCCATTGTATATATGTGCCACATCTTCTTTATCCATTCATCTGTTGATGGACACTTAGGTTGCTTCCATGTCCTGGCTATTGTAAATAGAGCTGCAATGAACATTTTGGTACATGACTCTTTTTGAATTATGGTTTTCTCTGGTTATATGCCCAGTAGTGGGATTGCTGGGTTGTATGGTAGTTCTATTTGTAGTTTTTTAAGGAACCTCCATACTGTTCTCCATAGTGGCTCTATCAGTTTACATTCCCACCAACAGTGCAAGAGTGTTCCCTTTTCTCCACACCCTCTCCAGCATTTATTGTTTCTAGATTTTTTGATGATGGCCATTCTGACCAGTGTGAGATGATATCTCATTGTAGTTTTGATTTGCATTTCTCTAATGATTAATGATGTTGAGCAGTCTTTCATGTGTTTGTTGGCAATCTGTATATCTTCTTTGGAGAAATGTCTGTTTAGGTCTTCTGCCCATTTTTGGATTGGGTTGTTTGTTTTTTTGATATTGAGCTGCATGAACTGCTTGTATATTTTGGAGATTAATCCTTTGTCAGTTGCTTCGTTTGCAAATATTTTCTCCCATTCTGAGAGTTGTCTCTTCGTCTTGTTTATGTTTTCCTTTGCTGTGCAAAAGGTTTTAAGTTTCATTAGGTCCCATTTGTTTATTTTTGTTTTTATTTCTATTTGTCTAGGAGGTGGTTCAAAAAGGATCTTGCTGTGATTTATGTCAGAGTGTTCTGCCTATGTTTTCCTCTAAGAGTTTTATAGTATCTGATCTTACATTTAGGTCTTTAATCTATTTTGAGTTTATTTTTGTGTATGGTGTTAGGGAGTGTTCTAATTTCATTCTTTTACATGTAGCTGTCCAGTTTTCCCAGCACCACTTATTGAAGAGGCTGTCTTTTCTCCATTGTATATTCTTGCTTCCTTTATCAAAGATAAGGTGACAGTATGTGCGTGGGTTTACCTCTGGGCTTTCTATCCTGTTCCATTGATCTATATTTCTGTTTTTGTGCCAGTACCATACTGTCTTGATGACTGTAGCTTTGTAGTTAGTATGAAGTCCAGGAGCCTGATTCCTCCAGCTCCGTTTTTCTTTCTCAAGATTGCTTTGGCTATTTGGGGTATTTTGTGTTTCCATAAAAAATTGTGAAATTTTTTGTTCTAGTTCTTTGAAAAATGCCATTGGTAGCTTGATAGGGGTTGCATTGAATCTATAGATTGCTTTGGGTAGTATAGTGATTTTCACAATGTTGATTCTTTCAGTCCAAGAACATGGTATATCTCTCCATCTGTTTGTATCATCTTTAATTTCTTTCATCAGTGCCTTATAGTTTTCTGCATACAGGTCTTCTGTCTCCTTAGGTAGGTTTATTCCTAGGTATTTATTTCTTTTTGTTGCAGTAGTAAATGGGAGTGTTTCCTTAATTTCTCTTTCAGATTTTTCATCATTCGTGTATAAGAATGCAAGAGATTTCTGTGCACTAATTTTGTATCCTGCTACTTTACCAAAGTCATTGATTAGCTCTAGTAGTTTTCTGGTAGCATCTTTAGGATTCTCTATGTATAGTATCATGTCATCTGCAAACAGTGACAGTTTTACTTCTTCTTTTCCAATTTGGATTCCTTTTATTTATTTTTCTTTTCTGATTGCTGTGGCTAAAACTTCCAAAACTATGTTGAATAATAGTGGTGAGAGTGGGCAACATTGTCTTATTCCTGATCTTAGTGGAAATGGTTTCAGTTTTTCGCCATTGAGAACAATGTTGGCTGTGGGTTTGTCATATATGGCCTTTATTATGTTGAGGAAAGTTCCCTCTATGCCTACTTTCTGGAGAGTTTTTTCATAAATGGGTGTTGAATTTTGTCGAAAGCTTTTTCTGCGTCTATTGAGATGATAATATTGTTTTTCTCCTTCAGTTTGTTAATATGGTTTATCACATTGATTTGCGTATATTGAAGAATCCTTGCATTCCTAGGATAAACCCCACTTGATCAGGGTGTATGATCCTTTTAACCTGCTGTTGGATTCTGTTTGCTAGCATTTTGTTGAGGATTTTTGCTTCTATGTTCATCAGTGATATTGGCCTGTAGTTTTCGTTTTTTGTTACATCTTTGTCTGGTTTTGGTATCAGGGTGATGGTGGCCTTGTAGAATGAGTTTGGCAGTGTTCCTCCCTCTGCTATATTTTGGAAGAGTTTGAGAAGGATAGATTTTAGCTCTTCTCTAATGTTTGACGGAATTCGTCTGTGAAGTCATCTGGTCCTGGGCTTTTGTTTGTTGGAAGATTTTTAATCACAGTCTCAATATCAGTGCTTGTGATTGGTCTGTTTATATTTTCTGTTTCTTCCTGGTTCATTCTCAGAAGGTTGTGCTTTTCTAAGAATTTGTCCATTTCTTCCAGGTTGTCCATTTTATTGGCATATAGTTGCTTGTAGTAATCTCTCATGATCCTTGGTACTTCTGTAGTGTCAGTTGTTACTTTTCTTTTTTATTTCTAATTCTATTGATTTGAGTCTTCTCCCTGTTTTTCTTGATGAGTCTGGCTAATGGTTTTTCAAGTTTGTTTATCTTCTCAAAGAACAAACTTTTAGTTTTATTGATGTTTGTTATCTTTTCCTTCATATCTTTTTTATTTATTTCTGATCTGATCTTCATGATTTCTTTCCTTATGCTAACTTTGGGTTTCCTTTGTTCTTCTTTCTCTAATTGCTTTAGGTGTAAGGTTAGGTGGGTAAGGTTAGGTTGTTTATTTGAGATTTTTCCTGTTTCTTGAGGTAGGATTGTTTTGCTCTAAACTTCCATCTTAGAACTGCTTTTGCTGTATCCCATAGGTTTTGGGTGGTCGTGTTTTTATTGTCATTTGTTTCTAGGTATTTTTTGATTTCCTCTTTGATTTCTTCAGTGATCTCTTGGTTATTTAGTAGTGTATAGCGTATTTTTTAGCCTCCATGTGTTTGTATTGTTTACAGTTTTTTCCTGTAATTGATATCTAGTCTTATAACGTTCTTGTTAGAAAAGATCCTTGATACGATCACTATTTTCTTAAATTTACCAAGGCTTAATTTGTGACCCAAGGTATGATCTATCTGGGAGAACGTTCCATGAGCACTTAAGAAGAAAGTGTATTCTTTTGTTTTTGGATGGAATGTCCTATAAACATCAATCAAGTCCATCTGGTTTAATGTGTCACTTAAAGGTTGTGTTTCCTTATTTATTTTCATTTTGGATGATCTGTCCATTGGTGAAAGTGGGGTGTTAAAGTCCCCTACTATGATTGTGTTACTTTTGATTTCCCCGTTTATGGCTGTTAGCATTTGCCTTATATTTTGAGGTGCTCCTATGTTGGGTGCATAAATATTTACAATTGTTGTATCTTCTTCTTGGATTGATCCCTTGATCATCAGGTAGTGTCCTTCTTTGTCTATTGTAATAGTCTTTATTTTAAAGTCTATATTGTCTGATACGAGAATTGCTACTCCAGCTTTCTTTTGATTTCCATTTGCATGGAATATCTTTTTCCATCCCCTCACTTTCAGTCTGTATGTGTCCCTAGGTCTGAAGTGGGTCTTTTGTAGACAACATATGTACGGGTCTTGTTTTTATATCCATTCAGTCAGTCTACGTCTTTTGGTTGTAGCATTTAATCCATTTGCATGTAAGGTAATTATCGATATGTATGTTCCTATTATCATTTTCGTAATTGTTTTGGGTTTGGTTTTGTAGGTCTTTTCCTTCTCTTGTGTTTCCTATGTAGAGAAGTTTCTTTTGCATTTGTTGTAAAGCTGGTTTGGTGGTGTTGAATTCTCTTAACTTTTGCTTGTGTGTAAAGGTTTTAATTTCTCCATCAAATCTGAATGAGATCCTTGCTGGGTAGAGTAATCTTGGTTTTAGGTTTTTCCCTTTCATCACTTTAAATATGTCCTGCCACTCCCTTCTGGCTTGCAGAGTTTCTGCTGAAAGATCAGCTGTTAACCTTATGGGGATTCCCTTGTATGTTATTTGTTGTTTTTCCCTTGCTGCTTTTAATATTTTTTCTTTGTATTTAATTTTTGATAGTTTGATTAATATATGTCTTGGCATGTTTCTCCTTGGATTTATCCTGTATGGGACTCTCTGTGCTTCCTGAACTTGATTGACTATTTCCTTTCCCATATTAGGGAAGTTTTCAACTATAATCTCTTCAAATATTTTCTCAGTCCCTTTCTTTTTCTCTTCTTCTTCTGAGACCCCTATAATTCGAATGTTGCTGCATTTAATTTTGTCCCAGAGGTCTCTGAGTCTGTCCTCAATTCTTTTCATTCTTTTTTCTTTATTCTGGTCTGTGATAGTTATTTCCACTGTTTTATCTTCCAGGTCACTTATCCATTCTTCTGCCTCAGTTATTCCACTATTGATTCCTTCTAGAGAATTTTTAATATAATTTATTAAAATTATATATTTATAATTATATAAATATAATTAATATATTAATTAATATTAATATTAGTATATATTATACATTAATATGTTAATACATGTTAATTGATATAATTAATATATAACCAATATAATTATAATTATATTAAATTTTAATATAATTTATTAAATTTATTTAATATAATTTATTGTGTTGTGCATCATTGTTTGCTCTTGTTCTTATAGGTCTTTGTTAAACGTTTCTTATATTTTCTCCATTCTATTTCCAAGGTTTTGTATCATCTTTACTATCATTACTCTGAATTCATTTTCAGGTAGACTACCTATTTCCTCTTCAGTTTTTTGGTCTGGTGCATTTTTACCTTGCCCTTCATCTGCTGTGTATTTCTCTGTCTTCTCATTTTGCTTAACTTATTGTGTTTGGGGTCTCCTTGTCGCAGGCTGCAGGTTCGTAGTTCCCGTTGTTTTTGGTGTCTTCCCCCAGTGGGTAAGGTTGGTTTAGTGGGTTGTGTAGGCTTCCTGGTGGAGGGGACTAGTGCCTTTGTTCTGGTTGATGAGGCTAGATCTTGTCTTTCTGGTGGGCAGGACTGCGTCCGGTGGTGTGTTTTGGGCTGTCTGTGACCTTAGTATGATTTTAGGCAGCCTCTCTGCTAATGGGTGGGGTTGTGTTGCTGTGTTGCTAGTTTTTTGGCATGGGGTGTTCAACCCTGGATCTTGCTGATAGTTGAGTGGAGCTGGGTCTTTGCATTGAGATGTGCATCTCTGGGAGAGCTCTCACTGATTGATATTATGTGGGGCCGGGAGGTCTGTGGTGGACCAAAGTCCTGAATTTGGCTCTTCCACCTCAGAAGCTCAGGCCTGACAGCCGGCCGGAGCATCAAGACCCTGTCAGCCTCACGGCTGGAGAAGATGGGCTATGAGTTGGGTGTCAGCCACTGCCTTGTTGTCGCTTTGTCTCAGCTGTCTCCAAAGGTCACCCAGATACATTGGGTTATTCCACCATTCCTCAGAACTTGCACATGGCAGTCTAGGATTTTTAGATGCCCTCCTGATACTCTTCATCGAAATACCTTGCATTCATGGTGGTGAGAGATATGCTAATAGTGTTGGTTCTCTTTTGTTCAGAGACTGGGACAGTCTGAGCCTTCACGTGGCCAAGTCAGGAGCAGCTGGCCAATGGCCCCAAAGTGATAACATGTCAGATTCCAAGAACGCTTTCTGCAGCGCCTGAGCAGTGGTCCCAAGCAGCCGCTCTGCTCAGCTGCAACACTCTTACCGGGGAACTTGGTGGGACCCTCAAATGAGGATTTCTGCCGCCCCTAGTGCCTGACTTGCCCACCCAGGCAAGGAGATGAGGAGAGCGTCTCCCGGCCCTGTCTTACCAGAGGAGTGGACACCTGCTGTTGCCCTCATTTTTGAGAGGAGTAACTTGAAACCCAAGTAGAGCTGGAACTGGAATATAGTGCATGAGAAACCAGACAATTTGGGGTTGCTGCTTGTGTGACATGGCTTGAGGAGTGCCAGCAGGGCTCCCTTGCTAAATACCTGCTCCACTGTCTGTCATCCATGAGGACATTGGAGCCATTGAGGCTTGAAGAAGTTTTACATTAGAAGTCTTCTGTTGAAACCAGATGTCTTAGGGAGGAGTCCCACGTTAAGCCCATTTTAGCCAAACCTTTGGATATTTGTTGGAACTGTACAAGGAATTAGCAGAATGAGACACAGCATTGATCTGGAGTTAGGAGACAGGGAACAGTGGGATATGGAGGGAAAGGGCATTCCAATGCTTTGTTACTGACTTTCATGACAATATTGTCTGCATATAAGGTAGGTAATATTATCCCCATATTAGAGATGATGAGCCCAAGATTCAGAGACATTAACTGTTTTATCCAAGGTCTACCTATGGAACAAAAACAAATCCTCCCAAAATAAACGATATAACACTTTATTCTTTTGCCTTACCTAAACCCAAGTTGAATGTCTTTTGACTTTAGAAGCATGAATGCTTGGATTGGTTA
This sequence comes from Eubalaena glacialis, assembly GCF_028564815.1. Taxonomy (NCBI): domain Eukaryota; kingdom Metazoa; phylum Chordata; class Mammalia; order Artiodactyla; family Balaenidae; genus Eubalaena; species Eubalaena glacialis. Next base: position 31,373,510 of record NC_083718.1, read on the forward strand.
CCCTGTGAAAAATCAGGTGTTACTTTGAAGTCTGGCTTTTTCAGGCAGTATAGGTAATTGATATAGTCAACATAGGTGGACAGAAACAATTAGGTTACATTTAATGATGATTCAACCTCTGAACAGGTATTTAGAGCCACTTTGTCTGTGCCCAGTAGAAGCCAGGAACAGAAGAGCAGTACCAAGTAATCAGTGCCTACCCTCCAGTCATCTGTAGTGTGCTTGTGAGAGTTTCCTAGGAGAAACTATTGAATGTTTGTTAGGACAGCTGTGTGGCTAAGCCTGCTAGTGTTGTAGGCGCTCAAAGAAGACTGAGGCTAGTAGAGCCACGGTGGTTAGAGGAGCTCCACGGTGAAGGTGGAGCTTTTAGTGGATAAGCAGTGAGAATTTGGGCGGATATAGGACAAATCTCATATGAATAGGAGGCAGTGTGGTGCAGCTGAGCAAACGTAGGGAGTCAGATGACTTTGCATTCATTTTGGTCTTTGCTATTCAAAAAATTGATTATGGGATTATGATTATGATTTTAATCTCTAAACTAAGTCTTAAAATGAGGGAATAAGACTACATGATCTCTAAGGTCCCTTCTACTGCTAACATTTTATAATTTTAAATGGTGCACATTAAATAGAGTGGTATCAGTTGAGGTTTGAGTACTATGTCATGAGGCCCAATGATGCCTACAAGTGGGGATGGCACAAGTGTCCTGCCTGCTTTGTCCTAGATCCTTTCATTCTTGGGCCTCATAAACAATTGTTGTTGCTATTAGATTAGTATTTTAGTGGTATGTAATTTGTTCCTGACTTCATTCTTTGTGGTTTCTTTTTAGTCTTTATACTTACAATACCTTTATATGTCATCCCAGTGAGTACATTGTGATAAGCTCCTTGAAAACAGGGCCATACCTAATTTTTTTTTTTTTGGCTGCGTTGGGTCTTCATTGCTGTGCAGGGGCTTTCTCTAGTTGTGGCGAGCGGGGGCTACTCTTCGTTGTGGTGTGTAGCCTTCTCATTGCGGTGGCTTCTCTTGTGGCGCACAGGCTCTAGGTGTGCAGGCTTTAGTAGTTGCAGCACATGGGCCTAGTAGTTGTGGCACATGGACCCTAGAGTGTGCAGGCTTCAGTAGTTGCTGCACGTGGACTCAGTAGTTGCGGCGCGTGGGCTCAGTAGTTGTGGCTCGCGGGTTCTAGAGCGCAGCATGCCTAATTAATACTTGCCTAGTACAATGTATGCCACATATTTGCTGCTAAATATTTGCCAGATAGAGTTAAATAGAACATTTAAAGTGCTTTTCAACTTTTTGTAACATGAGAGAAGTTGCATTGGTCCTTAGAATTGTGCTAGAAACTGAGATGAGGGAGAGTGGGAAAAGAAGGGAGAAGTGGCCTTGGTTATGTGGGCCCAAAAAAAAAAAAAAAAAATGGAATTAGGGCTAATATCTCTACCTTTGTATAATTTCCTGCTGTGAAGCCTGGTCCCCTGATGCAATTGACGTTGCCTATATTATTGGAGAATTATCATTTCTATTTAGATGTAGAAATAAAAGAATGATGGTGTAGATTTAGACTAATTGTTTTCTTTGAGGTACTGTAGGATAGTAGTATGGAAATGTGAATTATCATGTTGCTAGGCAAAGTTAATTGGTGTAGAAAATTTTCTGTGTATCTTGCCTCTCATAGATCATTTGAGTAATCCTCTCCCTACTTCCCCCCTGAATTTTTGCTTGTTTAAATTCAGACTTTGGTGATGTTCACAGAATTTCTAGCCTAAATCAGTTCAATTAGAACCTCCCTAGGGTTGTCTGTTCCTTGTTAGGACTGTAAGTTGTTTGACTTGCATGACCTTGGCCTTTCCTAATGTAGGCATGGACTGAGAAGAACCTGTGGTTGCTGGGGAAAATAAAAACATGGCCTTTTATGATTTCCTCATTTCATCTACTTAATTCTGTTCCTTAAAAGACATGGCATGCATGAATGAGTACTGAAAGGCTGCTGTAGCTCTCACTAAATATTTAAGTAAATTAATTGCCTTAGAAAAGGTCATCAAAATCTTTAGATGTTATAAATTGTGTGATTCAATGAAACTAAATTCTGCCACTCAAATTCTTCTATTACTTCTTGTGTCTGAAACATATAAGACTTTTAGTCTAGAATAGTTTTCTCATTTCTTTCCCACCCACATTCCCTGTCAATTTGTTTTCTCTACCTTGAGTTCAGGCTTTTCCCTCATTCTTGCAGTGGAAATGGGGTTCACTGTGATTATTGAAGTGCTACAGTTAATTCCTTTTCTGGAAGAAAGGGGAAGTCTTTCTCCCTTCCATAAATCAAAATGAATAGGATGAAATGAAAAAAAAGGATTAAACCTCTTGCCAACTCAGTATATGAGATCTCATTAGATTAATTGTATCCAACGATTCCAGATCTAAGTTTTTAAGAGGCCGTGATATATGTCTTTAATTCACTGTTTAAGTCCTCCTACCTGCATGGTGTTATAGATTGTTAATTTTCAATGATGAAAATAATTTAATTAATTTTCTCTCTACTTATTTAATGATTGGTCTAATGGAGTAACAGCTGATTCTAATTCTAGCAAATACTTCCTGTGTGAAATTTGGCAAACCATTTCAATTCTCTGCATCTCTGGTTCCTTATCTGTGAGGCAAGGCACATAGTTTTTCTTTTCTTTCCTTTGTGTGTGCCTGCAAGGGGAGTTAGAGAATGAGAGGTGGGGAGAAAGAAAGTGGGGAAAGTCTCCTTACTGTTGTCCTACTGAATTAAAAATGATATTTTCCTCACACTTTAGACAGAATTTTAATTCCCAGAGGGAAATGTATTGTTTTCTCTTAAATTAGAATATAAGCATTTTGAAGACAGGAACTTGTGCCTTCTCCATATTTATTTAGACTGTACAGGGCAGACTCAAATATTGCAAATTCTTATTTCATAGATTTGTGCCTTTAGGCACAATCTTGGTTGTTTTAACTTTTTTTTGCAAAGTGTTCCAAAGTTTTCAGTACAGTAATGTATACATATATTATTCTAATAGCAGTTTAAAAATAATCGGCATCTTGGCCTATGGGAGAAGTTTGAGAAAGTCGTTGCTGTGGACTGAATGCTTCTATTCCCCAAAGTCACATGTTGAAATCTTAACCCCCAAAGTGAGGGTATTTGGAGGTGGGGCTTTGGGAGGTCTTATCTTAAGTCATCAGGGTATAGTTCATGATTGAGATTGTAAGGAGAGACGAGAGAGCTTGCTCTAGCACTTTCTGCTCTCTGCCATATGAAGGTACAACAAGAAGATGTCCATCTACAAACCAAGAAGCAGGTTTTCACCAGACACTGAATATGCCAGCACCTTGATCTTGGACTTCCAGCCTCTGTAACTGTGAAAAGTAAATTCCTGTTGTATAAGCCACCCAATCTATGATATTTTTGTTATAGCAGCCTGAGCTAAGATAGTCCTTTGAGGAAATAGTGCAAAATGTAAATAAGTGACAGCAAGACTACCTCACAATTACAATGGATTCTCATCCTCAACTGTTGACCATTATGTGTTTCAGCAGATACCAGTTGTTTGATACTTCTCTGTGCTGGAAGACTTTTTGAAATTATGTCAGGTGTTGGACAGACATTTTGTTCAGAGCATAAAGTCATTTTTAATAATTTCTGTCTCTTTGGAGAATGAATCTAAATTTTTCCAAACACCTAGAGCCATTCTAGAGATGTATAACTTTTAAGATCTTGACACCCTAATTTCCTAAATCATCTTACACAAACCACATGGAGTGATGGTTCAGGCTTGCTGCAGTAAATTTTTTTGAGGTGGGCTATAGGATTACAGAACAGGGGTTACCAACTGGTGAAGATCTTCAAAGATCTTTAAACTTTACCTGGGACTTCTCTCGTGGTGCAGTGGTTAAGAATCCACCTGCCAATGCAGGGGACACGGGTTCGATCCCTAGTCCGGGAAGATCCCATGTGCCACGGAGCAACTAAACCCATGTGCCACAACTACTGAGCCTGCACTCTAAAGCTTGCGAGCCACAACTACTGAACCTACGTGCCACAACTACTGAAGCCCGTGCGCCTAGAGCCTGTGCTCCACAACAAGAGAAGCCACCGCAATGAGAAGCCCATGCACCGCAACAAAGAGTAGCCCCCGCTCGACACAACTAGAGAAAGCCTGCGTGCAGCAACGAAGACCCAAGGCAGCCAAAAATAAATTAAAAAAAAAAAAACTTTACCTGATCCATGTCTACTTGTATTCAATAGTATTGTTTCCAACTTCTCCTCTTTTAGTTTCTGTTGTTGTTCAGGGACTTCTCAGTCTATTTCTTTTTCCACCTCTGGTATCTCAAAATTTCAAGAAATATAAAGTAGATTCTTTTCATAAAAATATTTTTGAATTCCAGCCATAACTTCTGGTTTCTCTCATTAATGGAATTTCCCGCATTCTGTTTTGCAGTGAGTGTTTGTGTCGTTAAGCACCCACTTGAGAGTTTTAGTGAAGGGCATAAAGCTAGGGAATGCCTTCCTTCTAGTCAAACCCAAATTCAGAGCCCTTTCTGCTCCATATCTATCTGAAGAAAGAAGCACGTTGCAAATCCTCCAGGAATCGAGCCCTGTCTACTTACATTTGGACAGTATGCCCCCTAAATGCTGTTGGCAGTTACTCTTCACCTCCCTCATCCAGTTTAAACACAGGGAATATTTTTGTTGTTGTTCCCTCAGATTCAGTGTCTGCTCATTCTTCTGTCTGTTCTTAGAGTGCTTTTTGTGTTAGTGTTTCCTGTCATAGGCAGTTAGTTCCTGGAATTTGTTTGATTCAGGTTGAATGACACTCTGTTCAAGTTATGGGCATTACTAACTGCATCTGTCAATGACATGGTGGAAAGAAGGTTTTTAGGTGGTGATTAATGCCAGTCTCTCTACAAAACTTGGCTTCAGCAGTAAAATAATAGAGTTATTTCTCATTCCCAGTAGAAGCTTAGAATACCTTTATTTATGCCTCATAAAATTGGACACGACTGATTCAGAACTAGTGATCTCTGCTTGCTGTGTTTCATGTTTATCATCCAAATAAATTGAAAATCAGTAGTTGCTAACTAATAATTATACAGGATCAGTGTAAGGTATTGTTCACTTATTTAGAAGAATTGTGAGAACTTTAGCAAACTAGTTCCTAAGATTATATATCCTCAGGGTTAGAAAAGATCTCAACAGTCATCTTCAGTCCTCTGTGTGGCCTAGTTTCTTCGTCTTCAAAAGGAATGAAGACAGAATAATTAGACAAGATGATCTACCAGCTGTGAAATTCTGTGATGCTATGTTGTGGGTATTTCAACACTTGGGTCGGTGAATTTCAGGATCAGTCTCAGGAGTAAATTGAACATTTTGGGGGGAACATCAGAAATGTTGGTTGCTAGTACTCTCCAGGTGGTAAAGTGCCAGGCAATATAATTCTTAGTATATAATTATTGCTTTGCAATTTATTCAGTTATTTTTCTGAGAACATTCTGAGATTAGTCAATATTATTTTGAGAATAGTCAGCATCTTATAACTAATTTATAAACATACAACTAAATCCTCAAAACCCGGCATCCTATGGACTAAATGTTTGTGTTCCCCAGATACCTATGTTGAAGTCCTTAATTTGTAATGTGATGGTATCTGGAGGTGAAGATTTGGGGAAGTAATTGGGTTTGGTTGATGGTGGAGGCTTCATGATGGAATTGGTACCCTTATGAGAGAATGAACAGGCCGGAGTTTTCTCTCTCTACCATGTGAGGGCACAGTAAAAAGGCTGTCTGTAAACCAGGAAGAAGAAGAGGGCCCTCACCAGAACCCAGTCATGCTGGCACACTGATTTCAGCCTTCCCAGCCTTCAGAACTGTGAGAAATAAATTTTTGTTGTTTAAACCACCTACTCTATGGAATTCTGTTAATAGCAGCTTGAACAGACTAAGACACATCTCAAAAAGAAAAAAACAAAAAACTCCCTCCCTTTGGATTTCATTTCCTACAAACATGATTTTATTACCTCCTTGAATGACTCCCGTGTCCTTCTTACCCCTTTACAGCACAACTTTAACATTCATTTCTTAACAGTATCCACTAACCATTCATGGCCTCTGCTTAGTTCGCTTCTTAATTTCTTAACCATATGGTACGTTGTCATCCTTGATGCTGAAATTGTGATTCTTAGGTCTATCTCTGATTGCTCCTTTTCTGTTTCTTGCCTCCTCTATTTCTAGCCTCTAATTTGTTAGCTTTTTTTTTTTTTTTTACTGGGAAAGAAGGAGGGCCACAGAATCAGAGACCCTGGGGAACTTTTCAACATCCACATGCCCCACATTGTTCTTAACCTCATGCATCTTTGAGTCAGAATTGTGGAGGGAGAGAGAAGTGTACTTTAGCCCTTTTTTACAGCCAAAACAAGAGTTGGCATAAAGCAATCAAGTATTGCCAGGCGCTATTGCTGGAGCATCACAGGGAGTGGTATTTCGTCTTTGCCTCTTGCACAATTAGGGATCCACTTTCATTTCCACTCCAAGAAGAAGGTGATTTTTTTTGTCAAATGGGGTTTAAACCCTCCCTCCTATCACCACAATGCCCAACGGATGTTCATGTCATAGAAATCTGCAGCCACCAGGAAGCCCTCAAGAATGAAGAAGTGAACATGTCACATTAAACTATACAGAATAAAACCTCAGAACATGGAGATCCAAGCCAGACCAAAACCACTCTCCTGACTTGCACACTTGCATTTCTTAACCTGTCTCCTAGTGAGAAGAAATTTAAAGAGAATAACACCAGATTCTACTGTTTATTTCTTACTAATAGTGTATTACATGTAGATATACCTAGCAAATGATAATAGTTCTCATCCAGAGTTTTTATCAACAATATTGTTTGTCTTCATAAATTTGGGAGTTAAATTGAGTTACCATAGAGATGAGAATAAGTCAAAAACCAACTCAGATTAGGAAGAAAATAAGTAACCACTATAGAATTCTGTGTGAAAGCTTATTTCTGACTTAGGTTACTACACATGACATAGGTTTTCCTCAAGTTTCTGTGAAACTCTAGAATTTCAGAGAATGAATACTGCTTATTTCTCACAAAGACAGTGAATCCTGAGGAACAAAATATAGTGTGCTTAGGGCAAGGCATAGTGGACTTGATCTTCTGCCTCAAGACCCATGCAGAATAACCTTTATCTTCCTTGAGAATGCACCATGTTGGTGTAGAGGTAGGAGAAAAGAAGTAGCCGTAGATGGGCTCTTGTTAGTCTGGAGGCCATGTTGTGGAGATGGCTATGTGCAGGAAATGATAGGCACACTCTAGGGGCCGAGGGCCTTGCTCCTACAACCACAAGAAATAAATTTTGTCAACGAACGGGGAGGTTGGAAGAAGACCCTGAGACTCAAACAGGATGCAGATTTAGCCAGCACCTTGACTGCAGCCTTGTTAGACCCTGAACAGAGGGCTGATGTAAACTGTGCCCAGATTCATGACCTATGGAAACTGTGAGGTATTAAATATATGTTGTTCTAAGATGCTAAAAAAAAAGAAAAAAGGAATGCACCATGTCAAACATCTGCTAGAGAAGGTGAAAATGCCGTAACATCTACCCTTGAAGGATTTAAAATTTATTTATTTGTAGAACTAATAATTTGTAGAACTAACTAAGTGGATGTGTGTGGGTGGGGGGAGTTGTGAGGCTTAGCAAAACTCAGGTGAGAGACGACCAAGTATGGTCTCAAGGCCTCCTGTCCCTCTAAATTCTTTGATCCTCCTGGAAAAGGGGCATCATATTACAGAATTTCTCTATAAGATCTCTTGGGAAATAGCTACTAAATGAACTGAGAAAACACTGAACTGTGTGTAACATGTTCCCCAAGTATTGAGACTTTACTTTGTGATGTTTCCCAAAGAAAGAAAACCACAGTGCATTGTTCAGGGTGGGTGTCTGCTCCGGGACATGATGAGAACTTGGTCTTCACCTCCTGGTAATAAGCTCACCTTTCAGTTCCATTTGCTTTCAGAGTCATCAAGAAAGAAGGACAAGAGCTAACCTTTTCTTGACCTATGCTTATGAAGGACAGCATCACGCCTGCAGTGCCATTCTCTGCAGCCTTGCCATGTAAATCTGGGTGTGGCTGGTGGTGAGGGTTCTTTTGCTCTTAACAGAGCTCCCAAATAATTTGCTGCTTCCGGTGGCAAAAGGATTGCCTTCTTATGATTTAAATGTTTAGCTTAGTATTTGGAACTAGAACATACATTCTTGAAAAATTCAGGGCCTCCTGTGAATTGGAGAGCCCTTTGACTGGAAAGACCTTCACTCCAGTCAAACTTCATGTGCTTTATTCCTTAGACTATTTACTTTCTTTTCTTTCTTCCTCACAATCATATACTCTCTACAGAGAGAGCATAATAGTAAAACATTTCAGCAGAGGTTCTTGTCTTGCTAAGCTACAATGATAAAGGTAAGATATCTGAGTAATTATTAGTGTCTTTGAAGCCCAAGGTGGTTGTTGAAGGCTTCAGGTACTTTTTTATTAGCACCAAACACAAAAATTAATTAAAAGCAGCCAGGGATTAATTTTAAATCTGTGTCACTGGTAGTATCTTCTCAGTATCAAATAGTTACTTGAATAATGTCTCCAAAATGTTGTAAAAGTGTGTTTAAATTTTCAGAGGAGTCAGTATTTGCTGCAAAAAACAAGATTTGAAAATATACAATGAAAGAGGCGTTAGCATGTTATTATTTTAAAGAGTGATCAATAGGTAAATGTCAGAGTATGAATCAAGGACACTTACTGAAAGCCAATACTAAGTATAAGGGATTCAAAGATGAGCAAGGCTGAGCCCTGCCTTTGAGCTGAGCAGAGGAGGCAGACATGAAAATAACAAATACAACAGAACAACTCATTATTCAAAGGGCCTTTCAGAAATCCACTGGGCTCAGCCTCCTTGTTTATTGAACTTCTTGATGCTACCAATATTTCTTGGTTTGAATGAGTTATTATTTCCTCTTGAGTTATAGAGTTTTATATTTGTTACTTGACAAATGACAGACATCATCTGACAAATGTCCAAACACTGCTGTAACAGCCATTTATCAAAGTGACTAGTGCTTTAAAGGAACAGTGCTTACCCCTAAGTACAGATGGTTTGTGCAATAGAGAGACCTGAAAGACAACAGAGAGGCAGAGAGACAGGCATTCCCTGCTTTATCTTCTGTGGTGTTTTTATCCAAACATTAATTCTCGCATTTTAAAGTGCTTTAGTTACTTTGTAGGAGGTGAATGTCAAAAACCACAGCACTAAAATGTTTACAGTGGTGACTCCAGATATTATTTAGAGCATCATTTTTTTAAAAAATTTTTATTTACTTATTTATTTATTTTTATATTTCTTTTTGGCTGTGTTGGGTCTTTGTTTCTGTGCGAGGGCTTTCCCTAGTTGCGGCAAGCAGGGGCCACTCTACATCGCGGTGCACGGGCCTCTCACTATTGCGGCCTCTCTTGTTGCGGAGCACAGGCTCCAGATGCGCAGGCTCAGTAGTTGTGGCTCACGGACCTAGTTGCTCCGCGGCACGTGGGATCTTCCCAGACCAGGGCTCGAACCCGTGTCCCCTGCATTAGCAGGCAGATTCTCAACCACTGCGCCACCAGGGAAGCCCTAGAGCATCATTTTGTAGTTCATAGGTCAAAAGTAGAAAGGTAGGGATAATCAATTACACCATTTTAAAAGAAAAAGAACCATAAGTGCTTGTTATGGACTGAATGTTTGTGTACCCCCCAAGTTTATATGTTGAAATCCTAACCCTCAATGTGATAGTATTTGGAGGCTAGAACTTTGGGAGGTGATTAGGTCATAAAGCTAGAGCTCTCATGAATGGTATTAGTACCCTTGTAAAAGACATCCCAGAGAGTTCCCTCCCCCCTTTTGCCATGTGAGGATGCAGTGTGACATCAGTGTACTAGGAAGTGGGCTCATATGAATATCCCAGTGCCTTGATCTTGGACTCCCAACTTCCAGAACTATGAGAAATAAATTTCCATTGTTTATAAGTCCACCAGTGTATGGTAGTCTGTTATAGCAGCTTGAACAAACTAAGATGGTGCTTTTGACCTGTTTCACTAATGTAAGATTTAATTCACCCTTATTCCCTCCTCCAACAAAATTGTTTGCTCTTTCTTTTAAAAAACGAATTTTTATTAAGTATGAAATATAAAAAGGTAGTGTAAAATATAATGTATGCCATAGAGAATAACACTTAAATGTGTTATGTACTCACCATTTTCCTTCCATGAAAAATTTACCCTTATCCTGATTCTTCTATTTATCATTCTCTAATTCTTTACAGTTTTCCCGTATATGTTTGCATTCTGAAACAACATCTTTGGCTTTTCATATTCTTAATGTAATATTAATAGAATCATATTGTATATATCCTTTAAAAATTTAACCATTATGAGTCAATTCATTGTTAACTGCCATATAATATTTCATAATTTATTTATGTACAAATACTCTACCATTTATTTATCCTTTAAACTGCTGAAGGAAATTTTCAGTATCTTTCTGTGGTACAAGCAGTGGTACTAGAGGCATCCTTGCATATGTCTCCTGGCGAATTGTCTAAGAGTTTCTAAGATGTATACCTAGGAAGAGATTGCTGGGTCATAAGGTCTGCATATGTTCAGAAGACACAATGTTATTAGTATGTGAGTTCTCCCACAAAAGATTTATAGATTTAATGTAATATCAGTCAAAATCCCAGCAAGCGTTTTAGGAAGAAAATGACAAGTTGATTCCAAATTTATATGGAAATGCAAAAAGCCTAGAATTGCCAAAACAATTGGGAAAAGGAGGTCAAAACTGAAAATTTTACACTGCTGATTTCAAGACTTACTATAGGAAAGTAAGCAAAATAATCATGCTATTTGTGTAAAGATAGACAATTAGAACAACAGAACACAATAGTAGTCTAGAAATAGACCACACACATATGGTTGAAGAGTTTTGATAAAAATGCTAGGACAATTCTATGGGTAAAATAATCTTTACAACAAACTGTGCAATAACAATTATGTAGTCATATGAGAAAAAAAATGAACCTTGACTTTTACCTTGTACCATGTGCAAAAGTTGACTCGAAATGAATCATATACTGAAATATCAAAATCTAAAACTTCTAGAAGAAAATCTTACTGTCCTTAAATTTGACAGAGTTTTCTTATGTGCCATAGAGAACTATAAAAAGAAAGTCAGTAAGTTAGACTTAATGAAAGTTAAAAACAGGGATGAATAGACAAGCTACAGACAAAGCACATGTTCAATAAAGCACTTGTACCTAGGCTATATTAAGAACTCTTACAACTCAATATAGTCTAATTAAAAACAGGGAGAAATGTTAACATCCAATGTTAATATCCCTAAAAGAAGGAGTGCTTATAATAAGAAAATGCTTTTCAATAAGAAAAAGTATACCGTGATAGAAAAGTGTGGATGGTATGTGAATAGACAGTAAACAAAACAACAAAAATACTAGTTTAACCCCATTAATAATTAAATATGCAAATAAAAGTAACTCAATAGTTTTCATTTACCAAGATTTCAGAAATTAAAAAAAATCTAAGCAAATCAGGTGTAAAGCAAAACAGGCAGTTTCAAGTACTTCTGATGGTGTATATTCACAGAAATTTTGTGGAGGGCATTGTGCTAAATGTGTCTGAGTATCCCAACTTCATTCTTGTGGACTGGGCAATCGCACACTTAGAAAATAATTGTATATCTTTAAATATATATTTACTCTAGCACTGTTTATATTAGTAAAATTTTAGAAACAACCTAAATGCTCATTAGTAGAGGAGTAGTTACATAAATTATAATATATGCATAGTATGGAATATGTAGCTATAAAAAGTGATGATTGACCAGTTTTTCACATTTCCATCCATCCCTTTATCCATCCACATATTTATCTCTTCGTGTGTGTGTGTGTGTGTGTGTGTATGTGTGTGTGTAACTAGGTGAAATTACTCCTGAATTAAATGCTACATGTTCTGAGGCAGAAAATGAGAGTTTTTCAATCGGAGAGAAAAGTGCTTCCCCTGCTTGAGGTGGTAGGGGGTTTAGGAGAGATGGATGGGTCTAGGAAAAGCTGAGAAAATACATATGGACAAGTGAAAATAATGAGATGGTGGCTCTAAATCATGATAGAATATTTTGCACGGCTCAAGAAGACTTTACTCCTTGTGGTAATGTCTACATTTGACCCATGGACTGAATGAGCCTCCCTCCAATGATGTTATTATCTCCAGAGAAAGAACTTAGGGAGAGAAGAAAGCTTTTTATGCAGGATGAGATTCAGATTCAGAGTTAATACCTAACTTGAATATTAAAAGAAATCCCATTTCTTTTATGAAATATCATTTAATTGAAATATCATTTAATTCCCTAGCTGCTGAAGCAAAACACACCTATTATTGTACATCAGTGTGTGCTTATAAGAAGAGATGTCTTGAATACAGTCACTTAAAAGCTTATGGTGCTCATCTTTGGGTAGTGAGATTTCTAATGACTATAACTTTCTTCTTTTAACTTTTTTATGTTGTTTGATCTTTTCCAAACAACCAAGTATTATTTTTACAAAATCCAAAAGATTATTTTAATAAAATGCCATTAAATTTTGCATGTGATCATTTCATTAGGGAAATGAAGCTGACTAATTTTAAATGTTTAATTAGTTTTTGAACTTTGAAAATGTTTTCATCTACCTACAGATACTCCTGTACAAACTTCTTGTAAAAATTAAAACATTGAACACTGTAAAGAAAATTCTTCTTTCTTTGACTTAGGAATGTTATAATTTTGAAGATAACCTGTATATTTTCAAGAGTCCCTCTTTTGTCCTTATGCCTTTTCTATTTAATTTTCACCTCTCTGCAGATTGTCATAAGTAAGTTCAGCAGAGTTACCAGGATTTCTGAAGGTGGTGTGTGTTTTATAAAAATTCCTCTTATGAGCTCAGAGATTAGAGCAGAGATGGCCAAACAATAGTTTTTAATCTACTTAAAAATTATCTTGAAATAACTTTTGTAGTAAAGTCCATATAATAACGCGCACTCTGGCAAACAATTTAAAGTACTTCTCAGATAATATATACATATGTATATATTGGGCTGGCCAAAAGATTCATTCATTTTTTTCCATAAGATGGCTCTAGTAAACTTAGTTGTCTTTAGCTTCATTCAAAATAATTTTGATAGATTGTATGTGACAGCTGTCATATCAGCATGCATTTAAAAAAAGACTTATCAAAATTGGTGAATTTTTGGGACTTCTCTGGTGGCGCAGTGGTTAAGAATCCGCCTGCCAATGCAGGGGACATGGGTTCGATCCCTGGTCCAGGAAGATCCCACGTCGTGGAGCAACTAAGCCCCTGAGCCACAACTACTGAGCCCGTGAGCCACAACTACTGAAGCCCACGCGCCTAGAGCCCATGCTGCGCAACAAGAGAAGCCACCGCAATGAGAAGCTCACGCACCACAACAAAGAGTAGCCCCCACTCGCCGCAACTAGAGAAAGCCCGCGCTCAGCAACGAAGACCCAACGTGGCAAAAATAAATAAATAAATAAAATGGTTAACTTTAAAAAAAAAGGGTGAATTTTTGTGTATTTTAATATTGAAGATGGAAGAAAAAAGCAACATTTTCGGCATATTATGCTTTATTATTTCAAGAAAGGTAATGCAACTGAAACGCAAAAAAAAAAAGATTTGTGCAGTGTATGAAGAAGGTGCTGTGACTGATCAAACGTGTCAAAAGTAGTTTGTGAAGTTTCATGCTGGAGATTTCTCATTGGACGATGCTCCACGGTTGGGTAGACCAGTTGAAGTTGATAGCGATCAAATCGAGACATTATTTGAGAACAATCAATGTTATACCACGTGGGAGATAGCCAACATACTCAAAATATCCAAATCAAGCTTTGAAAATCGTTTGCACCAGCTTGGTTATGTGAATCGCTTTGATGTTTGGGTTCTACATAAGTTAAGTGAAGAAAACCTTCTTGACCATATTTCCGCATGTGATTCTGTACTTAAACGTAACAAAAACGTTCCATTTTTAAAACAAATTGTGATGGACAGTGAAAAGTGGATAATATAGAATAATATGGAACAGAAGAGGTCGTGGGGCAAGCAAAATGAACCACGACCAACCACACCAAAGGCCGGTCTTCATCCAAAGAAGGTGATGTGTATATGGTGGGATTGGAAGGGAGCCCTCTATTATGAGCTCCTTCCGGAAAACCAAATGATTAATTCCAACAAGTGCTGCTCCCAATTAGACCAACTGAAAGCAGCCCTCGGTGAAAAGCGTCTGGAATTAGTCAACAGAAAACACATAATCTTACATCAGGATAAACACAAGACCTCATGTTTTTTTGATGACCAGGCAAAAACTGTTACGGCTTGGCTGGGAAGTTCTGATTCATCCACTGTATTCACCAGACATTGCACCTTCGATTTCCACTGATTTTGGTCTTTACAAAATTCTCTTAATGGAAAAAGTTTCAATTTCCTGGAAGACTGCAAAAGGCACCTGGAACAGTTCTTTGCTCAAAAAGATAAAAAGTTTTAGGAAGATGGAATTATGTAGTTGCCTGAAAAATGGCAGAAGGTAGTGGAACAAAAGGGTGGATACATTGTTCAATAAAGTTCTTGGTGAAAATGAAAAATGTGTCTTTCATTTTTACTTAAAAACTGAAAGCGCTTTTTGGCCAACCCAATGTATTATGTATATAATTATACCTCAGATATAGTATAGTTTGAAAACAATGCCTTAATAAATTATTCTCCTGGTCTGACATCGAGTAAGGGGGCTCCTTGTTATAAGTAGAGGAAAATCAAAGAAGAATAAGATCAACTTCCTGGCCTCAGAGAGCTTAGGCTATGACTGTGTGGGCCTCTGTTTCGGGGAACACAATCTTCCCATTAAGTTGACTTAAGTTTTTGTGATACTGTGATTAGTTATTGTGAAAAGTTGTTATCTAACACAAAATAAATCAGAATAGGTTTCTCTGATGCTACAGTCTTAAACTCATCAGAATATAATACTCCTGAGATGAGGTCTGTTGCTCTAGAGCTCAACTCCTAATTTTCTAAAACTCACCGTGTATTCTTAAACCAGTCATTTAAATTTTCCTATTTCCATTTTGGTCACCTGTAAAATATAAATAAAACTTACGTCATTGACTTCTTTGGCAAGTATTCTAAAATTGTAGACAACATTAGAATAAGATTTACTTATCTTGAACTCACAGGGAATTAGTAGTCATTAATTGCTGGGTATTTAAAGTAGGTAGGGATGGATTAGATGCTAGCACTCCAATTGTTTCAGATTAAAAATTGAATAAGATATGGTATATGACACCTGGTTAGATTTGCACTTCAGCATTGCCCTATAATATTGGAGCAACTAGGTAATCCACACACACCCTGGGCCTTGAGGTTTTCATTTATTAAATGGATGTAAGAGTAGGACTTGCTCTATTTAATAAGATTAGTATGAGAGTCACATGAAATAATATATGAAAAAACTTTATGCATTAGAGTGGCCTATGAGTATAGATTACTAATGTATCAGATTCTTCCTTAATATAAATAGAATACACTGGATTATCATCTAGGTTTTTATTTTCTATGTATATTATATACATATAATTTAAGGAAGTCATTATGAATATTCTTGCATTTCCTATGCCAAAATACAGCTGTAAATATAAATGCAGTTGTAGTACATAAAAATGTTTACTACTCTACACAACAGATGAACATATCCCACATACCCCACCCTACCCACATCCTGAGATGCACTTTAGAGGTTGTAACCCTTGTAGCATCAAACACTGACGTGCAAAGTACTACTGGATTGCTGGTAGCTTTTGGCCAGAGTTTCCTGCAGAAATTGTTACCTATCTCACAACAAATATATATAGCAATTTTTTTCTACTTTATTTTCTTCAGACACTGCAATACTGAAGTTCAGGTTGATTTTTAGCCCCCACATATCTCTTCCCCTCAGAGCTTCAGAAGTATTTTTTTCTTGTTATTTTTTCTTTATATTTTAATTTTTTTCTTCTACCATTTTCTGCATGTAATATTTGACTTATTACAGGCATTTTTGGCCAGTCAGAAACTTTGTTTCTTCCAGGCCAATAAATTACTCTGTGATCTAGGCCAATTAGAGTGTCTTACCTAAATTCACTTTTTACTAGCAGCCCAGGGTCATCATTTTGGCTGTGAAAGTGAGTGCATGTATGATTAAAAACAAGCCAAAGATTCAGGAATCTGAGAAAATCCCAAGCCAGATTAATAATGAAGAAAAGAAAAGCACACCTATGAACATCATTATAAAACTTCTGGAAAACAAAAGTAAAGAAAAATAGAAATCTAAACACAGTGACCAAAAAAAGACACATTACGTAAATGGGAATGTTGATAAGAATGGCAGCTAACTACTCCCTAATAACAATGGTAGACAAAAAAAAAAAAAAAAAAAAGGAACAGCATTTTTTAGTACTAAAGGAAAAAACCCTGTCAACCTAGAATTCTATATTCAGTGAAGCCTTTTGTGGAAGTCCAAGTGTCTAGCAAAGAAATTTTAGCACTGTTGGATACACTGGAGAGGGTAAGAAGAATATTTTGACTTTTACCCCTGTCACCCTTCCCTCAGCTCAGTGCCAAGAGAACACATCTTGGGCCATAATTTCTGCTGTGGAGAAAAGTGAAACTATGTTAGTGAGCACTTCCCTAGCTATGCTGGACACTGTCAAAGAGGCTCATTTCTCTCTTTCCCCATCCAGAGTACTGACTGTGAGAGGCATGATTTGGCGGGGGTGGTGGTGGTGGCAGTGAGTGGCTTGGAGAAGAACAGCCAGCGCTCAGAATGGAATGTATCAGAACATGGATTCTACTAACCATGTCATGGACTCTACTGGGAGGCCTGCCCATGAGCTGCTGGGGATACCTTGCCTGCAGATAACTCCAGTTGGCCCATGGGCACCCCTAGTGCTCCATGGGCCTCACCCACATATCCCCCACTCCATGCCTGGCTCATCGGTATGCTCCTGATGGCAGCGAGAGCAAGCTACTGTAGATGGCGAGTGAGTACATGCAGAAAGCCAACCAGGATCTGCAGGCCTGAGAGAGACCACAAACTTGAGCATTTAGCACTGCCCTTGTGAAAGCAAAAGGGAAGCTGTCAGCATCCAGCCTGGCTTGGCAGGATGGAGAGAAGGCATACTGGCTTAAGAATTCTGCCACGAGAGAGCAAGAAATGTGGAGCAGGCAAATCCATAGAAGGTCTGAGTGAGCCTTACAATCCCTAGCAGGGCTAACAG
The DNA here is from genome assembly GCF_028564815.1 of Eubalaena glacialis. NCBI lineage: Eukaryota > Metazoa > Chordata > Mammalia > Artiodactyla > Balaenidae > Eubalaena > Eubalaena glacialis. The sequence continues at coordinate 31,390,927 of NC_083718.1, forward strand.
AAGGCATTTGTCTCCTGAAATCAGTCACTAAAAGATGGTGGAGGTGACTGCTACTTCATATGTGAAGACAGCAGTGCAAGACATGAAGGAACATGAAAAATCAAGGAAACATAACATCAATGAAGAAATAAAATATTTTTTTCAGGAACAGATCCCTAATACATGGAGGTCTACAATTTACCTGTTAAAAATTCAAAATAGTTGCTTCAAGGAAGCCTAATGAGCTACAAGAAAACACAGAAAGACAATTGAATGAAACTAGGAAAACCATACATGAGTAAAATGAAAAGTTAACAAAGAGGTAAAATCATTACAAAGAACCAAACAGAAATTCTAGAGTTGAAGAATAGAGTTAATGAAATGAAAAATGCAATAAGGAGTATCAATAGTAGAACAGATCAAGCAAAAGAAAGAATTTGTGAAGTAGAAGACAGGACTTTTGTAATTGTCCAGTCAGAGAAGAATGAAAATAAAAAGAGTGAAGAGAGCCTGTCTTAACTATGGGATATCATGAGGAGAAACAATCTGCAAATTATTGGATTCCAGAAGGAGAAGAGAGGGAGAAGGGAACAGAAAGCTTATTTAAAGAAGCAATAACTAAAACTTCTCAAGTCTGGGGAGAAATTTGTACATCCAAGTTCATGAAGCATATAGTTCCTGAAACAAATTTAATCAAAAGAGATCTTCTGCAAGACACATTATAATAAAACTGTCAAAAATCTAAAACAGAGATAATCTAAAAAGAAACAAGAGAAAAAACGTTTGTACTTGCAAGGGAATCCCCATAAGGTTATCAGTAGATTTCTCAGCAGAAACCTTACAGGCCAGGAGAGAGTGGGATGATATATTCATAGTGCTATATGAGAAAAACTGAATACTTTATCCAGTAAAATTTTCCTTCAGAAATGAAGGGGATAAAAAACTTTCACAAACAAAGCTGAGGTTGTTCATCACCACTAGACTTGCCTTACAAGAAATTCTGAAAGGAGTTCTTCATGCTGAAATGAAAGGACACTAATTAGTAACACCGAAACATGAAAGTATACAATAGCACTGGTAAAGATAAGTATGTAGTTAAATTCACAATACTCTAATACTGTAATATAGTGGCATATAAACGTAACTCTAAAGGTTAAAGGAAAAAATATTAAAAATAACTATAGCTACAATAATTTGGTAATGAATACACAATATAAAAAGTGGTAAACTGTGACATCAGAACCATAAAAGAGGGAGAGTAAAAAGGTAGAGTTTTTGTGTGCTACCAAGTTAAGTTGTTACCTTCGTAAAATACACTTGTTTGTATAAGAAATATAACATCGTGTAAGTTTAAGTAGTACAGTCTGGTGATTTGATACACATATATAATTGCAAAATGATTATCACAATAGGGTTAGTTAATTTTATCTTAATAAAGCTGGAAAAGGTAATACAGGAGATAGAAATACATTAAAAATTTTTAAATTTATATCGGGGTATAGTTGATTTACAATGTTGTGTTAATTTCAGGTGTACAGCAAAGTGATTAAGTTATATGTATACATACATCTAATCTTTTTCAGATTCTTTTCCCATTTAGGTTATTACAGAATATTGAAGAGTCCCCTGTGCTATACAGTAGGTCCTTGTTGATTACCTATTTAAAAAAAAATTTTTTTTTTTAAATTTATTTTTTGGCCACGTTGGGTCTTTGTTGCTGTGTGCGGGCTTTCTCTAGTTGTGGCAGGCGGGGGCTACTCTTTGTTGTGGTGCGTAAGCTTCTCATCACAGTGGCTTCTCTTGTTGAGGAGCACGGGTTGTAGGCTCGTGGGTTTCAGTAGTTGCAGCACATGGGCTCTAGAGCATGCGGGCTTCAGTAGTTGTGGTGTGTGGGCTCAGTAGTTGTGGCTCACGGGCTCTAGAGTGCAGGCTCAGTAGTTGTGGCACATGGGCTTAGTTGCTCTGCAGCGTGTGGGATCTTCCCAGACCAGGGATTGAACCCATGTTCCCTGCAATGGCAGGTGGATTCTTAACCATTGTGCCACCAGGGAAGTCTGATTATCTATTTTACATACAGTCGTGTGTATATGTTAATCTCAAACTCCTCATTTATCCCTACCCCCCTCCCCACATTTCCCCTTTGGTAATCCTAAGTTTGTTTTCTAAGTCTGCGAGTCTGTTCCGTAATTAAGTTCATTTGTATCATTTTTTTAGATTCCATATATAAGTGATATCATATGATATTTCTCTGTCTGACTTTCTTCACTTAGTATGATAATCTCTAGGTACATCCATGTTGCTGCAAATGGCATTATTTCATTCTTTTTATGGCTGAATAATATTCCCTTGTATATACGTACCACATCTTTATCCATTCCTCTGTCGATGGACATTTAGGTTGCTTGCATGTCTTGGCTATTGTAAATAGTTCTGTAGCGAAACTTGGGGTGCATGTATCTTTTTTGAATTATGGTTTTTTTTGAATTATGGTTTTCTGCGGATGTATGCCCAGGAGTGGGATTGCTGAATTATACGGTAGCTCTATTTTTAGGTTTTTAAGGAACCTCCAAACTGTTCTCCACAGTAGCTGTACCAATTTAGATTCCCACCAACAGTGTGGAAGGGTTCCCTTTTCTCCACACTCTCTCCAGCATTTGTTTGTAGACTTTTTGATGATGGCCATTCTGACTAGTGAGAAGTGATACCTCATTATAGTTTTGATTTTTATTTCTTAAATAATTAGCGATGTTGAGCATGTTTTCATGTGCTTTTTGGCTATCTGTATGTCTTCTTTGGAGAAATGTCTATTTAGATCTTCTGCCCATTTTTTGATTGGCATGTTTATTTTTTTGAAATTAAGCTGCATGTGATGTTTGTATATTTTGGAGATTAATCCCTTGTTGGTTGCATCATTTGTAAATATTTTCTCCCATTCTGTTTGTTGTCCTTTCATTTTGTTTATAGTTTCATTTGCTGTGCAAAGTATTTAAGTTTAATTAGGTTCCATTTGTTAATTTTTGTATTTATTTTCATTACTCTCAGGGGTGGATCCAAAAAGACATTGCTGCAGTTTATGTCAAAGAATGTTCTCCCTGTGTTTTCCTCTAAGAGTTTTATAGTATCTGATATTACATTTAGGTTTATTTTTGTGTATGGCGCTAGAGAATGTTATAATTACATTCTTTTACATGTAGCTATCCAGTTTTCCCAGCCCCACTTATTGTAGAGACTGTTTTCTCCATTGTATATTCTTGCTTCCTTTTTCATAGATTAATTGACCATAGATGCATGGGTTTATTTCTGGCTTTCTATCCTGTTCTATTGGTCTATATTTCTGTTTTTGTGCCAATACCATACTGTTTTGATTACCGTTGCTTTGTAGTATAGTCTGAAGTTGTGGAGCCTGATTCCACCAGTGCCGTTATTCTTTCTCAAGATTCCTTTGGCTATTCAGGGTCTTTTGTGTTTCCATACAAATTGAAAATTTTTTTGTTCTAGTTCTGTGAAAAATGCATTGGTAATTTGATAGGGATTGCATTGAATCTGTAGATTGCCTTGGGTAGTATAGTCATTTTGACAATATTGTTTCTGCCAATCCAATAACATGGTATATCTTTCCATCTGTTTGTGTCAATTTTGATTTCTTTCATCAGCATCTGACAGTTTTTGGAATACAGGTCTTTTACCTCCTTAGGTAGGTTTATTCCTAGGTATTTTATTTTTTTTGATGTGATGGTAAATGGGATTGTTTCCTTAATTTCTCTTTTTGATCTTCCTTCCATTGTTAGTGTATAGAAACACAACAGATTTCTGTGTATTAATTTTGTATTCTGCAGCTTTACCGAATTAATTGATGAGCTCTAGTAGTTTTCTGGTGGCATCTTTAGGATTTTCTATGTATAGTATCATGTCATCTGCAAGCAATGACAGTTTTACTTCTTTTCCAATTTGGATTCCTTTTATTACTTTTTCTTCTCTGATTTCTATGGCTAGGTCTTCCAAAACTATGTTGAATAAAAGTGGCGAGAGTGGACATTCTTGTCTTATTCCTGTTCTTAGAGGAAATGCTTTCAGCTTTTCACCATTGAGTGTGATGTTAACTGTGAGTTTGTCACATATGGCCTTTAGTATGTTGAGGTATGTTTCCTCTATGCCTACTTTCTGGAGAGTTTTTATCATAAATGGGTGTTGAATTTTGTCAAAAGCTTTTTCTGCATCTATTGAGATGATCATATGGTTTTTATTCTTCAATTTGTTAATGTGGTATATCACACTGATTAATTTGCAGATATGGAAAAATCCTTGCATTCCTGGGATAAATCCCACTTGATCATGGTGTTTGATCCTTTTAATGTTTTGTTGGATTTGGTTTGCTTGTATTTTTGCGTCTGTGTTCATCAGTGATATTGGGCTGTAGTTTTCTTTTTTTGTGGTATGTTCTCTGGTTTTGGTATCAGAGTGATTGTGGCCTTATAGAATGAGTTTGGGAGTGTTCCTTCCTCTGAAATTTTTTGGAATAGTTTCAGAAAGGTAGGTGTCGACTCTTCTCTAAATGGTTGATAGAATTCGCCTGTGAAGCCACCTGGTTCTGAACTTTGTGTGTTGGGAGTTTCTTTTAAATCACAGTTTCAATTTCAGTATTTGTGACTGATCTGTTCATATTTTTTATTTCTTCCTGGTTCAGTCTTGGGAGATTGTACCTTTCTGTGAATTTGTTCATTTTTTCTAGGTTGTCCTCTTTATTGGCATATAGTTGCTTGTAGTAATCTCTTATGTTTATTTGTAGTTCTGTGGTGTCAGCTGTAACTTCTTTTTCATTTCTAATTTAATTGATTTGAACCCTCTCCCTTTTTTTCTTGATGAGTCTTGCAAAAGGTTTATCAATTTTGTTTGTGTTTTCAAAGATTCAGCTTTCAGTTTCATTGATCTTTTCTATTGTTTTCTTCGTCTCTATATCAGTTATTTCTCCTCCGATCTTTATGATTTCTCTCCTTTTACTAACTTTGGGTTTTGTTTGTTCTTGTTTCTCTAGTTCCTTTAGGTGTAAGGTTAGGTTGTTTATTTGAGATGTTTCACGTTTTTTGAGGGAAGCTTATATTGCTATCAACTTCCCTCTTAGAACTTCTTTTCCTGCATCCTATAGGCTTTGGATTTTTATGTTTCATTTTATTTTTCTCTAGATATTTTTTGATTTCTTCTTTGATTTCTTCAGTGGTCCATTGGTTGTTTAGCAGCATATCGTTTAGCCTCCTTGTATTTGTGTTTTTTACAGTTTTTTTTTTTTGTTGTTGTTGATTTATAATCTCATAGCATTTTGGTCAGCAAAGATGCTTGATATTATTTCAATTTTCTTAAATTTACTGAGGCTTGATTTGTGACCCAAGGTGTGATCTATCCTGAAGAGTGTTCCATGTGCTCTTGAAAAGAATGTGTATTCTGATGGTTTTGGATGGAATGCTCTATAGTTATCAATTAAGCCCATTTGGTGTAATGTGTCATTTAAGGCCTGTGTTTCCTTATTGATTTTCTGTCTGGATGATCTGTCCTTTGATGTAAGTGGGGTGTTATTGTCTCCCACTATCATGGTGTTACTGTCAATTTCTCCTTTTATGGCTGTTAATATTTGCCTTATATATTCCAGTGTACCTATTTTGGGTGCATATATATTTGCAATGTTATATCTTCTTCTTGAATAGATCCCTTGATCATAATGTAGAGTCCTTCTTTATCTGTTATAACAGTCTTTATTTTAAAGTCTATTTTGTCTGGTATGAGTACTGCTACTCCAGCTTTCTTTTCATTTCCATTAGCATGGAATACCATTTTCTGTACCCTCACTTTCAGTCTGTATGTGTCCCTAGATCTGAAGTGGGTCTCTTGTAGACAGCATATATACAGGTCTTGTTTTTGTATCCATTCAACCAGTCTATGCCTTTTGGTTGGACCATTTAATCTATTTACATTTAATGTAATTGTTGATGGGTATGTTTTTATTGCCATTTTGTTAATTGTTTTGGATTAGTTTTTGTAGGGTTTTTTCTTTCCTTTCTCTTTTGTTTTCTTCTCTTGTGACTTGATAACTAACTTTAGTGTTGTGTTTGGATTTCTTTTCTTTGTATGTATCTATTGTTGATTTTCAGTTTGTGGTTCCTGTAAGGTTTTGATTGAGTAGTTTATATATGTACAAGATTGTTTTAAGTTGCTGGTTTGTTAATTTAAAATTCATTTCAAATATTCTGCATTCATACTGTCCTCCTCTCAATGTTACTGGTTTTGATATTATATTTGTGTCTGTATGTGTTTCTACCTTTACTGTAGGTTTGCCTTTACCAGTGAACTTTCCCATTTTGTAATTTTCTTGTTTCTGGTTGAGGCCTTTTCTTTTCTGCCTAGAAAATTTTCTTTAACTTATCTTGTAAAGCTGGTTTGGTGGTATTGAACTCTCTTAGCTTCTGCTTGTCTGTAAAGCTTTAGATTTCTCTGTCAAATCTGAGTGAGAGCTTTGATAGGTAGATAACAGTAAGTCCCCTACATGCGAACCTTCAAGTTGCGAACATTCATAGATACGAATGTGTGTTCTATCAACGTCAGGCGTGAGTGAAATTGCAGCTTTCCCTTTGTCTTCTGTTGCGAGGATCCTTCAGCTTTATCATCTCCCACCTCCTCTTCCTTCTCCAGTCAGTAACTATTCTTGCCTGTTCACTTGATGCTAGCCCCTGTATGACAGCTGTTGTACTGTACTGCTGTACTTTTCAAGGTACTGTATTGTAAGATTTGAAATGTTTTTAAAATTTTTTTGTGTTTGTTTTTTATGTGTTATTTGTGTGAAAAGTATTATAAACCTATTACAGTACAGTACTATATAGCCTACTTTGTTTGTTGGATACCTAGACTAGGTATCCAACTTTGTTGGACATACAGACAAATTGGACTTACAAACCCACTCTTGGGACGGAACTCGTTCGTATTTCGGGGACTTACTGTATTCTTGGTTGTAGGTTTTTCCCTTTCATCACTGTAAATATATCATGCCACTCCCTTTTGGCCTGCAGAGTTTCTGCTGAAAAATCAGCTGATAACCTTATGGGGATTCCCTTGTATGTTATTTGTTGCTTTTCTCTTGTTACTTTCAATATTTCCCCTTTGTCTTTAATTTTTGTCAATTTGATTAACATGTGTCTTGATGTGTTTATCCTTGGTTTTATCCTGTATGGGACTCTGTACTTTGTAGACTTGGGTGACTGATTCCTTTCTAATGTTAAGGAAGTTTTTAGCTATTATCTCTTCATGTATTTTCTCAGGCCCTTTCTCTCTCTCTTCTCCTTCTTGGACCCGTATAATGTGAATGGTGGTGCATTTAATATTGTCCTATAGGTCTCTTAGACTGTCCTCATTTCTTTTCATTCTTTTATCTTTATTCTGTTCTGCAGCAGTGATTTCCACCATTCTCTCTTCCTGCTCACTTATTTGTTCTTCTGCCTGATTTATTCTGCTCTTGGTACCTTCCAGTGTACTTTTCATGTGTATTGCTCATCTCTGTTTGTTCTTTATATCTTCTAGCTCTTTGTTAAACCTTTTTTGTAACTTCTTAGTCTGTGCCTCCATTCCTTTTCCTATATCTTGTATCATCTATGCTGTTGTTACTCTGAATTCTTTTTCAGGTACATTGCTTAATGTCTGCTTCACGTAGTTGTTCTTCTGGGGTTTTATCTTGTTCCTTCCTCTGGAACATATTCCTCTGCTGTCTCATTTTGTCTAACTTTCTGTGTTGTGGTTTCCATTCCGTAGGCTGCAGGATTATAGTTTATTTTGCTACTGGTGTCTGCCCTCTGGTGGGTGACACTGGTCTAGACACTTGTGCAGGCTTTCTGGTGGGAGGGACTGGTGCCTGCTCACTGTTGGGTGGAGCTGGGTCTTGTCCCTCTGGTGGGCAGGGCCATGTCAAGGGGTGCATTTAGAGGTGGCTCTGGGCTCAGGAAGATTTTAGGCAGCCTATCTGCTAATGGTTGGTGCTGTGTTCCTGCCCTGTTGGTTGTTTGGTCTGAGACATTACAGCACTGGAGCCTACATGCTGTAGGGTGGGGCCAGGCCTTAGTGTCTAAAGGGCGGTCTCCAGGAGAGCTTAAGCCAGTGAGTACTCTCTGGTACCTCCACCACCAGTGTTCTTGTCCCTGCAGTGAGGTACATTTCCCCTGCATCCCCAGAAGACCTCTCAAACTAGCAGATATGTCTGACCCAGGCTCCTATGAACTCACTGCTTTTTTCCTGGTTCCTGGTGTAGAGGAGAACTTGTGTGCAACCTCCAAGAGTGGAGTTTCTGGTTCTCCCAGTCGTGTAGAGTTCCTGCGATCAAGCCCTGGCCAAATGCTCTGGGGCTCCTCCTCCTGATGCCAGACCAGTGGACTGGGGAGCCTGACATGGGTCTCAGAACTCTCACTCCTGTGGGCGAACATCTGTGATACAATTTTCCATTTTGTGGGTTACCCACCCAGTGGGTATAGGGTTTGATTTTATCACAAATGTGCCACTCCTACCATCTCATTGTTTCTTCTTTGTCATTGGATGTAGAATATCTTTTTTAGTAGCTTCTGGTTTTTTTTGTCAATGGTTGTTCCGCAGTTAGTCATGATTTTGGTGTTTTCATGAGAGGAGGTGAGCTCAAGTCCTCCTAAGCCACCACGTTGTCTCCAGCTCTAGGAACACATTTCAAAAAATAGCACTTACCCCAAAAGAATACACGAAATCTGCAGGAAATGAGGGACAAAGCAACAAACCCAGTAAGGTGGGAGACTGAAACACAACCATGTCATTATTTACATTCAATTTAGATGGGATAAACTCTTTATCTAAAAGACAGATTTTTTGAATATTGGAAAAAAACCAGGACCCAAGTATATGATGTCTACATGTATATACTTTAAATAGAAAGACACACATCAATTGAAAGTAGATGGATGGAAAAATATATACCATTGCAAACATATTATAAAAAACTTGGTTGGTTTTATTAGTATCAAAGTAAATTTCAAGGTAAGGAATAATACCATGGATAAGGTAAAATAAGGATTAAAAGGTCAATTCATAAAAAATTCATAACAATTCTAAATGTTCATGTACCTAAAAATATAACTTCAATATATATAAAGCAAAAATTGTCAGAAATAAAGAGAGAAACATATTTAGACATTTTAACATTCCTCTCTCTTTAATTGACAGAAAAAGGAGTTGGAAAATCAGTGAGGATACAGAAGACTTGATCAACACCATCCATCAACTTGACCATATTGACAGTTACACTGTAATAATCCAATTAATGTAGGCTACACATTCATTACAAGTGTACATGTAATATTTATCAAGAAATTGTATTTTGGGTCGTAAAACAAATGTATTGATACAAGATATTAATTCTGTCTTTATTTCTTCCAAAAGACAAATATTTTAAAATTATTTTATTAATCTAACATCACGATCCCTATTTTTTTCAGTTGGGAAAAGGAAGCTTATTTACTCCCAGCTTACTCTAATTAAATCCAGTTTGATTCTTGCTCTTGGTGGCCACACAGACCAATTACATGTTTGTATTATTTAAGAAAGCTATCACAAAGCCTTGCCCTCTGGGCCTCCTAGGCTGGGTATCCCTGGCACTATTGGTAAAGAACAATAGCATGTGGATTTTTCTTTCAACTAAATGATTTATGCACATAGAGTCTCTTTCTTCCTATTATTGCAATTTCAGGTTCATGCAAAAGTACTTACCTTGTAATATTAATAACAGTGGAATTCATGATAACCAAATTCAAGAAATATGACTTGGTGGTACTTTAAAATAAACTGAAATATTTGAATTAAAGGATTTAATTCAAGTATAGCTTTATTCTTTCATTCAGAAATAATTATTGAATCTTTCTTACATGATGGACCTTGTTTTGAGAGAGCTTACAACTTAGAAAAGGATACAGTGAAGTGTTCCAAGTGTGTCTCATTTTGTAGACAAAATGAGGCTATATTCTCTTTTAAAGACCAGATGTATGATTACTTCAGCCTCTCTCCTGCTTTAGTGCAGTAATTCTAGTCTTTTGTCATGTCTCTTTTCATGTATTTCTGGGAGTCCCAAGGGGATGGTTACTAATAAATGAATTTATTCTGGTTGTTGCTGTGTTTTCACCAGTCAGCCAGTCATGTCAGTTCTGCCCTAGGGCCACTGCTGGTTTCCTTCTGTGCCCCCACTTCCTGGAAATGGCTCCCTTTGGGCCACTGCTGCTCTCCTTTGTGTTGCTTCATCCAAGCATGGGTGCTTAATTTTATGAGATTTACAATATGTTCAGGAATAACAGAAGAAAATAACAACAAAGAGAACAATTTAGAATGGCTACTAGAAAGGCCATTTTAAAGCTCACAGGCCCAGACCCCTCAGATTCTAGCCTAGTACCATGTTGCGGAAGCCAGTTTACCTACCCGTAAAGGACTGCTCAAAACCCAGAGCCATGCATCCTTCAAGTCTCTGAGCAAGAGGGAGATTTGTTCTTCTCATATCCATTCCTTTTAGTTTAAGACATACCTTCCTAAACCTTGTATTGGTACTGGAATTAATCTCTGCATTGGAACATGGACAGTGAAAATATCTACTTCCTTCAAAAGAAATTTCACCTTTTACTTCTGTAGGGACATAGTCTGTTCCTAGAGTTAAAATCACACTGTCATGCTAGACCACAATAGTGAAGAATCAGTATATTTCCCTAAGTTTGAATTATTGTCTAGAAATACACAAGTCAAAAAATATAGTTAAATTTAAGTGAACTAGGTTCCATTCCTTTTTATAGTCATGTCTCACTTTCAAGCAGACCCTGTGGCCTGCATATCCTTCCTGCTAATTTTTGCGGTATTCATTTCTGATCTCTGAGATAGCCACCCCAGTCTTAATCCATACCCAATCACCAAAGACATTCAAATATTTTTAAAGAAAATAATAATGTACAATTGCATAGGTCAGTCTTAATCCATACTTGGGAAAGAAATTTGCTCTAAAGGAAATAATCTGGAGACATTCAACTCTGCCTACCACAAAGGGACACTTTTACATCATTATGCTGTATTATTTTTGGCTTCTAACACTCTGTATCCAGAAAAATCTCTGCTGTACATTTGTATATCTCATGGTCCTTCTGAAAAAAATGTTCTCTGAGTGATGAGATCACTGCCTTCAAGACAAAGTCAACTGTTTACCACTTGTCATAGAAAATGTCTTTGCTGGATGCTCCAATAGCATGGTGTTTTCAGGTTTTTGCCTTTCCAATGAAACAGGTGACTTTCTTCATTTCTCTTTGCATGTTTAATAGGCACCTGGAGCATGATGTAGCGAAAACAGAACTCTTGATCCCCCCCCAAATTTCTCCTTTCCCTCTGTACCCCATTTCATAAAGGCCAACTCCAGCAATTTGGTTGCTGAAGTAAAAACCTACATATTTTTTTTGATTCATCCCTTTTCCTCATCTTCCCCATTCTCTCTTTCTTCCAAGCTGTTAACTATAGTCTTGTTGGCACCACATAAAATATATTCCAAATTCATCTATTTCTCTCCCCTCTGGTCAAGTGACCCTGTGATTATTGTAGTAACAACTGGTCTTTCTGCTTCTATTCTTATATATTCTAGGAGCTAGTGAATTTTTTGAAGTGAAAACCGAGTGGGAGAGAAAATATTTGCAAGTGATATGACTGATGAGATTAATTTCCAAGATATATAAATAGCTCATACAACTAAGTATCAAAAAATCAAACAACCCAGTCAAAAAATTGGCAAAAGACCTGAATAGACATTTTTCCAAAGAAGACATAGAAATGGCTGATAGACACATGAAAAGATGCTCAACATCACTAATTGCTAGCAAAATGCAAATAAAAACCTCAATGAGATACCACCTCGCGTCTGTCAGAATGGCTATCATCAAAAAGAACACAAATAGCAAATGTTGGCAAGGATGTGGAGAAAAGGGAACCCTTGTACACAGTTTGTGGGAAAGTAAATTGGTGCAGACACTATGAGAAACAGTATGGAAATTCCTCACATACTAAAAATAGAACTACCATAGGATTCGACCACTCCACTCCTGGGTATATATCTGAAAAAAAAATGAAAACACTAATTTGAAAAGATACAAGCACCTCCATATTCATAGCAGCATTAGTTGCAGGAGCCAAGATATGGAAGTAACCTAAATGTCCATCAACAGATGAATGGATAAAGAAGATGTGGTATAAAACAATAAATGCTGGAGAGGATGTGGAAAAAAGGGAACCCTCTTGCACTGCTGGTGGGAATGTAAATTGATACAGCCACTATGGAGAACAGTATGGAAGTTCCTTAAAAAACTAAAAATAGAACTACCATATGACCCAGCAATCCCACTACTGAGAATACCATAATTCAAAAAGAGTCATGTACCACAATGTTCATTGCAGCTCTATTTACAGTAGCCAGGACATGGAAGCAACCTAAGTGTCCATCGACAGATGAATGGATAAAGAAGATGTGACACATATACACAATGGAATATTACTCAGCCATAAAAAGAAACGAAATTGAGTTATTTGTAGTGAGGTGGATGGACCTAGAGACTGTCATACAGAGTGAAGTACGTCAGAAGGAGAAAAACAAATACCGTATGCTAACATATATATATGGAATCTAAAAAAAAAAAAAAGGTTCTGAAGAACCTAGGGGCAGGACAGGAATAAAAACACAGACGTAGAGAATGGACTTGAGGAAACGAGGAAGGGGAAGGGTAAGCTGGGACAAAGTGAGAGAGTGGCATGGACATATGTACACTACCAAATGTAAAATGGATAGCTAGTGGGAAGCAGCCACATAGCACAGGGAGATCGGTGCTTTGTGTCCATCTAGAAGGGTGGGATATGGAGGGTGGGAGGGAGACGCAAGAGGGAGGAGGTAATGGGGATATATGTTTATGTATAGCTGATTCACTTTGTTATACAGCAGAAACTAACATACCATTGTAAAGCAATTATACTCCCATAAGGATGTTAAAAAAAAAAGTTGTGGTATATATACAGTGGAATATTACTCAGCCATAAAAACAGAATGAAACTCTATTATTTGCAACAACATGGATGGACCTAGAAGGTATTATGCTTAGTGAAATGAGAGAAAGACAAATACTCCATGTTATCACTTATATGTGGAATCTGAAAAATAAAGCGAATGATTGTATGTAGCAAAACAGGAACAGGCTCACAGGTATAGGAAACAAACTAGTGGCTACCAGTGGGGAGAGGGAAGGGGGAAGGGACAAAATCGGGGTAAGGGATTAAGAGATACAAATTACTATTTATAAAATACATAAGAAACAAGGATATTTTGTACAACACAGGGAATATAGCCATTATTTTGTAATAACTTTAAATGGAGTATAACCTATAAAAATATTGAATCACTATGCTGTATACCTGAAACTAATATAATACTGTAAATCAACTATACTTCAATTAAAAAAATAAAGAATATAATTTTGCAACCTAAAAAAAAAATAAAGTGAAAACCAAATGCCATTTTCCTGCTAAAAGACTCAACTATATTTTCCTACTGCACTTATAATAATATTCAGATTTCTTTCCATGACCTATGAAATCCTATGTGATGAATGAAGTAAGAATCCTTGATTTTTGGTGGCTTATTGGCTATGAAGGGAGTGGGAGTGATATCAGCTTTGCTTCTTCAGTGCAAATGCTTGGCATAGGGTTCTGATTAAATCACCTTTTCTAGTATAAAGAGAGAAAACAGGATTGGGTTGGAGAATGGGAATGGGAGACGCAGAAGACACAAAGGAGAATGAAAGAGTGACAAAAGATATTACAAATGTTTAAAAAAAATTTCAAAAAGCAAACATGTTGTTTGTTACCTGTGAAAAAGGAAAATAGCTTCACTCTAGGTTGCTGCTTCTCAGGTGATAACCATGTGAAAGAATAGGCTTCTGAGAAACATGGACAGTAGGGGTCTGTTTAGGTTCACAGACGTGTATGCGTTTGCTCTGGTATCTGAGTCACTGTTAGCAGAGTAGTGGCTGTAGGGGTCTTACGTATCTCATGCACCCTGAAAGGTGAAGAGAGTTCTTTAAGCTCACCAGGCTCTCAAAGGTATTTTTCTAAGTGTTGCATTATTTTGGCTGCTTTTCCATGAGGTTGCCAATCACTTCTAGGAGGCAGAGGGGTGAAGGTCAAAGTAGCCCCCTTTGAGAGCAAGCAGTTCCACAGACATGTGCTCCCCCTTCTTTGTGGCCTTTAAGCCCATGGAATATTGAGATGAAAATAGAAAACAGCTCTGGAAAATTTATGCCTCAAGAAATATTGAGCCAAATTTATTTGTTAAGGCATTGCTAATCGGTTTTATAGAAAAGTAAAATGACTCAGAATCAGATGTGGGGCAAGGTGTCAGAGGACTGTTTCCTTTACTTGAATTGTCAAGTGGAAGGCGTTTCCTCTGTAAGGCCAATAAGGCTGTCTTGAGGTCCCAGGTCTCCTACTTTCTCTCTCACTGGAGAGAAGCAGAGGGCTCTTTCTGGAGAGGACCAAGAGGGAAGGGAAGAAAACAGACTGTTGCAGCTGATTAGGAATGCTGGAAGGTGAGCTGAGGCTATCCTCTTAATTATTGCTGACCTCCTCAGGAGGGCAGAGGGACTACATGTGATGAAGATGAAGAAGTGATGGCATCTGTTGGAAGGAACTTAAAAGCATTTGGATGCCAGGTTTTCCTGAAGCCCAGGAGGCCAGCATGAGTTGTCAGAAGAGTGCTTAATATGAACAGAAGTGGCTCAGGGAGCAGGGCAGTGATTTGTTTACCTTAATCTGTGTCCCCCCCAATAATAGTATTTATCTCTGTTTTTCATGTTATAATTTAAAATCATGTTATTAAAGCATTATAATTTAATGTTTTAATGTTATAATTAACATTATATCATTATAATTTCATATTTTGAATAATTATATTCCTAATTATATATATATAATTCCTAACCATTAATATATAAAATTCTTAACTATATATAATAGGAATATAATATGTATGTGAAGCTATATATAAAACTATATATATAACTTAACTATATGTAAAATATATAGTTACAGATTTATTTATGGTTATATTTATATATTTCTCATATATGTATATTATATATTTATACTCATTATTTATATATATTTATTTATATAAACACACGTTTAGCAGACCCATGTTTCAATGAGATCTACTCTTTTATATGGTTACTACCTTAAAAGTGGCAACCCAGTTTGAATTTAATACGTTTTGTTTTCTTACAAGCAATGTTTACACACACACACGTGTGTAGTATTTGTGACCATGTTTAAAGAGCAAATTCTCTAGCTCCATCAGGCTTATTCCTCGAGTCTGATATTAGTCAGAATCATGTAAGCCTGATGGGGCATCACTTCTGTGGTGGCAGGTGTCTAAACTGCAGGATCAGTGCACTGAATCATTAAGAGTAGCACATGTCACTCTTCTCGTTCTGCCGGGGTGTTCACTCAGGCACTTGCCTGTGTCAGTGGCAATTAGATGACTCAACTGTTTTCGCCATGCAGCCTTTTCCCCCTGCAACACTTTCGCTTCAGTGTTGAAAGTGTTGCAGGGGGAAAGTCTGAAAGTCTGAAGTATAGAAAGTCTCTGTTTCTATAATGTTTATCTGACTCCTCAAGCCATGGGGCCCTGGATCATTATTCATTTACTTTACTTGAGCCACTTCTGTTTTAGCTTCAATAAGTGGCCTTGGTGGGCTTCACTCCTGCCATATGTGTGCTAAATTGCAGACAGTGTAGTAATTGATGACATGCTGGTTGCTTGTGTATTTTCTATCTTCTCTGATAAAAGCACAACAGGTGTAAGATATACTGTACTTATTTACAGATTTCTGGCCCCATTCCCAGAATTTCATTTTTTTCCCCCACTTACCATGAAAGTGGATTTTCTTTTAATTACTCTCTTTTAAAACCAAGGTATAATTTATATACAACAAATGCACAGATTTTCAATGTACAGTTCAATTAATTTTAACAAATGAATATGCCCACGTAACTGTGCACCAAACTGTCGAACATTTCCATCACCCTGGAAAGTTCACTTGTACACCTTTGCAATTAGTCCCTTTCCATGAAACAATCTCTTTTCTTACTTCGTTCATCATAGGTCGTATCTACCTGCTCTAGAACTTTCTATATGGCATCATACAGTAGGTACTGTTTTTGTTCCTGACTTGCTTAAAATGTCTTTGAGATTCATGAAGAAATTTATTCCTTTCAAGTATCAAGTAATGTTCCACTGTATGAAGATACTACTGTTTATATATTTACTTGTTGATGCTCAGTTGTTTCCATTTTGGGACTATTGGGTTGTCTATTTATTATTGATTCATAGAAGTTTTATATATTCTAGATAACAAGTTCTTTGCCAGAAGTTGGCTTTTCAGATATCTCTCCCAGTCTGTGTTTTATCTTTTCATCTTCTTAATGGTGTCATTTGATGAGCAGAAATTTAACATTTTGATTATGTTCATTTTATGATTTTTTTTATGCCTAGTGCTTTTTGCATCCTGTCAGAGAACTCTTTGCCAACCACAAGATCATTCTCCTGTGTTTCCTTTTAGAAAACATTGAAGCTTTCTAGTTTCAGATTTTGCATGAAGGCTTCCTATCTAAATCTAATTCTTGTGTATGGTGTGAGGTAGGGGTTGAGGTTCTTTTTTTTTTAATATGGATATACAATTGATCTAGCATCATTTGTTGCAAAAACTTTCCTTTCCCTATTGGCTCTGTGTGTGTGTGTGTATTTCAGGACTTTATTCTGTTTCACTGACTTGTTTATCTACCTTTATGCAAGTGTCTTAATTATTGTGGTTTTATGGTAAGTCTTAAAAGCAGGTAGTATAAGTCTTCCAAATTTGTTCCTCTTTTTAAGGTTATGTTTACTATTCTTCATCTTTTGCATTTTCATACACATATACAATCAGCTTGTTAATTTCTACTACAAGCCTCATGGAATTTTGATTGGGTTGCACTAAATTTATAGATCAATTAGGGGAGAACTGACACTTTAGCAATATTAATGTTTCCCGTTCCTAAGCATGTTATATGGTTTAACTTTTTATTTAATAACTTTCTGCAATATGTAGTAGTTTTCAGAATACAAGTCTTACCTATCTTAAATTCATTTTTGGGTATTTTATGTTTTTCCTACAATTGTAAATGAATTGCTTTTTAGTTTCATTTTGTAATAGTTCACTGATAAAATATTGAAATATAATTAAATTTTGTATATTGATCTTAATTCCTGTGACTTTGCTAAATTCACTTTTCAGTTCCAGTAGTTTTGGGGTAGTAGATTCCTTAGAATGTTTTGTATTTACAATCATGTCAACCTCAAAGAAGACTGTTTTGCTTCTTTCTTTTTAATTTTTATACCTTTTTTTACATTGTTGTATTACATAGAACTTTCAGTATATTTTTGAATAGATGTGGCGACAGTGGAAATCTTGTTCCTGAACTAAGAAAAATTCAATATTCACCATTAAGTATGACATTCTGTTGTTTCTTCATATATGCCCACTATCAGGTTGATGAAATTCCTTTCTTTTCCTAGTGTTTTGAGAGTTTTTTTTTTTCATGAACAGGTGTGACATTTTGTCAAAAGTGTTTTTGAATCAATTGAAATTTTTATTTCTCTTTGATTCTGTTAATGTGATGAATTACCACCATTGATTTCATAATGTAAAACCAACCTTTAATTCTGGCATAGGCTCCATGTATTAATGAAATTTATCCTTTTCATATAGTGCTGAATTTGATTTGTTAATATTTTATTGAGGACTTTGTATATTTATTCATGTAGGATATTGGTCTATAATTTTCTTTTTTTATAATGTCTTTGTGAGGTTTTGGTAACAGGGTCATGCTGGCCTCATTGAACTACTTGAAAAGTATTTCCTTCTATTTTCTCAAAGAGTTTGTATAACACTGGTATTCGTTTTG
This sequence comes from Eubalaena glacialis, assembly GCF_028564815.1. NCBI lineage: Eukaryota > Metazoa > Chordata > Mammalia > Artiodactyla > Balaenidae > Eubalaena > Eubalaena glacialis. Next base: position 31,408,954 of record NC_083718.1, read on the forward strand.
TCCTTAAACCTTTGATAGAATTTGTGAGTAAAGATATATGGGCCTGGGGTTTTCTTTGTTAAAAAGTTTTAAATTATGAATTCAATTTTGAAAATGGATATAAAGCTCTTTGAATTTTTCTGTTTCTTCTTGTGCTAATTTTGGTAAGATGTGCTTTTCAAGGAATTCTTCCACTTGCTCTAAGCTGTTGAAGTTATAGGCATAAAATCGTTAATGTTTTTGTCTTTTTGGAGAATTGAATCCCTTTTCATAATACAATAAGCCTGTCTATCACTAGTAATATTTCTTGTCTGAAGCCTACTTTGAGATTAATAAAACTACTTTAGCTTTCTTTTGAGTAGTATCTGAATGGAATATCTTTTTTCATTCTTTTACTTTTAATCCATTTATGCCTTTATATTTAAAGTGGTATTCTTATAGGCAGTATATAGTGGGGTCTTGCTTTTTATCTAATCTAACAATCTATATTTGAATTAGTGTGGCTTACATTTAATGTGATTATTGACATGGTTGAATTAAAATCTACCATCTAACCAGTTGTTTCCTTTTGTAAATTTATTATTTTTAATTTTATTTTAAAATTTTATTGGAATATAGTTGATTTACAATGTTGTGTTAGTTTCAGGTGTACAGCAAAGTGATTCAGTTATATATATATACATATATTCATTCTGTTTTAGATTCTTTTCTCATATAGGTTATCACAGAATATTGAGTGGAATTCCCTGTAGTATACAGTAGGTCCTTGTTGGTTCTCTATCTCATATATAGTGGTGTGTGTGTGTTCATTCCAAGCTTCATCCCTCCGCCCACATTTCCCCTTTGGTAACCATAAGTTTGTTTTCTATATTTCTATATCTGTGAGTCTCTTTCTGTTTTGTAAATAAGTTCATTTGTTTCCATTTTTAATTAGATTCCACATATGAGTGATATCATATGATATTTGTCTTTCTTTGTCTGACTTAATTCACTTAGTATGATAATCTCTAGGTCCATCCATGTTGCTGTAAATGGCATTATTTTATTCTTTTTTATGGCTGAGTAATATTCAATTGTATATATCGATATGTACCACGTCTTCTTTATTCATTCCTCTGTTGATGGACATTTAGATTGCTTGCATGTCTTGGCTGTTTTGCTCTGTGGTGACTTGGCTACTGTAAATAGTGCTGCAATGAACATTGGGGTGCATGTATCCTTTTGGATTATGGTTTTCTCTGGATATATGCCCAGGAGTGGGATTGCTGGATCATATGGCAGCTCTATTTTTAGTTTTTAATTTTTAAAAAAATTTTTTAACATCTTTATTGGAGTCTAATTGCTTTACAGTGGTATGTTAGTTTCTGCTTTATAACAAAGTGAATCAGCTATACAAATAGATATATCCCCATATCTCCTCCCTCTTGCATCTCCCTCCCACCCTCCCTATCCCACCCCTCTAGGTGGTCACAAAGCACCGAGCTGATCTCCCTGTGCTATGCAGCTGCTTTCCACTAGCTAGCTATTTTACATTTGGTAGTATATATAAGTCCATGGCACTCTCTCACTTTGTCCCAGCTTATCCTTCCCCCACACCGTGTCCACAAGTCCATTCTCTACGTCTGCGTCTTTATTCCTGTCCTGCCCCTCGGTTCTTCAGAACCATTTTTTTTTTTTTTAGATTCCATATATATGTGTCAGCATACGGTATTTATTTTTCTCTTTCTGATTTACTTCACTCTGTATGACAGTCTTTAGGTCCATCCACCTCACTACAAATAACTCAATTTTGTTTCTTTTTATGGCTGAGTAATATTCCATTGTATATATGTGCCATGTCTTCTTTATCCATTCATCTGTCGATAGACACTTAGGTTGCTTCCATGTCCTGGCTATTTTCCATACTGTTCTCCATAGTGCTTGTACCAATTTACATTCCTATATTCTGATTCAGAAAGTCTGTATGAAGCCTGATATTTTGCATTTCTTACAAGTTCCCCTTGTTGATACTGCTGATAATCCTTGAGAATCAATGATCTAGACTAGGAACAGGGGCAGTTCATCCATGCAAGAGGAGTGGCCAGTAAAAGGGGATAGAGTGACACAAGATCACAGTATGTTTGGGGTATTGAAGATAGTTTATTTGTCTGGAGCGTAAGTCATAGATGAGCAAGTAACAAGAAGAGTCAACAGTGTTATGGAGGGCCTTAAAAATAGACTAAAACATTTGGACTTTATCCTGAAAGGTGAGAAGATACCACTTTCTACCACTTTTAATACATGTAGACATGATACATATATTCACTTAATAAAAATTGCAATTTTCTTTTCTCATATTGTTTCTGTCTGGAACGTTCAATAGATTTAGTGGAATGGGTTACAGTGAGGGTTAGTAAAGTTCCATAAGGGAAAATAGTATTTATTAAAGTTCTTAGGGCAACTGTATGTGTAATAAAGCTGGTGAAATCTGTTTTGTTGGTACAAGGTCACGGGCCCCAAAGCAGCCAATCCTAAATGGTGTGTTGTAGGCAAAGCCATGTGATATCCACAAAAACCTACCTGTACAACATTGTCGTATCTTCAGGCAGAAGTTGTAGCCACTATTGCTTACTTTTCTTCCTGCCCTCTCCAGACATCTAAATGCGTGCACACATGTGGGCACACAACACACACACACAGACACACGCACACACACACACACACACACACGCACACAGTATGAAGAACCATCCAGGTGGGCCAGCCCCTGGTTGCTCCCTCTCCTGGCTTCCATGGCACCCTGCACCACATTTCTGTCCCAGCACTTTATTTTTTTTAACATCTTTATTGGAGTATAATTGCTTTACAATGGTGTGTTAGTTTCTGCTTTATAACAAAGTGAGTCAGCTATACATATACATATATCCCCATATCTCTCCCCTCTTGCGTCTCCCTCCCTGCCACCCTCCCTATCCCACCGCTCTAGGTAATCACAAAGCACTGAGCTGATCTCCCTGTGCTATGCGGCTGCTTCCCACTAGCGATTGATTTTACATTTGGTAGTGTATATATGTCCATGTCACTCTCTCACTTTGTCTCAGCTTACCCTTCCCCCTCCCTGTATCCTCAAGTCCATTCTCTAGTAGGTCTGCGTCTTTATTCCCATCCTGCCCCTAGGTTCTTCATGACCATTCTTTTTTTTTTCTTAGATTCCATATATATGTGTTAGCATACGGTATTTGTTTTTCTCTTTCTGACTTGCTTCACTCTGTATGACAGACTCTAGGTCCACCCACCTCACTACAAATAACTCAATTTTGTTTCTTTTTATGGCTGAATAATATTCCATTGTATATATGTGCCACATCTTCTTTATCCATTCATCTGTTGATGGACACTTAGGTTGCTTCCATGTCCTGGCTATTATAAATAGAGCTGCAATGAACATTGTGGTACATGACTATTTTTGAATGATGGTTTTCTCAGGGTATATGCCCAGCAGAGGGATTGGTGGGTCGTATGGTAGTTCTATTTTTAGTTTTTCAAAGAACCTCCATACTGTTCTCCGTAGTGGCTGTATCAGTTTACATTCCCACCAACAGGGCAAGAGGGTTCCCTTTTCTCCACACCCTCTCCAGCATTTATTGTTTGTAGATTTTTGGATGAAGGCCATTCTGACTGGTGTGAGGTGATACCTCATTGTAGTTTTGATTTGAATTTCTCTAATGATTAATGATGTTGAGCATTCTTTTATGTGTTTGTTGGGAATCTGTGTATCTTCTCTGAAGAAATGTCTATTTAGGTCTTCTGCCCATTTTTGGATTGGGTTGTTTGTTTTTTTGATATTGAGCTGCATGAGCTGCTTATAAATTTTGGAAATTAATCCTTTGTCAGTTGCTACATTTGCAAATATTTTGTCCCATTCTGAGGGTTGTCTTTTCGTCTTGTTTATGGTTTCCTTTGCTGTGCAAAAGCTTTTGAGTTTCATTAGGTCCCATTTGTTTATTTTTGTTTTTATTTCCATTTCTCTAGGAGATGGGTCAAAAAGGATCTTTCTGTGATTTATGTCATAGAGTGTTCTGCCTATGTTTTCCTCTAAGAATTTTATAGTGTCTGGCCTTACATTTAGGTCTTTAATCCATTCTGAGTTTATTTTTGTGTGTGGTGTTAGGGAGTGTTCTAATTTCATTCTTTTACATGTAGTTGTCCAGTTTTCCCAGCACCATTTATTGAAGAGGCTGTCTTTTCTCCATTGTATATTCTTGCCTCCTTTATCAGAAATAAGGTGACCATATGTGCGTGGGTTTATCTCTGGGCTTTCTATCCTGTTCCATTGATGTATATTTCTGTTTATGTGCCAGTACCATACTGTCTTGATTACTGTAGCTTTGTAGTATAGTCTGAAGTCAGGGAGTCTGATTCCTCCAGCTCCGTTTTTCTTTCTCAATATTTCTTTGGCTATTCGGGGTCTTTTGTATTTCCATACAAATTGTGAAATTTTCTGTTCTAGTTCTGTGAAAAATGCCAGTGGTAGTTTGATAGGGATTGCATTGAATCTGTAGATTGCTTTGGGTAGTATAGTGATTTTCACAATGTTGATTCTTTCAGTCCAAGAACATGGTATATCTCTCCATCTGTTTGTATCATCTTTAATTTCTTTCATCAGTGTCTTATCATTTTCTGCATACAGGTCTTTTGTCTCGTTAGGTAGGTATATTCCTAGATATTTAATTCTTTTTGTTGCAATGGTAAATGGGAGTGTTTCCTTAATTTCTCTTTCAGATTTTTCATCATTAGTGTTTAGGAATGCAAGAGATTTCTGTGCATTAATTTTGTATCCTGCAACTTTACCAAATTCATTGATTAGCTCTAGTAGTTTCCTGGTAGCATCTTTAGGATTCTCTATGTATAGTATCATGTCATCTGCAAACAGTGACAGATTTACTTCTTTTCTGATTTGGATTTCTTTTATTTCTTTTTCTTCTCTGATTGCTGTGGCTAAAACTTCCAAAACTTTGTTGAATAATAATGGTGAGAGTGGGCAACCTTGTCTTGTTCCTGATCTTAGTGGAAATGGTTTCAGCTTTTTACCATTGAGGATGATGTTGGCTGTGGGCTTGACATATATGGCCTTTATTATGTTAAGGGAAGTTCCCTCTATGCCTACTTTCTGGAGGGTTTTTATCATAAATGGGTGTTGAATTTTGTTGAAAGCTTTTTCTGCGTCTATTGAGATGATCATATGGTTTTTATTCTTCAATTTGTTAATATGGTATATCACATTGATTGATTTGCGTATACTGAAGAATCCTTGCATTCCTGGGATAAACCCCACTTGATCATGGTGTATGATCCTTTTAATGTGCTGTTGGATTCTGTTTGCTAGTATTTTGTTGAGGATTTTTGCATCTATGTTCATCAGTGATATTGGCCTGTAGTTTTCTTTCTTTGTGACATCTTTGTCGGGTTTTGGTATGATGGTGATGGTGGCCTTGTAGAATGAGTTTGGAAGTGTTCCTCCATCTGCTATGTTTTGGGAGAGTTTGAGAAGTATAGGTGTTAGCTCTTCTATAATGTTTGTTAGAATTCGCCTGTGAAGCCATCTGGTCCTGGGGTTTTGTTTGTTGCAAGATTTTTAATCACAGACTCAATTTCAGTGCTTGTGATTGGTCTATTTATATTTTCTGTTTCTTCCTGGTTCAGTCTCGGAAGGTTGTGCTTTTCTAAGAATTTGTACATTTCTTCCAGGTTGTCCATTTTATTGGTATATAGTCGCTTGTAGTAATGTCTCATGATACTTGGTATTTCTGCAGTGTCAGTTGTTACTTCTTTTTCATTTCTAATTCTGTTGATTTGACTCGTCTCCCTTTTTTTCTTGATGAGTTTGGCTAATGGTTTATCAATTTTGATTATCTTCTCAAAGAAACAGGTTTTAGTTTTATTGATCTTTGCTATTGTTTCCTTCATTTCTTTTTCATTTATTTTTGATCTGATCTTTATGATTTCTTTCCTTCTGCTAACTTTGGGGTTTTTTTGTTCTTTCTGTAATTGCTTTAGGTGTAAGGTTAGGTTGTTTATTTGAGATGTTTCTTGTTTCTTAAAGTAGGATTGTATTGCTATAAACTTCCCTATTAGAACTGGTTTTGCTGCATCACATAGGTCTTGGGTCGTCGTGTTTTCATTGTCATTTGTTTCTAGGTATTTTTTGATTTCCTCTTTGATTTCTTCAATTATATCTTGGTTATTAAGTAGTGTATTGTTTAGCCTCCATGTGTTTGTATTGTTTACACATTTTTTCCTGTAATTGATGTCTAGTCTCACAGCCTTGTGCTCGGAAAAGATACTTGATACAATTTACATTTTCTTAAGTTGACCAAGGCTTGAATTATGACCAAAGATATGATCTATCCTGGAGAATGTTCCATGAGCACTTGAGAAGAAAGTGTATTCTGTTGTTTTTGGATAGAATGTCCTATAAATATCAATTAAGTCCAACTTGTTTAATGTATCATTTAAAGCTTGTGTTTCCTTATTTTCATTTTGGATGATCTGTCCATTGGTGAAAGTGGGGTGTTAAAGTCCCCTGCTATTATTGTGTTACTCTTGATTTCCCCTTTTATGGCTGTTAGTATTTGCCTTATGTATTGAGGTGCTCCTATGTTAGGTGCATAAACATTTACAGTTGTTATATCTTCTTCTTGGATTGACCCCTTGATCATTATGTAGTGTCCTTCTTTGTCTCTTGTTATAGTCTTTATTTTAAAGTGTATTTTGTCTCATGTGAGAATTGCTACTCCAGCTTTCTTTTCATTTCCATTTGCATGGAGTATCTTTTTCCATCCCCTCACTTTCAGTCTGTGTGTGTCCCTTGGTCTGAAGTGGGTCTCTTGTAGACAGCGTATATATGGGGCTTGTTTTTGTATCCATTCAGCCAGTCTATGTCTTTTGGTTGGAGCATTTAATCCGTTTACATTTAAGGTGATTATCGATATGTATGTTCCTATTACCATATTCTTAATTGTTTTGGGTTTGTTATTGTAGGTCTTTTCCTTTTCTTGTGCTTCCTGCCTAGAGAAGTTCCTTTAGCATTTGTTGTAAGGCTGGTTTGGTGGTTGCTGAATTCTCTTACCTTTTGCTTGTCTGTAAAGGTTTTAATTTCTCTGTTGATTCTGAATGAGATCCTTGCTGGGCAGAGTAATCTCGGTTGTAGGTTTTTTCCTTTCATGGCTTTAAATATGTCCTGCCACTCCCTTCTGGCTTGCAGAGTTTCTGCTGAAAGATCAGCTGTTAACTTTATGGGGATTCCCTTGTATGTTATTTATTGTTTTTCCCATGTTGCTTTTAATATTTTTTCTTTGTATTTAATTTTATATAGTTTGATTAATATGTGTCTTGGCATGTTTCTCCTTGGACTTATCCTGTAATGGACTCTCTGCACTTCCTGGACTTGAAAAACGACTTCCTTTCCCATATTAAGGAGGTTTTCAACTATAATCTCTTCAAATATATTCTCTGTCCTTTTCTTTTTCTCTTCTTCTTCTGGGACCCCTATAATTCGAATGTTGGTGCGTTTAATGTTGTCCCAGAGGTCTCTGAGGCTGTCCTCAATTCTTTTCATTCCTTTTTCTTTTTTCTTCTCTGCAGTAGTTATTTCCACTATTTTATATTCCAGGTCACTTATTTGCGCTTTTGCGTCAGTTGTCCTGCTATTGATTCCTTCTAGAGAATTTGAAAGTTCATTTATTGTGTTGTTCATCATTGTTTGCTGTTTAGTTCTTCTAGGTCCTCGTTAAACGTTTCTTGTATTTTTTCCATTCTATTTCCAAGATTTTGGATCATCTTTACTATCATTACTCTGAATTCTTTTCCAGGTAAACTGCCTATTTCCTCTTCATTTGTTTGGTCTGGTGGGTTTTTACCTTGCTCCTCCATGTGTTGTGTGTTTCTCTGTCTTCTCATTTTGCTTAACTCACTGTGTTTGGGTCTCCTTTTCACAGGCTGCAGGTTCGTAGTTCCTGTTGTTTTTGGTGTCTAACCCCACTGGCTAAGGTTGGTTGAGCGGGTTGTTTAGGCTTCCTGGTGGAGGGGACTAGTACCTGTGTTCTGGTGGATGAGGCTGGATCTTGTCTTTCTGGTGGGTAGGTCCATGTCTGGTGGTGTGTTTTTGGGTGTCTGTGACCTTATTATGATTTTAGGAAGCCTTTCTGCTAGTCGGTGGGGTTGTGTTCCTGTGTTGCTAGTTGTTTGGCATAGGGTGTCCAGCACTGTAGCTTGCTGGTCGTTGAGTGGAGCTGGGTCTTGGCGTTGAGATGGAGATCTCTTGGAGGTTTTCGCCATTTGATATTACGTGGAGCCGGTTGGTCTCTGGTGAACCAATGTCCTGAAGTCAGCTCTCCCACCTCAGAGACACAGGCGTGACACCCCACTGGAGCACCAAGACCTTGTCATCCACGTGGCTCTGAATAAAAGGGAGAAAAGAAAGAAAGAAAGAAAGAAAACTAAATAAATAATTAAAAAGTTATTAAAATAAAAATTTAAATATAACTATTAAAAATCAAAAAATTAAAAAGTAATTAGAAAAAGAAAGAAAGAAGAGAGCAATCAAACGCAAAAACAAATCCACCGATAACAAGCGCTAAAAAGTATATTAAAAACAAACAAACAAACAAAAAAACACCCTGACAGTCAGAACCGTAGGACAAATGGTAAAAACAAAGCTATACAGACAAAATCACACACAGAAGCATACACATACACACTCACAAAAAGAGAAAAAGGAAAAAGTTGTATATATCGTTGCTCCCAAAGTCCACCGCCTCAATTTGGGATGATTCGTTGTTTATCCAGGTATTCCACAGATGCAGGGTACATCAACTTGACTGTGGAGATTTAATCCGCTGCTCCTGAGTCTGCTGGGAGTGATTTCCCTTTCTCTTCTTTTTTCGCACAGCTCCTGGGGTTCAGCTTTGGATTGGCCCTGCTTTTGCGTATAGGTCACCTGAGGGTGTCTGGTCTTCGCTCAGATAAGACGGGGTTAAAGGAGCAGCTGATTAGAGGGCTCTGGCTCACTCAGGCCTGGTGTAGGGAGGGGTACAGAATGCGGGGCGAGCCTGGGGCGGCAGAGGCCAGCGTGACTTTGCACCAGACTGAGGCGCGCCATGCGTTCTCCTGGGTAAGTTGTCCCTGGATCACGGGACCCTGGCAGTGGCAGGCTGCACAGGCTCCCCGGAGGGGAGGTGTCATAGTGACCTGTGCTTGCACACAGGCTTCTTGGTGGCTGCAGCGGCAGCCTTAGCATCTCATGCCCGTCTCTGGGGTCCACGTTGATAGCTGCAGCTTGCGCCCATCTCTGGAGCTCGTTTAGGCAGTGCTCTGAATCCCCTCTTTCGCGCACCATGAAACAAAGTGGCAAGAAAAAGTCTCTTGCCTCTTTGGCAGTTCCATACTTTTTCCCGGACACACTCCCGGCCAGCCGTGGCGCACTAACCCCCTTCTGGCTGTGTTCATGCAGCCAACCCCAGTCCTCTCCCTGGGATCTGACCTGTGAAACCCGAGCCTCAGCTCCCAGCCCCCACCTGCCCTGGTGGTTGAGTAGAGAAGCCTCTCGGGCTGGTGAGTGCTGGTCGCCACTGATCCTGTGTTTGGGAATCCCTCCGCTTTGCCCTCTGCACGCCTGTTGCTTCGCTCTCCTTTGTGGCTCTGAAGCTTTACCCCCCCGCCACCCGCTGTCTCTGCCAGTGAAGGGGCTTCCTACTCTGTGGAAACTTTTCCTCCTTCACAGCTTCCTCCCACCGGTCCAGGTCCCATCCCTATTCTTTTGTCTCTGTTTTTTCTTTTTTCTTTTGCCCTACCCAGGTACGTGGGGGAGTTTCTTGCCTTTTGGGAGGGCTGAGGTCTTCTGCCAGCGTTCAGTAGGTGTTTTCTAGGAGTTGTTCCACATGTAGATGTATTTCTGATGTATTTGTCAGGAGGAAGGTGATCTCCATGTCTTACTCTTCCGCCATCTTGAAGGTCCTCCTCCCAGCACTTTCTATACTGCACTTTTGTTTTCTCCTTGCACATGGGAGGACCTTAAGGGAATGAGATGTTATGAGAGAGGAGCAGAGTTAGTGATTTATCCCTCAGCTTTTACCAGGCTTAGTCTCAGGGACTAAGTTGGTGGATGGGAGTTTAGGCTCACTCAGAGAGACTGTTTTTTTTTTTTTTAAGGTATCTGCAAAGCCCTTGTTACGTCTGGTCTTCTCCAAGCTGGTCAGAATTCTCAGACGAGCCCAGAAAACCTTTCTTTCCCACGTTCTAGAACAGAGTAGAAACCTGAACTGCCATCTTTTGTGGTCTAAATTATACTTGAGCACTGATATTTGGGGCCTTTGTTTTGTACTATCCTTTCATGAGACAAAATATTTAGAAACAATATGTAAACCAGACATAAGTGGAGCTGCTCTGATTAGGTGGTCAT